>NC_086444.1:567489170-568689170 GCF_028390025.1 Pseudophryne corroboree
GCAATACTCGTCCCGCAGTTTAACGACTCTCCAGAGCAGAACACATGAAGCTGCCAGCCGGAAAAGATGTTTTAGCTTCACACGGATCCGCCGTGTGTGTGTGAACTGCTGCACTGGATCGCTTAGATACAGTAAAGGATTGCCGGAGGTGCAGATAGAGAGCGCGCTGTCAGATCACACCCTGACCGGTTTCGTCTGAAAGACTTCGTTTCAGACGAAACCGGTCAGGGTGTGATCTGACAGCGCGCTCTCTATCTGCACCTCCGGAAATCCTTTACTGTGTCTAAGCGATCCAGTGCAGTAGCTCACACACACGGCGGGTCCGTGTGAAGCTAAAACATCTTTTCCGGCTGGCAGCTTCATGTGTTCTGCTCTGGAGAGTCGTTAAACTGCGGGACGAGTATTGCCTGGATGGTAACATTACATGTCGTGTGGTAACCAGCACACAGTGTTTTATTCTCTGGTACGAGTTACATCTCTCTGGAGTTCACAGTCTTTTATCTGTCTGTTTGAATTAAAACTTTTATGCACTATGGAGCGCCCCCTCTTCTTTTGTCTTTTTTGTTAGAAATTACACCCATGAATCCTGGGTTTCTGGAGTTGGAGTAGGGGAGCAGCGGCCCTGATATACGTGGTTATAAGTGCAGACTCCCTACAGATCATCTGTTGGCTTTGCTGGACTATTTATACACAAGTACACTGGCGCTCTCACTAATTGTTTTATATATAAATATATATATATATATATATATATATATATATATACGGAGAAAGATTGGCGGCACTCACAGGACTTAATAAGCAAAGAAATTATGAAGGCAATTGCAGCCTATCGTTCATCAACGTTTCAGTTTTATTGTAAAAACTTTCGTCAGGATACAATACAAAAATAACCACATACCTTTATAGAGTGAAAACCCTCACAATGTGGACTCGTGGTCCCGAGGCTGCGGCTGGGGTCTATGACGTCACACCAAGTGCGACGGGTGCCGGGACCGCACCGGATTCCCGTAAGCCGTTGCCAGGAGACCTTACAAACACAGAACACCAAATTATGTGAAGAAAAACAAAACCTATATACATAAACACAAAATGAAAAATCAAAAGACAAGAGAATCTTTAGCAAGGTGTGGTGATTGTGCCGAACAACTAGTAGCATGAGACATACTAGATTGAGACCAAACCGAGAGCAAATCTCGACAGGAATGATATCTAAAACCGTTTAAACACAATAGGTTAGATATAGCTATGGCTGGACTCCATGCTCCACATGCATTGGTAAAACCAATTTAAGGCGCTCTAAGGAGTGGGTTGCGCCAATATCTTATGAATGCAAAACATACATGTGAAATGACAGCAATATCATGAGACTATGTCTATGCTAAATTATAAGGAAGTTATTTGATAACAATTTCCATGGCATAATCAAGACTGTGTAATAAATGTCGTTCACACACACAAATATAAAAACTGGCAAAGGATTGACACTGTATCCGGGGCATGCCAAACTTTGATAGTAAACCTTATGTCAGGGTAACTGCAGATGATGGATAACAATAACAATTAGTAGGTAAAACAACTCAGACCAAATTACATATAGCAATTCCAGGAAATATACTCATTTAGCCCAGCTGGTGATACAGTGTTTAATCTATGTATCCAGTGGGTTTCAAGACGTAAGAGCTGTTTCGCTCTGTCTCCCCCTCTGATGTTGACTGGAACATGGTCAATAATCTTGTATTTGAGTGAAGATAGATTGTGTTTAGACATTTTAAAATGTCTTGCCACTGGTTGATCTTGGTTTGCCCCTTCCAGGGCTTGTCTTATGGCCATTCGATGTGTGGCCATTCTTTCCTTGAATATACAGGTAGTTTTACCTATATAGAGCAGTCCGCATGGGCAACGGATGTAATAAATGACAAATTTGGTGCTGCAAGTAAGTATGTGTTTTATAGGGATGCGAATCCCCGTATGTGGATGATTGAAATCTTTGCCGGTCTCCATATAGCTGCAGGTTATGCAGCCTGTGCATCTATAGCAACCCGGCTTGCGACTCAAAAAGTGTGACTGATGTGTGTTGCTGACGGTAGAAATTTCATTTTTGACCAGAATATCCTTTAAATTTTTGTTCCTAGTAAAACTAGGTAAGATGCTGGTATTTTTAGCAAACTGGAGATCAGGATCTAGAGCTATTGTTGGCCACAATTGTTTTGCTTTCCTAGAAATTGATGTACTGAATGGATGGTATTGCTGCACAAATACCTGTTTATTCTGTAGTGCTGTTCTGGATATGGCTGGCGCTAGCAGTTGTGCCCTGGGAAGAGCTAAAGCTTTCCTTTTTGCCTGTTGTAAAGATGCAAAATTGTAACCCCGTTGCATGAATTGTGTGATCATAGCATCTATGTCTGCAACGGCTTTATCTTGTGCATCTGAAATTCTGCACACTCGTAAGAATTGTGAGTATGGTAAGCCTTTGATGCATGCTGGTGGATGTTGGCTATGTGCATGTAGATAGGTATTTCTATCAGTGGGCTTCTTGTATAGGCCAGTGTGTATAACTCCTTGTTCAAGTGATATGTTCACATCCAGATAGTGAACTTCTGTATCACTTATGTCCCAAGTAAATTTGATTGTGGGGTCCAGGGTATTGATGTGCAATAACTGTGATTCTAACTGCAACTTGGTACCTGTCCAAATTAGCAGGAGGTCATCTATGTACCGGATTATCCAAAGTAGATTATCCGCAATTTCTCTGTTAGACAGAATTAAATCTTGCTCAATTTTGAACATATAGATGTTTGCAAACGACGGAGCCACGCAAGAACCCATTGCGCAGCCCCGCCGCTGGCGGTACCATCTATTGTCAAAAAGGAAATAGTTGCGTTTTAGGGTAAGATCTAGTAAAGTCAGAAAGAAAGACAAATCTGGTCCTCATTATCAGTTAAAAAAGATCTGACAGCTTGAATGCCCAAATCGTGCGGAATGTTAGTGTATAATGAAACTACATCTAACGTACATAGTATGCTGTGCTCTGGAACTGGTGAGACCGAGATCAATTTATTAATCAGGGTAGTGGTGTCCTTTAAGAACATTTTATGTGACTGTATGAGGGGCTGAAGGTAATAATCCAGATACTGGAAGGGGCAAACCAAGATCAACCAGTGGCAAGACATTTTAAAATGTCTAAACACAATCTATCTTCACTCAAATACAAGATTATTGACCATGTTCCAGTCAACATCAGAGGGGGAGACAGAGCGAAACAGCTCTTACGTCTTGAAACCCACTGGATACATAGATTAAATACTGTATCACCAGCTGGGCTAAATGAGTATATTTCCTGGAATTGCTATATGTAATTTGGTCTGAGTTGTTTTACCTACTAATTGTTATTGTTATCCATCATCTGCAGTTACCCTGACATAAGGTTTACTATCAAAGTTTGTCATGCCCCGGATACAGTGTCAATCCTTTGCCAGTTTTTATATTTGTGTGTGTGAACGACATTTATTACACAGTCTTGATTATGCCATGGAAATTGTTATCAAATAACTTCCTTATAATTTAGCATAGACATAGTCTCATGATATTGCTGTCATTTCACATGTATGTAATCTTTCTCCGTATCTAATTCCACTTTTAGTGGTAAGGAGGGCACCAAGGCGAGTATCACACTACAGACTGAGTGCCGGCCACTGCAGCTACTATATATATATATATATATATATATATAGAGGAGTAGAAATAAACGGCACTCGGGAAACTACGGGTCAAATGCAGTAAGCCGTTGTTTCCCGAGTGCCGTTTATTTCTACTCCTCTGCATTACTTCTGAATTCGGGCACCGGGGTAAGCTGTTGTCTGTTTAGAGTGCCGGACACCGCCGTAAGTATATATATAATAAGAATTTACTCACCGGTAATTCTATCTCTCGTAGTCCGTAGTGGATGCTGGGAACTCCGTAAGGACCATGGGGAATAGACGGGCTCCGCAGGAGACTGGGCACTCTTTAAAGAAAGATTAGGTACTATATCTGGTGTGCACTGGCTCCTCCCTCTATGCCCGTCCTCCAGACCTCAGTTAGGGAAACTGTGCCCGGAAGAGCTGACATTACTAGGAAAGGATTTGGAATCCAGGGTAAGACTCATAACAGCCACACCATAACACTGTACAACTTGTGATAACCATACCCAGTTAACAGTATGAACAACAACTGAGCCTCAGCAACAGATGGCTCATAACAATAACCCTTTAGTTAAGCAATAACTATATACATATATTGCAGAGAGTCCGCACTTGGGACGGGCGCCCAGCATCCACTACGGACTACGAGAAATAGAATTACCGGTGAGTAAAATCTTATTTTCTCTGACGTCCTAGTGGATGCTGGGAACTCCGTAAGGACCATGGGGATTATACCAAAGCTCCCAAACGGGCGGGAGAGTGCGGATGACTCTGCAGCACCGAATGAGCAAACGCAAGGTCCTCCTCAGCCAGGGTATCAAACTTGTAGAATTTTGCAAACGTGTTTGATCCCGACCAGGTAGCAGCTCGGCACAAAGTTGTAAAGCCGAGACCCCTCGGGCAGCCGCCCAAGAAGAGCCCACCTTCCTCGTGGAATGGGCTGTTACTGATTTAGGATGCGGCAGTCCAGCCGCAGAATGTGCAAGTTGAATCGTGCTACAGATCCAGCGAGCAATAGTCTGCTTAGAAGCAGGAGCACCCAGCTTGTTGGGTGCATGCAGGATAAACAGCGAGTCAGTTTTTCTGACTCTAGCCGTCCTGGAAACATAGATTTTCAGGGCCCGGACTACGTCCAGCAACTTGGAAGCCTCCAAGTCCCGAGTAGCCGCAGGCACCACAATAGGTTGGTTCAAATGAAACCCTGATACCACCTTAGGGAGAAATTGGGGACGAGTCCTCAATTCTGCCCTGTCCATATGGAAGATCAGATAGGGGCTTTTACATGACAAAGCCGCCAATTCTGACACACGCCTAGCCGAAGCCAAGGCCAAAAGCATGACCACTTTCCACGTGAGATACTTCAACTCCACGGTCTGAAGTGGCTCAAACCAATGTGATTTTAGGAAATCCAACACAACGTTGAGATCCCAAGGTGACACTGGAGGCACAAAAGGGGGCTGAATATGCAGCACTCCCTTAACAAATGTCTGAAGTTCAGGCAGTGAAGCCAGTTCTTTTTGAAAGAAAATAGACAGGGCCGAAATCTGGACTTTTATGGATCCCAATTTTAGGCCCATAGTCACTCCTGACTGTAGGAAGTGCAGAAATCGACCCAGCTGAAATTCCTCTGTTGGGTCCTTCATAGCCTCACACCAAGCAACATATTTTCGCCATATGCGGTGATAATGTTTTGCTGTCACATCCTTCCTAGCTTTTATCAGCGTAGGAATGACTTCAACCGGAATGCCCTTTTCCATCAGGATCCGGCGTTCAACCGCCATGCCGTCAAACGCAGCCGCGGTAAGTCTTGGAACAGACAGGGCCCCTGCTGCAGCAGGTCCTGTCAGAGCGGCAGAGGCCAAGGGTCCTCTGAGATCATTTCTTGTAGTTCCGGGTACCAAGTTCTTCTTGGCCAATCTGGAACGATGAGTATAGTTCTTACTCCTGTCTTTCTTATTATCCTCAGTACCTTTGGTATGAGAGGAAGAGGAGGGAACACATAAACCGATTGGTACACCCACGGTGTCACTAGAGCATCCACAGCTATCGCCTGAGGGTCCCTTGACCTGGCGCAATATCTTTTTAGCTTTTTGTTGAGGCGGGACGCCATCATATCCACCTGTGGCCTTTCCCAACGATTTACAATCAGCTGGAAGACTTCTGGATGAAGTCCCCACTCTCCCGGGTGGAGGTCGTGCCTGCTGAGGAAGTCTGCTTCCCAGTTGTCCACTCCCGGAATGAACACTGCTGACAGTCCTATCACGTGATTCTCCGCCCATCGGAGAATCCTTGTGGCTTCTGCCATTGCCATCCTGCTTCTTATGCCGCCCTGTCGGTTTACATGGGCGACCGCCGTGATGTTGTCTGACTGAATCAGCACCGGCTGGTTTTGAAGCAGGGGTTTTGCTTGGCTTAGGGCATTGTAAATGGCCCTTAGTTCCAGAATATTTATGTGTAGGGAAGTCTCCTGACTCGACCATTGTCCTTGGAAGTTTCATCCCTGAGTGACTGCCCCCCAAACTCGGAGGCTTGCATCCGTGGTCACCAGGACCCAGTCCTGAATGCCGAATCTGCGGCCCTCGAGAAGATGAGCACTCTGCAGCCACCACAGCAAAGACACCCTGGCCCTCGGGGACAGGGTGATCAACCGATGCATCTGAAGATGCGATCCGGACCACTTGTCTAACAGATCCCACTGAAAGATCCTTGCATGGAACCTGCCGAAGGGAATTGCTTCGTAAGAAGCTACCATCTTTCCCAGGACTCGCATGCAGTGATGCACCGACACCTGTTTTGGTTTCAGGAGGTCTCTGACCAGAGATGACAACTCCTTGGCCTTCTCCTCCGGGAGAAACACCTTCTTCTGTTTTGTGTCCAGAATCATACCCAAGAACAGCAGACGCGTCGTAGGAACCAGCTGCAACTTTGGGATATTCAGAATCCAGCCGTGCTGTTGTAGCACTTCCTGAGATAGTGCTACTCCGACCAACAACTGCTCCATGGACCTCGCCTTTATAAGGAGATCGTCCAAGTACGGGATAATTATAACTCCCTTCTTTCGAAGGAGTATCATCATTTCGGCCATTACCTTGGTAAATACCCTCGGTGCCGTGGACAGACCAAACGGCAACGTCTGGAATTGGTAATGGCAGTCCTGTACCACAAATCGGAGGTACTCCTGGTGAGGTGGGTAAATGGGGACATGTAGGTAAGCATCCTTGATGTCCAGTGATACCATATAATCCCCCTCTTCCAGGCTTGCAATAACCGCCCTGAGCGATTCCATTTTGAACTTGAACTTCCTTATATAAGCGTTCAAGGATTTTAAATTTAGAATGGGTCTCACCGAACCGTCTGGTTTCGGTACCACAAACATTGTGGAATAGTAACCCCGTCCCTGTTGAAGGAGGGGAACTTTTATTATCACCTGCTGGAGGTACAGCTTGTGAATTGCCGCCAGTACTACCTCCCTTTCCTTGGGAGTAGCTGGCAAGGCTGATTTGAGGTAACGGCGAGGGGGAGACGCCTCGAACTCCAGCTTGTATCCCTGAGATACCCCTTGTAGAACCCAGAGATCCACCTGTGAGCGAACCCACTGGTCGCTGAAGTTCCGGAGACGGGCCCCCACCGCACCTGGCTCCACCTGTGGAGCCCCAGCGTCATGCGGTGGACTTAGTGGAAGCAGGGGAGGATTTTTGTTCCTGGGAACTGGCTGTCTGGTGCAGCTTTTTCCCTCTACCCCTGCCTCTGGGCAGAAAGGACGCGCCTCTGACCCGCTTGCCTTTCTGAGGCCGAAAGGACTGTACTTGATAATACGGTGCTTTCTTAGGCTGCGAGGGAACCTGAGGTAAAAAACTAGACTTCCCAGCTGTCGCTGTGGATACGAGGTCCGAGAGGCCGTCCCCAAACAATTCCTCACCCTTATAAGGCAAAACCTCCATGTGCCTTTTAGAATCAGCATCACCTGTCCACTGCCGAGTCCATAATACTCTCCTGGCAGAAATGGACATTGCATTAATTCTAGATGCCAGCCGGCAAATGTCCCTCTGTGCATCCCTCATATATAAGACTACGTCTTTAATATGCTCTATGGTTAGCAAAATAGTGTCCCTGTCAAGGGAATCAATGTTATCTGACAGGGAATCAGACCATGCTGCTGCAGCACTACACATCCATGCTGAAGCAATAGCAGGTCTCAGTATAGTACCTGAGTGTGTATACACAGACTTCAGGATAGCCTCCTGCTTTCTATCTGCAGGCTCCTTTAAGGCGGCTGTATCCTGAGACGGCAGTGCCACCTTTTTTGATAAGCGTGTGAGCGCCTTGTCCACCCTAGGGGATGTCTCACAGCGCAGGGGGCGACATCACACTTATCGGCACCTGCTCCGCCTCCACGTAAGCGTCCTCATCAAACATGTCAACACAGCCGTACCGACACACCGCACACACACACAGGGAATGCTCTGACTGAGGACAGGACCCCACAAAGTCCTTTGGGGAGACAGAGAGAGAGTATGCCAGCACACACCAGAGCGCTATATAACAGAGGGATTTACACTAGTACAAAGTGAATTTTCCCCCCAATAGCTGCTTATTGTCACAATTGCGCCTAAATTTGTGTGCCCCCCCTCTCTTTTTTACCCTTTCCGCAGTGTATACTGCAGGGGAGAGCCTGGGGAGCGTCCTTCCAGCAGAGCTGTGAAGAGAAAATGGAGCTGGCTGTGCTGAGGAAGATAGCCCCGCCCCTTCAGCGGCGGGCTTCTCCCGCTTTTTTAATAATATTTATGGCGGGGGATTAGGCACATATACAGTTTAGAACTGCATTATGTGCATTTTGCCAAGTAAGGTATACAAATTGCAGCCCAGGACGCCCCCCCCCCCCCCCCCCCCAGCGCCCTGCACCCACCAGTGACCGGAGCGTGTGGTGTGCTGTGGGAGCAATGGCGCACAGCTGCAGTGCTGTGCGCTACCTTATTGAAGACCGGAGTCTTCAGCCGCCGATTTTCACTGGAATCTTCCGTCTTCTGGCTCTGCAAGGGGGACGGCGGCGCGGCTCCGGGAATGGACGATCGAGGTCGGGCCCTGTGTTCGATCCCTCTGGAGCTAATGGTGTCCAGTAGCCTTAGAAGCAGAAACTAGCTGCAAGCAGGTAGGTTTGCTTCTCTCCCCTAAGTCCCACGTAGCAGTGAGTCTGTTGCCAGCAGATCTCACTGAAAATAAAAAACCTAACAAATACTTTCTTTTCTAGTAAGCTCAGGAGAGCCCACTAAGTGCATCCAGCTCTGGCCGGGCACAGATTCTAACTGAGGTCTGGAGGAGGGGCATAGAGGGAGGAGCCAGTGCACACCAGATATAGTACCTAATCTTTCTTTAAAGAGTGCCCAGTCTCCTGCGGAGCCCGTCTATTCCCCATGGTCCTTACGGAGTTCCCAGCATCCACTAGGACGTCAGAAAATAAACATATATATATATATATATATATATATATATCCCCCATCTCTTATTAATATTTTATTCTCTGGACCCTTTTTTGCTTCTAATTCAGAATATAGCAGCTTAAACACCGTTGGTCGCTTTTTCCCCTATCCCTATACCGATATATCTATATATATATATATATTCATATACATTATGTATGTGTCTGTGACCTATTAAGCTGCTTTGCGGCTCATTTAAAATCATACATAAATTTTATGACGTACCTCTTATATGGAGCAGTACACACCCTCTACAATGGCCTGCCACATGCATAGGTGCTGCTTTCACAATCTCCCTGAAATATTTTTCAAAAGTAGGCAAGTACGAACTAGAGGATACAAGCAATCCAAAAAATTAAACTAATATACTGTATGAGCCTCATACTATGAGGGTAATGGAAAATTGATGGCGATGCTTTGAGAAAGTTTTTCCCTTTTATTTCTAACCCTCATTACCACAGAAATACTTAAGGAATGTTCTATGTACTTAGATAAGTATTTAGGTATAACACGTATATCAAACACCAAAGAACAAAAAACTACCCACAGGGCATATTTGCAACATAAGATGGATTAAAAGAACATTTGTTTTATGTGTAACATGCCTTTTAAATTGTGATGAGTTTTACCCACACCCAGCTGTCATTTATTCCTGTAACTATTTTATTTTAAGAAAATAGGAAAAGTTCTCCTTTCGCATTCAGCCCATCCCTAGTTCATTGGCCTGGATTATTTTAAGGTTAACTTTTCCCCGCTGTATCTGTAAAATACAAGCTTATTTTGGCACCATGAATCATAAACGCCTGGCAGTCCTCTTGCACGTTAAGGAAAAAGATTAACACATTTTTTGTTACACCAAAACAACATAAAAGACAAAAAAAACCTGCAGACAAATATGTCAAACTATGAAATATACAGAGTAGTAATGTAATCATTTTCATTTAAATCCTGATTTAGATTCTAATAAGAATATATATATATATATATATATATATATACAGGTGTTAAAGTGGGGGGGAACGAGGTGGAACTGAGTTCCACCACCTGTAATCATAGGGGCAACTAGTTCCACCTCCTCCATTGCCCTGCGCAGTAATTCCAACAGAAAAGCCCACCCCATCATCTGCGTCAATCGATGATACAGGCGGCACTAGTGTTGCTGATGAGTTGCAGCCACCTACTCCTTCCTCAGGTCCTGGTGCCTCAGTGGTCCTCCTCCAAGAGTTCCACCACCTCACCAGGACCACTTTAAGCCCTGTATATATATATATATATATATATATATATTCTTATGTGTGTGTGTGTGTGTGTGTGTGTGTGTGTGTGTGTGTGTGTGTGTGTGTATATATATATATATATATATAATTCTTATATCCATATGTCATAGCTAACAATCAATGTATGTGATGTAACATATCAACACATTTAAAAGTGGAAAAATGGAATTGGGTAATTAAGTAGTGCTTCTGCGCAATTAGTCTAACATAATTACAGTGTTTGTATACTCTCAGTAATCAGAAAAATGAGAAGCTTACAGGTGACAGGTTTTGACAATGACTATGGTGGAAGAAAGTGATGGTGATACATACTTGCATATTTCTCATAAAGAATTAACGTTCGGGAGTTACAGCTGATTACTTTGGAGGGTGAGGTTGGACAGTTCTCTTCCAGGAGTCCATGGTACTCCTCAATAAGTGAGGATGTTCCAGGAGAGTAGCAAAGTATGTGGTGATGTGAGCGGATGTGGGCAGCACTAGGGGGGTCATTCAGTCTAATTTCTGCTGTGCGTTTTCGGACAGCGGGCGCTCAGACCCAAACTGCGCATGCATATGCACCGCACTGCACTGGCACGTTGCACAGCTACAATGACGGGATGGTGCGAAAGATCCATTTGCACGGGCGTTCGCAAGGAGATCGACAGGAAGAGACCATTTGTGGGTGGCAACTGACCGTTTTCAGGGAGTGTCCGGAAAAACACAGGCGGGCTCAGGCGTTTTGAGGGAGGGTGTCCGATGTCAGCTCTGGCCCCGATCATCAGGATTCTAACGCACTGGAAGAATAAGTCCTAGGCTGCACAGAAACTGTACAAAATCAGTTTGTGCAGCTCTGCTACACGTGCGAACGCACACTTGCACAGAGAAATAACACTCCCCCATGTAGACGACGACTATCTGATAGTAGGACTGCAAAAATCGCTGCCCAGCGATCAGATCTGAATGACCCCCTAGGTCATGCCCACTCCAGTGCATAATGTAACTGGGAAGAGAGATGTCTTCCTAGAAACATTGGGGGCCCCTTCAAAACGTTGCACACAAAATTCTAGTAATGTTATAGTTATTCTTTTACTTAAACTATAGAAAATGTGTCACGTTCAGTAATACAAGAATTAATTGCACACAAAAAGTTATCAGTGTATGAAAGCCGATAGATTTTTTCATAGAAGTCTGCTTACACCTATTTATCCATTAATTTTCACATCATAAAGGACACACAATTTGTTATCTGTGTGTAAATCAACAGACATACTTGACAGGCTAATTTGAGACTATGGGGGACATTAACTAAGCAGTGATAAGAGTGGAGAAGTGAGCCAGTGGAGAAATTGCCCCATCAATCAATCAATCAATCAATCAATCAATCAGCAGCTCTGTATCATTTTGTAGTATGTAAATTATAGATGTTACTTCAGTGCTCATTGGTTGCCATGGGCAACTTCTCCACTGGCTCACTTCTCCACTCTTATCACTGCTTAGTAAATGTCCCCCTAAATTACTAATACTGAAGTATTATCTGTATCGAACCTCGCTCATCACTAATAAATATAACTGGTAATAATAATAATAAATAATAATCTAGTGTTTATTTAATGCAGCAGAGCACAAACACTTGTGACAGAGCACTGCTTTATGTAAAGCTTTTGTTTACAGATCACATTTGCTGAAAGATAAGTCAACAGGACATGTAATTTTTTCCTGAGCCCATGCCACAAGGATTGTTGTTTATTTATTTTAGAACAGGACAATGAATCATTCAAATTCAATAGTGTGGATTAAACCGTAAGAGTTTCCATTATAATTCTGCCCTGAGACAATCCCTATGTGTTTAATAACGCACTGGGTATTTACTATGTAGTTACTATGTAGTATGTGGGCATAGTGCAGAACTCTGATAAGGAGTATTCAAGATATCTTCAGTTTGTACATATCATACAATTCTATACAGCTGAATAAAATGATATAAAATCCAAGAGCCAACTGGTGCTACTATGGAGGTAGTAAAAGAGTGTACTGTATGGCGAAACCACAGCAAGGATGATCATGGACACATCATTACAGATGTCTTTATGTTGAGACTCACACAGCTGTCAGGCAGCAGGTTTTGGGAACAATATAATATGGAGACTGTAGTAACAAATAGGAGATTTACTTGCAGCTAGTGTCTGAAATATAGTAGTAGTTCTAACTGGTCCATAGATAAAGTCATAATATCTACCTAATCTACACTAATACATATTTGTATTTGTGTAAGGGATCTGATATTTGAAATAATGTGAGCCACACCACAAAGAAAACATCACAATAACAGCCACACAGCGCAGATAAAATCAAAGTTGCCACCATACAGCACAGAGAGCATCCCAGTAACTATCATACCGCACAGACTGCATCCCAGTAATTATTATACAGCATCCCAGTATCCACCATACCACTCAGGCAGCATCCCAGTGACTCCCATATTGCACAGACAATATCCCAGTGACTGCCATACAGCATCGCAGTGACTTCCACGCATTACAAATAACATTGCTCCTGGGCCCGAGCACCCACGGACATCGAGGAGCACCCACGGAACCAGCCACCCTGTAAAGCTTGCCCCGGCAGCCCCCGCAGTGGATTGAGATGCGATGGGGGGGAAGGGCTTCCGTACAGTACAGTGTAAAAAAGACCCACCAAAAATGGCCGTCGCCAAGGAGGAGACAGACGCTAGAGGTCACATTTGACCTCTAGCGCTTGTCTCCCTGGCGGTGGGCATTTTAAGATTTTTTTTACACTGCACTGTACGGAAGCCCTTCTGCAGCCCCCAGCGCGTCTCAATACACAGTGGGGGCTGCAGGGGCTGCTGGGGCTTAGCGCAAATGTTTGGGGGAGGGGAGCGCAAATGTTTGTTGTGAGCTCCTGCAAGGCAAGCCCGGAGGTAGCGCACCTCACCCGGCTACAGCACCAGCATGGGGCATACAATCAGGGCATTACATATGTAAGTGTGGTTATACTGTATGTGTGTATGTATGTGCTCTATGTGTGTATATGTAGGTGTGTGTATGTGTTATATGTGTGTCTTTGTGTGTGTGTTTACTTTGTATGTGTGTTTGTGTTCTATGTGTGTGTATATGTAGGTGTGTGTTCTATGTGTTTGTGTGTGTTACTGTATATGTTTGTCTTTGTGTGTGTTTGTATGTGTTCTATGTGTGTGTACATGTATGTGTTCTATGTAACATGTATGAAACTCACCCGCCACCCTCCCCTACAAACCCTGCATTTACTTCTAACAATCGTGTACGGAAACCCCACAGGAAAATCCTGCGTTTGCCCCTGGGCTAGCAGCATACTAGCAGCACAGTATACTTAGTGATGTCCGCACGCCCGCCCGCCCGCACCCACCCTCCCATATTTTGCTGGCAATGTACAGGAGACCCCTAAAAACACACATTAAGCCTCTGGCAATGCACATGAAACCCCTGGCATTGCGCCAGAGACCCCTGACAAAGCGCATGAAACACCTGGAAACATGTTGAAGACCCCTGGCAACACTCAGGAACCCCAGCGAGCGTGCAACCCAGGGCATGAAACCCCTGACAACAGGCAGGTAATTTAAAGTAATTAGAAGCCTTACTGTGTGGCTTCATTTGTATGGGGCATTATTGTGTGTGGGGCATAAAATGGTGTCCGGGCCATAACTGTGTGTGGCATAATATGTAACTGACGTTACAGTGTGCGGCATATTGTATAATGGGCATTACGGTGTGTTGCATAATGTGTAATGGGTATTACTGTGTGTTGCATAATGTGTAATGGGCATTAGTCACTGCCACGGCCATCCGTTCATTCCAGCTCCCACCGAGCACCCACCAGCAAAATCATAAATCGGCACCTATGGTGTCTCCTATTCATGTATGTGTGTGTGTGTGTGTGTGTGTGTGTGTGTGTGTGTGTGTGTGTGTGTGTGTGTGTGTGTGTGTGTGTGTGTGTGTGTGTGTGTGTGTGAACTAAGGATACCTAAAATGCGCTAAGTTGATATTGGAAATCTTTGGGGAGGATATTTATACTATAATGTATATTGATATATTTTATGCTATTTTATTTTAGGCTGCTCTTTCCCCCAAAAAGACCCCTTGCCAATATGAGCCTAAAATTTTAATGGAACAATGAGTAGTTGTTTTTTTGGGGAGTGTATTGGCATTTATACGAGATGATTTCTCAGCAATATGTTGCAATCACAATAAACAAATATACTTTAAAACATGATGTGAGTGTGCTGATTATTTCTGAAATCAGTGGTCTCCAAATGTTTTTGAATCACGGAACCCTAGAGTGTCATCATTTTTTTTCACAGCATCCCTATGCCAAAAGTTTCTCATTGAGAAATTTAGAAAGAAACCTTACATTTAGTAGATTATTTTTATACAGTATGTCTTCCTTTAGGTTTAGCTGTGTGGTGAGGGACAAGATTTGCCTCTGTTTGTACACATATTTTATGATTGGCAGCCACAAGCACTTATTTTTCCTATTACATTGACCATAAATAATTTGAATTGGTTCTGGACCACCAATCCAAGGCACCCCTGCAAGTGTCCTGAGGCATTCCAGGGTGCCTGGGCACATAGTTTGAAACTATCAGTGAGTGCACCCAAACCAAATAGTCATAAGCATAAATAAACATTTGTAAAAAAATGATAATAAAATATAATTAAAATATTTCACACATGAAAGTACAGTATATCATCCTTAATAGATTTTTTTTTAATGTATAATGATGCCATCAAGTGACCAGATTTAACATTGGCCAGTTCAATTTATTTTACGGCTGCAACATTGTTTTCACCCAACGCATTTTGTTGATAATCACTTCTTCAAGGGTGTTGAATTTTTAAATGAATGGTTTCTCCTATTACGATAGCAAAGTAGTTGTTCAAGTATAGAAAATCCTAATAACAACAATTAGAATTTTCTTGATTAGTTCCTCAAGTCAGATGACTCTAAAGAACTTCTATGAAGCATATAGAAAACTGAGGCAAAAAGAAGAATTTGGTCCTGAGTAATGGACAATTACCGGCTTTAATGGAGAACTGGTATGGAAACAGCTCTCAACACAGTTTATTGTTATGTGAAATACCAGTGGGCATCCCAGTGCCCCCGCATGGCATGACACGATCATCCGAAAAATGGTTCAGGAACTCTGATCACCTCCAGGCAGTCCCCGTTTACACCAACACGGTTCAACTCCCTTCTTTTTCAAGGAAATACTAATGTGTGCTATCTCTGCTGCAGGAGTGTAGTTAAATTCTCCATTCAACCACTTAGTATTTCGAGTATCTACTTTGATGAAATTGCTAACACGTGTCTGCACAAACTCTCCCAAAAGAAAAAATGAAGTAACTTGGATGAATCCTGAACCAAAACAGTGAAGTAACTTTGACCAATTGATGTCCAGAAAACAATCGATGTGCAGAAAAAAGTATGTATCTCAAAGAAAAAAACTTTAAAAAACAAATATTAAAAAGCATATGTTACAAACTAAAGCATTCAGTTCTCTGCACATACATATATAGTTAAGAATACATTATAAAAACATTACTTCTAAAACACTTTAGTTCAAAATCAGAATTTTCCATTTTGGCCAATTGATCTCTTTTCCTACAGTCATTTTCTACTACCTTTAACCCAAAGAATCTTTTCATATGTGTAACAGAACTCCCATGTTGTGTTTTAAAATTATTGGACAGGGCATGTGTTTCCAGGCCCAGGGCATGAGTTTCTAAGATACTCTTCTAAATGTACCTTGAATTATCCTGATGTGCGGCATATATAGTGTATACCAGATTGCATGAATATTCTATTGCATTTACGATGTTCCTTGTATTGCATGTTATGAAATCTTTTATGAGGTATTTTTTTCTCATTGATTGTAACCTCTTCCATTTTTTTTGAGGATTCTTGTTTGACCTCTCTGCATCCTATACAGCATCCAGACCTGTGTAATCCCTTTGTTCGAATGGCTCTCTGTTTTTTTTCTCATAGGTAGCATGCTTCTTCCTAATTTATTACTAATGTTGGGAGCTTTTCTGTATATAATGTCAGCGTCCGGGGTCTTACCGGAACGCTGGGGCGGGCTTCACGGGCGGCCGGGCAGCGGCGGTGGAGGGCTGCGGCGCTGGGTTCAAGGGTACAGGCAGCGGTAATGGCGTTGAGGGGGTCCGCTCGTGGCGGCGGGACGCCGCTGCAGCAGCTCGCTCTCGCTAAGCCGTTGCCTAGGAGACCAGGGGCAGTGAGCAGCATGTTGTCAGGAAAGGTCTGCATTACTGGGCGCCGCCATGTTGGAGACCAAGTTTCTGACATAATTCCTGTTCCTAGTTTTCCAGCCAATCCAGGGAGACTTCTTCCTATAAAAGGGGGCTGGTTTAGGACAGGGATGCCAGTGCTTCAAGTTACAACCCTGTTGTAGGTGCTTTAGCCTGTGCTCCCAGGATTCCTGCTGTATTCTGGTACTTCTAACCCTGCTTTGCCAGTTCTCAGTTGCTGCTGCAGTTTTCCCGTTCCTAGCCTGCTGCTGCCCGTGGAGACGCTCTTTGAAAACCCGGTTCAGTAAGACCCTTTGGGCACGGACGACCCCGGGTCTCTTGCCTCGTCCTCCAAGCCACAGTCCGCAGATTCTTGCTTCCAGCCAAGTCCTCGAACCACCATTCACAGTCCTCAGCTCGTTATCTCCAGCTTCATCTTTCAAGCCACAGTCTACAGTTCTCAGTCTCCGGTCACGACCCAAACTACCATCCACAGTTCTCAGCTCCTCTACCGCAGTTTCATCTCATAAGTCGCAGTCCACGGTTCTTGTCTTCAGCCTCGTTTTACTCTCACCCACAGTTCCACAGTTCTTTGTCTACGACCACGTTCTCAAGTCACCGTTCATCAACCTCAGTTTTCTACCTCTGCTCTGTACATAATGAATACTTTCCATTGACTCTCAAACTCCGCCTACATCCTTCATTGCTCCGTATCCCATGCAAAGGAACTATATCCAACCCCCTCATTTTGTTCTTCCCCAGCCTGCTACCTCCTTGGGCAAGTCTCAACTGCCGGATCCCCAAACTTTGCTAGACGTGACATATAAAAATCGGCCTATCTGGGACACAGTGTCCTATGATGGCATCCTTTTGTATAATTCCCCACTGTTTTTCAAAGGATTTCTCAACCACCTTATGTTGTGCATTGTATCCTGAGATAAATGCCCAATCATATTTGTTGTTTCCTATATTCCTCTACTTTTTGTCCACTCTTAATAAATTAGTACTATCAATTTTTATTCACATCCTCCACGGGTCTATCTATCATGGACGGATCATAGCCACTATTCTTAAATTTTGTGGTTTCCTCCATTCAATTTAATTTTAACCTTTTCAGTTGTCCCCCAGGTACAGAATCTAACCAATTGGAATGATGACAACTGTCTCTTTGTATATAAGTTTGTGAATCTGTAGGTTTCGTGACAGGTTTTGGTAGCCAAAATACCATCTTTTTTGAAAATGGTAATATCTAGAAAATCGACATTGGAGTCACTGAAGTGAAAGTAAAAATTCTATATTCAAAGAATTGATGTATCTTTTCCAGGAAAGGATAGTGTTTTTATAACAGAAGGAGTTGATTTTACCTCGAGTAACAATTATTTCACGTTTAATGGGGATATCACCTCCAAAAGGTTGGTACAGTAATGGAAAACAAAAAAAATGGGCGCTAAAAATTAGATTAGGTGATAATTAAATCAATATAGCATATATTGCTACAACGGCTGCTCACACAAGGAAGATCTGGATATCCTCCGTGAATAGACGAATCTAAACCCAAGAGAAATATTTTCAGTGTGAGCGACAGAAAGAAATTTTATCTTTTGTAATAGGCTGCTGGTTTAATAATGAATTTATTAAAAAACATATAAATGAAATAGACATTACCAAAAAAAACCAATACAATTATAAAATACAATAAAATCAATATAGCTGATATTTATATATATATATATATATATATATATATATTGATTTTATGTATTTTATGATTATATTGTATTTTTTTGTAATGTCTATTTAATTTATATGTTTTTTTAATAAATTAATTATTAAACAAGCAGTCTATAACAAAAGATAAAATTTCTTTCTGTGCGCTCACACTGAAAATATTTCTCTTGGTACAGTAATGGGCACCTGGTTCACAACCAAGTTATGCTAACATCTTCAATGGCAGAATGATTACATTTGGAATCAAAACCCATTTAGGGCAAACCTTGTGTCATGATTAATCATGTTTTCTTTTTACATAAGGTGCATGGCTGGGTGTGTGTGTGTGTGTGTGTGTGTGTGTGTGTGTGTGTGTGTGTGTGTGTGTGTGTGTGTGTGTGTGTGTGTTATTTATCTGGGAAGATATGGCACCAGGATTAACTATGGGGAGAAGCCAAGCTGGCGGAGACAGTGTAATGCTCTGGGCAATGTTCTGCTGGGCAACCTTGGGTCCTACAATTCATATCGATGTCACTTTGAATGTACCACCTACCTAAACATTGTTGCAGCCCAAGTGCTCCCCATCGTGGCACCGGTATTCTCTGATGGCAGTAGCCTCTTTCAGCAAGATAATATGCTTTGACACACTGCAAAATTTTTCAGGAATGGCTTGAGGAACATTTAAAAGAGTTCAAGCTGTTGACTTGACCTCTAAATATCCCAGATTTCAATCCAATCGAGTATCTGTGGGATGTTCTGGAAAAACAAGTCCAAGCAATGGAGGCTCCACCTCACAACTTATAGGATTTAAAAGATCTTCTTGCCAGATACCACAGGGTACCTTCAGAGATCTTACACCAGCTCCAATTTAATAATTAAGTGTCTGAGTTTGCAACCAGTTATGCCAGTGATTTCCAAACTGGGTGCTGCAGGGCACTTACAGGGGTGCACAGGTTGGCGGTCCAGGACCATGTCCCGTTCCCCGCTGACAGGATGCTAGCTCCTGAGGGATGTATTCGCAAGCACCACCATGGAGAGCGTACATTCCCGCAGCACGCCACCACCCCTAACAGATCCAGAAGATAGAAGAGTGGTGAGTACTAAGCCGGCGTCTCAGCTAATGGGTCACCACCCATTATGGCGGCATAAGGGTATGAAGACGCATGGCTTCTATGGGGCAGACTGAGTCTCTAGACTTAGTACGCAGTATGTGTACACGGTATCCGTACTGGCAATGCAGCTTAAAAGGGGGCTTACTCCATTTTATGCACTTAGACACATAAAGCCAGTATAAAGAAGAGCGGGAAGACTGCGCGCCATTGCAGGGGCAGGGCTTCACTCTAAACCAATCCAGCAGCTCACAGGCACCATTTTACCCTACTGCAGCAACACAGACGCTGACTGCAGGGATACATAACTCCTCTGGAGAGCCACCAGATTACCTCAGTGGTACCAGGGAGTCATAGCAGGGGGGAGCTCAATACTTGTGTACTAAGTCCCTAATCTAGGTACTTAGTCTGTGACCCGGCTAAGCTTGGCTTTAGCAATAGGGGCGCCGTGTGCTGGTTCTATTTTCTCTCTGTGTCTCTCGGGAAGAACTTTTTGTGGGTTAATTGTCCTTTTAACCTTGTGTGTGTGCTGTTACTGCTGCAGTATGTCAGGCAAAGAGTGTGTATCATGCAAGGCACAGTGTTCCTCTTCTCCAGGGGATTCACTAGTGTGTACTCAGTGTAGTATCCCTTCTCAGGCTAGTGTGGCGGAGCCAGCATGGCTGGACTCCATTCGGGGGATGATTTCTACCATCTCTACTAAATTATCTCGTAATGAGAAGGAGATGCAATACTTAAGACAGTCTATGGCTGAGTTTATGCAAAAGGTCTCAGTACTCAGGCCAGCATCTCAGTCCTCTACCATTTGTCCGAAAAAACGTACTTTGACCCATATCCTGCATTCTGACTCTGATAATGAAGGATCAGAAATGGAGGAAGGTGAGGTGGACATAGAGGTAGGGAAGGGTACTCTGTTGCAAGGTGTTGACGCTCTCATAGACTCTATCAGGGAGGTCCTCCAATGTTCCTGATAAGGTGACAGAGGTGTGTGAGGAATCTTTCTTTAATGTAAAGAAGAAATCCTCAGCGACTTTTCCTGTGTCTAAGGAACTAAATGCCCTGTTTGAAGAACCGTGGGTTAATTCAGATAAGAAAATTCAAATTCGGAGGCGGTTTTTATCATCTTTTCCTTTTTCTCCGGAGGATAGGAAAAAAATCAGAAAATCCACCGATAGTGGATACGTCAGTCTCCAGGATATCACGCAAAATAGTATTACCTGTTCCTGTTGCAGCCTCCCTAAAGGATGCAGCTGATCATTAGATTGAGACTACACTCAAATCTTTGTATACAGCTGCAGGGGTGGTCCAGAGACCCACTATAGCATGTGGGTGGATTACACAAGCCATTGCTAAATGGTCTGGTAATTTAAATAAGGCGTTAGACACCTTACCTCATGAGGAAATTGTTTTACTCCTGCAACACATACAAGACTCTGCGAACTTTATGGTTGAAGCCATTAAGGAGAAAAGGTTTGCCTAATGCATGCACCACAGCTATGGCAGTGTCGGCATGCAGGGGACTTTGGCTACGTCAATGGACTGCTGACGTGGACTCCAAAAAAGGCGTGGAAGGTCTGCCTTTCACAGGTGAGGCCTTATTTGGCGAAGAACTCGATAAGTGGATTTCGCAAGCACTGCGGGTAAATCCACCTATATACCTTCTGCAGATTTACCAGCTAGGAAGACCTACTCAGGTTCCAATTTACAGTCCTTTCGGACTGCAAAGTTTCGGGGAAAGGCCAGAGAATCTTCTACCGCTGCCAGAGGTGCTAGAGGTAAACCACACAAACCAGCTGCTGCTGGATCTCGGGAAAAGAGCTCCGGCTTTGTCTCTTCAAAGCCTTCCGCATGATGGTGGGCTGTGATGCCTGGGAGATAGACAGGTGGGAGCCCGGATAAAATTCTTCAGTCACACCTGGACAAGATCTTGCCAGGATCCCTGGGTCATAGACCCAGGGTCAGGATCCCAGGGCTACAGGCTGGAGTTCCAGAATCTCAAGATGGGTCAGGATCTCAGGACAGGTCAGGATCCCAAGGCTACCGGCTGTAGTTCCAGGATCTCCCCCCTCACAGATTCTTTAAATTAGGCTTACCAATTTCACAAGAAGCAAGAGTAACCTTACAAGAAGCCATTCAAAATAGAAGGTTTCATGTGAGGCCCTTCCAGCTGGATCTGTTGGACAAACGGTCTGGATTGCATCTTCACATGCATCAGAAGATTCGTCTGTCGCCAAAAGCCAGGATCTCCCTCCTGTTGTGGCTACAAACTTCTCCCCTACTGTAGTGAAGGGTCGAAGGTTCGGGATTCAGAATTGGATTCTATTAACCACAGACACAAGCCTCAGAGGTTGGGGTGAAGTCACCCAGGGGGTGCAGTTTCAAGGAAGGTGGTCAAGTCAGGAAGTCGTCCTTCCAATAAATATCCTGGAGCACAGGGCTATTTACAATGCCCGTCTGCTGGCCTCCTCTCTTCTTCAGAATCAGACCATTCAAGTTCAGTCGGACAATGTGACGGCGGTGACTTACATAAACCCACAGGGCGGAATGAAAAGCAGAGCCGCAATGTCAGAGGTGTCAAGAATTCTCCTCTCGGCATTGTCGGCGATCTTCATTCCAGGAGTAGACAACTGGGAAGCAGATACGACCTGTTCCAGTGGCTTACACATCGGTGGGGTTATCCACAAATCAACATGATGATGGCCTCTCGCTTCAACAAGAAGCTAATGCAGTATTGTTCCAGGTTGAGGGACCCACAAGCTTTAGCGGTCGACGCCCTGACAACTCCGTGGGTCTACCAGCTGGTGTACGTGTTTCCTCCCATTCCTCTGATCCCAAGAGTTCTCAAAAGAATAAAAAGGGAAAGTTCAAGCAATCCTCATTGCTCCGGACTGGCCGTGAAGGGCCTGGTATGCGGATCTTCTCGAGATGCTAAACGAAGATCTGTGGTCTCTGCCTCTTTGTGAGGATCTTCTGCAACAGGGCCCGTTCATTTATCAAGACTTACCATGGCTTCGTTTGACAGCATGGAAGTTGAATGGCTTATTCTAGCCAGGAGAGGGATTCCTGATTAGGTCTTCCCGACTATGATCCAAGCCAGGAAGGGGGTAACATCCAAACACTACCATCGTATCTGGAAGAAATATGTCTCTTGGTGTGAGAACAGACAATATTCTACAGTGGAATTTCATCTGGGACGCTTCCTGCATTTTCTGCAGTCAGGAGTGGATGTGGGCCTACGCCTAGGCTCCATAAAAGTTCAGATTTTGGCCTTGTCGATTTTCTGTCAGAAACAATTGGCTTCTCTCCTTGAGGTCCAGACATTCTTGAAGGGTGTCCTTCACATCCAGCCTCCCTTTGTGCCTCCCACGGCACCTTGGGATCTCAATTTGGTTCTTGAATTCTTCCAATTGGACTGGTTTGAACCGTTACAGGAGGTAGACTTAAAGTATCTTACGTCGATGACCATCACGCTATTGGCCTTGGCTTCAGCAAGATGCGTATTAGAGCTGTGAGCATTGTCTCACAAGAGCCCCTACTTGAACTCAGGACTCGTCAGTAATTTCTCCCTAAGGTGGTGTCGGCGTTTCACATCAACCAGCCAATTGTGGTTCCGGTTGTTACTGACACCTCTGCTACTTCAAAGTCTTTGGACGTTTTAGGGGCTTTGAAGGTATATGTAAAGTGAACTGTCTGTCACAGGAAATCAGACTCGCTGTTCGTTCTCTATGATGCCAATAAGATTGGGTGTCCGACTTCAAAGGAGTCTATTGCACGCGGGATCAGGCTCACTATCCAGCATGCTTATTCCATGGCAGGTTTGCCGGTTCCAAAATCTTTACAGGCCCACTCTACTAGGTCGGTGAGTTCCTCTTGGGCGACTACCCGGGGTGTCTCGGCATTACAGCTCTGCCGAGCCGCTACTTGGTTGGGGCCAAACACGTTTGCCAAGTTTTACAAGTTTGATACCTTGGCCTCTGAGGACCTTTAGTTTAGTTGATCAGTTTTGCAGGAACCTCAGCACTTCAGCATGGTACTAAATGGATTCCCAGTATCCCCTAGGACGTAAGAGAAAGTAGTATTTTAATTACCTACTAGTAAATCCTTTTCTCGTAGTCCGTCGGGGATACTGGGCGCCCGCTCGGTACTTTGTTCTTCCTGCACGGTTGTTTGTTTCACTGTTATTTGGTTCAGCTGTTGCTGTTCCTGTTCTCAAGTTTGGTTAGCATAGCTTTCCTCATGTTGTGGTTATGCTGGTTCGAAATCTCACCACTTTCCTTAACTATTTCCTTCTCTCAAAGTATGTCCGTTACCTCGGGCACAGTTTCCTAGACTGAGTCTGTTAGGAGGGGCATAGAGGGGGGAGCCAGCACACGTTATCAGACTTCTATAGTGCCCATGGTTCCAAGTGGACCCGTCTATAACCCCATGGTACTAAATGGATTCCCAGTATCTCCTACGGACTACGAGAAAAGGATTTACCGGTAGGTAATTAAAATACTATTTTATGTTATAGGCAAAACCAGTGCTTGTGGCTGCCTATCATAAAATATGTGGACAAACAGAAACACAGCCCTGATGAACACCACATACAGTAACTCTACCTAAGGAGAAAAGTAAACACAAATGTCTTAATTTTATAAATTTTGCTGAATTTCACAATAAGAAACTTTTGGCCTAGAGGTGCTGTGAAAGAATGCAGCTACTCTAGGGCATCATGACTCAAGATAGTTTGGAAACCACTGAGTTGTGCACTGCATTCCCATAACAAGGGCATCAAACAGCGCATTTCCATGCATCTGAACAGCCACTTCCCAGATGGAGTTCAGTCAGCATGTTGTCAACAACCTATCAGTAGTTATGATATTGGGGCTAATTTAGAACTGATCGCTGCTGTGCGTGTTCGCACAGCATGCACCGGTGCCGCAGTGCGCCGGCGCATGGCAGATAGCCGACGGCTGTCGTAGCCCAGCGATCGCCTCTGCCTGACTGACAGGCAGAGGCGGTCACTGGGAGGGAGGGGGCCGGCCAGCGACGAGTAGCTCCCTGCCAGCGCGCAGGGGCTGCGCTGGCTGGGAACTACTCCTACAGTACAAAAGCATCGCCGCTGTGCGATTCTTTTGTACTTCTATGACAAGGCAGGGCCTGACATGCGGGGCGGACTAGCCCTGTGCTGGGCGTTTCCCCGCATGTCAGGGAAGCTGATCGTAGATGTGCTAAATTTAGCACATCTACGATCAGGTCTGAATCACCCCCATTGACCAGGGGCATTTTAGGCACTTAACTGATTAATTTTTTTTCTCACAAACCGCTCCGATTTTTTTTTATTTAATAAAGTTTAAAAGGTATTTTTAATAATATATTAAAATATTTTATTTTGTAACATATATATCTATATACCGTCCATAGGCTCTCATTATAAAATAACTTACCATCTCCCATTGGCAATGGACCCCCCAGTGGTCATAAGTTCTAACAACAGTTCCCCCTACATCCCAAAAGTAGTGAAAATATCCCTTTTCTTTTTTTGGACCCCCATCCTACTCCTACGACCAGTATTTTTTTCAATTATTGTTATTTACCCCTCCACACAGACAGACACACTCAACCCCGTCCAGTCTCATATGTCTGTATTTTAACCCTCCTTCACCCCCACTGGTGCTAGAACTCCCCAGGGGGTTGCCCTTCACACTCGCAGGCAAATCACAGTGGAGCACGTGTCAGGGGGACTGATAATCAATCCCCCCTGTTGCAGCTGATCAGCCAAAAGGTGTTCCTAGGGGAGTGGACTAAGTTCCTCTCCTTGCACTTCGGTCCCCACCGCATGCGCTTCCGAACGCTGGTCACAAACTTTTACGTCACTGCCAGCGAATACGGGAAGTCAGAATGGATCTCGTCTTCTAAAGCCTAGGCACATAGCTGGGCAGCATGGCCACATGTGATGCAAACTTGCCAGCTGAAGCACTTCTGGCTGCAGTTGCATCACATGCGACATTGTCAGATAAGTGATTAACAGAGGAAGGGGCCCATGTGCAGTCTTTGTTTGAGCCCCCGCATGTCTAGCTGGCAGTGCTGAGCAGTGACACTAGCTCTGTGCTATAGTCTACTGAGCATACGCAGATCCATATTGTGCATGCGCAAAACACAAGGAAAATGGTTGATGTGCAATTTTCCAGTGATTTTGCATGGTTTCCGCTGCCTACATCAGACTCTGGAGATTTAAGTATTGAAGAACATGGGTGATGTGTGTGCAGTGTGGGTCCCTCTCTATTATAGATATAGTATAGTATTTCAGTGATGTTGACTTTGTTGAAATGTCATTAAGAATACAGAAAAATAACTTGGCAAAAGGGGCACACTGTTGAAGGTTTGGAAAAATATCATAAAAATTAACTTTTAATCTAATGTGGTTAAAATTGGAGGCTTAAAATAAATTATATAAACAATCTGAACACTACAAGGTGTCAGCATGGAGACAGCAAGCCGGGCAGCCATGGAGAGACTGTAACAGCGCTGGTGGCATCAGAGCCGGCCCTAACCAATATGATGCCCTAGGCAAGATTTTGGCTGGTGCCCCCTAGCACCACCGCTGGTTCTGCCTCTGGCCTTGCACCTCTTTCCCAGCACCATCACCCCTCACCCATATCAGTCCTTGTACCCCCTATATTTTAAATAGGAACAGTTCGCACATTTGACGCACAGCCCAAAAAGGGGCATCTTCTTGCTGGGAAGGGGCATGGCCACACAATAGTAACCCCAATTCCAATTACGCCACACAGTACTGCAACTTTATTCACATTTTATCTTGGATAGTGTCCATAATTCATATTACATCCCACAGTAGTATCACTTTACCTTATAAACGTTACTCCTCACAGTAGAGCCCCTTATTCACATTACATCACAATGAATTGCTCCTTATTCACATTACACCACACCTTATTGCTCTTTATTCACATTAGGTGACACAGTAGTGCCCTTTCTATATGCAACGCCACATAGTAGAGCACCTTATACACATAATGCCACACATTAGTAATGCATTTATACACAATTCCACACAGTAATGCCCCTTACACATATGAGACACATTAATGTCCTTATAAACATAATGCAGAGTCATTTCAGCACTATAAGGAATGTAACAAAATATACAAAAAGGAAATAAGAGCGGCTAAAGCAGAAAATGAAAAACTAGTAGCAAAGGAAAGCAAAGCAAATCCCCAAAAATTCTTTAAATACATTAATAGCAAGAGATTAAAGAAGGAGAGTATAGGCCCTTTAAAAGACAAGTTGGGAGTCTTAAGCAAAAATAATAATGACATAGCGGACACACTAAATTAGTTTTTTTCAACAGTATTTACTAGAGAAGACCCAATTCAGGGACTAACACATAATCTCAATAATGAGAATATCCCACTGATAGGTATTTATTTAAGCGAGGAAGTAGTCTGTGACCGATTAAAACATTTAAAGATTAATAAGTCACCAGGTCCCGATGGTATTCACCCAAGGGTTCTAATGGAGCTTCACTCTGAACTTGCAAAACCGCTATTTTTGATCTTTAAGGATTCAGTAATATCAGGTATAGTTCCCAAAGACTGGCGTATAGCGGAAGTAGTGCCTATATTCAAAAAGGGAAGTAAAGCTGAGCCAGGTAATTATAGACCAATTAGTCTTACATCTATAGTGGGGAAAGTATTGGAAGGTATTCTAAGATATAGTATTCATAAGTTCCTTGAAGTCAATAAGGTCATTAAAAGGAATCAACATGGGTTTATGAAGGACAGATCCTGTCAAACCAACTTACTTGGCCTTTATGAAACAGTAAGCGCAAACCTAGATCAGGGTAAAGAGGTGGATGTAATCTTTTTAGATTTTGCCAAAGCATTCGACACTGTACCACACATGACACTTATCTACAAGCTGAAGAAACCGCCCATTGTGGAGGCGGAGAAACGCGTCAGGTGACCTACTACGACTGTGGAATGCAGGTGGACCGCAACCGGAAGCCGGAGGCTCCGAACCCGGAAGCCGAGAATCGCGGCATCGCAGTGTCCCCTGCTACCCAGGACTTACACGTGCGGCTCCCTGTCTCCGTTTTCTGCAAAGGCTTAGTGCTAGCAGACAGCACACTCCACCATTCACAGCAGGCATTGCTAAAAGAGAACCGCTGCCGTGCGGCCAGCCATCTTTCCAGTGAGTGGACCAAACAAGCCATACGGACAGGAGACAGCTGCGGGATTGGCATACTCCACATTCAGCCACACCATTTGAACACCACGTCCTTCAGTTCTTTTTGGTGAAGTATCAACAGGCCTTATTCATTTCCAGCATCATTTCCCGCAAAGTGCATTGAGCCTAATTATGCACTAACCCCTATTGCCACTAACAGCTGGCTTATGCATGCAAAAGAACTAACAAAAAATTAGGGTTAGCACTCAAACATCCATACGTCCTGGGGCCCAGGACACAGTCATTACTTTTTATATTGTTTTAACTTGTTGTATTTATATATTTTTTTTATTTAATTGTGCATATGAATTGCCTATGGCACTTTAGTCATTCAAATGTCTACTTGTTTATAATCTCTTCTACCAATAAACAAAATTGAATATTTACAAAACCAGCAGCCGTTGTACTACAATTCCCCTTGAGCGCCTACATTATTTTATTTATTTATTTTTATCTACAAGCTACAAGAAACAGGGCTAGGAAGCACAATATGCACTTGGGTCAAAAACTGGTTAGATAATAGGGAGCAGCGCGTTGTGGTTAATGGATCTTTTTCAAATTGGACTGAAGTGCTAAGTGGTGTACCGCAAGGCTCAGTATTAGGACCACTATTGTTCAATATTTTCATTAACGACCTAACAGAAGGTCTAGAGAGCATGGTGTCAATTTTTGCAGATGATACCAAATTGTGTAAAGTTATAAATGCGGAGGGGGATGCTGAGTCGCTTCAGAACGACTTAGTTAAATTAGAAGCTTGTACAATTCTGGGCACCTTTCTACAAAAAGGATATCCTGGAGCTAGAAAAGGTTCAGAGGCGGGCGATCAAACTAATTAAGGGTATGAAGACGCTGGAATACAAGGAAAGGCTTGCAAGACTAGGCATGTTTACACTGGAAAGGAGGAGATTAAGAGAGGACATGATCAACATTTACAAATATATAAGGGGACAATATACAGATCTTGCGCAGGACCTGTTTTTGGTTAGATAAACACATAGAACTCGTGGACACTCGCTCAGGTTAGAGGAGAGGAGATTCCGCACAATACGGCATAAAGGCTTTTTTACGGTAAGGACGATACGTGTTTGGAATTCCCTGCCTGAGGGAGTTGTAATGGCCGACTCAGTCAACACCTTTAAGAATGGGTTAGATAAATTCCTAATGGATAAGGATATCCAGGGTTACGGGGCATAGTCACGCACTATGGTTATTATAAAAAGAGGGGTAAAACGTAACGGCAGTCATCAACTTCGGTCAAAATTTTATACAAGATAATCATGCATAGGAGACCACAAATAGGTTGAACTCGATGGACAATTGTCTTTTTTCAACC
The DNA here is from genome assembly GCF_028390025.1 of Pseudophryne corroboree. Lineage (NCBI taxonomy): Eukaryota > Metazoa > Chordata > Amphibia > Anura > Myobatrachidae > Pseudophryne > Pseudophryne corroboree. The sequence goes on from NC_086444.1 coordinate 567,518,267, forward strand.
TTAGATACTATGTATGTAACTATGTAACATTATGACAACCTTTATTAATGCCCTTTTACACATAATGTCCCTTACACATATGCCGCACATTATTAATGCCCTTACACACATAATGACACACATAGTGCCCCCTACACATTTGCTGCACATTATTAGTGCCCCTATACACATAATGACACACATACAGTAGTACCCTGTTACACATATGCCGCACATTATTAATGCCCTTATACACATAATGACACACATAGTGGCCCTTTACACATATGTTGCACATTATTCATGCATTTTTATATGACACACATAATGCTCCTTACACATATTCCGAACACTACTGCACAACCAACCCACTCACATGCACACAGCATTCACACTTCCACTACCACTGTGACCTCTGCCTCTGCTTGGATACAGATGTGTCCTTACAAATCTTGCATCAATGCTAACGTCGGGCACCTTTTTTTAATGAAAATACATCTTATTTGCATTGCTATGTTGCTAGGATGCACAAGCAGCTTCTGCTGATTAAACTGATATGCAGCATGCCTATATACTGTGTGAGACTGTGGCTGTATCTGCATATGAAATGCTACATACAGAATATAGGCATGCTGCATATAATTTTAATCAGCAGAAGCTGATAATGCCCCTAGGCATATCAAATGCCCTAGGCAATTGCCTAGTTTGCCTATGCCTATGGCCGGCTCTGGGAGGCATTTAAAATGTGGTGCCGACAGCCAGCCAATTGGAACTCGCGATCTGGCAGCCAACCAGGAGCGGTGGCTCCTGATTGGCTGCTGGTCCACAAGCTCCTATTGGCTGGCGGCCAGCACTACCATTAAAATTCCATGCTGACTGTCTCCATGGCTACTCATGGCACCAGCTAAGTATCATAGTTACATAGTTGTTGAGGCTGAAAAAAGACAGATGTCCATCGAGGTCAACCTGTATAATAAATGTTTTTTTTGTTTATTTTAATTGAATGCTGTATCCTTGGATATTTATCTCCGCTAGGAATTTATCTAAACCATTTTTAAACTTATTGATAGAGTCCACCATTAGTATCTTCTCTGGCAAAGAATTCCAAATCTTTACTGTTCTTACTGTGAAAAGCCTTTTCTCCGTTGTGTATGGAATTTTTTTCTTATGACCTCAGGGGGTGTACTCGTGTCCTATGTAGTGTTTTTTTTTTATAAACAAATCAGTTGATTAATCCTTGTATTGTCCCTTAATGTATTTAAAAATATTAATAATGTCTCCTCTCAGTCGCCTCTTTTCCAGTGTAAACAAATGTAACCTTTTAAGTCTTTTCTCATAATCCAGTGCCTCTAACCCCTTAACCAGTTTGGTGGCTCCACCTGGTCCTGCAGTGCTACTGACTGTTCCTCCTGATGCCAGTGGCAAGTGACCCGTGCGATTGCTCGGCTCGCCCGCCGCTAGAAACAGCCCTGGGTGCAGAGATCAGTGACAGCATCACAGTACTGCACACAGGAGCTTGTTTAACCTTTGCAAATACACACACAAGTAGTTACCAGCTGGTCTGTGATCTCTGCTGCACTCTGGAGTCTACACAGGTACACAATCAGCCTGGGGAAAGTGTTGCAGCAGTAAACACAGTCTTACACTGAAGGTATAGCAGCTTGGAAGTCTGTATGGAGCTAAAAGCAAGACTAAAGGCCCATACACACTTGCTGATAAAATGAGCGATGACGCTCATTTTATCGGCAAGTGTGTATGCCGCCAGCGACGACCGATGCGCTGCCCCGCGGTCATATCACTCAGTTGAGGAGATTCAAATATTTTAAAAGTTGGTTCGGTGTCTTTTTTTCCCTGTCTATTAGATAGGAAAAAACAAACTCCCAACTGACATTTCAAACATTTGAATCTCCCCCAATGTGTACAGTCGGCTGCCGACCAGCCGGCCCGAGAGGGGAAACATCAGACAACGTCGCTCACAGAGCGACATCGTCTAATGTGTACGGACCTTAAGAGAAATCCTAAAAACACTGCAGGACAAGAGGTGAGGCACAAGAAATCAGTTAGCACACAAATGAAATAAGTTAGAATTGCGACAGTACCCCCCTTTTCACGGGTGGACTCCGGACACACATATTGGATCTTCAGGGAAAACCTGTGTGAAGGCAAAACAGAAGCAAGATAATTTTAGTAGTACAAAACTTGAGTTGAATTCAGGATCTTCAGCTCCTCTTTTTATGAGAACTTCTTGAGTGGAATTTCATGTAAGGAGAAACTTTGTCAGGAAATATAGCACCTCCAAGGAAGGGAGATTCATCATAAACTGGATCATAGTCAGAGTCTGAGACCAAGTCATATGGCCAGTGGTGCAAGTATGCGGGTACGCTCGGGTACGGAGTACCCTTAAGAATTTGGCAGCGGGTACACAGTACCACCTGCCACACACTTTGCCATTGCCACAATTATGTGCCACAAAGCAACAAGACCATGGTGCTTGGCAGCATGATGGCTCCTCCCACTTTGTCAGGATTACTGGGAGTGCGACAGTGGCTGTATTTTCCTTTTATAATGAAGGCATTACTATATAATGTTATTAAATTGGGGGCATTACTATATATTTCTATTATACTGGAGGCACTGTATCACTATATATTTCTATTATAAGGGAGGCATTACTGTATATTTTTAGCCTTGCCTCCAGAATCCCCCCAAAAAAGGGTCTGTGTCATGTAGCCACTCCCACTAGCAGCATGTGGCCACACCCCATCACACCACATGACCATACTCATTTTTCATCACTCAGTACCCATAAGAAAATATTTCTACTTGCACCACTGGTAAATTCTGGAGTAATGGATCATTGGATTTGATGAGCGGATTAGCCCATTCTTAAACTTCACCTATGAAGGCTAGGAAAAGATATGTAACAATGGGGGTAATTCTGAGTTGATCGCAGCAGGAACTTTGTTAGCAGTTGGGCAAAACCATGTGCACTGCAGGGGAGGCAGATATAACATGTGCAGAGAGAGTTAGATTTGGGTGGGTTATTTTGTTTCTGTGCAGGGTAAATACTGGCTGCTCTATTTTTACACTGCAATTTAGATTGCAGATTGAACACACCACACCCAAATCTAACTCTCTCTCTGCACATGTTATATCTGCCTCCCCTGCAGTGCACATGGGGGTAAATTTACTAAGATGGGAGTTCTATTTCAGATGGGATGTTGCCCATAGCAACCAATCAGCTTCTACTTCTCATTTATCTAGCACCATCTACAAGATAATACCTGGAATCTGATTGGTTGCTATGGGCAACATCCCATCTTAAATAGAACTCCCATCTTAGTAAATTTACCCCATGGTTTTGCCCAACTGCTAACAAAGTTTCCCTGCGATCAACTCAGAATTACCCCCAATATTGGTAGCGATAATACCAGATGATAGATCAGACTCCATATTGGTGAGGTATTGATTTACTAGCGCATGTAGTGGGCTAGAGCACCATCAAAATAGATGGGTGCTGAAGTATTAATTGAACTCTCAGAGGACTGGATGTCTGATGATGAAACTAAAGACAGAGCAGTACACAAAGGAACTGACGCAATTGATGCAACCTCAGATTGATGTTCTTTAGACTTGCAACCATCCAAATTCTTCTTTACCTCAGGTGATACAGCAGAATTAACCAGGTGCTGATGAGTAGGAGACCTGGAATTGGTTTCCGAAGTATGAGAAGAGCTCTTCCTTGAAACTGACTGATGTGATCCAATGGAAGAAACAGAATCAGGAATTTCTTCTGGAGGAGTAATATTCAGATAAGCGGAGACTGAAGTAATTGAAGCATCAAGTGGGTATGTAGAAGTTGAAGCTTGCAAGCTACATACTGAAGTTGCAAAAGAATTGACTTGAAAATCCTCCATCTGGTGGGATGTTGCCGACTCTGAGACAAAGGACTTAGGGCACATGGACGGGGAAGCAGAATCAGATTCCCTTTCAGACTTGGCAGACTGAGATTCCTCCTCTGGGACAACAGATAGAACCTGACCAGATTTAATAACACTTGAATTGGTTGAGACCAAAGATGACAATTCTGAAGCAGAGTCGGGGTAACTTGGTCTGGCTGGAAGCTGAGGAGACTTTGTACTGATGGACATGACTAAATCTAAACCAGAGACTCTGATATCTACATCCTGGGGTAGGATGCATGCACTGGACACTGGAAATCCCATCAGGAATTGAGACACTTACATCACCTAGACAAACTGTTGACTCTGGGCACTCAGCCAAAACTGATCCCCATTTAGGGCGACAGATTTGAGTTCTTCACTAGAACATACAAATGGAAGTCCTTTACTGGGACAAGCAGAATCTAGATTGGAACTGGAATAGATGGAATCCGGGTTAAAACTAGAGATGAGGCAGCCTCGGATCTTCCCGCCTTGCTCGGTTAACCCGAACGCGCCTGAACGTCATCATCCCGCTGTCGGATTCTCGCGAGATACGTATTCTATATAAAGAGCTGCACATCACCGCCATTTTCACTCGTGCATTGGAGATTGAACGGAGAGGACGTGGCTGCGTTCTCTCCCTGAAAATCTCCGTAATCTGTGCTCAGTGTGCTGCAAATATCTGTGCTCAGTGTGCTGCAAATATCTGTGCTCAGTGTGCTGAAAATATCTATGTTCTCTGCCTGAAAACACTCCATATCTGTGCTCAGTGTGCTGCAAATATCTGTGCTCAGTGTGCTTTATTGTGGGGACTGGGGACCACCAGTATATAATTATACTTATAGTAGTACAGTACAGTAGGCCATTGCTGTATCTTGCAGCTCTGTGTCACTGCAAGTATCCATTCCATATCTGTGCAGCATTTTTGTGAGCAGTATATATAGTATTACAGTGCAGCATTTTGGTGACCCAACAGTATATAGTTGTGTACAGTATGCCATTGCTGTATCTTGCAGCTCTGTGTCACTGCAAGTATTCATTCCATATCTGTGCAGCATTTTTGTGAACAGTATATATAGTATTACAGTGCAGCATTTTGGTGACCCAACAGTATATAGTTGTGTACAGTAGGCCATTGCTGTATCTTGCAGCTCTGTGTCACTGCAAGTATCCATTCCATATCTGTGCAGCATTTTTGTGAGCAGTATATATAGTATTACAGTGCAGCATTTTGGTGACCCAACATTATATAGTTGTGTACAATAGGCCATTGCTGTATCCTGCAGCTCTGTGTCACTGCAAGTATCCATTCCATATCTGTGCAGCATTTTTGTGAGCAGTGTATATAGTATTACAGTGCAGCATTTTGGTGACCCAACAGTATATAGTTGTGTACAGTAGGCCATTGCTGTATCTTGCAGCTCTGTGTCACTGCAAGTATCCATTCCATATCTGTGCAGCATTTTTGTGAGCAGTGTATATAGTATTACAGTGCAGCATTTTGGTGACCCAACAGTATATAGTTGTGTACAGTAGGCCATTGCTGTATCTTGCAGCTCTGTGTCACTGCAAGTATCCATCCATTCCATTTTCTTCCAGTGATTTGGACCAATAATACCATTGATTAGAACAAATAATTCCAGTGATTTTGTCATTTTCTTCCAGTAATTTGGACCAATAATACCATTGATTAGAACAAATAATTCCTGTGATATTGAGGTGTTTGTGTCGCTTAGCTTAGCCGTCCAGCGACCACAGTGCACCTCTTTTTGTCTTTTCTTTGCATCATGTGCTGTTTGGGGCCAATTTTTTGAAGTGCCATCCACTCCTAGATGGGACAGGTGTTTGTGCCGCCCTCTTGGGTCGCTTTGCTTAGTCATCCAGCGACCTTGGTGCAAATTTTAGGACTAAAAATAGTATTGTGAGGTGTGAGGTGTTCAGAATAGACTGGAAATGAGTGGAAATTGTGGTTATTGAGGTTAATAATACTATAGGATCAAAATGACCCCTAAGTTCTATGATTTAAGCTGTTTTTGAGGGTTTTTTTTTTTTTAAAAACACCCGAATCCAAAACACTCCCGAATCCGACAAAAAAATTTCAGGGAGGTTTTACCAAAACGCGTCCGAATCCAAAACACGGCCGCGGAACCGAATCCAAAACCAAAACACAAAACCCGAAAAATTTCCGGTGCACATCTCTAGTCAAAACCAGAACAGGCAAAATCCATTTGCTCAGATGACCCAATTTTTGCCTGATCCAACATGGAGACACTCCTGGAAAGTGGCTGACAGGAGTCTATGTTTGCAACTTTAGCACAAGAATCACCATCAGAGGCTGGCAACTCAGACAATTCAACTCGAGTGAGAGCCTCAGGTAACTCTTCAGATGAAGGATCATTGGACATCAGAGATCAAAATATCATGTACCCGTTCCAAGTCATAACATTGGATGACTTTCTTAAGGCTGGCAAGTCAAATGCCACTTCTTGAGCTGTAAATACAGGCATCTCTGCATGGACCATGGAATCAGACACCTCTTCAGAGGTTACAGGATCAGATGCCACATCTGTGGCTGTAACTTTGGATACATCATGTAGGATTGTTGTAACAGATGTAGTTCTTGAGGGTGCGGACATTCTACCAAATTAGATACCTCAGTTGGCATAATGGGATTAGTCCTCTGTCTGGTGATGAACATCCTCTTTTGTTTCCTGAACTTAGAATAGGGCCTCCTTTTCATAGGAACCCAATTATAAACTTGATCAACTCCTGCAGAAGATCCACGATTTGCTGCGGAGCGACCTCTGGTATCACTAAGCCTTGCACTAGTTGCCTCTGCATTGCCTTTCAGTCCCTCTAACCATACTGCAATATGTTGCAGAAGATCAGAATTAACTCCTGAGTTCCCTGATGAATCCATTTCATTACTGCTTACTGTCAGGCTTGGATTTGTTTGTGAGTCCAGACTAGGGATTGCATGGGAGTGGAGCATGGAAGGCTGGTACGGAAGCTAGGTGGACTCATGTTGGACTTCTTCATACAGGACAAGATATGGAAGTGGTTAAAGCAGATCTGTGGTAACTGTTGAGCTGGAAGGCGGGGCAGTGCCAATTACGTGGGATTGCTGGGTTGTGTAGTAATTAGAGATGAGCGGGTTCGGTTTCTCTGAATCCGAACCCGCCCGAACTTCATGGTTTTTTTCACGGGTCCGAGCAGACTCGGATCCTCCCGCCTTGCTCGGTTAACCCGAGCGCGCCCGAACGTCATCATGACGCTGTCGGATTCTCGCGAGACTCGGATTCTATATAAGGAGCCGCGCGTCGCCGCCATTTTCACACGTGCATTGAGATTGATAGTGAGAGGACGTGGCTGGCGTCCTCTCCATTTAGATTATAAGAGAGAGAGATTTACTGGAGCTTAGGACTAGGAGGAGTACTGTAGAAGTGTAGAGAGTGCAGAGAGTTTACTAGTGAGTGACCACCAGACAGTGCAGTTTATTTAATATATCCGTTCTCTGCCTGAAAAAAGCGATACACACAGTGACTCAGTCACATACCATATCTGTGTGCACTGCTCAGGCTCAGCCCAGTGTGCTGCATCATCTATATATATTATATATCTGTCTGACTGCTCAGCTCACACAGCTTATAATTGTGGGGGAGACTGGGGAGCACTGCAGTGCCAGTTATAGGTTATAGCAGGAGCCAGGAGTACATAATATTATATAGTGAGTGACCACCAGACAGTGCAGTTTATTTAATATATCCGTTCTCTGCCTGAAAAAAGCGATACACACAGTGACTCAGTCACATACCATATCTGTGTGCACTGCTCAGGCTCAGCCCAGTGTGCTGCATCATCTATATATATTATATATCTGTCTGACTGCTCAGCTCACACAGCTTATAATTGTGGGGGAGACTGGGGAGCACTGCAGTGCCAGTTATAGGTTATAGCAGGAGCCAGGAGTACATAATATTATATTAAAATTAAACAGTGCACACTTTTGCTGCAGGAGTGCCACTGCCAGTGTGACTGACCAGTGACCTGACCACACTGACCACCAGTATAGTTAGTAGTATACTTATATTGTGATTGCCTGAAAAAGTTAAACACTCGTCGTGTGACTTCACTTGTGTGTTGTTGTTTTTTTTATTCTATAAAAATAAAACTCATTCTGCTGACAGACAGTGTCCAGCAGGTCCGTCATTATATAATATATAATATATACCTGTCCGGCTGCAGTAGTGATATATATATATTTTTTATATCATTTATCATCCAGTCGCAGCAGACACAGTACGGTAGTTCACGGCTGTGGCTACCTCTGTGTCTGCACTCGGCAGGCAGTCCGTCCATAATTGTATACCACCTAACCGTGGTTTTTTTTTCTTCTTTATACATACATACTACTACGACATCTCTTTATCAACCAGTCTATATTAGCAGCAGACACAGTACAGTACGGTAGTTCACGGCTGTGGCTACCTCTGTGTCTGCACTCGGCAGGCAGTCCGTCCATAATTGTATACCACCTAACCGTGGTTTTTTTTTCTTTCTTCTTTATACATACATAGTTACATAGACATCTCTTTATCAACCAGTCTATATTAGCAGCAGACACAGTACAGTACGGTAGTTCACGGCTGTGGCTACCTCTGTGTCTGCACTCGGCAGGCAGTCCATAATTGTATACTAGTATCCATCTCCATTGTTTACCTGAGGTGCCTTTTAGTTGTGCCTATTAAAATATGGAGAACAAAAATGTTGAGGTTCCAAAATTAGGGAAAGATCAAGATCCACTTCCACCTCGTGCTGAAGCTGCTGCCACTAGTCATGGCCGAGACGATGAAATGCCAGCAACGTCGTCTGCCAAGGCCGATGCCCAATGTCATAGTACAGAGCATGTCAAATCCAAAACACCAAATATCAGAAAAAAAAGGACTCCAAAACCTAAAATAAAATTGTCGGAGGAGAAGCGTAAACTTGCCAATATGCCATTTACGACACGGAGTGGCAAGGAACGGCTGAGGCCCTGGCCTATGTTCATGGCTAGTGGTTCAGCTTCACATGAGGATGGAAGCACTCAGCCTCTCGCTAGAAAAATGAAAAGACTCAAGCTGGCAAAAGCAGCACAGCAAAGAACTGTGCATTCTTCGAAATCCCAAATCCACAAGGAGAGTCCAATTGTGTCGGTTGCGATGCCTGACCTTCCCAACACTGGACGTGAAGAGCATGCGCCTTCCACCATTTGCACGCCCCCTGCAAGTGCTGGAAGGAGCACCCGCAGTCCAGTTCCTGATAGTCAGATTGAAGATGTCAGTGTTGAAGTACACCAGGATGAGGAGGATATGGGTGTTGCTGGCGCTGGGGAGGAAATTGACCAGGAGGATTCTGATGGTGAGGTGGTTTGTTTAAGTCAGGCACCCGGGGAGACACCTGTTGTCCGTGGGAGGAATATGGCCGTTGACATGCCAGGTGAAAATACCAAAAAAATCAGCTCTTCGGTGTGGAGGTATTTCACCAGAAATGCGGACAACAGGTGTCAAGCCGTGTGTTCCCTTTGTCAAGCTGTAATAAGTAGGGGTAAGGACGTTAACCACCTCGGAACATCCTCCCTTATACGTCACCTGCAGCGCATTCATAATAAGTCAGTGACAAGTTCAAAAACTTTGGGTGACAGCGGAAGCAGTCCACTGACCAGTAAATCCCTTCCTCTTGTAACCAAGCTCACGCAAACCACCCCACCAACTCCCTCAGTGTCAATTTCCTCCTTCCCCAGGAATGCCAATAGTCCTGCAGGCCATGTCACTGGCAATTCTGACGATTCCTCTCCTGCCTGGGATTCCTCCGATGCATCCTTGCGTGTAACGCCTACTGCTGCTGGCGCTGCTGTTGTTGCTGCTGGGAGTCGATGGTCATCCCAGAGGGGAAGTCGTAAGCACACTTGTACTACTTCCAGTAAGCAATTGACTGTTCAACAGTCCTTTGCGAGGAAGATGAAATATCACAGCAGTCATCCTGCTGCAAAGCGGATAACTGAGGCCTTGACAACTATGTTGGTGTTAGACGTGCGTCAGGTATCCGCCGTTAGTTCACAGGGAACTAGACAATTTATTGAGGCAGTGTGCCCCCGTTACCAAATACCATCTAGGTTCCACTTCTCTAGGCAGGCGATACCGAGAATGTACACGGACGTCAGAAAAATACTCACCAGTGTCCTAAAAAATGCAGTTGTACCCAATGTCCACTTAACCACGGACATGTGGACAAGTGGAGCAGGGCAGGGTCAGGACTATATGACTGTGACAGCCCACTGGGTAGATGTATGGACTCCCGCCGCAAGAACAGCAGCGGCGGCACCAGTAGCAGCATCTCGCAAACGCCAACTCTTTCCTAGGCAGGCTACGCTTTGTATCACCGCTTTCCAGAATACGCACACAGCTGAAAACCTCTTACGGCAACTGAGGAAGATCATCGCGGAATGGCTTACCCCAATTGGACTCTCCTGTGGATTTGTGGCATCGGACAACGCCAGCAATATTGTGTGTGCATTAAATATGGGCAAATTCCAGCACGTCCCATGTTTTGCACATACCTTGAATTTGGTGGTGCAGAATTTTTTAAAAAACGACAGGGGCGTGCAAGAGATGCTGTCGGTGGCCAGAAGAATTGCGGGACACTTTCGGCGTACAGGCACCACGTACAGAAGACTGGAGCACCACCAAAAACTACTGAACCTGCCCTGCCATCATCTGAAGCAAGAAGTGGTAACGAGGTGGAATTCAACCCTCTATATGCTTCAGAGGTTGGAGGAGCAGCAAAAGGCCATTCAAGCCTATACAATTGAGCACGATATAGTAGGTGGAATGCACCTGTCTCAAGCGCAGTGGAGAATGATTTCAACGTTGTGCAAGGTTCTGATGCCCTTTGAACTTGCCACACGTGAAGTCAGTTCAGACACTGCCAGCCTGAGTCAGGTCATTCCCCTCATCAGGCTTTTGCAGAAGAAGCTGGAGACATTGAAGGAGGAGCTAACATGGAGCGATTCCGCTAGGCATGTGGGACTTGTGGATGGAGCCCTTAATTCGCTTAACAAGGATTCACGGGTGGTCAATCTGTTGAAATCAGAGCACTACATTTTGGCCACCGTGCTCGATCCTAGATTTAAAGCCTACCTTGGATCTCTCTTTCCGGCAGACACAAGTCTGCTGGGGTTGAAAGACCTGCTGGTGACAAAATTGTCAAGTCAAGCGGAACGCGACCTGTCAACATCTCCTCCTTCACATTCTCCCGCAACTGGGGGTGCGAGGAAAAGGCTCAGAATTCCGAGCCCACCCGCTGGCGGTGATGCAGGGCAGTCTGGAGCGACTGCTGATGCTGACATCTGGTCCGGACTGAAGGACCTGACAACGATTACGGACATGTCGTCTACTGTCACTGCATATGATTCTCTCAACATTGATAGAATGGTGGAGGATTATATGAGTGACCGCATCCAAGTAGGCACGTCACACAGTCCGTACTTATACTGGCAGGAAAAAGAGGCAATTTGGAGGCCCTTGCACAAACTGGCTTTATTCTACCTAAGTTGCCCTCCCACAAGTGTGTACTCCGAAAGAGTGTTTAGTGCCGCCGCTCACCTTGTCAGCAATCGGCGTACGAGGTTACATCCAGAAAATGTGGAGAAGATGATGTTCATTAAAATGAATTATAATCAATTCCTCCGCGGAGACATTGACCAGCAGCAATTGCCTCCACAAAGTACACAGGGAGCTGAGATGGTGGATTCCAGTGGGGACGAATTGATAATCTGTGAGGAGGGGGATGTACACGGTGATATATCGGAGGGTGATGATGAGGTGGACATCTTGCCTCTGTAGAGCCAGTTTGTGCAAGGAGAGATTAATTGCTTCTTTTTTTGGGGGGGTCCAAACCAACCCGTCATATCAGTCACAGTCGTGTGGCAGACCCTGTCACTGAAATGATGGGTTGGTTAAAGTGTGCATGTCCTGTTTTGTTTATACAACATAAGGGTGGGTGGGAGGGCCCAAGGACAATTCCATCTTGCACCTCTTTTTTCTTTTCTTTTTCTTTGCATCATGTGCTGATTGGGGAGGGTTTTTTGGAAGGGACATCCTGCGTGACACTGCAGTGCCACTCCTAAATGGGCCCGGTGTTTGTGTCGGCCACTAGGGTCGCTAATCTTACTCACACAGTCAGCTACCTCATTGCGCCTCTTTTTTTCTTTGCGTTATGTGCTGTTTGGGGAGGGTTTTTTGGAAGGGACATCCTGCGTGACACTGCAGTGCCACTCCTAGATGGGCCCGGTGTTTGTGTCGGCCACTAGGGTCGCTAATCTTACTCACACAGCTACCTCATTGCGCCTCTTTTTTTCTTTGCGTCATGTGCTGTTTGGGGAGGGTTTTTTGGAAGGGACATCCTGCGTGACACTGCAGTGCCACTCCTAGATGGGCCCGGTGTTTGTGTCGGCCACTAGGGTCGCTAATCTTACTCACACAGCTACCTCATTGCGCCTCTTTTTTTCTTTGCGTCATGTGCTGTTTGGGGAGGGTTTTTTGGAAGGGCCATCCTGCGTGACACTGCAGTGCCACTCCTAGATGGGCCCGGTGTTTGTGTCGGCCACTAGGGTCGCTAATCTTACTCACACAGCTACCTCATTGCGCCTCTTTTTTTCTTTGCGTCATGTGCTGTTTGGGGAGGGTTTTTTGGAAGGGACATCCTGCGTGACACTGCAGTGCCACTCCTAGATGGGCCCGGTGTTTGTGTCGGCCACTAGGGTCGCTTATCTTACTCACACAGCGACCTAGGTGCAAATTTTAGGACTAAAAATAATATTGTGAGGTGTGAGGTATTCAGAATAGACTGAAAATGAGTGTAAATTATGGTTTTTGAGGTTAATAATACTTTGGGATCAAAATGACCCCCAAATTCTATGATTTAAGCTGTTTTTTAGTGTTTTTTGAAAAAAACACCCGAATCCAAAACACACCCGAATCCGACAAAAAAAATTCGGTGAGGTTTTGCCAAAACGCGTTCGAACCCAAAACACGGCCGCGGAACCGAACCCAAAACCAAAACACAAAACCCGAAAAATTTCAGGCGCTCATCTCTAGTAGTAATTAGAGATGAGCGCCGGAAATTTTTCGGGTTTTGTGTTTTGGTTTTGGGTTCGGTTCCGCGGCCGTGTTTTGGGTTCGACCGCGTTTTGGCAAAACCTCACCGAAATTTTTTTGTCGGATTCGGGTGTGTTTTGGATTCGGGTGTTTTTTTCAAAAAACCCTAAAAAACAGCTTAAATCATAGAATTTGGGGGTAATTTTGATCCCAAAGTATTATTAACCTCAAAAAACATAATTTACACTCATTTTCAGCCTATTCTGAACACATCACACCTCACAATATTATTTTTAGTCCTAAAATTTGCACCGAGGTCGCTGTGTGAGTAAGATAAGCGACCCTAGTGGCCGACACAAACACCGGGCCCATCTAGGAGTGGCACTGCAGTGTCACGCAGGATGGCCCTTCCAAAAAACCCTCCCCAAACAGCACATGACGCAAAGAAAAAAAGAGGCGCAATGAGGTAGCTGACTGTGTGAGTAAGATTAGCGACCCTAGTGGCCGACACAAACACCGGGCACATCTAGGAGTGGCACTGCAGTGTCACGCAGGATGTCCCTTCCAAAAAACCCTCCCCAAACAGCACATGACGCAAAGAAAAAAAGAGGCGCAATGAGGTAGCTGACTGTGTGAGTAAGATTAGCGACCCTAGTGGCCGACACAAACACCGGGCCCATCTAGGAGTGGCACTGCAGTGTCACGCAGGATGTCCCTTCCAAAAAACCCTCCCCAAACAGCACATGACGCAAAGAAAAAAAGAGGCGCAATGAGGTAGCTGACTGTGTGAGTAAGATTAGCGACCCTAGTGGCCGACACAAACACCGGGCCCATCTAGGAGTGGCACTGCAGTGTCACGCAGGATGTCCCTTCCAAAAAACCCTCCCCAATCAGCACATGATGCAAAGAAAAAGAAAAGAAAAAAGAGGTGCAAGATGGAATTATCCTTGGGCCCTCCCACCCACCCTTATGTTGTATAAACAAAACAGGACATGCACACTTTAACCAACCCATCATTTCAGTGACAGGGTCTGCCACACGACTGTGACTGATATGACGGGTTGGTTTGGACCCCCCCCAAAAAAGAAGCAATTAATCTCTCCTTGCACAAACTGGCTCTACAGAGGCAAGATGTCCACCTCATCTTCACCCTCCGATATATCACCGTGTACATCCCCCTCCTCACAGATTATCAATTCGTCCCCACTGGAATCCACCATCTCAGCTCCCTGTGTACTTTGTGGAGGCAATTGCTGCTGGTCAATGTCTCCGCGGAGGAATTGATTATAATTCATTTTAATGAACATCATCTTCTCCACATTTTCTGGATGTAACCTCGTACGCCGATTGCTGACAAGGTGAGCGGCGGCACTAAACACTCTTTCGGAGTACACACTTGTGGGAGGGCAACTTAGGTAGAATAAAGCCAGTTTGTGCAAGGGCCTCCAAATTGCCTCTTTTTCCTGCCAGTATAAGTACGGACTGTGTGACGTGCCTACTTGGATGCGGTCACTCATATAATCCTCCACCATTCTATCAATGTTGAGAGAATCATATGCAGTGACAGTAGACGACATGTCCGTAATCGTTGTCAGGTCCTTCAGTCCGGACCAGATGTCAGCATCAGCAGTCGCTCCAGACTGCCCTGCATCACCGCCAGCGGGTGGGCTCGGAATTCTGAGCCTTTTCCTCGCACCCCCAGTTGCGGGAGAATGTGAAGGAGGAGATGTTGACAGGTCGCGTTCCGCTTGACTTGACAATTTTGTCACCAGCAGGTCTTTCAACCCCAGCAGACCTGTGTCTGCCGGAAAGAGAGATCCAAGGTAGGCTTTAAATCTAGGATCGAGCACGGTGGCCAAAATGTAGTGCTCTGATTTCAACAGATTGACCACCCGTGAATCCTTGTTAAGCGAATTAAGGGCTGCATCCACAAGTCCCACATGCCTAGCGGAATCGCTCCGTGTTAGCTCCTTCTTCAATGCCTCCAGCTTCTTCTGCAAAAGCCTGATGAGGGGAATGACCTGACTCAGGCTGGCAGTGTCTGAACTGACTTCACGTGTGGCAAGTTCAAAGGGCATCAGAACCTTGCACAACGTTGAAATCATTCTCCACTGCACTTGAGACAGGTGCATTCCATCTCCTATATCGTGCTCAATTGTATAGGCTTGAATGGCCTTTTGCTGCTCCTCCAACCTCTGAAGCATATAGAGGGTTGAATTCCACCTCGTTACCACTTCTTGCTTCAGATGATGGCAGGGCAGGTTCAGTAGTTTTTGGTGGTGCTCCAGTCTTTTGTACGTGGTGCCTGTACGCCGAAAGTGTCCCGCAATTTTTCTGGCCACCGACAGCATCTCTTGCACGCCCCTGTCGTTTTTTAAAAAATTCTGCACCACCAAATTCAAGGTATGTGCAAAACATGGGACGTGCTGGAATTTGCCCATATTTAATGCACACACAATATTGCTGGCGTTGTCCGATGCCACAAATCCACAGGAGAGTCCAATTGGGGTAAGCCATTCCGCGATGATCTTCCTCAGTTGCCGTAAGAGGTTTTCAGCTGTGTGCGTATTCTGGAAAGCGGTGATACAAAGCGTAGCCTGCCTAGGAAAGAGTTGGCGTTTGCGAGATGCTGCTACTGGTGCCGCCGCTGCTGTTCTTGCGGCGGGAGTCCATACATCTACCCAGTGGGCTGTCACAGTCATATAGTCCTGACCCTGCCCTGCTCCACTTGTCCACATGTCCGTGGTTAAGTGGACATTGGGTACAACTGCATTTTTTAGGACACTGGTGAGTCTTTTTCTGACGTCCGTGTACATTCTCGGTATCGCCTGCCTAGAGAAGTGGAACCTAGATGGTATTTGGTAACGGGGGCACACTGCCTCAATAAATTGTCTAGTTCCCTCTGAACTAACGGCGGATACCGGACGCACGTCTAACACCAACATAGTTGTCAAGGACTCAGTTATCCGCTTTGCAGTAGGATGACTGCTGTGATATTTCATCTTCCTCGCAAAGGACTGTTGAACAGTCAATTGCTTACTGGAAGTAGTACAAGTGGGCTTACGACTTCCCCTCTGGGATGACCATCGACTCCCAGCGGCAACAACAGCAGCGCCAGCAGCAGTAGGCGTTACACGCAAGGATGCATCGGAGGAATCCCAGGCAGGAAAGGACTCGTCAGACTTGCCAGTGACATGGCCTGCAGGACTATTGGCATTCCTGGGGAAGGAGGAAATTGACACTGAGGGAGTTGGTGGGGTGGTTTGCGTGAGCTTGGTTACAAGAGGAAGGGATTTACTGGTCAGTGGACTGCTTCCGCTGTCACCCAAAGTTTTTGAACTTGTCACTGACTTATTATGAATGCGCTGCAGGTGACGTATAAGGGAGGATGTTCCGAGGTGGTTAACGTCCTTACCCCTACTTATTACAGCTTGACAAAGGGAACACACGGCTTGACACCTGTTGTCCGCATTTCTGGTGAAATACCTCCACACCGAAGAGCTGATTTTTTTGGTATTTTCACCTGGCATGTCAACGGCCATATTCCTCCCACGGACAACAGGTGTCTCCCCGGGTGCCTGACTTAAACAAACCACCTCACCATCAGAATCCTCCTGGTCAATTTCCTCCCCAGCGCCAGCAACACCCATATCCTCCTCATCCTGGTGTACTTCAACACTGACATCTTCAATCTGACTATCAGGAACTGGACTGCGGGTGCTCCTTCCAGCACTTGCAGGGGGCATGCAAATAGTGGAAGGCGCATGCTCTTCACGTCCAGTGTTGGGAAGGTCAGGCATCGCAAACGACACAATTGGACTCTCCTTGTGGATTTGGGATTTCAAAGAACGCACAGTTCTTTGCGGTGCTTTTGCCAGCTTGAGTCTTTTCAGTTTTCTAGCGAGAGGCTGAGTGCTTCCATCCTCATGTGAAGCTGAACCACTAGCCATGAACATAGGCCAGGGCCTCAGCCGTTCCTTGCCACTCCGTGTGGTAAATGGCATATTGGCAAGTTTACGCTTCTCCTCCGACAATTTTATTTTAGGTTTTGGAGTCCTTTTTTTTCTGATATTTGGTGTTTTGGATTTGACATGCTCTGTACTATGACATTGGGCATCGGCCTTGGCAGACGACGTTGCTGGCATTTCATCGTCTCGGCCATGACTAGTGGCAGCAGCTTCAGCACGAGGTGGAAGTGGATCTTGATCTTTCCCTAATTTTGGAACCTCAACTTTTTTGTTCTCCATATTTTATAGGCAGAACTAAAAGGCACCTCAGGTAAACAATGGAGATGGATGGATTGGATACTAGTATACAATTATGGACGGACTGCCACGGTTAGGTGGTATAAAAAAACCACGGTTAGGTGGTATATATTATAATAATAATACAATTATGGATGGACGGACTGCCTGCCGACTGCCGACACAGAGGTAGCCACAGCCGTGAACTACCGCACTGTACACTGGTTGATAAAGAGATAGTAGTATACTCGTAACAACTAGTATGACACTATGACGACGGTATAAAGAATGGAAAAAAAACCACGGTTAGGTGGTATATATTATAATAATAATACAATTATGGATGGACGGACTGCCTGCCGACTGCCGACACAGAGGTAGCCACAGCCGTGAACTACCGCACTGTACACTGGTTGATAAAGAGATAGTAGTATACTCGTAACAACTAGTATGACACTATGACGACGGTATAAAGAATGAAAAAAAAACCACGGTTAGGTGGTATATATTATAATAATAATACAATTATGGATGGACGGACTGCCTGCCGACTGCCGACACAGAGGTAGCCACAGCCGTGAACTACCGCACTGTACACTGGTTGATAAAGAGATAGTAGTATACTCGTAACAACTAGTATGACACTATGACGACGGTATAAAGAATGAAAAAAAAACCACGGTTAGGTGGTATATATTATAATAATAATACAATTATGGATGGACGGACTGCCTGCCGACTGCCGACACAGAGGTAGCCACAGCCGTGAACTACCGCACTGTACACTGGTTGATAAAGAGATAGTAGTATACTCGTAACAATTAGGATGACACTATGACGGTATAAAGAATGAAAAAAAAAAACACGGTTAGGTGGTAGGTATATAATAATAAATAATACAATTCTGGTCGGACGGACTGCCTGCCGTGTGCCGACACAGAGGTAGCCACAGCCGTGAACTACCGCACTGTACACTGGTTGATAAAGAGATAGTAGTATACTCGTAACAATTAGGATGACACTATGACGGTATAAAGAATGAAAAAAAAAACCACGGTTAGGTGGTAGGTATATAATAATAAATAATACAATTCTGGTCGGACGGACTGCCTGCCGTGTGCCGACACAGAGGTAGCCACAGCCGTGAACTACCGCACTGTACACTGGTTGATAAAGAGATAGTAGTATACTCGTAACAATTAGGATGACACTATGACGGTATAAAGAATGAAAAAAAAAAACACGGTTAGGTGGTAGGTATATAATAATAAATAATACAATTCTGGTCGGACGGACTGCCTGCCGTGTGCCGACACAGAGGTAGCCACAGCCGTGAACTACCGCACTGTACACTGGTTGATAAAGAGATAGTAGTATACTCGTAACAATTAGGATGACACTATGACGGTATAAAGAATGAAAAAAAAAACCACGGTTAGGTGGTAGGTATATAATAATAAATAATACAATTCTGGTCGGACGGACTGCCTGCCGTGTGCCGACACAGAGGTAGCCACAGCCGTGAACTACCGCACTGTACACTGGTTGATAAAGAGATAGTAGTATACTCGTAACAATTAGGATGACACTATGACGGTATAAAGAATGAAAAAAAAACCACGGTTAGGTGGTAGGTATATAATAATAAATAATACAATTCTGGTCGGACGGACTGCCTGCCGTGTGCCGACACAGAGGTAGCCACAGCCGTGAACTACCGCACTGTACACTGGTTGATAAAGAGATAGTAGTATACTCGTAACAATTAGGATGACACTATGACGGTATAAAGAATGAAAAAAAAACCACGGTTAGGTGGTAGGTATATAATAATAAATAATACAATTCTGGTCGGACGGACTGCCTGCCGTGTGCCGACACAGAGGTAGCCACAGCCGTGAACTACCGCACTGTACACTGGTTGATAAAGAGATAGTAGTATACTCGTAACAATTAGGATGACACTATGACGGTATAAAGAATGAAAAAAAAAACCACGGTTAGGTGGTAGGTATATAATAATAAATAATACAATTCTGGTCGGACGGACTGCCTGCCGTGTGCCGACACAGAGGTAGCCACAGCCGTGAACTACCGCACTGTACACTGGTTGATAAAGAGATAGTAGTATACTCGTAACAATTAGGATGACACTATGACGGTATAAAGAATGAAAAAAAAAACCACGGTTAGGTGGTAGGTATATAATAATAAATAATACAATTCTGGTCGGACGGACTGCCTGCCGTGTGCCGACACAGAGGTAGCCACAGCCGTGAACTACCGCACTGTACACTGGTTGATAAAGAGATAGTAGTATACTCGTAACAATTAGGATGACACTATGACGGTATAAAGAATGAAAAAAAAACCACGGTTAGGTGGTAGGTATATAATAATAAATAATACAATTCTGGTCGGACGGACTGCCTGCCGTGTGCCGACACAGAGGTAGCCACAGCCGTGAACTACCGCACTGTACTGTGTCTGCTGCTAATATAGACTGGTTGATATTTAAAGAGATATTAGTAGTATACAACAATACTATACTGGTGGTCAGGCACTGGTCACCACTCCTGCAGCAAAAGTGTGCACTGTTAATTAATATAATTGTACTCCTGGCTCCTGCTAACAACCTGCAGTGCTCCCCAGTCTCCCCCACAATTAATTATAAGCTTTTAATTTATACATTGATGACTGTGCAGCACACTGGGCTGAGCTGAGTGCACACAGACTGAGTCACACTGTGTGACTGACTGTGCTGTGTATCGTTTTTTTTTTCAGGCAGAGAACGGATATAGCAGAGAGAAGTGAACGGATATATTATATTAAATAAAAGTTAACTAGCAACTGCACTGGTCACTGACTGTGGTAAACTAACTCTGTCTGCGACTCTGCACAATCTCTCTCTCTCTATCTAATCTATCTCTATTCTAATGGAGAGGACGCCAGACACGTCCTCTCCCTATCAATCTCAATGCACGAGTGAAAATGGCGGCGACGCGCGGCTCCTTATATAGAATCCGAGTCTCGCGATAGAATCCGAGCCTCGCGAGAATCCGACAGCGTCATGATGACGTTCGGGCGCGCTCGGGTTAACCGAGCAAGGCGGGAAGATCCGAGTCGCTCGGACCCGTGAAAAAAAACATGAAGTTCGGGCGGGTTCGGATTCCGAGGAACCGAACCCGCTCATCTCTAGTAGTAATACCAGCTGTTTACGCTTAGGCACTGGGAAACAGGGCAGATCCAGCTGCATAGGATTGCTGGGATATGTAGCTAGGTGTTAATTGCACAGAAGTCAATGAGCAAACTACTAGACAGAGAGATATTCAGCAGAGTTCTCAGCAGGTCTATAGACAACAAAGCATTGACAACAGGAAGTGCCACTGAAGGATCTTTATACCCCTGGGTCTCAGATGATTGGCTGTTTACAAGTGATGCAACTTCCTTCCTCCTTTATTGGTGCTCCTGCAGTCACATGACATGAACTAAGGTGGCGGTGCCCAGTACCTAGAATGGCAGGAATTTTGTGGGGTTTATGCTGTCCAGCATAGGGTGCAGAGATCACAGTGACAGCATCACAGTACTGCAAACAGGAGCTTGCTTAACCTCTGCCAACAAGCACACAAATAGTTACCAGCTAGTCTGTGATCTCTGCTGCAATCTGGAGTCTACACATGTGCACAATCAGCCTGGGAAAGTGATGCAGCAGTAACAGTCTTAAACTGAAGGTATAGCAGCTTGGAAGCTGAAGTCTATATGGAGCTTAGAGATGAGCGGGTTTGGTTCCCTGAGAACTGAACCCCCCCCCCGACCTTTACTACCCGAGCCTAGATCTGAGTCAGGCTCAAGTTTTCCCCGCCTGACTCGGAAACCAGAAAGAGGCAAAACGTCATCACCCCACTGTGGGATTCTCGCAGGGTTTGGATGCCATATAAGAAGCCGCGCGTCGCCGCCATTTTCACTCCAGCATTGGATAGTTTAGAGGGAGGACGTGTCTCCATCCTCAGTGTCATGCATCAGTACAGTGGTAGTGTCTTGTGCTGCATCAGTCCAGTCACATTGGTGGTGTCCTCTGCTGCCATATGTCCAGTGCTGCTGTATAAGTCCAGTCCAGTGCTGCTGTGTTGTGCTGCATCAGTCCAGTGGTCGTGTCTTGTGCTGCATCAGTCCAGTCACAGTGGTGGTGTCCTCTGCTGCCATATGTCCAGTGCTGCTGTATAAATCCAGTCCACTGCAGGGGTGCTGTGTTGTCCTGTATCAGTACAATGGTAGTGTCTTGTGCTGCATCAGTCCAGTCACAGTGGGGGTGTCCTCTGCTGCCATATGTCCAGTGCTGCTGTATAAGTCCAATCCATTGCAGTGGTGCTGTTATCCTGCATCAGTCCAGTGGTGGTGTCCCTTTGCTGCTGTATATGTCCAGTGATCAGGGGTTAAAGTGAGCCGGAACGGGGTGGAACTGCGTTCCGTCAGTTCCACTTGGAGACGGAACGCAGTTCCGCCTCCTCCGGCTCACCTAACCTGATGTGTGGCCGGCGCTGCAGGGAGATGCCGGGCGCCCGCTGAGATGGTGTTACCAGTGGGCACCCGGCTCTCTCTCCACAGCGGCAGCTGGAGGCAGGAGCTCAGCACTGAGCTCCGGTTTCCGGCTCTGTCACTGTGCGCTATGGGAGAGACGTCATGACGCCTCTCTCATTGTGCTGAAGAGCAGGCGCCCAGAGGACTGCAGCGGCCGGACACGGAGCGGGTCTTGTGAGTATGGTGTATTTTGTTTGTTATTTTCTCTTTTGTATAGCGGCATCTACTGGGTGCACACTACTTAGGGGCAATACTACAGAGGGGCACCTACTAGGGGCAAACTACTGGGGGGCATTACTACAGAGGGGCACCAAGTGGGGGCAAACTACTGGGGGGCATTATTACTGAGGGGCATCTACTGGGGGCAAACTACTGGGAGGCATTACTACTGAGGGCAAACTACGGGGGGACATTACTACTGGGGGGCATCTACTGGGGACATTAGTACCGGGGGACATTAGTACTGGGGGGATTATTACTGGGAGCAAACTACAAGGGGGCAAACTACTGGGGCAAAGCTACTGGGGGCAAACTACTGGGAGACATTACTACGGGGGCAAACTAGTGTGGGGCATCTACTGGCGGAAAACTACTGGGGGGCATTATTACTGGGGGCAAGCTGCAAGGGGCAAACTACAAGGGGGCAAGCTACTGTGGGCAAACTACAAGAGGGTATTACTACTGGGGGCATAACTACAGGGGCATTACTACTGGGGGCGTAACTACAGGGGCAATACTACTTGGGGCTAAACTACTAGGGGGCTAAATTACTGGAGGAATTGCTACTTGGGGCATTACTACTGGGGGCTAAACTACTTGGGGGCATGACTACAGGGGCTAAACTACAGGGGGGCATTACTACTGGGGGCATTACTACTGGTGGCTAAACTACAAGGGGCAAACTACTCGGGCTAAACTACTGGGGACATTACCACTGGGAGGCTAAACTGTAAAGGGGACACTTCATAAGGGGCATCCCCCCTGGAGACATAAGGGGCACTACTATTGTGGGCATTGCTTAAGATGCACCACTACTATGGGCTCTATATAAGGGGCACTACCACTGTGGGTACTACCAGTACAGTGGACATTGCATAAGAAGCACTACTACTGTAGGCATTGTATAAGGGGCGCTACTGCTGTGGGTATTATGTGTATTATGGGGTGCTACTACTGTGGGCATTATTACTATTGTGTGACCACGCCCATTTCTTTTTGAGACTACGCACCTTTGTTCGCCGTGGGGAGGGGGGTGAGTTCCACCACCTCTCTAGGACCACTTTAAGCACTGCCAGTGAAACTGCCGTATATGTCCAGTGATACAGCTGTATATGTCCAGCGATACTGTCATATATGTCCAGTGGCACTGCCGTATAAATCCAGTGATACTGCCGTATATGTCCAGTAGTACTGCCATATAATTCCAGTGGTACTGGTGTATAAATCCAGTACAGTGATACTGCCGAATATGTCCAGTGATACTGCAGTATATGTCCAGTGGTACTGCCGTAAATTCCAGTAGTACTGCCGTATAATTCCAGTGATACTGCCGTATAATTCCAGTGATACTGGCGTATAATTCCAGTGATACTGTGTTATTATTCCAGTGGTACTGGCATATAAATCCAGTCCAGTTATACTGGCATATAATTCCAGTGGTACTGCCGTATAATTCCAGTGGTACTGCCGTATAATTCCAGTGATACTGGCGTATAATTCCAGTGGTACTGGCATATTATTCCAGTAATACTGCCATATAATTCCAGTGGTACTACCGTATAAGTCCAGTCCAGTGGTGCTGCCATATAAATTCAGTGGTGCTGTCCTGTGCTGTATATTATTTACTCCAAATAAAGGGGTTAGTAATATTTAATCCAAATAATTTTTACAGGGTTTGCCCTGTGTGGTGTAGAGGTACACTCTCCTGTACTGCATACTGTTATATAACTCCAGAAAAATAGTGGAGAACAAAATTTTGGAGGATAAAATAGGAAAAGATCAAGAACCACTTCCTCCTAGTGCTGAATCTGCTGCCACTAGTCATGACATAGACCATGAAATTCCATCAACGACGTCTGCCAAGGCCGATGCCCAATGTGATTAGTAGAGGGCATGTCAAATCCAAAAATCCAAAGTTCAGTAAAAATACCCCAAAAAATAAATTGAAATGGTCTGAGGAGAAACGTAAACTTGCCAATATGCCATTTACGACACGGAGTGGCAAGGAACGGCTAAGGCCCTGGCCTATGTTCATGACTAGTGGTTCTGCTTCACATGACGATGGAAGCACTCATCCTCCCACTAGAAAAATGATAAGAGTTAAGCTGGCAAAAGCACAGCAAAGAACTGTGCGTTCTAAGATGGTATCACAAATCCCTAAGGAGAGTCCAAGTGTGTCGGCGGTTACGATGCCTGACCTTCCCAACACTGGACGGGAAGAGGTGGCTCCTTCCACCATTTGCACGCCCCCTGCAAGTGCTAGAAGTAGCACCCACAGTTCAGTTTCTGATATTCAATTGGATATCACTGTCACTGTTGAAGTACACCAGGATGAGGATATGGGTGTTGCTGGCACTTTGGAGGAAGTTAACGATGAGGATTCTGATGGTGATGTGGTTTGTTTAAATGAGGCATCGGGGGAGACACCTGTTGTCTGTGGGATGATTAAGCCCATTGTGATGCCTTGGCAAAATACCAAAAAAGCCACCTCTTTGGTGTGGAATTATTTCTCTACAAATCCGGAAAACAAGTGTCAAGCCGTGTGTTGCCTCTGTCAATCTGTAATAAGTAGGGGTAAGGACATTAACCACCTAGGAACATCCTCCCTTATATGTCACCTGCTGCACATTCATCAGAAGTCAATGTCAAGTTGTGAAACTTTGGGTAAGATCGTAAGCAGTCCACTGACACCTAAATCCCTTCTTCCTCTTGTACCGAAGCTCCTGCAAGCCACACCACCAACTCCCTCAATGTCAACTTCCTCCTCAGTCAGGAACGTCAGCAGTACTGCAGGCCAAGTCACTGGCAAGACTGAGGAGTCCTCTCCTAACCGGGATTCCTCCGGAGCATGTCAGACAGTCCGTAAGTATACTGGCAGGAAAAAGAGGTAATTTGGATGCCCTTGCAAAAACTGGCTTTATTTTACCTAAGTTGACCCCCTTCAGTGTGTACTCTGAAAGAGTGTTTAGTGCAGCCGGTAACCCTATCAGTGATCGGCATAGGAGGTTACTGCCACAAAATGTGGAGAAGATGATGTTCATCAAAATGAATTATAAATTCCTCCAGGAAGACCTTTACCAGCAATTGCCTCCAGAAAGTACATTGAGGGTGGATTCCAGTGGGGATGAATTAATAGTCTGTGAGGAGGAGGGTGTACACACTGAAAGGGGTGAGGAATCGGAGGAGGAGGTCGACATCTTGCCTCTGTAGAGCCACTTTGTACAAGGAGAGATTGATTGCTTCTTTTTTGGTGGGAGCCCAAAAAAAACACTCATTTCAGCCACTCGTTTCGGTCGTGTGGCAGACCCTTACGCTGAAATGATTGGTTTGTTAAAGTGTGCATGTCCTGTTTATACAACAAAAGGGTTGGTGGGACGTTCCAAGGACAATTCCATCTTGCACTTCTTTTTCTTCTTTGCATCATGTGCTGTTTGGGGACTAGTTTTTTAAAGTCTCATCCCTTCTGACACTGCCATACAACTCCAGTGGTACTGCCGTATAAGTCCAGGAGTACTGCCGTATAAGTCCAGTCCAGTGGTGCTGTCTTGTGCTGCATCAGTCCAGTGGTGGTGTCCTGTGCTGTATATTATTTACTCCAAATATAAGGGTTATATACATTACTTATATTATTATCCAAATCATTTTTACAGGGTTTGCCCTGTGTGGTGTAGGGATACGCTCGTCTGTGCTTCATATTATTATAATAGCTCCAAATAAAAGGGTTATTATTATCCAAATTAATTTTACAGGCTTTGCCGTGTGTGTGTGTGTGTGTGTGTGTGTGTGTGTGTGTGTGTGTGTGTGTGGTTTAGGGGTACGCTTTCCTGTGCCACCAATATTGTGCATGTATTACATCTGGGCAAATTCCAGCACATCCCATGTTGTTTGTGCCGCACACTTGTGTCACTTGGCTTAGTCATACAGCTACCTCATTGCACCTCTTTTTCTTCTTTGCATGATGTGCTGTTTGGGGCCTAGTTTATTTAAGTGCCATCCTGTCTGCCATTGCAGTGCCACTCCTAGATGGGCCAGGTGTTTGTGCCGCATACTTGTGTCGCTTAGCTTAGTCATACAGCTACCTCATTGCACCTCTTTTTCTTCTTTGATGATTTGCTGTTTGTGGCCTAGTTTTTTAAATCTGCCATCCTGTCTGCCACTGCAGTGCCACTCCTAGATGGGCCAGGTGTTTGTGCAACCTACTTGTGTCGCTTAGCTTAGTCATCCAGCCACCTCAGTGCAACCTTTTGGCCTAAAAACAATATTGTGAGGTGTAAGGTGTTCAGTATAGACTGGAAATGAGTGGAAATGAATGTTATTGAGGTTAATAATACCGTAGGATCAAAATTACCCACAAATTCTGTGCTTTTAGCTGTTTTTATGTTTTTTTCCCAAATCATCCAGATCCAACACCAAAACACGAAAGGGTGGTTTTGGCAAAACCAATCCAGATCCAAAACACGAGCATGGAAGCAGAACCAAAACCAAAACACAAAACACGAAAAGTGCCCATCGCACATCTCTAAAGAAGCTTAAAGTAAAGCTAAGAGAAATCCTGAAAACACTGCAGGATCACTTACGGCCTTAATTAGGTTTGTTAGCAAACTGAAAAAGCAAGCAAATTGTGAAAACCATGTTGCAGGTGGGACAGATGTAATATATGCAGAGAGATTTAGATTTGGGTGGGGTGTGTTCAAACTGAAATGTAAATTGCAGCTTAAAAATTAAGCAGAGAGTATTTACCCTGCTCAGAAACAATATAACCCACCCAAATTTAAATCTCTCTGCACGTTACATCTGCTCCACCTGCAGTACAACATGGTTTTGCTTATTTGCTTGCTTTTTTGGTTTGCTAACAAACCTGAATAACCCTCTTAGTACATGAATGAAACAAGTCAGAATCAAGACACATGGTAAGTGATCACAAAGTTAGTGTAGTGGTGTCACAGGCGTAACTATGATACAAAGATAAAACTAGGAATATGTATGTGATGAAAGTGCAAGTGCTCTCACAACGAGATTGAGAAAGAGGTGAGCAAAATAGAAAATATGAAATTCAAATGTACAATACAAAAGATAATATGAACCTGTGTACGTAGGGTTAGTGATATGGACATACAAACGCAACTGCAGGTTGCAGCTCTTGTCATAGTTTCTGGTTATTGGGGTCTATTCAATCACTATCGGATCCTCTCAGACGGAGAGGATCTGACCGTTCAGTATTCAATTAGCGGGCAATTCCCATTTTTGACAATGCTGATCCAACTTTTTTTATGCGGCTGCACCTGCTAGTGCAAGAACGTCTATCATCCTTATCTGATCCCCAGTCGGCGTCACAGAATACTTTTAAGCTGGTATCTGACGATCTTGTAAATTTCAGCTTTAGTGAACTTGTACCTTTGAGGTACCTTAGTATTCTCATTACTGCAATCCAGTGTTGTCTCCCAGGATTATTTGCGAAATGGCTTGCCCGACTCACTGCATGTGTGATATCTGGACATGTCCCAATGCTTGTATACATCAAACTACCAATGGCATTTTGATAAGGGATTTCTTGCATTTCCTCTATCTCCCTTTTGCTGTTTGGTGACATGGCCTTGACCATCTTTGTACTTTTATCAATGGGAGTACTTACTGGTTTTGCATCTGTCATTCTGTACTTGGAAATTATTGCATAATGTTCAGGTTGTTCCATATAAATTTCCTCGATCAATTCTCCATTAGGAATGCGGAATCAAAGTCTAGTTGATATAACAGTAAATCATGTAATGTAGCAACGGCAACCACTAACCTTAAGGGGCTATTCCTTCCGACTGGTGGATAGATCTCTCCGTAATCAATTCCATACTTCTAGGTATATCCCTTGGCAACAAGGCGGGCTTTGTAACAAGCTACTGACCCATCTGCGTTCAACTTTTTGCAGAAGACCCACTTGTTCTTGATTGTTTTACGGTTGCTTGGTCTATCAACCATAGTCCATGTACTGTTATCATTTAGTGCTGACAGTTCTGTATCAATTGCTGACTTCCACTCTGTACAATCACTGCTTGACTCTGCTTCCTGTATGTTTTAAGGTTCACAGTAAGCTATGTTTGCATACTTCTCACTGTATTTCTTGGATGGAATACCTTTGTTGCTTCTCGTGGAACTTCTGTTCTCTGACTTGTCTGCTTTGACACTCTCAGATTCAGACACGCTTTCTGCTGCCTGTACATCCAATAATACATTTTGTTGTAGCTCCACTGCTCCAGTTATGGGTGCTGTCTTGTAGAATACCACATCTCTGGATTTAAGAAAACGTTTACTTGTAAAACCCCAAAGTCTGTATCCTTTGAGTTTGTCGCAGTATCGAAGCATTATACATTCTATGGATTTTGGATCTAGCTTTCTCCTTTGGTATATGTGCAAAAGCTTTGCTCCCGAAGACACGAAGATGAGTGATACTTGGATTTTTCCTGGACCACGCCTGCAGTGGCATTTTACCTTTGACGGCCACTGTAGGTGCTCGATTCTTTAGGTATGCTGCAGATACTGCTTCTGCCCAAAATTTCTTTTCCAGGCCAGCATCACTTAACATAGTCCATGCTCTCTCAACAATTATGTGGTTTGCCTGCTCACTCACGCCATTCTGTTCCAGTGTGTAGGCAATTGTTAGCTGATGCTTTATGCCATATTTCCTAAGGAATATGGCTAAGACTTTGTTATCATACTCTCCACCGTTGTCTAATCTCAGGATCTTTAGTTTCAGACCTGTCTGATTCTCCACCAGGTTTTTGTACTCCACAATTTTGTTGACAACTTCACTCTTCTCTTTAAGGAAGTACACGTGTGTCATTCTTGTGTAGTGATCAATGAGGGTCATGAAATACCTGTAGCTACTGATTGATTCTGCCTCCATTGGACCACACACATCTTTGTGCACTACAACGGTGTCTCTGCTCTATTATCTGACTGTGGAAATGGGTTGTGAGTTTGCTTGCCTTTTATGCAACTCTCACACATGGGTCTTTCAGCATTGCTCACGGTGATCCCTGCTACCATTCCATCTAGCAGTTTCTGGACATTGTCATAACCCAGATGACCCAAGCGTTTGTGCCACAGCTCCATTGACTGTTTTTCTTCAGTAGCCATCATTGCAGTACACTCCACAGTGGTCAGGACATATAGTTGGTTGCACTGGGTTGCTGAAGCAATAACAGTCCCTCTTTTAATATGCACCATACACTTGCCCTTCTGAAATTGGACTTTGTAGCCTTTTTTCTCTAGGACGCTGATAACAATGAGATTACTTCCTTAATCAGGCACGTACAACACATCTTGGATATCTGTAACAACTGTCTCACCTCCAATTTTTAAACATACTGTGATTGTCCCAGCTTGTAATGCAGGTAGGGCCTTACAGATGGAGCCTCGCTCATCTAGCCTTCTCTGTTGAGCCTAGGTGCACCATGGCTTATTAGCATAAGCCTTTCATCTATTGTTCTCAGCTGCAATACAATACAGAGAACAATACATCAGGGGATTAAGTCATTACAGCAGGGGATTAAGTCCAACAGCACTGGCTCAATTAATCATATTAAAGGAATAGATGAGCAGGGCTCCATCCGTATTTCCAATCCCTTTAACTGTAGTAGTAACACACAGTGTTAAAGAATGGAACCAATGCTTATTGAAACTGAAATGACTAGTGGCCTCCGAGTCCATGTACCAGCAATCCTTTCTGTGACTGTCTACTACACTCAGTGCTGACTCGTTTGGCTTGTCACTCTGCTTCTGCGTACCACTGGAATTTCTCATTGTGCAATCTGAAGCTTTATGTCCTATCTTGTGACATACAAAACACTTGAATTTGTGCCTTCTGGACTTTTTGCCCTTTGTGATCAAGGCAGAACCATCAGCTATGGTCTCGACAGGAATACGTTCTTGGAACTGCAGCAACTTGGCTCTTACAATCTCCATTGTCAGTTTAGTGTCACTTGACTCTAACGCAACCACCAAAAAATCTAATGCTGGCATCAGATTCTGTAACATAGCCATTGCAACTTCTTCCGCATCCACCTGCTGAGCTATCGACAATAACTTATCAATGTAATCATTCATGCCCTTGCAGGCACTCAGTTTCATTCAATATAGCATGGGTCTTAAACTTATCCTTCTCATTAGACCTTTATCTTCATATGCATTTTGCAGGGTGGTCCACATGTCCTTAGCTGACACTTTCCCATTGACTATTGAATAGACATGCTGCTCCACAGCTAAACCTATCATCCCAATGGCTCTGTCTACGTCATCTGGGTTTGGACCTGCTCCTGGGTCTATAGTAACCTGAACCATAATTTTGCATAAAAAAAATCAGGGATAATAAGAAATATTAGCAATATGATTAGATAGAAACAATCCCTTTACTATACATATACTATACGATACTAATATATCTCAGGGAGAACCATTAAGGAAAATGTACTTAAAATTATTACTATATATATATATATATATATATATATATATATATATAAAATTATTTTTATTTTATTTTTTTTCTCTGCTTAATTTTCCTTCCCTCCAACCTCTGCTTCCCTTGTAAATTCCGCCGGCATTGGAATGCTGTGGCTGTATGCCATTGTTTGGTTGCCTTGGGTGTTGATTAAGAGCCTTTGGTTTTATTATGACAGCACCTTTTCATATAGTAAAACAATCATAGTTTTCTTGGCCAAAATACAAGCACCCTAAACTTTCCCTTTAAATCTCTAAGCTTTTTTTGTACAGATCCTGTAGAAACCACACAATTCTGTAAAATCCTCATACTTATGGTTTATCTGCTTGGAAATACTTTTATCTTTGTTGATATTGCTGAACATGCAAAATATAATATCCGTAGGGGAAGAGAGAGTTCACCTTTGACACGTTATCATCAGGTTTAGCAGGATACCTTCTTTTCATTCTGACATTTCAATGAGATTCTTTCCACTTCACAGTAGACATAGGGGGGAAAAAACTTGTTTGTGGTACTGTATGTTTGTAATATAAATTAGAAGGAACATGAGCAGACTCATTTCTAAATCAATATAAACATGGAAGAAGCACATTTTCAATGATAAAAAAAACATAGCACATTCCAGAATGAAAGCCATTCGTGTAACAGTTACACTGTAACTGTTTTGTTTGCTGTTCATACCACTCACATTTTCTTTTAAGTTCACATATTTGCTGGAATAGTTATACATTACGGGTAATAAGAAAATATGTACAAAGAGAATGGCTTACACAATTTGTGTGCATGTAATTATTTAATTATTACACTCGCAATGGTTAGAGCCACATCAGTGTTGACTGCGATATAAACAGCGATGTGACTAAACAAATATTTTATAATAAACACCCAAAGTAAGTGAGAAATCATTTTGGGAAGGGGGGGGGGGGGGGAGCTTCCAGCAGAAGCAAACAAGTCCATCTCACTACCATTGGCTAGCTATGGTCTGCTACTTAAAGCAACAACCAAACAAGCCGTAAAAGGTGCCTAGTTCAAATTCACTCATTTGTTTAGTTATGCTCAGCCATATCCCTGGTTTGCGCTTCAACAATCTGAGTACATATGTACCCTGATTCGGACTATGTATACTCAGCAACTGAGGAGTCCCTTCAGTCCCCCCTAAACTCAACTCTAAGAGATACTTTTATTCCAAATTTCACAAATGAAGTTGTCAAAAAAAAGTTTATCTATAAATGAGAACATGGGCCAAAATTTACTAATATTCGTGTTTTAGCCGTTTTTAAGGGTGTTTGAACTCGAATGGTATCGGGTGCATTTTACTGCAACTTTTTGAATCCTGATACGGTCAGTTACTAAGCTGCTGAGTTTTCCACATTCGTTTTTTCCGATGTCGATGTGATTCGTAATGTCAGGCAGTGTTTTACGGGAGTGATGAGTAAAACACTGCCTGACAAAACACAAGGAATCACGGCCGGATCTGTGAGATCCGTGCAGGGCTTCATTGTGCACCTTTTTTTTTTAAATGAAAGTGTTAAAAATCAAGAAAAAAATTGCATGGGGTCCCCCCTCCTAAGCACAACCAGCCTCGGGCTCTTTGAGCAGGTCCTGGTTGCAAAAATATGGGGAAAAAATTGACAGGGGTTCCCCCATATTTTAACAACCAGCACCGGGCTCTGCGCCTGGTCCTGGTGCCAAAAATACGGGGGACAAAAAGCGTAGGGGTCCCTCGTATTTTTGGAACCAGCACCGGACTCCACTAGTCAGAGAGATAATGCCACAGCCGGGGGACACTTTTATATAGGTTCCTGCGGCCCTGGCATTAAATCACTAACTAGTCACCCCTGGCCGGGGTACCCTGGAGGAGTGGGAACCCCTTAAATCAAGGGGTCCCCCCTCCAGCCGCCCAAGGGCCAGGGGTGAAGCCCGAGGCTACCCCCCTTCCTATCCAAGGGCTGCGGATGGCGGGCTGATAGCCTTGTGAAAAAAATAGAATATTGTTTTTTGTAGCAGTACTACAAGTCCCAGCAAGCCTCCCCCGCAAGCTGGTACTTGGAGAACCACAAGTACCAGCATGCGGTGGAAAAACGGGCCCGCTGGTACCTGTAGTACTACTAAAAAAAAATACCCAAATAAAAACAGAACTCACACCTTGAAAGTACAACTTTATTACATACATACACACCTACATTCACACATACTTACCTATGTTCACACGAGGGTCGGTCCACTTCTCCAAGTAGAATCCATGGGTTACCTGAAATTAAAATTATACTCACAAAAATCCAGTGTAGATCGGTCCTCTTCTGAGCTTGTAATCCACGTACTTGGCAAAAAACAAACCGGAAACCCGACCACGCACTGAAAGGGGTCCCATGTTTACACATGGGACCCCTTTCCCCGACTGCCAGGACCCCCCCTGATTTAATGCCAGGGCTGCAGGGACCTATATAAAAGTGTCCCCCGGCTGTGGCATTATCTCTCTGACTAGTGGAGCCCGGGTCTGGTTCCAAAAATACGGGGGACCCCTACGCTTTTTGTCCCCGTATTTTTGGCACCAGGACCAGGCGCAGAGCCCTGTGCTGGTTGTTAAAATATGGGGGAACCCCTCTCAATTTTTCCCCCATATTTTTGCAACCAGGACCGGCTCAAAGAGCCCGAGGCTGGTTATGCTTAGGAGGGGGGACCCCACGCAAATTTTTTTCCCAGTTTTTACATTAAACAGACCCTTTCCCATAGATAACCATGCACAGATCTCACTGATCCGTGCATGGTTATCCAAACTCGACTGGAAAAAGCAGGTCTATTTTTTTGCTGCTTTTTTTAACGATTCGCAAAAAAATACACCCGCACTTGAGCACTCAGAGACTAACACCCAAATAGGAATGAATAGTGAATACCCGTGTTGTAGGAAATAACAGCCGCGTTTGACCGATGGTCTATTTATTCGTATTTCTGAACTTTGTCATTCAAACCATTATGAATAGTCCAAACACTGCCGAGATTTGTGCTTAGTGAATTCCTGTGTTGGGACTTAGAAAAAAAAACACAAATCGGACAAACTCGATTTTTTTGTAAATTTTGGCCATGGTGTGGAGATTTATTTTACAATGCTTGTTTTGAATTAATGTTTAGGGATCAGGAAATACTTTTATTATTTCAATTCACATATCAATTTATTTATGTTAATCGCAAGGTTTTCAATATACAGGGCCAAAAGGAAGGAGCGACAGGGGCAGTTGTCCCGGGGCCCCGACACACTGCTAATGGAAGTGGAGTAGTCCCCCTCTGGCGGCTCAGCTGCGCATTAACAGAGGCTGCCGGGGAGCTACTCTATCTACAGTAGTCAGTCTTGTGGGATAGTGAAGACACTGACCCTGAGTTGCCCACGTTTGCTTCTCCGGCGCGCTGTCCCATCCAGGTAGTGAGTGCGTGTGTGTGTGTGTGTGTGTGTGTGTGTGTGTGTGTGTGTGTGTGTGTGTGTGTGTGTGTGCGCGTACACGGGAGTGGTGCTTGCCAACAATTTTAGTAGTGGGGGCCCCCACAACTTCACTGCCCTTGGCCCCCACCAGCCTTAATCCAACCCTGTCAATATAACTTACAATTCCTAATTTTAGTTTCTACTTAATAATAATACTACTTACAATGATTGCATACTTTGGGCAGCAGTTGGAACAATTCAATTGTTGCTCCAAGTGGATGCTCATTACTTCTGACGTGTTCAAAAGCACCAGGATTAGCCATGCAAAGTGTCTAACTCCAACTAAATCTCTGGACGTGATGCGAAAAGTTCCATTTGGGAACCCAAAAAGACAGTTTTCAAACATTTCTTCTCGACACCTTGGGAGGTGGCGATCAGAAATGTCGGCACCAGCTGCATTTACAGGGCAATATTGTGTGGCATACACCATGCATTTACAATACAGTATCTGCATAATTTTAAAGGAGTACACCCCCACATAATGTATATCTAAACATTTAAACCCTGCTCTTTGATAGCCCAAAGGTGCTTTCTATCATGCTTCTAGTGGATATGTGAACCTCATAGTATTTTTGCTGAGCCAGCATCGGTGGGTTCAACAGAGATGTCATAAGCCAGGACTGACACACATATCCTGAACCACCTGAAATGAAGTATTGAAATCAGTAACAACATATTGCATATTTTATACATAAAGCAATTTTTACCAAAATACAATGAAATCACAGCCAATAGCCAGTCCGCAGGCGTCTCTCTACAATTTATGGTTCCAATGACATTACATAATTTTCGAACTAATTGAAGGTAACACTTACCTCTTTCCTCATTCATGAGTGGAAGTACCTATGTGTGTGCAATTATTTTTTTAAGGCACCTACCACTTGGTATACAGCGTCTTATGTAGCCGATGAGTCTTATGTAGCTTATGAGTAGGGTGTACACAATACAGTATAGTACTGTAGCCATCAATAGCTG
Source organism: Pseudophryne corroboree (assembly GCF_028390025.1). Lineage (NCBI taxonomy): Eukaryota > Metazoa > Chordata > Amphibia > Anura > Myobatrachidae > Pseudophryne > Pseudophryne corroboree. The sequence goes on from NC_086444.1 coordinate 567,553,309, forward strand.
CTTAGAGTGTAATGCAGTTGGGTGGCCTAATACAGGGGAGGAGGTGAGCACGGAGCAACACCATATTGAATCTGAAATGAACTGTCTTTCTGAAAAACTTCTTTACATCAGGTAACAACAGTTTACAGATGGTCCGTTAAAGGATTGTATACAATGTCCAAACCATTTTAGTGTATTGTTAGCAAACAAAGGACCCACACACCAAAAACAAGACCCACACACCAAATGACAGTGAACTGCAGCTTTGCATTCATACAAAACGCAGTTCAGTATTACGTAGGGATGTGCACTTGAAATTTTTCGGGTTTTGTGTTTTGGTTTTGGGTTCGGTTCCGCGGCCGTGTTTTGGGTTCGACCGCGTTTTGGCAAAACCTCACCGAATTTTTTTTGTCGGATTCGGGTGTGTTTTGGATTCGGGTGTTTTTTTCAAAAAACCCTAAAAAACAGCTTAAATCATAGAATTTGGGGGTCATTTTGATCCCAAAGTATTATTAACCTCAAAAACCATAATTTCCACTCATTTTCAGTCTATTCTGAATACCTCACACCTCACAATATTATTTTTAGTCCTAAAATTTGCACCGAGGTCGCTGGATGACTAAGCTAAGCGACCCTAGTGGCCGACACAAACACCTGGCCCATCTAGGAGTGGCACTGCAGTGTCACGCAGGATGGGCCTTCCAAAAAACACTCCCCAAACAGCACATGACGCAAAGAAGAAAAAAAGAGGCGCAATGAGGTAGCTGTGTGAGTAAGATAAGCGACCCTAGTGGCCGACACAAACACCTGGCCCATCTAGGAGTGGCACTGCAGTGTCACGCAGGATGGCCCTTCCAAAAAACACTCCCCAAACAGCACATGACGCAAAGAAGAAAAAAAGAGGAGCAATGAGGTAGCTGTGTGAGTAAGATAAGCGACCCTAGTGGCCGACACAAACACCTGGCCCATCTATGAGTGGCACTGCAGTGTCACGCAGGATGGCCCTTCCAAAAAACACTCCCCAAACAGCACATGACGCAAATAAAAATGAAAGAAAAAAGAGGTGCAAGATGGAATTGTCCTTGGGCCCTCCCACCCACCCTTATGTTGTATAAACAGGACATGCACACTTTAACCAACCCATCATTTCAGTGACAGGGTCTGCCACACGACTGTGACTGAAATGACGGGTTGGTTTGGACCCCCACCGAAAAAGAAGCAATTAATCTCTCCTTGCACAAACTGGCTCTACAGAGGCAAGATGTCCACCTCATCATCATCCTCCGATATATCACCGTGTACATCCCGCTCCTCACAGATTATCAATTCGTCCCCACTGGAATCCACCATCTCAGCTCCCTGTGTACTTTGTGGAGGCAATTGCTGCTGGTCAATGTCTCCACGGAGGAATTGATTATAATTCATTTTAATGAACATCATCTTCTCCACATTTTCTGGAAGTAACCTCGTACGCAGATTGCTGACAAGGTGAGCGGCGGCGCTAAACACTCTTTCGGAGTACACACTTGTGGGAGGGCAACTTAGGTAGAATAAAGCCAGTTTGTGCAAGGGCCTCCAAATTGCCTCTTTTTCCTGCCAGTATAAGTACGGACTGTCTGACGTGCCTACTTGGATGCGGTCACTCATATAATCCTCCACCATTCTTTCAATGGTGAGAGAATCATATGCAGTGACAGTAGACGACATGTCCGTAATCGTTGTCAGGTCCTTCAGTCCGGACCAGATGTCAGCATCAGCAGTCGCTCCAGACTGCCCTGCATCACCGCCAGCGGGTGGGCTCGGAATTCTGAGCCTTTTCCTCGCACCCCCAGTTGCGGGAGAATGTGAAGGAGGAGATGTTGACAGGTCGCGTTCCGCTTGACTTGACAATTTTCTCACCAGCAGGTCTTTGAACCCCAGCAGACTTGTGTCTGCCGGAAAGAGAGATCCAAGGTAGGTTTTAAATCTAGGATCGAGCACGGTGGCCAAAATGTAGTGCTCTGATTTCAACAGATTGACCACCCGTGAATCCTTGTTAAGCGAATTAAGGGCTCCATCCACAAGTCCCACATGCCTAGAGGAATCGCTCCCTTTTAGCTCCTCCTTCAATGCCTCCAGCTTCTTCTGCAAAAGCCTGATGAGGGGAATGACCTGACTCAGGCTGGCAGTGTCTGAACTGACTTCACGTGTGGCAAGTTCAAAAGGTTGCAGAACCTTGCACAACGTTGAAATCATTCTCCACTGCGCTTGAGACAGGTACATTCCACCTCCTATATCGTGCTCAATTGTATAGGCTTGAATGGCCTTTTGCTGCTCCTCCAACCTCTGAAGCATATAGAGGGTTGAATTCCACCTCGTTACCACTTCTTGCTTCAGATGATGGCAGGGCAGGTTCAGGCGTTTTTGGTGGTGCTCCAGCCTTCTGTACGTGGTGCCTGTACGCCGAAAGTGTCCCGCAATTCTTCTGGCCACCGACAGCATCTCTTGCACGCCCCTGTCGTTTTTTAAAAAATTCTGCACCACCAAATTCAAGGTATGTGCAAAACATGGGACGTGCTGGAATTTGCCCATATTTAATGCACACACAATATTGCTGGCGTTGTCCGATGCCACAAATCCACAGGAGAGTCCAATTGGGGTAAGCCATTCCGCGATGATCTTCCTCAGTTGCCGTAAGAGGTTTTCAGCTGTGTGCGTATTCTGGAAACCGGTGATACAAAGCGTAGCCTGCCTAGGAAAGAGTTGGCGTTTGCGAGATGCTGCTACTGGTGCCGCCGCTGCTGTTCTTGCGGCGGGAGTCCATACATCTACCCAGTGGGCTGTCACAGTCATATAGTCCTGACCCTGCCCTGCTCCACTTGTCCACATGTCCGTGGTTAAGTGGACATTGGGTACAACTGCATTTTTTAGGACACTGGTGAGTCTTTTTCTGACGTCCGTGTACATTCTCGGTATCGCCTGCCTAGAGAAGTGGAACCTAGATGGTATTTGGTAACGGGGGCACACTGCCTCAAGAAATTGTCTAGTTCCCTGTGAACTAACGGCGGATACCGGACGCACGTCTAACACCAACATAGTTGTCAAGGCCTCAGTTATCCGCTTTGCAACAGGATGACTGCTGTGATATTTCATCTTCCTCGCAAAGGACTGTTGGACAGTCAATTGCTTGGTGGAAGTAGTAAAAGTGGGCTTACGACTTCCCCTCTGGGATGACCATCGACTCCCAGCAGCAACAACAGCAGCGCCAGCAGCAGTAGGCGTTACACGCAAGGATGCATCGGAGGAATCCCAGGCAGGAGAGGACTCGTCAGAATTGCCAGTGACATGGCATGCAGGACTATTGGCATTCCTGGGGAAGGAGGAAATTGACACTGAGGGAGTTGGTGGGGTGGTTTGCGTGAGCTTGGTTACAAGAGGAAGGGATTTACTGGTCAGTGGACTGCTTCCGCTGTCGCCCAAAGTTTTTGAACTTGTCACTGACTTATTATGAATGCGCTGCAGGTGACGTATAAGGGAGGATGTTCCGAGGTGGTTAACGTCCTTACCCCTACTTATTACAGCTTGACAAAGGCAACACACGGCTTGACAAATGTTGTCCGCATTTCTGGTGAAATACTTCCACACCGAAGAGCTGATTTTTTTGGTATTTTCACCAGGCATGTCAACGGCCCTATTCCTCCCACGGACAACAGGTGTCTCCCCGGGTGCCTGACTTAAACAAACCACCTCACCATCAGAATCCTCCTTGTCAATTTCCTCCCCAGCGCCAGCAACACCCATATCCTCCTCATCCTGGTGTACTTCAACACTGACATCTTCAATCTGACTATCAGGAACTGGACTGCAGGTGCTCCTTCCAGCACTTGCAGGGGGCGTGCAAATGGTGGAAGGCGCATGCTCTTCACGTCCAGTGTTGGGAAGGTCAGGCATCGCAACCGACACAATTGGACTCTCCTTGTGGATTTGGGATTTCGAAGAACGCACAGTTCTTTGCGGTGCTTTTGCCAGCTTGAGTCTTTTCAGTTTTCTAGCGAGAGGCTGAGTGCTTCCATCCTCATGTGAAGCTGAACCACTAGCCATGAACATAGGCCAGGGCCTCAGCCGTTCCTTGCCACTCCGTGTGGTAAATGGCATATTGGCAAGTTTACGCTTCTCCTCCGACAATTTTATTTTAGATTTTGGAGTCCTTTTTTTACTGATATTTGGTGTTTTGGATTTTACATGCTCTGTACTATGACATTGGGCATCGGCCTTGGCAGACGACGTTGCTGGCATTTCATCGTCTCGGCCATGACTAGTGGCAGCAGCTTCAGCACGAGGTGGAAGTGGATCTTGATCTTTCCCTAATTTTGGAACCTCAACATTTTTGTTCTCCATATTTTAATAGGCACAACTAAAAGGCACATCAGGTAAACAATGGAGATGGATGGATACTAGTATACTTATGGCTGGACGAGCGACTGCCGACACAGAGGTAGCTACAGCCGTGGACTACCGTACTGTGTCTGCTGCTAATATAGACTGGATGATAAGGAGATGAAATTAATATATATATATATATATATAATATCACTAGTACTGCAGCCGGACAGGTATATATATTTATTATGTAATGACTGATGACGGACCTGCTGGACACTGTCAGCTCAGCAGCACCGCAGACTGCTACAGTAAGCTACTATAGTAGTATGTATAAAGAAGAAAGAAAAAAAAAAAACCACGGGTAGGTGGTATACAATTATGGATGGACGAGCGACTGCCGACACAGAGGTAGCTACAGCCGTGGACTACCGTACTGTGTCTGCTGCTAATATAGACTGGATGATAATGAGATGAAATCAATATATATATATATAATATCACTAGTACTGCAGCCGGACAGGTATATATATTTATTATGTAATGACTGATGACGGACCTGCTGGACACAGTCAGCTCAGCAGCACCGCAGACTGCTACAGTAAGCTACTATAGTAGTATGTATAAAGAAGAAAGAAAAAAAAAACCACGGGTAGGTGGTATACAATATTATATATATATTATATACAATTATATATATATATATATATATTAAACTGGTGGTGACTGGTGGTCAGGTCACTGGTCACACTATCAGCAACTTGCAAGTAGTACTCCTAAGCAGACAATCACAATATATATTATACTGGTGGTCAGTGTGGTCACAATGGCAGTGTGGCACTCTGGCAGCAAAAGTGTGCACTGTACGTTATATGTACTCCTGAGTCCTGCTCTCAGACTCTAACTGCTCCCCACTGTCAGTGTCTCCCCCACAAGTCAGATAATATACAGTCACACTATCTATCACTTCAGCAAGTAACTAGTACTCCTCCTAATGCTCCCCAAAATTACTACTGTGTCTCTCTCTACTGTCTCACTCTCTTCTCTATAAACGGAGAGGACGCCAGCCACGTCCTCTCCCTATGAATCTCAATGCACGTGTGAAAATGGCGGCGACGCGCGGCTCCTTATATAGAATCCGAGTCTCGCGATAGAATCCGAGCCTCGCGAGAATCCGACAGCGGGATGATGACGTTCGGGCGCGCTCGGGTTAACCGAGCAAGGCGGGAAGATCCGAGTCGCTCGGCCCCGTGTAAAAAAACATGAAGTTCGGGCGGGTTCGGATTCCGAGGAACCGAACCCGCTCATCCCTACTGTATAGTGTAATGAAGGGCAGGTTCCATCAGCCAATCGACAAGTGGCAATACAGAAACTTTGTTGGCTATTTGACGCATGCTCTGTGCAGTTTAGGAAAAGCAACATCTGGTTGACAGAAAGTTGTATTACAGTCTCAGGGCCGGATGCATCATTGCTTGGAAAGTGATAACATGGAGGGTGAAAAAGTGCCAGCCAGTCAGGTCCTAAATGCAATGTCACAGGCTGTGTTTGAAAAATGGGAGTTAGGAGCTGATTGGCTGGTACTTTTTCACTCTCCATTTTATCACTTTCCAAGCGATGATGCATCTCGCCCTGTACAGTCTTTTCCAGCGCCTCAGTACGTTACAACAGTTTGTTACATTAAGCGCCTTGGAACGTCAGGCGGTGGCACGGCAAGGCGCGACTAACAAGGGCCGCTACATGGCGTATGGAGCAGAGATGTAGCAGAACACATCTGTATGGTAGGTTGGATCACATAAGCTTTTAATATGTTTTAATAGTCCAGACATGTGCTAATAATCAAAGGAGATAAGGATAGTCCCTTTGCTCTGGATACATTCATATTTTTTAAGTAGAATCACACAAAAATGTCTCGTTCTAGTGGTGCGCCCCTAGAGATTACATCAGGAAATGCATAGGAGAAAGAAAAAAGAAACTCTCTTTGTGGGGGCACTCTTAAAAAATATACAGTTAAAAAACAAATCAAATTTATTTCATATACATTAAAAGCTATTCACAAAATAACAAAACTCTTTAAGGAGTAAACACACAAACATATAAATAAAGTTTATCCAACATACAGTATGTGGTCAAAAATACCTCATGATGTTTTTTTTACAGCCACTCAAGGTACAGGGGATATATCATGATATTTTGGGTATGTATATATATATACATATATATATATATATATATATATATATACCATATAGTGTGGGTGTAAAGGCCCATACACACTAGACAAGCTTTTCCATAGATTTGAGCAATAACGATGGGCTTGAGTGATCTGATTGTTCATATCATCTAGTGTGTACACAGTGAGCGACGAACCTGCGCTTGTTGAAGCATGTTGTCAGTCATCCATGCATGCAGCTCAGTCCTCTTAATCCCAGCAGAGCAGATCGTTCGTTATTCAGATCGTTTGTAACAAAGCTCAGGGTGTACACTCAATCTTGTTTGTCAGGGAGTTCAAGGGAAAGTGCTCATCTTCCACATTGTTCATATTTCACATTGTTCTAGTCTTCTAGTGTGTACTGTATGGACCTTAAGAGTAGGGGTGTGTACCGGGCAATTTTTCGGGTTTTGGTTTTGGATCTGAATCTCTGTCATGTTTTGGATCTGGATTAGATTTGCCAAAACCACCGTTGCGCGTTCTGGTTTTGGTTTTGGATCTGGATTTTTTTTTAAAAATCATCAAAACAGCTAAAATAACAGAATTTGGGGGTGTTTTTGTTCCTACAGTATTATTAACCTCAATAACATTCATTTCCACTAATTTCCAGTCTATTCTGAACACCTCACACCTCACAATATTGTTTTAAGGCCAAAAGATTGCACAGAGGTAGCTGGATGACTAAGCTAAGCGACAGAAGTGGGCAGCACAAACACGTGGCACATCTAGGATTGGCACTGCAGTGGCAGACAGGATGGCATTTTTACAAATTATGCCCATAAAACACTCCAAAGAGCACATAATGCAAATAAAAGAGGTGCAAGATAGAATTGTCCTTGGGCCCTCCCGCCTACCTTTATGTTGTGAAATCAGGACATGCACACTTTAACAAGCCAATCATTTCAGCGACAGGGACTGCCACACCTGTGGCTGAAATGATTGGTTTGTTTGGGCCCCCAACAAAAAAGAAGCAATTGATCTCTCCCTGGACAAACTGGCTCTACAGAAGCAAGATGTCGTCATCATCCTACAATTCCTCAGCCCCATCAATGTGTACATCCTCATCCTCACAGACTATTAATTTTTCCCCACTGGAATCCACCATCACAGGTCTCTCTGTACTTTGTGGAGGTAATTGCTGGTAAGGGTCGTCCTCATGAAATTTGTAATTAATTTTGATGAACATCATCTTTTCCACATTTTGGGAAGCAACCTCCTACGCCAATCGTTGACAAGGTTCCTGGCTGTGCTAAAAACTGTGTGTGCACTACACACTGGAGGGTGGGCAACTTAAGTAAAGTAAAGCCAGTTTGTGCAAATTGACTTTTTTTTCCTGCCAGTATTGAAACGTACTGTCTGACATGCCTATTTGGATGCTATCACTAAAATAATCGTCAACCATTCTTTCAATGGTGACAGCATCATATAGTAGACATGTCAGTAATTGTAGGCAGCTCCTTCAGCCCAGACCAGATGTTAAAACTTGATCCTGACTGATCTGCATCACTAAAGGGAGAAAGAAGAAGGCTCTTGTGTGGGCGCACTCATTAATGGTAGTTAAATAACTAGAATGAATAACACTAGGTTGATTAGTCAGCAGATAAAACAAAATTTATTTTATCTGGGATCATTCACATCTCCTCAACCAGGGGCAATTATATTCTTAATATTTCCAAATAAATTTTGTTTTATCTGCTGACTAATCAACCTAGTGTTATTCATTCTAGTTATTTAACTACCATTAATGAGTGCGCCCACACAAGAGCCTTCTTCTTTCTCCCTTTTGCATATGTCACTGGCTCTGGGCGCACCCCCAAACTGGACATTATATTAAAGATTTTACTTGAAAATTGTCCAAATTTGTTTTTTCTGTAATCAAAAACTATTTTTAGACCGGTGCCGGGTCGCCCCCTTTGTGTAACTGATCTGCATCACTGCCAGTGGGTCTCTTAGTAAAATTTAGTTTTTTCCTCACAACCACAGTTGCAGGAGAAAATGAATGAGGAGATGTTGCCATGTCACGTTACAGTTGAGCTGACAATTTTCTCACCAGCAGGTCTTTGCACGTCTGCAGATTTGTGTCTACCAGAAATAAAGATACAACATAGGTTTTAAACCTAGGATCAGATACAGTGATCAAAATGTAATGCTCTGATTTCAACCAATTGACCACCCTTGAATCCTGGCAAAGCAAATGAAGGGCTACATCCACAAGTCCGACATACTTAGCGGAATCACTAGATTTCAGCTCCTCCTTCACTTTCTGCAGCTGCTTTTGCAAAAGCCCGATGAGGGGAATGACCTGACTAAAGCTGGCAGTGTCTGAACTAACTTCACGTGTGGCAAGTTCGAAGGATTTGAGAACCTTGCACAACACAGAAATCATTCTCCACTATGCTTGAGTCGTAGGTGGATGTATAGGCTTAAATGGCCTTTTGCTGCTCCTCCACCCTCTGAAGCATATAGTGAGTAGAATTCCCCCGCGTTACTGCCTCTTGCTTCAGGTGATGGCAGGGCAAATTGAAGAGTGTTTGCTGGCACTCTAGTATTCCATGCACAGTCGCTGAATGTCAAAAATGGCCACAAATCTTTCAGTGCCACTGACAGCATCTCCTGTAAACCCCTGTGACTTTTTAAAAAATTCTGCACCACCAAATTAATTGTGGGAGCAAAACATTGGACATGTTGGAATTTGCCCAGATGTAAAGCTCTCACAATATTGGTGGTGTTGTCAGATATCACTGTCGAAGTCAGATAAATGACACATACAAACAACACACAGAGTGGCGTTTCTCGGTGGTGGCGTAAGGACACAATTGACGTAAATGGACGCACCATGCTTCTTTGCCGCGCATCATGCATAGAGTTGCACGGCGTGCATGTTGCAGCGTGGTGGGTGTGTTTACGGTAAAAGGCGCAATCATTGAGAACTGCCATAAAGATGCACACAGACACATATTCATACAACACATAAATTACACATAGACAGAACATGTCCAAAACAAGACTTGTATTATACGGTGTTTGTATTAAGAGTGTAAAACCAGACATATATGTATTACTGGGACAGAACAAGTTAATTATATCATGATTAGTGTAAAAATGGTCAGGAGAATGTGTGGATTAATCTGATAGCTATGGGTAAATTGTCGCACATTGCGACAATTAGTTATGTTTGATGTTAGTATATAGTCACTTCTACATGGACAAAGAACTTCCTGCACAAGCATGTGGGCAGAAGCCCAGTGGTTAACATCGGTGTCTGCATCCAAAGCTGAACATCTCCCATTGTTTGAACTGACCAATAACACACAATGAATGAGAAACCTCCCTCTCCTTGACCAATAGCAGAAGACCCAGCCCCAGATGTATATCTTTTCCAATACACAGTATATAAGTGCTTTCCCTTGCCCAGGAAGCTCAGTGCTGCTGATTCTAACTGGTGATGACTGTCTTCTGAGCTAAGGGTGATGTATACTGGCTGTAACTGTTTCTTATGTAATTGTAACTCTGTACCTCTTTCTTATGCTTATACATGTTTTACTTAATGATATATATTGTACTTATGTTATTTTGTATGCATACCTTTTAAATATCAAATACATTTATATATATCTGAGCGTTGGACCTCAGTAAACCATGAGTGCGACTACTTGCTTTCTCTTAAGGGACATAGTGCTGCGACATTCAGCACACTATTATTGTATATGGTAATAAGATGTAACTTGCATCCGTAGTATATAATAACACTGGTATTTAAATGTTTATTTAAAATAATGGAATTTCACATCACAAATTCTGGGGAAAGTTCAAGTGGGGTAAGCCATTGTGCAGTGATGCCCCTCAGTTTCTCTAAGAGGTTCTCAGCGGTGTGCCCCTTACTGAAACCGGTGATACACAGCGTAGCCTGCCTAGGAATGAGTTGGCGTTTTTGAGATGCTGCTGGTGCTGCTGCTGTTGTTGCTGCAGAAGGCAGTACATCTATCCAGTGGGCTGTCACAGTCATGTAGTCCTTAGTTTGCCCTGTTCCACTTGTCCACATGTTTGTGATTAAGTGGACAGTGGAAACAACGGCATTTCTGAGGGCACTAATGACACTTTTTATAATGTCCTTGTACAGTCTGGGAATTGCTTGTCTAGTGAAGTGAAATCTAGACTGGATTTGGTACCGGGGACACAGTATGTCTATCATCTGTCTAAATCCCACTGCACTAATGGCGGATACTGGATGCACATCTAACACCAGCATAGTTGTTATGGCCTCAGTAATCCGCTTTGCAACTGGGTGACTGCTGTCATACTTCTTTATTTTCCTCACAAAGGACTGTTGAACAGTCAATTGCTTTGTTACAGTAGAACAAGTGGTCTTCCTGCTCCCCTTCTGGGATGAATATCGACTCCAAGCAGCAGCAACAACATCAGCAGCATCAGTAGGCATAGCACTCAAGGATCCTCCAGAGGAATCCTGGATAAGAGAGGAGTCAGTCATGCCTATGACATGGCCTACAGGACTACCTCGGATCCTGATTGAGGAGGAAACTGACGATGAGGGTGTTGGTGGGGTGGATTGTAGGCGCTTGGATATAACAGAGGAAAGGGAGCTAGGTGTCACTGGTCTGGTCACACTCCTAGCCAAAGTTTCTGAACTTGACAATGACTTTTGATGAATGTGCTTCAAGTAACATATAAGGGAGGATGTTCCTATGTGGTAAACGTCCTTACCCCCGTTATTATTATTTGACAAAGGCTTGACACTTGTTGTCAAGATTTATGGAGAAATAATTCAATAATGACAATGGGCTTTTACATCCCATGGCCAACAACTGTCTCCACTGGTGCCTTAGTCAAACAAACCGCATCACGATCAGAATCCTCATCGTCAACTTCCACCTCAGCGAACAGCTACACCAATATCCTCCTGATCCTGGTGTATTTTGACAGTGACATCCTCAATCTCAATGTCAGCACATGGACTGGCGCTGCTCCTCTCAGCACTTGCAAAGGGCGTGCACATGGAGGAAGGAACATGCAAGAGAAGGTCCAATAGGGTGCACTAATATAAATCAAATTGATACAATATACTTCCCTTAATACTTCACACTTTCAAACATATATATTGGTAGATGCTCAATTAGCTTAGTGATATCATTCAGGTGCTCGAAAGGGAGGGGTACTTCTAGGCAAGAAAAAAAGGGCATTTGTTTCCCCCAGCACCCTGAATGATAACCGTAACCAGATATAAATTCCACATGATAATAGAATTCAGAGATCTTCGTTACACATATTTGCGCAAATGTGTGAATAAGCCCCAAAGCCGCATCAAGGCGTCTCTGTATATTTGGGGTCCCTAGCGCTATATCTAGGTGCAGGGTGTGGCACCCCAAAACACCAGCATAAGCCAGAAAGCCCAGCGTAGCATACCAGTGAAAAAACTATAGTGTTAATAAATTAGTATTTAGGAAGCCGAAGCTATAGAGAAAGTGATACAAAAATGAAATGCAATTAAAATAGAGAAATAGTGTTAAAAAATTAATAAGTGAAAAGTGTTAATAGAATGTAAAGGTATGCCACACTAAGGCCATCCAGCTCAGCCAGTCCAGAGGCACCACACCTCACACCTCCATTACCCTTCACACTTTCATCTGCAGATGCATCTCAAATGAATCCCATATAAAAAGAAAATATGGATAGCATATAGTGTAGTATATTTATAAAGGGAGATTTAATATAGCAGAAACTTCAATAACAAACATATAAAAACATTATGAAAATCCTCCATTCAATAAAATAACGAATCCAATGGTCAAGGTAGAGGATTACCAGATGTCGGCATGATATGTGCCTTAAGATGTAAATATGGGATGACCGGCTCTGGAACCTGTCTCCTAGGTCCACGTAACACTTCCGTCTGGTCAGCCTGGTACCCTCAAGGTATGGAACACACTCCTATCGCCTGCTGCGACGCGCTTCGTGACAATTCCCTTCATCTAGGCAGTGAGGTAGGAGTGTGACTGCCGGGCTACTTAAGCCCTGTATCCAATTACTTCCGGGTCAAAAGTCAATAACACAAATTACGTCAAAACATCTAATATATACTTTTAAACAATGCCATTTATGCCCCTTAGGCTGGTCTTTGAATAAAAACATGAAAACATAAACAAACTAAAAGAAGAACATAATCTTATGACCGGAAGTGCTCGTCACACTATTCCCGGTAATACCGTCTCTTCCTAACAATAAAATATACTTTAAAAGAATCAGAAATGCTGTTCATATCAAATAGTTCATTTGATGCACACTTGTTGAGGGAGACAACCGAGCCGCTATTGACATGTTCGGCTGAATCGACATGTTCGGCCACGGAGCGCGGTTCTTTCATTCAGTTGGAACGCATAGTGACACGCAGTGGTACTTCCGGTCACGCACTTCCTGTATACGTCAGTAACACGCTCCTGAACCGCAAGCATCCCCGATATTGATGTTCACGTCAATAAACGTTTTTTGTGCTCTAACCCACCATCCTTAAATATAAACTCATACATGTTCTTAATAAACAGCAATAAACTTAATTTTTTTTTTTATTATCACCTTCAAATATTTCTTCTTTGACTTTACATGCCCTGTACGCCATTGGTCATCGGCCTTAGCCGATGATGTTGAAGGAATTGCATTGTTGTCATGACTAGTGACAGCAGCTTCAGCACTAGTAGTAGTAAGTGGTTCCTGATCTTTCACTTGTTTTACCTGCATTTCTCACACACTGAGTGACTGAGTGACGCACCAATAGAAATATATTTTTTGCTCTGGATCACACACAGAGGATACATAGCAGTAGTGTACGGTAGCCACTGTACTAGTAGTCAGAGTGATGCACCAATACAAATATATTTTTTGCTTTTTAGTCACACACACAGGATATATAGCAGCAGTGTACAGCAGTACTGGTAGTCGTCACTGAGTGATGTACCAATAAAAAAATTTTTTTGCTCTGGATCACATACAGAGGATATATAGCAGTAGTGTATGGCAGTACTGGTAGTCGTCACTGAGTGACATACCAATAGAAATATATATTTTCTCTGGATCACACACAGAGGATATATAGCAGTAGTGTACGGCAGTACTGGTAGTCGTCACTGAGTGACGCACCAATAGAAATATTTTTTTTTTCTGGATCACACACAGATATATAGCAGTAGTGTACGGCAGATGCAGTACTAGTAGTCAGAGTGACGCACCAATATATTTTTTGCTTTGGATAACACACAGAGGATATAGCAGTAGTGTACAGCAGTACACAGCCCCTTATAGACAGAGAACAACACCTGGTCCTATAGACAGCCACATTATGCTATATACAGTGCACTGTCTACTATGCAGAGCCCTAATACATTGACAGTCACAGCACACCTACACAAGCAGCACACCAGGTTAACTCAACTCTCCTGCTGCAACCCCTCTGCTCTCTCCTTACTGTGCACTCTCCAAGTCCAGAGTGGTGATGGTGCTGATCACCAGGACTATATATAGAATACCCACAAAATCCAACAGCGGAATGATGATGTTTTGTCTCGTTTTCGGATCTGAGTTAGGCACGCAAAACCGAGCCTGACTCGGATCCGGGCTTGGATCTCAAGGTTTGGGGGAGTTCAGTTTTCAGAGAACTGAACCCGCTCATACCTAGTTATTATGTTTATTCTTCTTAACTGTCACTAAGTGGACGAAGGTAAACATCAACACAATCAGGCCTACAACTATGTACGTATACATTGGGTTCTGACAGCCTCAGGGAATTTGGACAGTTGTTTTTACAAACCTCATCTTCATTGCAAATTCAAAAGTTTGGGGGAGTTCAGTTTTCAGAGAACTGAACCCCCTCATACCTAGTTATTATGTTTATTCTTCTGAACTGTCGCTAAGTGGACAAAGGTAAACATCAACACAATCAGGCCTACAACTATGTACGTATACATTGGGTTCTGACAGCCTCAGGGAATTTGGCCAGTTGTTTTTACAAACCTCATCTCCATTGCAAATTCATGTATTGGGTTAACATGGGGGAGGACCCCTCGTTACCAAACACACTCTTTCAGTAATATGAGTCAATTCCTATTGTTCCAGGGGGTACAAAGGGAAAATCTAAAAATTCTGTATAGTCCTGTTTCTAATTTATTAAAACCACAGGGTATTGAATAATAGGGTGGAGGCAAGGATTAGACCCAGGGCTGGTGCTAAGGTGGTCTACAGCCCCCTGCAAACTATAAATTTGCACCCTCCCGCCCATGTGTAATAAAGGGACAACTCATAATGCCCACAGTAATAGTGCCCCTTACACATAATGCCCACAGTAGTTATGCCCCTTACATATAACACCCACAGTAGTAGTGCCATACACAATGCCCACAGTAGTAGAGCCACAAATAATGCCCACAGTAGTAGTGCCCCTTACATATGATGCCAACAGTAGTTGCGCCACATATAATGCCCACGGTAGTAGTGCCCCTTACATATAACACCAACAGTAGTAGTGCCACACATAATACCCACAGTAGTAGTGCCCCTTACACATAATGCCAATTGTAGTAGTGCCACACAAGATGCCCACACATAATGCCCACAGTAGTAGTGCCACACAAAACACCCACAGTTGTAGTGCCACACATACCCACAATTGTAGTGCCACACATAATGCCAAGAGAAGTAATGGCCCTTAGGGTGTGTAGACACACGATGAGATCCTTGCTCTGCCCGATTTTCACTTGCGGTTTCCCCTGAACTCCCCGGAGCCCAGCACCACCGATTTTGACTAACTTTTCTTGAGATATGGACTATGTGTGCTTACGATTTTGGCTTATGTGAGATTTTGGCTTATGTGAGATGTAATTGACATGTGAGATGAACTAGATAGTACACCGATCTAGCAAGGATTGACTTGCCTGCGCAGTCTATCTTTTCTTGCGATGCCGACCTGGCGGGACCGTGCATCGGGATCGCAAAGTGACTTTCACCTTGCGATCTGCACTAACTTTTCTTGCGATTTTGACTATATAGTCAAAATCGAAAGAAAATATCTCACCGTGTGTACACACCCTTACACATATGTCCAGAGTAGGGAGAGTGTGCGGTACTTACATGGGTGATCAGCTTGAAGCTGCCAGTGTTGCTGCCTGTCATAGAGACGGGTGCAGCACGGAAGAGAGAGCCGAGGAACCTGATACTGAGAGCTTCGCTGCCTGCAGCCAGCATTACTGTCTGTGTGAGAGGTGCAGCAACAGCAGGGTAGCAGATCAGGAAGAGCGCCTCCTCAGCCAGGTGCCTCCCTGCATTGCACACCCTTGTTAAGTGGGTAGTGTCGGCTCTGATTAGATCTCACTTCTTATCTGTGAAACTGCAGCTGCTGCTCTTCTATGTCAGTAAAGTGCAGTAAGTGTGACGCAGGCGTGTCCGGACCGTTTAAGGGGCTACCGCGTGATGTCACACTTGGTCGCTGCAAGGTGAAACATGGCGCCGGTGTGCTTCCGCAGCTGTGTTGTATATGCAGGGGTCAACCTCTAATTGCCGATTCCGCCATGTGTTTGCAATTGAATTGCGATCACATCACTGGGTGGTATTTAGCTTGCTGGGCGGCATGCGATTGCAAGCAGTAGCAGTTTTACTATTTTAGCAAAACTTATACTGATGCTCATTTAGGTCCTCTATTCAGCACCAGGGGTCAGAAAAGCATGTGCAGTGTCAGACTGAGGCATGAAGAGCCCACTGGGGGAATGGAGTAGCATGGGCATATGCTTAGGGGTGTGGCCAGCCTCCAGAGGTGGTGTGGCCGGCCACCACAGAGACTAGACCTGGCCTGGCCAACATGTGGTTCTCTAGCTGTTATCAAATTGCAAGTCCCAGCATGCCCTGCCACATTTCTGCTATTAGGGAATAATAAAACCATAGCATGGCATGCTGGGATGTGTGGTTTCACAACAGCTGGAGAGCCACAGGTTGGCCAGGCCTGGACTAGACTGTCTATTAGAAGTGTATGATATAAATATGTATATATATTAAATACTGTAGTGCATGCTTCTTATGTACCAGATTAATAACAGCAATGCATTGTAGAAAATACTGTACTTCATAATCCTGTGCAGTATAAGGTAAAAGATGTATAATGTATAATTCAAGTGCACAATATGGAACCTTATTCCTAGGGGAGGAGGTGGGCCCCCATTCAGTTCCTATAATCATTGCTCAGCGCATGCTATCCATACCCCTTATATGACAGAGGCTGATTGATTATAGACAGAGCAGTGCATGATGGATTGCCCCTAATCTACTACAATTGTGAGGTTGGTTCCTTAGCCTCTGAGTAACCTTAAATGTACCGGCCCGGCATTACATTTGCATATCTCCCAACATGACCCTCTCCAGGAGGGACAAAATGCTCTGCTTCTGGAATTTTCTCTAATGGATAAGAAAGGTGTTTCACCACAGGTGAATGCAATCATACATTAACCACTTGCCTGGCATGGTCGCATCAGATGGGACCATGCCTGCAAGTGCTCTATCTGACCTGGTCGCACGGGATGCGACCAGTCAGATAGAGAGTGTTAGCAGCGGCAGGGAAGAGAAACTTCCCTCCGCTGCTGCTGTCAGAGGGACCGGAAGGTCCCTCTGCCTCCCTGCACTCTCCCCGTGTCTGCTGTGCTGCCGATCACTGCTGATCGGTCAGCACAGCAGGATCTGTCCCCTCTAGCGGCTGCAGACAATGGCAGCCGCTGGGGAGTGTAAATAAACCCTCCCTAGCTGCCCCCAGGTCACCCCTGTATACCTCGAGGCTGTCTTGGCTTTCAAAATGAAAGCCGCGATGTTCCGATGGTCGCGATGTTCCCGATCAATGTTTCAATGTTTGGGGGGGGGGGGGGGGATTTTCACAATTTTTTTTTTAAAATTTTCTTTTTTCATTTTTTTTAACTAAAATCATTTGGGATAGGGTTATATTCATGTTCTTCACCTAATTCACTCATAAAAAAAAACAGACAATTTCGGAGCGCTTTTTTGCGAAATAAATCGTCAGTTAAGTGGGAAGTCCAGGAGCAGAGTATTCTGTCCCTCCTGGAGATGGTCATGTTTCAGTTCCTATAATCATTGCTCAGCGCATGCTATCCATACCCCTTATATGACAGAGGCTGATTGATTATAGACAAAGCAGTGCATGATGGATTGCCCCAATCTACTACAATTGTGAGGATGGTTCCTTAGCCTCTGAGTAACCTTTAATGTACCGGCCCGGCATTACACTTGCATACCTCCCAACATGACCCTCTCCAGGAGGGACAAAATGCTCTGCTTCTGGAATTTTCTCTTAATTTATGATTACCAGCACCTGTTTTGAACAGGTAAATGGATAAGAAAGGTGTTTCCACACAGGTGATAGCAATCATACATTAAGAGGGAAGTTCAGGAGCAGAGCATTCTGTCCCTCCTGGAGAAGGTCATGTTGGGAGGTATGATGTTGGGAGATATCGCATTTCCCCAGTACAGTATGCTTGCACCACTAGTTCCTGACACCTTTTTATTATTATTATTATTATTATTATTATTATTAATGATAAAATAATAATAATAATAAAAAGCTTCTGAATTTGGGTTTATGTCGCCTACAACATTTAATAGGTTATCCTGCCTTAAGCGAAAGTTGCAAAACATGTTTGCAGCTTTGTGACTTTACTGATTTAGGTTGTATTGATTTTTAAGCCTCCCGACTCGTATATACCCTCAATGGGTCTACTACGATAGACCGGCACTCGGGACCCCAGCCCCCAGCATTCCAACACCGGGATCCCGACCGCCAGAATGCTGACAGCGCGGTGAGCGCAAAAGAGCCCCTTGCAGGCTCGCTGCGCTCGCCGCGCTGCGGGCAAAGTGGCGCGCACCAAACTATGTCTTGGACACCACAAGAGGGAGAACAGTTTTCGGGATTTCGGTGGTCGGGATTCCAGCGCCAGTATGCAGAGCACCGGGATCCAGACAGCGGGGATATCTAGCGCCTCCCACCCTCAACAGCAGTACTGTTTATCTCAAATCCAGTTTATACACTGAGGAAAAGTATCATTAATCTGACTAATATAAGATTGTTTATTTAAGAGGAAGATAACACATTCAAAATTAAGTGGTTTGATGTACTGCAATGGTCTTAAATCAGTTGTCCACTTTTAACAATCCCTGCCCAGAACGCATCCCTGCCCATGGGTGGACAGGTATTGAGCTCTGGGGGAATAATTTCATCTATATTCATTTTATACAATTAAGGGGGTAATTAAGACTGGATCACTGCAGCGATCGAAGTCTAAAGCCCTTTGTGGTGTGCGCACCCCCGGAGGCCCAGTGAGATGCTAACAGCATCTCAGGGCTGTGATCGCCACCGCTTGATTGACAGGCAGGGGCGGTCGCGGGGCGGGAGGGGGCGCGCCAATGGCGTTAGAATGCCGTTGGCTGGGCGCAGTCCAGGCAACACACACATGTCTGGACCGTTGCGGTCCGCGGCGGCTGCGTGACGTCACACGCAGCTGCTGCGACCCGGGACTTGGCGGGTAGCCGCATGCCAGCGCAGGCAGGGAGCTACTTGCCAGGTGCGAAAGCATCACCACTGTGCAATACTTTTGCACCTGTTTGGGTGTGTGTGTGGTGGTGGTGGGGGGGGGGGGGGGGGTTGGGCCAGACATGCGGGGCGGACTAGCCTTGTACTGGGCGCCCCCCGCATGTCTGTGTGACTGATCGTAGATGTGCTAAATTTAGCACATCTACGATCAGATCTGAATTACCCCCTAAGTTATTTCATATAACTTTGTTGAAGAACTACAGGAATCTTGCAGGCTGCTTGCCTTTTAAACGTGCGACAACCCTCTTTTTCAATTAACAAGGGACCACCAGGGACACACTTTGATTCACTGAGAAGTAAGCAAGTGTTTGTGGCAAAATGTTGCCTTTAATTTTGGTGCTGAACATGACACTTGCAATTTCAAATATAGTCGGATTGCTTTACATATTGTATAGTTTACATAATGGCCCGGATTCAAATGTGCGCTCCCCCTCCCATCCACGATCGCGCCCGCCGGTGGTATTCTAATGTTACTGCTGAGGGGCGTGACACGATCATTTCAGCTCGCTACCTCCGGAGGTAGCGAGCTGAAATGCGTATATAGAGACCTGTTTGGTCGCCAAAACGGGTCTTTTTACGTTCGCGCCCATTAGTTTAGTCGGGTTTAGGTATTTTACGCACCTAAACCTGACTGTACTGGGTGCGATAGGGGCGAAAAACGGGGGACATTTGAATATCGCCACTTTAGACGGGAGATAGGGGGCGCGTTAATATTTGAATCCGGCCCATTATCTCTCTCTCTCTCTCACACACACACACATACAAAGACACACACACTCACAGACATTCTCCCCCCTCTCTCTCTCTCTCTCTATATATATATATATATATATATACACACACACACATACACATAAAATTTTTAATGCAATGTCACAAAACTATAAACTTTATAAAACTTTCACTTTAGGGCATTAACACTAAAGCAATGAGTATGATACATCTCAGGGTATTAAGGTTAATAAAGTTGAAATCTACAATATAATGACATGTCTTGGCAATACGTCCTTCTATGATTTGTATGTGTTGGTACATAATTATATTAGCCCTTGGCTTTCAAGAATATACACGTGTTAGGCATTATCCCCTCCCTTAGTCCCATAATTTTCCATTGTGAGCTTCAATGCCTATGTTTCCTCAATATATGATCTCCCCACCAAGATTTAAGGTCAGCCAGAGGTTAGTGTGAGATCCCTGTAATGGCACGGCTATGGTCTATAAATATTGTTTGATGGTATGTTTCCTTTCTTTACATCTACAACTACATAACATGTATATTGTGATTTAAAATGTCTTGAAATTACAGGCTGTACAAATCCCAGGAGAAATTATTACATGACTCTCTAAGCACTCAAACAAGATCAATCTCTGACCCACCTAAAGAAGACGTGAATAGAAATGAGCAATGTTTTGAGATCAAGTGACTTTTGTGAATTTGTTTGGTCGAGCTTTAGGAAAAATCATATTTAATTAGTCCTAAAGGAACATATTACCACCATAGAGAAAATAACACAGGGCAGCAGAAATACCATAACATTCCCCACTGACCCAGAGCCATCTGCTATTTCATTGGTCTACTGACACTAGGTAGATCACTGTAGTGAAAGTAGTACTAAAACTGACACTAATGTCATCTACCAGCCTGGCTTTAAGTAGCTTGCAGTATTGTGCAAGGGCAATGGCCCTCATTCCGAGTTGATCGCTCGCTAGCTACTTTTAGCAGCCATGCAAACGCATAGTCGCCGCCCACGGGGTAGTGTATTTTTGCTTTGCAAGTGTGCGATCGCATGTGCAGCCGAGCGGGGTGAAAACGTTTTTTGCAGTTTCAGAGTAGGTCTGAACTTACTCAGCCCTTGCGATCACTTCAGCCTGTCCGGTCCCGGAATTGACGTCAGACACCCGCCCTGCAAACGCCTGCATTTTCCCTACCACTCCCAGAAAACAGTCAGTTGACACCCATAAGCACCCTCTTCCTGTCAATCTCCTTGCGATCGGCTGTGCGAATGGGTTCGTCACTAGAAGCACTGCACAGCAACGATGCTGTTTGTACCCGTACGACGTGCGTGCGCATTGCAGTGCATATGCATGCGCAGTAGTGACCTGATCGCTGCGCTGCAAAAATCGTCAGCGTGTGATCAACTCGGAATGACCCCCTGTATCCAGGTCAAGTTACAGAGCCTAGTGGAAGCAGTACTATGTATACTTTGTAATCATTAATTCTCTCACTTTCCTTCCCATATAATGAATATATGTATATTTTTAACAAGATACATCAATCCATTCTAGCTTGCAGCATTATGAACTGTGCCAGAGCCAGAAAAGTGATAAAATCTAATTTTATTTTATGTTACTCTGCAAATCAGGGCAATTAAGCCAATTCTGCTGTAAAAGTACTATTGTCATTCTGTTAAATTCTCTTTCTCGTCTCTTTCCTAAATCTAATTGCTAGAGATGTTTTACATTTTTTTCCAAGTAGGGATTAATATATATATATATATATATATATACAGTATATATATATATATATATATATATATATATATATATAAAGAAAGTTGTGTGGGTGGTATTGGCGATACTCCTCTCCTTAAAGCTGGATGAATGTCCTTATCCCTCCTCTAGGGTAGCCGGACTTCTTGAAAATGCACTCCCACGTTATAATGGGATGGCAGCCCTTTTCTCCAGTGGCTTGCTGTTCAGGCTAACCAATTTAAATCTAGAAGAAAAAAATGAGAATTGGCGCCTCCTAGTGCATTATCTCACATAAATCGTGACCTCCACCTGTATTAACACCCCAGTGGATTCAAGGTGTACCTTGGATGGTGGAATTCCAACCACCTAATTGAATCGCATGATACCACGTATCTCAATGTGCAATGTGGATACTTCTCATCACAATAATCCTGGTGGTACTGCTTCCCGGTTTAAACCTGAACTGGTGAAGAAGTTCATTAAGAGTTGCAGACCTGTAGCTGATACTGGAGTCCAAAAGAATCACAAAATACAGGGCCGAGACTGGAAACATGAAAATGGCATCCACAGGACTAACATAGGCATCCACATTTCAGGCAGACACAGCTCCACTCCCTATCAAGTGATAGATTGAGGACTGGGCAGCCAACCAGCATCATCCTTTTTATTTAAAGAAATAAGTGACAAATAAACTAAACAATGTGTCAGTGCGGTTTTGCTATGATCCATATTTCCAGTGCTCTTCATCTTGGGTGGTGTCAAGGCCCAGTGGTCAACTAGTGATACCATATTTGCTGTCTGCCATTGACCCCGCCTCTTCTCCTACTCCACTGGGCTGCAGTTCTTTACATTCTGTTCCTCCAGTTGTACATGGAGCAAGCACTGAAGGTAAGTAAGTATACATATTCCTGTACCTTTTTCTATTACTCTCTCTTGTCTGTAACAGCCTGCCTCTACTTTCCCTGTCTCTACCAGCCTCTGTACTTCCCATGTTTGCCCCAGCTTCTCTGCCCTTGTGTCAGGTTATCTGCCAGCTTCTCTGCCCATCTATATCTGTGCCAGTATTGCCCATCTCTCTCTGCACTCAGAGCCGTCTTAACAGCAGTGTAGGCCCCTGGGCACAGCAATGCACTGGGGCCCCTACCCAGAGCCGGCCCTAACCAATATGATGCCCTAGGCAAGATTTTGGCTGGTGCCCCCTAGCAGCACCGCTAGTTCCACCTCTGACCTTGCACCTCTTTCCCAGCACCATCACCCCTCACCCATAACAGTCCTTATTTTGGTGTTTGTACCCTCTATATTTTAAATAGGAACAGTTCGCACATTTGACGCACAGCCCAAAAAGGGGTGTGTTTTTGTTGGCAAGGGGCATGGCCACACAATAGTAACCCCAATTCCAATTACGCCACACAGTACTGCAACTTCATTCACATTTGATCATGTGATAGTGTCCATAATTCATATTACACCCCACAGTAGTATCACTTTACCTTATAAACGTTACTCCTCACAGTAGTGTCCCTTTTCCCATTACATCACACTGAATTGCTCCTTATTGCACCCTATTGCTCTTTAGTCACATTAGACGACACAGTAGTGCCCTTTCTATACGCAACGCCACATAGTAGAGCACCTTATACACATAATGCCACACATTAGTAATGCATTTATACACATAATTCCACACAGTAATGCCCCTTACACATATGAGACACATTATTAATGTCCTTATAAATATAATGCACCTTACACATTATGACAACCTTTATTAATGCCCTTTTACACATAGTGCCCCCTACACATTTACTGCACATTATTAGTGCCCCTATACACATAATGACACACATAATGTCCCTTACACATATGCCGTACATTATTAATGCCCTTATACACATAATGACACATATAGTGCCCCCTACACATTTGCTGCACATTATTAGTGCCCCTATACACATAATGACACACATACAGTAGTACCCTTTTACACATATGCCGCACATTCTAAATGCCCTTTTACACATAATGACATGCATAGTGCCCCTTACACATATGTTGCACATTATTAATGCATTTTTACATGACACACATAATGCTCCTTACACATATTCCGAACACTACTGCACAACCAACCCACTCACATGCACACAGCAATCACAATGCCACTAACACTGTGACTTCTGCCTCTGCCTGGATACAGATGTGTCCTCTTAAATCTTGCCTCAATGCTAACGTTTGGCACCTTTTTCTAATGAAAATGCATCTTATTTGCATTGCTATGTGGCTAGGATGCACAAGCAGCTTCTGCTGATTAAAATGATATGCGGCATGCCTATATATCTTGTGAGACTGTGGCTGTCTCTGCATATGAAATGCTACATACAGAATATAGGCATGCCGCATATCATTTTAATCAGCAGAAGCTGCTGATGCCCCTAGGCATATCAAATGCCCTAGGCAATTGCCTAGTTTGCCTATGCCTATGGCTGGCTCTGCCCCTACCCACCCATCAGCGGTAGGGTTGGGGGGTGCTGTCAGCAGCAGCTTTGATGTCCCGCGGGGGGTAGGGGGGGTTCTATCTTCTGCTCAGCATGTAGGACCTGGAGCAGTAATTTCTGCTAATTACTCCTTTACTGCACAGATGGGGCGGGAAGGAGAACACTAAACTGTAGAAGGGGACATTGGGCTGAATGAAGGAGCCCTGGTACATGACTTCCAGGGTGGTAGGAGGTGTTTAATACACAAGGGAGGGGTGGATAGTGGAGTGGGCTTAATAGTCATAATTTTCTGGTGGGAGAGCAGCTTACTTTACTGCAGATATCTCCAGTTCCTGGAAATAGATTTCTTAGCTTTAATGGGATAAAAACAAACTAGAGATTCCCACCTTTCAGGAGGTACTGTGGACTTGGGGATCAGAGGTCAGGAGACAGAGCAATTCACCAACAAAAATATAAAATTGCATATTAGGCGTGTGTAGCTGGAGCAGGGACCAGCTGCTGGAAGGCTGATATCTCTGGTTCTGGGAATAATAGAGACAAGCTGCCAGTGTCCACTGAAAGGGGAGAGTCCCAGCTTTTGGAGTACACCCTCAGAAGAACTCTAAAGCGCCCTACACATTAGGCGATGTGCCGCTGAGATGCCCGACGGGCGACCCGGCGGCGGGGGGGCAGTGACGGGGGGAGTGAAGTTTCTTCACTCCCCCCGTCACCCGGCTCCATAGACGTGCAGGCAAATATGGACGATCTCGTCCATATTGGCCTGCATGCACAGCCGACATGTCACCAGCGATGAACGAGCGCGGGGCCGCGCATCGTTCATCGCTGGTGACTCCACACTGCACGATATGAACGTTATCTCGTTCATTAATGAACGAGATCGTTCATATCGTGCAGTGATATCGGCATGTGTGTAGGGCCTATAAGTCAGACAGAACCCAAGATATCTGGCTGGGAAGAATAATTATCAGGCTTGAATGAGGACCACTGCTTTGAAGTCGGATATCTCTGGTTCCCCAGGGCCGATTTTCAAAAATCTGGTACCCCTGGAAAGAGGAGATGCTCAGCTATCAGCCTAGGGCCCTTTTACACTTGGGGCCCTTGGGCAAGAGCCCATTGAGCCCATACGAAAAGACGGCCCTGTCTGCACTAGCCTCTAAGCCCTTTCCTCTATCTATGCCACACACCCTGTCTATGTCAGGCTCATTGCCCTTCTCTGCCAGTGTCCCTGCATCATTCTCTCTGCCCTTCCATATCTTTACCAGCATGTCTGCCCATCACTGTCTGGTTCAGCCTCTCTACTCTTTCTTTGTTTCTGCTAAGCCTTCTGGAGAAGGGGTAGCGATGTATTTAAAACAGAGCATAAATGCTACTTTAATAGACAAAAAAATGACAAAAAAAAATTAGGCCCTTTGGGTGACCATTAAATCACACTGGGGTGATCTACAGAACACAAGGCCAAGGAGGGGGAGGGGTTGGGGACTGGACAGGAAACTGTTGTAGGACATTTCTAACAGGGCTTTTAAAGGGGAGGTAATAGCTGTGGGAGACTTTAATCTACGTTCTGCAAGTTCTACTAGAAGTGGGTACTTTCCAAATTCCTTGCATGGAGAATCCCTCAAGCAACTGAGGGAGCCACATGCAAAGATGCAATATTAGACATGATGCTCACAAATGGCGATAGAATCAGAATATCAGACATAAATGTGAAGAAAACCTAGGATTCATGACCATCAAGCAGAGTGGTATACTGTAAAGACATGGGCCAGTATTTACTAAAAATCCGAGTTTGTCCGATTTGTGGGTTTTTTTTCTAAGTCCCAATCCGGGAATTCACTAAGCACCAATCTCGGCAGTGTTTGGACTATTCGTAATGGTTTGAATGACAACGTTCAGAAATACGAATGAATAGACCATCGGTCAAACGCGGCTATTATTTCATACAATACAGGCATTCACTATTCATTCGTATTTGGGTGTTAGTTTCTGAGTGCTCAAGTACGGGTCTGTTTTTTTTCGATTCGTTAAAAAAAGCAGCAAAAAAATAGACCTGCTTTTTCCAGTCGAGTTTGGATAACCATGCACGGATCAGTGAGATCTGTGCATGGTTATCTATGGGAAAGGGTCTGTTTAGTGTAAAAACTGGAAGAAGAAAAAATTGTGTGGGGTCTCCCCTCCTAAGCACAACCAGCCTCGGGCTCTTTGAGCCGGTCCTGGTTGAAAAAATATGGGGGAAAAAATGACAGGGGTTCCCCCATATTTAATCAACCAGCACCGGGCTCTGCGCCTGGTCCTGGTTCCAAAAATACGGGGGACAAAAAGCGTAGGGGTCCCCCGTATTTTTGAAACCAGCACCGGGCTCCACTAGCCAGGTACATAATGCCACAGCCGGGGGACACTTTTATACTGGTCCATGCGGCCCTGGCATTACATACCCAACTAGTCACCCCTGGCCGGGGTACCCTGGAGGAGTGGGAACCCCTTAAATCAAGCCACCCAAGGGCCAGGGGTGAAGCCCGAGGCTGTCCCCCCCATCCAAGGGCGGCCGATGGGGGGCTGATAGCCTTGTGAAAAAATGTGAATATTGTTTTTAGTAGCAGTACT
The DNA here is from genome assembly GCF_028390025.1 of Pseudophryne corroboree. Taxonomy (NCBI): domain Eukaryota; kingdom Metazoa; phylum Chordata; class Amphibia; order Anura; family Myobatrachidae; genus Pseudophryne; species Pseudophryne corroboree. Next base: position 567,580,067 of record NC_086444.1, read on the forward strand.
ACAAGTCCCAGCAAGCCTCCCCGCAAGCTGGTACTTGGAGAACCACAAGTACCAGCATGCGGTGGAAAACCGGGCCCGCTGGTACCTGTAGTACTACTACTAAAAAAATACCCCCAAAAAAACAGGACACACACACCGTGAAAGTATAAGTTTATTACATACATGCACACTTCCATACATACATACTTACCTATGTTCCCACGAGGCTCGGTCCTCTTCATGTAGAATCCTTGGGGTACCTGTGAAAAAAATTATATAATTTATAATAAAAAAAAAGTATAATTTTTTTCACAGGTACCCCAAGGATTCTACATGAAGAAGAGGACCGAGCCTCGTGGGAACATAGGTAAGTATGTATGTATGGAGGTGTGCATGTATGTAATAAACTTATACTTTCACGGTGTGTGTGTCTTGTTTTTTTGGGGGTATTTTTTTTAGTAGTAGTACTACAGGTACTAGCGGGCCCGGTTTTCCACCGCATGCTGGTACTTGTGGTTCTCCAAGTACCAGCTTGCGGGGGAGGCTTGCTGGGACTTGTAGTACTGCTACTAAAAACAATATTCACATTTTTTCACAAGGCTATCAGCCCCCCATCCGCCGCCCTTGGATGGGGGGGACAGCCTCGGGCTTCACCCCTGGCCCTTGGGTGGCTGGAGGGGGGGACCCCTTGATTTAAGGGGTTCCCACTCCTCCAGGGTACCCCGGCCAGGGGTGACTAGTTGGGTATGTAATGCCAGGGCCGCAGGGACCAGTATAAAAGTGTCCCCCGGCTGTGGCATTATGTACCTGGCTAGTGGAGCCCGGTGCTGGTTTCAAAAATATGGGGGACCCCTACGCTTTTTGTCCCCCGTATTTTTGGAACCAGGACCAGGCGCAGAGCCCGGTGCTGGTTGATTAAATATGGGGGAACCCCTGTCATTTTCCCCCCCATATTTTTTCAACCAGGACCGGCTCAGAGAGCCCGAGGCTGGTTGTGCTTAGGAGGAGGGACCCCACGCAATTTTTTTCAACATTTTTAAGACTTTAATCAACTTTTTAAGGTACACAATGAAGCCCTGCACGGATCTCACAGATCCGGCCGGGATTCCTTGTGTTTTGTCAGGCAGTGTTTTACTCATCACTCCCGTAAAACACTGCCTGATATTACGAATCACATCGACATCGGAAAAAACGATTGTGCAAAACTCGGCAGCTTAGTGAATGATCGTATCAGGATTCAAAAAGTTGCCGTAAAATGCACCCGATACCATTCGAGTTCAAACACCCTTCAAAACGGCCAAAACACGAATCTTTGTAAATATACCCCATGGGGGTAATTCCAAGTTGATCGCAGCAGGAAATTTTTTAGCAATTGGGCAAAACCATGTGCACTGCAGGGGCGGGCAGATATAACATTTGCAGAGAGAGTTAGATTTGGGTGGGTTATTTTGTTTCTGTGCAGGGTAAATACTGGCTGCTTTATTTTTACACTGCAATTTAGATTGCAGATTGAATTCACCACACCCAAATCTATCTCTCTCTGCACATGTTATATCTGCCTCCCCTGACCTGCACATGGTTTTGCCCAACTGCTAAAAAATTTCCTGCTGCGATCAACTTGGAATTACCCCCATGGATCAACTCATGATACAAAAAAAAAGAAAAAGAAAAAAAAAACATATATGATGGATTTTAGGAAGGCTGATTTTGCAGAGACGGGGAGATGTGTAAGTGATTCATTGGCAGATTGCAGGGACTTTGAAGGAGTGCAGGATAGGTGGGAAATATTAAAAAGTGCAATACTAAAAGCAACAGACCTTGTATCATAAGGGTTAGGAACAGCACCAGGAAAAGGAAGCCATAGTTGTTTACAAAAGCAGTATCAACTAGTGTTAAAGGAAAACAGATGACCTTTCTTAATGAAATATAAGCAGACTCAAAATAATGAGGACAAAGGGAAGTATAATGTCAGATGGAAGGAGGCTAAGATGGTGCAAAGTCACAAGCTGAGGATAAGATGGCCCAGTCAGTAGGTATATAGTATAAGTGAAAAGAGAAAAGCGGGATAAGGCAATGAGTGAGAAACTGGATGAAGGAGACAAACAATTGCAGATCATGTAAATATTTTTCTACAGCGGAGTACACTATGTTCCACAGGGAACACATTGGGGTGTAGAGATGGATCTTGATCCATAGGCACCAACAGGCTAAAGCTTTAGACTGTCCCACGATGCATTGCGGGGCCTCCTCTATCTAACCCCACCTCCAGGCCCTGTGAGCTCAGTTTTAGAGTTGTTGCCTGCATAAGCAGGTCACTTAACAGGGGGAACTGCACTGGGCAGCCCTTAAAAAGCTATTTAAAAGACTTCAAGGGCTGCAGCACTTCATATGTCAGTGTGACATACTGTGCTGAGGCTCCATCACCTCCCCAGCGGCATCTCATACTCCTGCTGGCTCTGTTCCCAGGTACTTACGGCGGAGGCACTCCGGTTCCTAGGCACACCACCGCAGACGCTCTCCTGGATCGCGTGGCTGCTACTAAGGGAGGAGGTAAGAGGGTCCCCCAGGCGGGACCCGCCATTAAATCGCGTTCCGGTCGCGGTCTCCGGAGATGGACCGCGATGTTGGCATGGACACTGTGGCCATACAGGGACCCCACTATATCCACCAGGGCAGGGGAGCACAGGTCGAATAATACATTATCCATGTTTAATAAGGCTCCATAGTACCAGATGGTGAGGACCAGCATATGGGATAAGGCGCTTGACCTGTAGCCCCTCCCCCAGCTCTGGGAGCCATCTACTGCTGGTGTTCCCACCCTGGAGCTGCCTCATACTCTCCCTCACTCCCATCTTCTCACCGTAGCTGCGACTGGTCTCTGGGACTGCAGGACAAGGTCTACTCTGTAAATCCGCCTGATTTATCAGCGCAGTGATTCTACAGACACTTAAGTATTCTACATGTCATTTTAAGACAGTGTTAGTTAAGAACGAGTATTCTGATATATACATCCAGTCTCAGACAGCGCATTGTTATATATATATATATATATATATATTTAATCCAGTGCAGTTTTATTGTCTGACTAAAATAATTATCTGCATTGTCACTGTGACTGTGTGTGCCTGTATCTGCCGTGTGGATTTCACTTTCAGTGTATCCCAGCTGTATCTATCACTGTATTCTGTACCCTAGGACTAGGTGCGTCAGGGTCTCATATATAGTGCAGCACAGTATTTACCGTTAAGTGTATTCTACTGTGTACTCAGTCACATCATGCCAGATTTAATCGCTGGTGTTATGTACTGTGTACGCAGTCACATAGTACCGGATTTAGATGCTGGTGTTGTCTACTGTGTATGCTGTCACATTCTAGAGGATTTATTCGCAGGTATTGTACTCTGTCTGGCTGTATCGTACTCATATGCTCTGCGGTTACATTCACTGAAATGTCTAACACAAAGGGCGGCAAATCTGCAGACGCTCCTGTATCATGCCTGAGGGGGAAGCTTTGAATGATGGTCTGTGTAATATGTGCCCTACTTCTACCAGTCAGTCCTCTGCTCCTTTAGCCAATCAGGAGCCACCTTGGGCGGTGTTCTCAAATATGCTTAATATGCTCGTGACACGCTTTATGCCCCCTATGGGACCTTCTGTGCCATTGCAGCCACATATTGTCCCTATGGGTAATCCGCCCTGGGCGGATGCTCTGTCTACCCAGATACAACAATTGCATCAATCTTTGGTTAGACAAAAACCTACCCCACATCCCTCTGTGGTCAAGGGGTCATCTAAGTGGGTGCCTCCTCCTCACAATCCACTAATATCTCAGAAGATACTTCTGATGAGGATGGGGAGTATACTGATCCGTCAGACACTGATACAGTCGCTTCTGATGAGGAAACTACAACACAAGTTGATGTCCCTGACCTAGTGGAGGCTATTAAGCTGATTCTACAAATCGATGATGATGTAGATCATAATACTGAGTTTAAGAAACCTAATAAATTTAAACATCAAAAGGTAACTAAAGTAGTCTTACCACATTCTGACCATTTGGTTGACATACGCCAGGAACCCTGGTCTTCTCCAGGAAATACATTCTCCCTGTCTAAAAAGATGATAGCTCGTTATCCTCTCTCCGCTGAGTTGTGTAACAAGTGAGAAAATCCACCGCCAGTGGATTCCCATGCCACCCGTCTTGTGGTGTCATCTTCTCTACCTGTTACCACTGTCACCTCACTGAAGGAACTGACAGATAAGCGTGTCGAAGGATGCCTGAAGTTTATTTACTCCCTTACAGGTGCTGTACATAGACCCAAAATAGCAGCCTCCTGGGCCATGAAAGGTATTGACGCATGGGTTCAGGCAATAGAGGAAGAGCTGCCTCAGGATACATCTGACACTGCCAGACAATATCTGTCTCATATTACCACTGCCTCCCACTACATTCAGGAGGCGTCCTCTGAGGCAGGTGTAATGGCGGCCACGGCGTCGACTACGTCCATCCTGGCTTGCCGAATTCTGTGGTTGAGGTCATGGAAGGTGGACCTGGACTACAATAAGACCTTGGAGGTACTCCCTTTTAAGGGAGACATCCTGTTTAGGGAAGATCTGAATAAGATTGTAACTGACTTAGTGGCTGCTAAGACTGTGTTTCTCCCAAATACTAATCCTTCTGCACAGAAGGCAAAGAGTACTACTTTTCGTTCCTTTCGACCTCAAGGAAAAGCAAAAGGTCAGGCATACCAGAGACAAACCGTGCTTGTAAAACCACTAAGCCCAAAGCAAAACAATCCTGGGCCGCCAGTCATCCTGCTTCCAAACAAGACAAGCCTGCTGCATGATGGGGTGGGCCTCCCCCTGGGGGACCCCAGGGTGGGAGGCTGACTTCTGCAATTCACCCAGGTCTTGTTAAAGACCAATTCAGAAGCATGTGTGTAAGAAGTCGTCTCTCATGGGTACGCAGTTTCTTTCAAGAGACGTCCCCCTCGCCAGTTCCAAATGACGGTTATCCCTTCGGACCCATTGAAGGCACAAGCTCTACACCTGGTTGTGCGTTCCCTCCTGGATACAAGAGTGGTAGTGCTGGCAGGGACGTGCGGTGAGCTAAATAGCTCAGGAGGCACTGACTAGCACCAGAACCAGATTTACATGCAATATATGAGCCAAAACGTACATCTGGGCATTATACACAGGTGCAGCAGTATAAACGCCTGGAAATTTGGTGAGTTTTGATCAGAGATGTGCGAAAAATTTAGCCAGGTGAGGCACTGCCTCACCTGCCATAGACTTTTTACTCCACAGTTTTGGCTATAAAAATTATTAGAATAATGCAAAGAAGATATTTCAAACATATTTTTTATATTTTTAATATACTTTACGCAGTCAAAACTCTGGCACAAACGTTAGTATGACAGGAAAGGCTCTGCCTCACCCCACCACACGTCACTGAGTGTCGGTACCCTGTCCCAGAGAGGCGGAGGATACTACTCGACCCTGTTTCTTGTTCCGAAACCCAATGGGTTTTTCCGGCCTATACTCAACCTCAAATCACTAAACAAATTTGTGAGAATGTTCCATATGGAAACGCTGCGCTCGATTGTACTGGCCATGGAACCCGGAGATTATATGGTATCCCTGGATATACAAGATGCCTATCTGCATATACCTATTGCCGTATCGCATCAGCAATATCTGCGGTTTGCTATTGGCAACCTTCATTCACCATGGTTATGGCCGTGATGGAAGAAGTCCTCGCTGGTCCCTGCTCAGAGCATAGTGCACCAGGGGGCACTGCTGGACAGACACAAGACTGTTTCTGTCTCCAGAGAAAGTCCTGAAACTTCATGATAGGTTAAGATGCTTCCACTCTCACCCAAGAGTGTCGATACACTCGGCACTGCAGGTACTAGGCCTCATGGTGTCGGCGTTCGACGTGGTAAAGTACACTCAATTTCATTCCCACCCTTTACAGAGGTTAATCCTTACCAAGTGGGATGGCCTGCCTCATTGGATCAGGTCTCAAATGATCTCCTTGACTCCGGAGGTTCATCTGTCACTGTCACTGACCTGCTGTCTACAGGACCAGCAGTTGAGCAAGGACCATCCCTCCTGGATTCCCAACTGGGTCCTCCTGACTACAGACGCCAGTCTGAGGGGTTGGGGTGCGGTGCTGGAGCAACGCTCTCTCCAGGGTTGGTGGACCAGGGAGGAATCTCTCCTCCCGATAAACATTCTGGAATTGGGGGTAGTGTTCAATGTTTTGACTCTTGCCCTGCCTCTGATATGGAACAGGCCTGTTCAAGTACAATCAGACAATGCCACCATGGTGGCTTACAGAAATCTCCAAGGCGGCACTCGAAGCCGCATGGCAATTATGGAAGTGTCACAAATCCTTTGTTGGGCGGAAGGCCATCTGCCAGCAATATCGACAGTGTTTATTCCGGGGGTCAGCAACTGGGAAGTGGACTTCCTCAGTCACCAGGACGTTCATGCCAGAGAGTGGATACTACATCAGGAAGTCTTTCAACTCCCAGTGGACAAGTGGGGCCTACCAGATGTAGACCTGATGGCGTCTCGACACAATCACAAACTTATGGTCTTTGGATCAAGAACAAGGGATCCTCAAGCAGTGTTTGTGGATACACTGCCAATTCCATGGAACTTTTGGCTGCCCTACGTGTTCCCTCCAGTGTCACTCCTGCCCAGGGTACTACGGAAGTTCAAGCAAGAAGGAGGAATACTATTTCTAATCGCTCCAGCATGGCCCATACCGCATTGGTTCTCAGACCTGCAGGGTCTATCAATAGAACGTCCTCTTCTACTTCCTCAACGCCCAGACTTCCTCGTTCAGGGCCCTTGTGTCTACCTGTACCTGGCCAGGCTGGCTTTGACGGCATGGCTCTTGAAGCTTCACTCCTGAGGGCCAAAGGTTTCTCCGAGGCGGTTATCCAAACCATGCTAAAGGCCCGCAAACCGGCTTCTGGATTTATTATAGGGTCTGGAATTCTTACTTTACCTGGTGTGCTGCTAAGAATTACGATGCTTACAAGTTTAGTACTTCCAGACTTCTGGCTTTTCTGCAAAAAGGCCTGGATTTAGGACTTCGTCTGGCCTCCCTCAAGGTTCATATATCTACCTTGTTGGTGTGGTTTCAGAGAAAAATTGTGTCTATTCCTGACGTTCGTACATTCACTCAGGGCGTACTGCGGATTCAGCCTCCCTATGTCCCTCCTTTATCTCCATGGGATCTGTCTTATCCTGAATGCCCTCCATTTGAACCTCTTGAGTCAGTGGACCTTAAATGGCTTATGGCTAAGGTCCTTTTCTTATTGGCTATTACCTTTGCTAGAAGGGTTTCGGACATGGGCTCTTTGTCCTGTCATCTGCCTTTTTTGATATTTCATCATGACCGCGCAGTTCTCCGAACCCATCCCTGTTATTTGCCTACGGTGGTGTCATCTTTTCACCTAAACCAAGAGATTGTGGTTCAGGCCTTCATCTCTTCTGACTTGTCCTTCAAAGAACGATCTTTGGATGTGGTAAGGGCTCTCCGTGTTTATGTGGAGAGGACTGCCTCTATCAAGAGGTCAGATGCACTTTTGTGCTTATTGGTTTCCACAAACGTGGCTGGCCTGCGAATTAGCAAACCTTGGCCAGATAGATTAGAATGGTGATTGCACAAGCTTATGCGCAGGCTGGGCTCCCAACTCCTGCTGCTATTAAGGCCATTCTACTCGGTCTGCTGGACCTTCTTGGGCAGCCCACCATGGCGCGTCCGCAGAACAATTGTGCAAGGCGGTTACGTGGTCCTCAGTGAACACGTTCATTAGGTTCTATACCTTTGATATTTCAGCCTCCCAGGATGCTTCCTTTGGACGCCGGGTTCTCATACCCGCTAAGGTGCGTTCCCTCCCTTGAGGAACTGCTTTAGGACATCCAGGTTTTCCCTGTGGAACACAGTGTACCCCGCTGCAGAAAGGAGATTTATGGTAGACTAACCATGGTTAAATCTCTTTCTGCGAGGTACACTGGGTTCCACAGGGCGCTCACCCTGATGCACTTAGCTTCTTTGGGTTTGTATGGCATTAGCCGCTAGTCCCTTCTCCTGTTGTGAGAACGTGGTTCTATGTGACTAACATCTGCCTTTTCTTTTACCTGCTTCTGCATTGGACTGGTTAACTAAAACTGAGCTCACAGTGCCTGGAGGCGGAGTTATATAGAGGAAGCCCCGCAATGCATCCTGGACAGTCTAAAGCTTTAGCCTGTTGGTGATTCTGGATCAAGATTCATCTCTACACCCCAATGTTTTCCCTGTGGAACTCAGTGTGCCTCGCAGAAAGAGATTTAACCATGGTAAGTCTACCATAAATCTCCTTTTACTCAGTATTCACAATGGAAAGAGAGGGGAAGTGGTTCCGTTAAGTTGTAAAAATATTCATAAAAATGAAATAAATATAAGTACATTCATATAACAGAACTCTTAAAACTGAAAGTGGAAAAATCAATGGGGCAAGATGGGATAAACAGTGGAGACGATAATCTTTACCCGGGCACAGGCCTGTTGGAGTGGCATGGAGGGGTACTGCCGCAATCCCACCCCTTCCACTTTTCAAACATAGCAAGGCACTTGGAGCGGGTAGAGAGGAGTGATTGCTGCAGCAGCAGCTGCCTCTCTCCCCAGCCCAGCAAACACACTGCTGTGTGCTATGCTGGGGAGAGAGGCAGCTGCTGCAGCAATCACTCCTCTCTCTCCATGCGTGATGTGTGCAGGGATTGTGGGTAAGCAATTGCTCCCGCTCTCCACCTGCTACCTGTCAGCGCACATCAGACCTCACGCTGGCGGCCACCCCCCCCCCACCCCCCCTTAGGGGGTCATTCAGACCTGATTGCTTGCTTGCATTTTTTTTGCAGGGCTGCAATCAGGTCAGAACTGCGCATGTGTATACACTGCAATGCGCAGGCGTGTCACACAGATACAATGCAGATTGTGGCTGTGCGATAGGTTTTTTACAAAAAATCCATTTGCACAGCCGATCACACGGAGATTGACAGGAGGAAGGCGTTTGTAGGTGGCAACTGACCGTTTTTAGGGAGTGGTTGGAAAAACGCAGGCGTGTCCAAGTGTTTGCAGGGCGGGTGTTTGACGTCAATTCCAGCCCCGGACACGCTGAAGTGATCGCAGCGGCTGAGTAAGTCCTGGGCAACTCAGAAACTGCACAAAGTTATTTTGTACCACTTGGCTGCACATGCAATCGCACATTTGCACAGCTGAAATACACTCCCGATGAGCGGCGACTATGTGAATGCAAGACTGCAAAAACCAGCTAGCAAGCGATCAGGTCTGAATGACCCCCTAAGTGCGTGGCCAGTTGCAGACACAAAATATTTTCTTAATACCGTTCTTAAGGAGTGGGCTGGCCACACCTCCCTGTATAGGCCATGCCCCCTTTCGAGTACCTGGGCTTGACACAGCTTTTGGCGCCTATGTGGATACATCCAAGGATACTAAAAGAGCTTAAAGGGGTGTTGGTAATGCCATTAACAGAATTATTTAACCAGTCGCTAGCTACAGGAGTAATTCCAGAGGGCTGGAAAATAGCACGGATAATCCCACTGCACAAAAGTGGAATGCAAGGAAGCAAGCAACTACTGAATAGTGAGCCTTACATCAGTACTAGGGAAATTGCTGGAAAGTGGAAACATTATTAAAAATAAGAATTGTGGAATATCTCAAATTTTAGCAATTTGCAGGATCCCAAACAGCATGGATTTACTGGGTGGAGATCATGCTAAACAAACCTTATCTACTTTTTTGACTGGATGACTAAAATAATAGATGAAGGAGGGGCCGTCGATGCAGCATATCTAGACTTTTGTAAGGCTTTTGACATAATCCCATATCACAGACTGCTAAATAAACTCAAAAGGGTTTGGATTCTAAGATGGTTGAAAGGATAAGAACTTGGTTGCAAACAGAAGATTGTAGTAAGTGGAGTGCAGTCTCAGGAGGGAAAGGTTACAAGTGGCGTACCCCAGGGACCTGTACTTGGATCACTGCTCTTTAAAAATTTTGTCAGGGGCATTGCAAATGGTATAGAAGGGAAAGTATGCCTTTTTGCAGATAACACAAAAAGTATGCAATAGGGTAGACACAAAACAGATTTTCCCCAGCACACCAAGAGGCATTAGCGATACGATTTCAAAAGCCATATGATAGTAGATAATTCAGAGATCTTAGGGGCCTATGTACTAAATCTTGGAGAGAGATAAAGTGGATGGAGATAAAGTACAAGCCAATCAGCTCCTAACTGTCATTATTTCAAACACAGCCTGTGACATGGCAGTTAGCAGCTGATTGATTGGTACTTTATCTCAGTTAACTTTATCTTCGTCCAAGGCTTAGTAAATAGACCCCTTAGTTACATATATTTGCAAAGATATGGTAATCCTCCAGACATGAAGGCATCTCTGACACTGGAGGTCCCTACATTGCATGATAACAGTACCTACTCTGGGCCATATAATTGTCTACTGTAAGGCTACATGATAATAGCACATACTAAAATATATCTAAATTGAGAGCCATCTTACAAAGAGTCACCCCTAGCTCCCCCAAATGGCACTATAGGGCAGACACACCAGGAATGGTGAAACAAATGATTGAGGATCTAGGTAGACTAGAGAAATGGTGTTACAACTGAAGGATCCTCTTCTTTGACAAGTCCATGTTCTCCGAAGATCTTCAGGAGAGTGACCCTTGTACACCTGAGGTTGAGACTCGTAGAACTCACCGGCCAGTCTTCTTGTCTATAATAGCCGCTTTCCCATAAGGCAAAACGTGCCTATCTGTACTGGGATGCCATCAGGACTTACGCTGCTGGTGCTATTACGAGCTCAACCGCGAGTGACCCAATTCAATGCATAGAAGAAGACACTAAAACTAATTTCAAGATGAAGACTAGGGAATACAAGTCAGGAGAAAAGACAACACTGCAGAGAGGAAGGAGACCAGAAAAGCATGTTTGGCGTGTGTAGAGTATGAATGAGGATGAGGATTTTACCGAAGAGAATGAGGATAAACAATAGACACTTTGGCCCTCATTCCGAGTTGTTCGCTCGCTAGCTGCTTTTAGCAGCTTTGCACATGCTAAGCCGCCGCCTACTGGGAGTGTATCTTAGCATAGCAGAATTGCGAACGAAAGATTCGCATAATTGCGAACAGAAATTTCTTTGCAGTTTCTGAGTAGCACGGGACTTACTCTGCCACTGAGATCAGTTCAGTCAGTTTCGTTCCTGGTTTGACGTCACAAACTCACCCAGTGTTCGCCCAGACACTCCCCCATTTCTCCAGCCGCTCCCGCATTTTTCCCAGAAACGGCAGCGTTTTTCCGCACACACCCATAAAACGGCTAATTTCCGCCCAGAAACACCCACTTCCTGTCAATCACACTACGATCACCAGAATGAAGAAATTTCTTCGTTAAGCCGTGAGTAAAATACCTAACTTTTTGGCAAATTTACTTGGCGCAGACGCACTGCGAACATTGCGCATGCGCAGTTTGCGACAAATCGCTCCGTTGCGAAAACCACTAACGAGCGAACAACTCGGAATGAGGGCCTTTATACAGAACTCTCCCAAACTCTGGGCAGCTTTTGAGCAAAGGGAGTACATAAAGTACGCAAACATTACAATAGAGAAAGAAGTTAGACCAAACAACAAAGAGATAGAGCCACTGAAAGTGAAATTACTGAAGGTATGCAGGAGAGACATATAGCAGAGGAAACACAAGACTATATAGCAAAAAGACGAGGAGTAATATTAGCAGGAATAATAAAAGCAACAAAACAGAAAATGCAACTAACACAGTTGGATGCTGATAATTATGTAACTGACACACAGTTGGACACAGGAATACTGCAGAGTGGGATGCTGATAATTATGTAACTGACACGGAGTTGGACACAGGAATACTGCAGAGTAGGATGCTGATAATTATGTAACTGACACGGAGTTGGACACAGGAATACTGCAGAGTAGGATGCTGATAATTATGTAACTGACACGGAGTTGGACACAGAAATACTGCAGAGTTGAATGCTGATAATTATGCAACAGACACAGAGCTGGACACAGGAATACTGCAAAGATGGATGCTGATATTTCTGCAACTAACACAGAGCTGGACACATCAATACTGCAGAGATGGATGGTGATAATTCTGCAACTAACACAGAGCTGGACACAGGAATACTGCAGAGGACAGTAGAAGAATCACCAGACAAAGATATCCATGGCTCAGTGGCGTAACTACTGCCCCCGCAGCCCTCGCAGTGGCTTGGAGGCGCAGGGCTGCAGGGGGTGCCGTCACTGATTTAGCGCAGATTGACATGCGGACGAGCCATCCGCATGTCAATCTGCTGTCTCCTCTCCCTCCAACCCTCCGCTGCTGTGAAGGAGGGACACGGAGGGCACAGCGCGCGCCTCTCCTGTGTCCCTCCTGCGTCTCTGGCGGGTCTATTAAATGAAGTGCCCTTTCATGAGCTCTGATTGGCTCATGAACCGGCACTTCATTTAACAGACCCGCCGGAGACGCAGGAGGGACACAGGAGAGGCGCACGCTGTGCCCTCCGTGTCCCTCCTTCACAGCAGCGGGGGGAGCGGGGAGCAGGGGGTGGGAGTTAGAGTTGTACCTGCCACTGGGGGAGCATATCTGGCACTGGGGGAGGGGGAGCATATTTGGCCCTTGGGGGGGCATATGTGTCACTGAGGGGGCATATGTGGCACTGGGGGGTATATGTGTACCTGGCACATGGGGGGGCTATATTTGGCACTGGGGGCATGTGTGTACCTGGCACTGTGGGGGAATATCTGGCACTGGGGGCATATGTGGCACTGGAAGCACAGCCCTAGCAACAAGCATTACCCCCTAGCAACGAGCATGACACCCAGTGCATGAAACCCCTGGCAACAAGCATGACACCCAGTGCATGAAACCCCTGGCAACGAGCATGATACCCTGAGCATGAAAACCCCTAGCACCGTGCATGGAACCAAGAGCATGAAACCCCTGGCAACGAGCATGACACCCAGTGCATGAAACCGCTGGCAACGAGCATGACACCCTGAGCATGAAAACCCCTGGCACCGTGCATGGAACCAAGAGCATGAAACCCCTGGCAACGAGCAGGTAATTTAAAAGTAATTAGAAGCCTTACTGTAGGACTTAATGTGTAATGGGCATTGCGGTGTGTAGCATAATGTATCACGGACATTGCGGTGTGTGTCATAATGTGTCACAGGCATTACGGTGTGTGGCATACTATATCACGGGCATTGTGGTATGTGGTATAATGTCTCAGGGGCATTGCAGTGTGGCATAATGTATAACGGGCATTGCGGTGTGCGGCATAGGGTATAACGGGCATTGCGGTATGTGTCACAGCCATAATGGTGTGTGGTATACTATATCACGGGCATTGTGGTATGTGGTATAATGTTCTCAGGGTCATTGTAGTGTGTGGCATAATGTATCACGGACATTGCAGTGTGTGTCATAATGTGTTAGGCATTACTGTGTGTGGTATACTATATCACGGGCATTGTGGTATGTGGTATAATGTCTCATGGTCATTGCGGTGTGTGACATAATGTGTCACAGACATTGTATGTGCTATAATGTATCAGGGGCATTGCAGTGTGTAGCATAATGTATAACGGGCATTGCGATTCCTGTCACAATGTGTCACAGGAATTACGGTGTGTGGCATAATGTGTCAGGGGCATTATGGTGAGTGCATATTGTGTCATGTGCATTATTGTGTGTGGCATAATGTCTAAGGGCCATTGCAGTATGTGGCATAATGTATACTGGGCATTACTATAAGGAGGAAAAATGACAAATAATGTAAGGGGCATGAATCAGGATTATTTTTCTTTCCTGTGGTGGCTAACGTCTGGGCGTGCAGGTTGCAAAACTGGGGTCTAAGGTAGTCTTTTCCAGCAATGCCACGCCCATTTATGCGAAGCCATGCCCTTTCCGACAAAGCCACACCCTTTTTTGCGGCACGCGCAGATTCATCGCTTTACTAGTACCAATTATGGGGGGGGGGGGGGGGTCGCCAGAGAATTTTTTGGCTTTGGGAAGAAAAATTTCTAGTTACGCCACTGCCATGGCTATAACTAAAACCTAGAGACAAGGGGCCTAATTCAGATCCAATCATAGATGTGCTAAATTTCAGTCTTCAGACATGCGGGGGGACGCCCAGCACAGGGCTAGTCCACTCGCATGTCAGGCCCGATCCCCCCCCCCTCCCGCACAAGTACAAATGCATTGCACAGTGGCTTTTCTACTAGAAGAGTAGCTCCCAGCCAGCGCAGCTCATGCACGTTGGCAGGGAGCTACTCATTGCTGCCCAGGTCCAGTGGCTGCGTGTGATATCTCACAGTTGCCATGGCCCACCCCCCAATGGACCGGGCATTCCTGCATTGCCTGGACCGTGCCCCCAAATGCCGCCGGCCTGCCCCCTCCCGCCCAGCGACCACCTCTGCTTGTCAATCAGGCAGAGGCTATCGCAGGGCTACAAGCAGAATTAGCCCCATGGGCTCCTGCTGCAACCAGAAACTACGAATTAGCGCCATGGGCTTCTGCTGTAGCCAGAAACTATGACTAGCAGGGAGTGAGAGACAGAAAACACATACTGTATATAGGAGACAAGAGCCAAAGAGAGTCACAGCACAGCCAGCCTCCTCTAATTACCAACTCTCTGCAGCTGTGCTGCTGCATGTCCACCAGCCTCCTGACTTACACAAGAGACAAAAGGCTGGAGTCAGGTAACAAAGCATTCCAAATAGGTGTGCTGCTACACATAAAACATAATAGCCAGCTTCTAGATTGTTAGGAGACAGCCAGGAATACAAACAGAAATGAGCCGCAGCAGAGACTCATAACAAATGGTCAAGAATGCAGAAACTACAGTTAAATGCATACCTCCCAACATGACCCTCTCCAGGAGGGACAGAATGCTCTGTTCCTGGACTTCCCTCTTAATTTAGGATTGCCATCACCTGTGCTTAAACACCTTTCTTATCCATTAACCTGTTCAACACAGGTGCCGGCAATCATACTTTAAGAGCGAAGTCCAGAAGCAGAGCATTGTGTCCCTCCTGTAGAGGGTCATGTTGGGAGGTATGCAAATGCCAAAACATGCAAAGTCATGCTCTTGGGTCTCAAAAACGTAAAAGCTAAGTATTGTATTAAGGGCTCTATAATGGAAATTACTGAGGATGAAATGGATCTAGGAGTCACTATTTCAGGTAACTTAAAGGCAAGTAAGCAATGTTACAAAGCAATGAGGAAGGCTAGTCAGATGCTTGGTTGTACAGTATACTGTGAGGAATCAGTAACAGAAAAAAAAGAAGTAATAATGCCACTGTATAGGTCATTGGTACGGCCGGTTCTAGAATACTGTGTTAAGTTCTGGAGGCCATATCTTCAGAAGGCTATACAGATGGTAAAAAGAAGGGCATCTAAAATGGTGCAATGTCTACACCAAAAACTTACCAGTAAAGACTAGAAGATCTTAACATGTATAGTTTAGAGCAGAGAAGAAAAAGGGGGGAACATGATAGAGACTTCCAAATATATCAAGGTTTTTTTTTTTTTAACAAGGTACAGGAGGGAGACATTTTTCAAAGAAAAAGAAGTGTTAGAACATGAGGACACATGCTAAGACTGGAAGGTGATAGGTTCAAAGGAATCTTAAGGTAAAATTGCTTTACAGAAAGGGTAGTGGATAGGTTGAATAGTCTCCCGTCAGAGGTGGTAGAAGCCATGGCCTAATTCAGAATTGATCGTAGATGTGATAGAAAACGCAAATCTACAATCAAATTCATTGACATGCAGGGCGACGCCCAGCACAGGGCAAGTCTGCCCCGCATGCCGGATCCAGCCTCCCTGCAGACATGTGAAAGCATCGCATGGCGGTGATGCTCTTGCATGTTTTCAATAACCCTCTGCCTACGCAGCTACCTGCCATGTTAAGAGTCGCAGCGGCTGCGAGTGACGACCCGCAGCCGCAGCGACCCGCCCCAGCAATGGTCTGGACACACCTCCATTGTCCAGATCGCATCCCTTAAATGGAGCATCGACGCCCACAAAACGCGACATCAATGTCCCGTTCCCGCACCCCTCCAGGTCTTATATTGTGTTCTGAAGAGAATGCAGTTTAGGGCCTTGCACATGCGCGTACCGGCGTACGCGCATGCGCAGATGTGCAAAAATCGTTTTATAGCGATTTTAACACATCAGCGACAGGGTCTGAATTAGGCCTTAAGACAGTAGAGCAATTTAAACATGCTTGGGATAGACATAAGCATATCCTTACAAATAACTAAGGCTCAAACAGGGTTGAGGTTACCAAAAGGTAAAAAACCGGGCAGACTAGATGGGCCAAGTGGTTCTTATCTGCCGTCAATTTCTATGTTTCTGTGTTTCACTGCTTTGTATGTCTGTCTCTGATTTTGTGTGTGCACTTCTGTCTCTCTTGAACCTACTTATTTTTGTGTATCTGTATTGCCTGTACTTTATTTCTATTTGTGTCTGCCTGTTTATCTCCCAATACTACTTTTATGTTATATATGCCGTACAGTGGCACAAAGAGGAGAAGGTCAACCCCTTCCAGCATCACAACTCTATGTAGCAGTAGCATAGAATTTCCTTAGAGGGTCGATATGAACAATGGGGCATGTACACAATAAATTATCAAGACCTGGAAATTGTCATGCGGTCCCTGATCCCCGCCCCCCATCTTCTACCATATACCACAACTACTCACTTTTGTCTTCTACAACTTACCCTGGTCCTGTTGTCCTGCAAATTCTACTATTGTCCCGTTCTTCTGTTTCTGTCCTCTTCACCACTTACATATGCTTTTTTCTTCTACCATATACCACCACTTTTGTCTTCTACAACTTACCCTGCTCCTGTTGTCCTGCAAATTCTACTGTTGTCCCCTTCTTCTATTACTTCTGTCTGTCTGCTGGCTGCTGACAAGAAGCAATGTGGGAGAAAAGAATTTATACCATGCCACATAACTTAACCTCAGGATAGGATGTAGTTAAAATGCCGCCAGACGGGATACCAGCGGTCAAAATATTTACCCAGAATCCCAAACGGCATTACAATCCCAACGGATCTTGGGGTCATGCCATTAAAATACAGACGTCTGAATGTTCTGTTAGCGGGAAGCGCTCGCATCCTGCCGAGGGGGGGTTTGGGTGCATGGACGGGAAGGGGATGGTTAGGTACCAGAGTGGGAGGAAGGTTTGGGGTGAGGCACTTACAAGGGGAGGTTAGGAGTAGGCACCAAGTGGAGAGGGTTAGGTTTAGGCAGCAGGGAAGGTAAGGCAAGGGTTAGGCACCACCGCGGAGGGTTAGGGTTAGGCACCCACAAGGAGGGTTATGGTAGGGGGCAGGGGAGGGATAGGGTACTTTCTGGGGGCCTATCGGGATTTTGATGGTCGGGACATCGGCATCTCATCCATCGGTATATCATCCCGAATCCCTCAGGATGGCCAGTAAGCACCATTTTCTAATTTTAATATATTTTGATGAGCAACTTAAAAATAACCAACATTATTATGTGTGACTGCTATTAGTATATACTTTTTATTTATAACTACTGTAATCTGTGGCATTAGTGCATTAGTAATGTTCTTTTTGAACTAACCATCCTATCTCTAGTGGCTAACCACACCTACTCAGATGCCTGGCTATACGGACAGTGAAATGGTTAGCATTACTGCCTCACAGTACCAGGGCAGGTTCTAGCCCTTCTTGCGCCACGGGTGGGAAATAGGGGCGTGGCTTCATACAGGGGGCGTAGTCAGTTACGCCCCCTGTACAGTAGAGTAGCGCCGCTGAAATGCTGAGCGGTGCTTGATGACGTCATCGCGCACCGCACAGCAAAGGTCCTCTCCACGAAGGGAAGCTAGACGCATAGAGTCTAGTTCCCTTCGTGGAGAGGACCTTTGCTGTGCGGTGCGCAATGACGTCATCGCGCACCGCACAGCAACGGTCCTCTCCACGAAGGGAAACTAGACGCGTGGCATCTAGTTCCCTTCACAGGAGGATACAGCCGGGGGACACAGTGGGGGGCACAGCAGTAGTGGATCTTGCCATGGTGTGGCGCCCACCGGATGGCGCCGGTGCCCTCCAGAAGGCGGCGCCCCGGGCAAAAGTCCTGCTTGCCCGTGGCAAGATCCACTACTGCACAGCCCTGAGGTCATGGATTCGATTCCCACCATGGCCCTAACTGTGTGGAGTTTGTATATTCTCCCTGTGCTTGCTCAGGTTTCCTCCGGGTATACCGGTTTCCTCTCCCAAGCCAAAAATATACTGCTATGTTAATTGGCTCCCAACAAAAATAAAAATTAACCCTAGTGTAAATGTGTGTGCGTGTAGATGTGGTAGGGAATATAGACTGTAAGCTCCACTGGGGCAGGGACTAATGTGAATGGCCAAACATTCTCTGTAAAGCAATGCGTAATATGTGTGTGCTATATAAATAACTGGAAATAAATAAATATGCCCTCTGATGGTTGGCCACACTATTTTGGTGGCACTTTGAAACTTAATTGTGGGACACAAATGTCACTACAGGTTGAGTATCCCATATCCATATATTCCGAAATACGGAATATTCTGAAATACGGACTTTTTTGAGTGAGAGTGAAATAGTGAAACCTTTGTTTTTTGATGTCTCAATGTACACAAACTTTGTTTAATACACAAAGTTATTAAAAATATTGTATTAAATTACCTTCAGGCTGTGTGTATAAGGTGTATATGAAACATAAATGAATTGTGTGAATGTAGACACACTTTGTTTAATGCACAAAGTTATAAAAAATATTGGCTAAAATGACCTTCAGGCTGTGTGTATAAGGTGTATATGTAACATAAATGCATTCTGTGCTTAGATTTAGGTCCCATCACCATGATATCTCATTATGGTATGCAATTATTCCAAAATACGGAAAAATCCCATATCCAAAGTACCTCTGGTCCCAAGCATTTTGGATAAGGGAGACTCAACCTGTATTTCCTATTTTATCATACTGTACTTCAAATTATTGCAATAACTGGCAACAACCAGCTGCCACTATGGGGCTTGATTTACCTCTGTTGCTCTTCTTGGATATTGGATTTTCCCAGACCATGTTAATGATGGCAGAATCAATTCACAGACCCCCTGGTATTAACTAAGAACTGCCACAAAGTAAACTTTATATAAGACAGGTTGGGTCACAGACAGAGTTTCAAAATGGTAATAAAGGTTGGATTCAGTACCTAGAAAACAGATATGAGCAAATAGCTACAGTAATGCTGGGGCATAGCACTAGAACTGATACTCTGGCACTAGTATTATGGTGCACAGAGTAAGTTTATATAGTCAGGGCAATCAAAACTTGGGCCATGCTACTGTTGTTGGTCAGTTTATTTTCAGGAGCCTCCCGCCAATCCAGGAGGGTAGGCAAGTATGCAGTAAACTCGCGAGCATTCCCACACTCTGACCAATCTGTGCAGCCCCATTCATTCTTATAGGGGGTGTTTACGTCTGGCTTACTGGAGGAAGTTGTTTTTGTTTTGCCAAAACCTATGAATGCTACATTGATCGAAGAAGACCCATCCTTGGATTTGTAAGTTCAAAAAATGGTGACCAATAGGCTTGGGGGTTGTTTATTAAACAGAAGAAATTTACATTTGGTGTGCATTGTGTGTTTATTTTAATATTCATTATACCTGTGGGCTACAGGTGCCAGCAAGACCTTGATGCCCAGGCATGCTGGCACCTGTGGTTCCAATAGTGCCATCAAGCCCTGGAAGCCTTGTTGGGTCCAGTAGTACAGCTGTAAATAACAATATTATTAATATTCATGCTTAATTACCTCCGTACCCACTGCACCAAGGCTAATTGACCTTTGGGATGGGAAACCTAATTTTTTGGAGGCCCTAACTTCCCAAAGGATTGCACACCTGGGCTTAGCAGCCAAGCATTGATTGACATTTTGAAAGGGCTGCATGTCTCTCTGCTGTAGTGTCACCAGCCCTGGGTGGTTCAGCCTAGTACTGGTTAAAATAAATAGGGGATATGTCCATTTTTCTTTTTTCAACTTAGCTATTTTCTTTGCAATTTTTTACGCAAGGGGCTCTTTTGTGCTCACCCTGCTGCCAGCATTCCGGCGGTTGGAATCCCGGCGCCGGTATGCTGGGCGCCGGGATCCCAACAGATGGAAATTCATAGTATACCCCCTTTTGGTCTAAGCGGTACTTGAAAACCGCAGTGGATTTACATCAGACTCTTGTTGGTTTGTCAGCAGGTTTACGGCAGGAAAAAGGCTTAAAAAAAGATGGAAATCGAAGGTGTAATTAAAATGACAGTCAAAACCAATGCTTATTACAGCTGTAAATATTGTCTTTTTAGGCAATAACAGTAGGTATTTGTATTGATGCAACTAGCCAGATTTAACTGCATTTGTATTTTGGGCACAATGCAGATACTAGTTTAGGGAAAGCTTTATTCAGCCCATACTTGTCCCATGTGAGAGTCAGTGGCGTAAGTACCAGAGGCAATGGAGTCAGCCGCTGCCGGGTGCCAGCCCTAAAGGGGCACCTCCTCCATTGCTCCCATGTCAACAAAGGATTGCCTGCAGTATTTTCCCCAGTCAGCGGTCCTGATGGATGGAGGAGGAGGGAAGGTGGGTCACCTGCTGATCTAACAACAGTCTGAGATCAGTGCTTTCATACAGGAGGCGTGTTGCTCGCGACTTCCGCTATGCCCACATTATGCCCAGAGTAAGTAAGCACTCATCTCAGGCTCTATGTCTAGTGCTTCTGTCTCAGCAGGTGATCATTCCCACGGTGGTAGTGAGGAGTCGGACTTAAGGGGACAGGGAGCCTGAGTCTGTGAGGGTGAATTGGTGCTTTGTGTGTTTGAGGAGTGGCTACCTGGGGTGGGGGGTGTAAGAGACAAGCAGTACAGATGGTGTAATGGTTAGCATTACTGCCTCATAGTGCTGAGGTCATGTGTTCGATTCCCACCATGGCTCTAACTGTATGTGGAGTTTGTATATTCTCCTCATACTTGCATGGGTTTCCTCCAGGTACTCCGGTTTCCTCCCACAATCCCCAAAAAATATACTGGTAGGCAGACCCGGCCCTAGGCATAGGCAAACTTAGGCAAATGCCTAGGGCATTTGGAATGCCATGGGGCACAAGCATATTCTGCTAATTAAAATGATAAGCGACATGCCTATATTTTGTGTGTGACTGCGGCTGTATCTGCATACGAAATACTACATTACAGTGTATTCCTGGAAATCACTGTAACATAGCATTTTGTATGCAGAAACAGCCACAGTCGCACACAGAATATAGGCATGTTAATTACCATTTTAATCAGCAGAAGCTGCTTGTGCATTCTAGTCACCTAACAATGAAAAGTGGATGCATCTTCTGCAAAAAAAAGGCACCCAACCTTAGCAGAGCTGGACAGGAGCTGCATGGCATATTGAGGCAAGATGTATAAGGACACATCTGTATCCAAGTAGAGGCAGATGTCACAGTGTTAGCAGCCGTGTGAGTGCGGAGTGTGGAGTCTGTGATAGCACTCAGAAGAACTGTCCAGTTCTTAAGAGTAATCAGAGATAAACAGGTGACTGTGTATAGCAGTCAACAGTACTGACTGGTGCTAGAAGAAACATAGCTTTACACAGGAGACTGAGATTGGTGCTTAGCAGGGGTGACTGGTGCTTGAAGCTTTACAGCAAAACAAAGGAGACTGTGATAACGCTCTGTAGGACTGGCTAGCACTTGGATGAAGCAAGCAACCGAGGATCCCACCAAACTTTGGAGCCAAACTCTGGACACTGAAGACTGTTACTTAGCAGACATGATACATCATAACTTGTATAGGCAATGAGGGGTTGGATATGGGATCCCGGCGCTTGGATGCCGGCTGTCAAAATACTGACAATGGCATCCCAGGGCTAAAGATCTCAACAGCTTCTAATAACTAAGGTAACCCTGATATCTTAACTAGTGATGTGCACCGGACATTTTTCGGGTTTTGTGTTTTGGTTTTGGATTTGGTTCCGCGGCCGTGTTTTGGATTCGGACACGTTTTGGCAAAACCTCACCGAAAATTTTTTGTCGGATTCGGGTGTGTTTTGGATTCGGGTGTTTTTTACAAAAAACCCTAAAAAACAGCTTAAATCATAGAATTTGGGGGTCATTTTGATCCCATAGTTTTATTAACCTCAATAACCATAATTTCCACTCATTTCCAGTCTATTCTGAACACCTCACACCTCACAATATTATTTTTAGTCCTAAAATTTGCACCGAGGTCGCTGGATGGCTAAACTAAGCGACACAAGTGGCCTACACAAACACCTGGCCCATCTAGGAGTGGCACTGCAGTGTCAGGCAGGATGGCACTTCAAAAAATTGTCCCCAAACAGCACATGATGCAAAGAAAAAAAGAGGCGCACCAAGGTCGCTGTGTAACTAAGCTAAGCGACACAAGTGGCCGACACAAACACCTGGCCCATCTAGGAGTGGCACTGCAGTGTCAGGCAGGATGGCACTTCAAAAAAATTATCACCAAACAGCACATGATGCAAAGAAAAAAAGAGGCGCACCAATGTCGCTGTGTGACTAAGCTAAGCGACACAAGTGGCCGACACAAACACCTGGCCCATCTAGGAGTGGCACTGCAGTGTCAGGCAGGATGGCACTTCAAAAAAATTGTCCCCAAACAGCACATGATGCAAAGAAAAATGAAAGAAAAAAGAGGTGCAAGATGGAATTGTCCTTGGGCCCTCCCACCCACCCTTATGTTGTATAAACAGGACATGCACACTTTAACGAACCCATCATTTCAGCGACAGGGTCTGCCACACGACTGTGACTGAAATGACTGGTTGGTTTGGGCCCCCACCAAAAAAAGAAGCAATCAATCTCTCCTTGCACAAACTGGCTCTACAGAGGCAAGATGTCCACCTCATCATCATCGTCCGATTCCTCACCCCTTTCACTGTGTACATCCCCCTCCTCACAGATTATTAATTCGTCCCCACTGGAATCCACCATCTCAGGTCCCTGTGTACTTTGTGGAGGCAATTGCTGCTGGTGAATGTCTCCACGGAGGAATTGATTATAATTAATTTTGATGAACATCATCTTCTCCACATTTTCTGGAAGTAACCTCGTACGCCGATTGCTGACAAGGTGAGCGGCTGCACTAAACACTCTTTCGGAGTACACATTGGAGGGAGGGCAACTTAGGTAGAATAAAGCCAGTTTGTGCAAGGGCCTCCAAATTGCCTCTTTTTCCTGCCAGTATACGTACGGACTGTCTGACGTGCCTACTTGGATGCGGTCACTCATATAATCCTCCACCATTCTTTCAATGGTGAGAGAATCATATGAAGTGACAGTAGACGACATGTCAGTAATCGTTGGCAGGTCCTTCAGTCCGGACCAGATGTCAGCACTCGCTCCAGACTGCCCTGCATCACCGCCAGCGGGTGGGCTCGGAATTCTTAGCCTTTTCCTCGCACCCCCAGTTGCGGGAGAATGTGAAGGAGGAGATGTTGACGGGTCACGTTCCGCTTGACTTGACAATTTTCTCATCAGCAGGTCTTTGAACCTCTGCAGACTTGTGTCTGCCGGAAAGAGAGATCCAACGTAGGTTTTAAATCTAGGATCGAGCACGGTGGCCAAAATGTAGTGCTCTGATTTCAACAGATTGACCACCCGTGAATCCTGGTTAAGCGAATTAAGGGCTCCATCCACAAGTCCCACATGCCTAGCGGAATCGCTCTGTTTTAGCTCCTCCTTCAATGTCTCCAGCTTCTTCTGCAAAAGCCTGATGAGGGGAATGACCTGACTCAGGCTGGCAGTGTCTGAACTGACTTCACGTGTGGCAAGTTCAAAGGGTTGCAGAACCTTGCACAACGTTGAAATCATTCTCCACTGCGCTTGAGTCAGGTGCATTCCCCCTCCTTTGCCTATATCGTGGCCAGATGTAT
The DNA here is from genome assembly GCF_028390025.1 of Pseudophryne corroboree. NCBI lineage: Eukaryota > Metazoa > Chordata > Amphibia > Anura > Myobatrachidae > Pseudophryne > Pseudophryne corroboree. The sequence goes on from NC_086444.1 coordinate 567,604,146, forward strand.
AGGCTTGAATGGCCTTTTGCTGCTCCTCTATCCTCTGAAGCATATAGAGGGTTGAATTCCACCTCGTTACCACCTCTTGCTTCAGATGATGGCAGGGCAGGTTCAGGATTATTTGGTGGTGCTCCAGTCTTCTGTACGCGGTGGCTGAATGCCGAAAGTGGCCCGCAATTCTTCAGGCCACCGACAGCATCTCTTGCACGCCCCTGTCGTTTTTTAAATAATTCTGCACCACCAAATTCAATGTATGTGCAAAACATGGGACGTGCTGGAATTTGCCCAGATGTAATGCACGCACAATATTGCTGGCATTGTCCGATGTCACAAATCCCCAGGAGAGTCCAATTGGGGTAAGCCATTCTGCGATGATCTTCCTCAGTTTCCGTAAGAGGTTGTCAGCTGTGTGCCTCTTCTGGAAAGCGGTGATACAAAGCGTAGCCTGCCTAGGAACGAGTTGGCGTTTGCGAGATGCTGCTACTGGTGCCGCCGCTGCTGTTCTTGCTGCGGGAGGCAATACATCTACCCAGTGGGCTGTCACAGTCATATAGTCCTGAGTCTGCCCTGCTCCACTTGTCCACATGTCCGTGGTTAAGTGGACATTGGGTACAACTGCATTTTTTAGGACACTGGTGAGTCTTTTTCTGAGGTCTGTGTACATTTTCGGTATCGCCTGCCTAGAGAAATGGAACCTAGATGGTATTTGGTACCGGGGACACAGTACCTCAATCAAGTCTCTAGTTGCCTCTGAATTAACGGTGGATACCGGAACCACGTTTCTCACCGCCCAGGCTGCCAAGGCCTGAGTTATCTGCTTTGCAGCAGGATGACTGCTGTGATATTTCATCTTCCTCGCAAAGGACTGTTGGACAGTCAATTGCTTACTGGAAGTAGTACAAGTGGTCTTCCGACTTACCCTCTGGGATGACGATCGACTCCCAGCAGCTACAACAGCAGCAGTAGGCGTTACACTCAAGGATGCATCGGAGGAATCCCAGGCAGGAGAGGACTCGTCAGACTTGCCAGTGACATGGCCTGCAGGACTATTGGCTTTCCTGGGTAAGGAGGAAATTGACACTGAGGGAGTTGGTGGTGTGGTTTGCAGGAACTTGGTTACAAGAGGAAGGGATTTAGTGGTCAGTGGACTGCTTCCGCTGTCACCCAAAGTTTTTGAACTTGTCACTGACTTATGATGAATGCGCTGCAGGTGACGTATAAGGGAGGATGTTCCGAGGTGGTTAACGTCCTTACCCCTACTTATTACAGCTTGACAAAGGCAACACACGGCTTGACACCTGTTGTCCGCATTTGTGTTGAAATAATTCCACACCGAAGAGCTGATTTTTTTAGTATTTTGACCAGGCATGTCAATGGCCATATTCGTCCCACGGACAACAGGTGTCTCCCCGGGTGCCTGACTTAAACAAACCACCTCACCATCAGAATCCTCCTTGTCAATTTCCTCCCCAGCGCCAGCAACACCCATATCCTCATCCTGGTGTACTTCAACAGTGACATCTTCAATTTGACTATCAGGAACTGGACTGCGGGTGCTCCTTCCAGCACTTGCAGGGGGCGTGCAAATGGTGGAAGGCGCAAGCTCTTCCCGTCCAGTGTTGGGAAGGTCAGGCATTGCAACCGACACAATTGGACTCTCCTTGGGTATTTGTGATTTAGAAGAACGCACAGTTCTTTGCTGTGCTTTTGCCAGCTTAAGTCTTTTCATTTTTCTAGCGAGAGGAGGAGTGCTTCCATCCTCATGTGAAGCTGAACCACTAGCCATGAACATAGGACAGGGCCTAAGCCGTTCCTTGCCACTCCGTGTCGTAAATGGCATATTGGCAAGTTTACGCTTCTCCTCAGACGCTTTTAATTTTGATTTTTGGGTCATTTTACTGAACTTTTGTTTTTTGGATTTTACATGCTCTCTACTATGACATTGGGCATCGGCCTTGGCAGACGACGTTGATGGCATTTCATCGTCTCAGCCATGACTAGTGGCAGCAGCTTCAGCACGAGGTGGAAGTGGATCTTGATCTTTCCCTATTTTAACCTCCACATTTTTGTTCTCCATTTTTTAATGTGTGGAATTATATGCCAGTAACTATCAATAGCAATGGCCTACTACTATATATACTGCGCACAACTGAAATGCACCACAGGTATGGATGGATAGTATACTTGACGACACAGAGGTAGGTAGAGCAGTGGCCTTCCGTACCGTACTGCTATATATACTGGTGGTCACTGTCAGCAATCTGCAAAACTAAAATGCACCACAGGTATAGAATGTAGATGGATAGTATACTTAATGACGACACAGAGGTAGGTAGAGCAGTGGCCTTCCATACCGTACTGCTATATATAGTATACTGGTGGTCACTGTGTCAGCAAACTGCAAAACTATAATGCACCACAGGTATAGAATGTAGATGGATAGTATACTTAATGACGACACAGAGGTAGGTACAGCAGTGGCCTTTCCGTACCGTAATGCTATATATTGTATACTGGTGGTCACTGTGTCAGCAAACTGCAAAACTAAAATGCACCACAGGTATAGAATGTAGATGGATAGTATACTTAATGACGACACAGAGGTAGGTACAGCAGTGGCCTTCCGTACTGCTATATATAGTATACTGGTGGTCACCGTGTCAGCAAACTGCAAAACTAAAATGCACCACAGGTATAGAATGTAGATGGATAGTATACTTAATGACGACACAGAGGTAGGTACAGCAGTGGCCTTCCGTACCGTACTGCTATATATAGTATACTGGTGGTCACTGTGTCAGCAAACTGCAAAACTAAAATGCACCACAGGTATAGAATGTAGATGGATAGTATACTTAATGACGACACAGAGGTAGGTACAGCAGTGGCCTTCCGTACCGTACTGCTATATATAGTATACTGGTGGTCACTGTGTCAGCAAACTGCAAAACTAAAATGCACCACAGGTATAGAATGTAGATGGATAGTATACTTAATGACGACACAGAGGTAGGTACAGCAGTGGCCTTCCGTACTGGTGTATATATAGTATACTGGTGGTCACTGTGTCAGCAAACTGCAAAACTAAAATGCACCACAGGTATAGAATGTAGATGGATAGTATACTTAATGACGACACAGAGGTAGGTACAGCAGTGGCCTTCCGTACCGTACTGCTATATATAGTATACTGTTGGTCACTGTGTCAGCAAACTGCAAAACTAAAATGCACCACAGGTATAGAATGTAGATGGATAGTATACTTAATGACGACACAGAGGTAGGTACAGCAGTGGCCTACTGTACCGTAATGCTATATATTATATACTGGTGGTCACTGGTCAGCAAAACTCTGCACTGTACTCCTCCTATATAATATTATACTGTTGGTCCCCAGTCCCCACAATAAAGCAGCACACTGAGCACAGATATGGAGTGTTTTTCAGGCAGACAACGTATACTGGTGGTCACTGTCAGCAAAACTCTGCACTGTACTCCTGCTATATAATACAGCTGCTCCCCAGTCCCCACAATTAAGCAGTGTGAGCACAGATATATGCAGCACACTGAGCACAGATATGGAGCATTTTTTTCAGGCAGAGAACGGATAACTGGTGGTCACTGATCAGCAAAACTCTGCACTGTACTCCTCCTATATTATACAGCTGCTCCCCAGCCCTCCCCACAATTAAGCAATAGTGCACAATCAAGTTCAACAATAACGGAGAGGACGCCAGCCACGTCCTCTCCCTAACATTTCCAATGCACGAGTGAAAATGGAGGCGACGCGCGGCTGCTTATATAGAATCCGAATCTCGCGAGAATCCGACAGCGGGATGATGACGTTCGGGCGCGCTCGGGTTACCCGAGCCATACGGGAGAATCCGAGTATGCCTCGGACCCGTGTAAAATGGGTGAAGTTCGGGGGGGTTCGGTTTCCGAGGAACCGAACCCGCTCATCACTAATCTTAACCCCCTAACTCTAAACCGCCTATCTTGCATCCTGACACTAATCCTCCCCAGTGGTGCCTAACCTCAACCTTCCCTTCCCGCAGCTAAACCTTAACCTTTCCCACTCGCAGCCTAACCCTAACCCTAGCAGAGTGCTATCTTCTTATTCCATTTCCTCCCTGTCATTCATCCCCTTTGATTTTTGTTGGAAAACCACAGCAGTTCTATTACTGACATACTTTCCCATCCTTCGCTATTGAAATGAAATTGTCCATCAGTTATTTTGTTGTTTCCGATTAACCACATGTGAATTTGTAGACTACTACTTAGCTTCTTATTTACTGTTTACACTTTTTTGTATTAATCTTCTGTCAAAAATAATATGTTTAAGAAACAAATATTGCAGCTATAAAGTTAGTAAGTGAAACATATTGGGGTAAATTTACTAAGGTGGGAGTTTTCTAGAACTGGTGATGTTGCTCATAGCAACCAATCAGAATTTACCTAACATTTATCTAGCTGCTTCTAGAAGATAATAGATTGAATCTGATTGGTTGCAATGGGCAACATCACCAGTTCTAAAAAAACTCTCACCTTAGTAAATTTACCCCACTGTATGTTATTTGACCTAACATAACAATAATTTTATTTATATAACACTCTTTCTCCTGTAGGACTCTAGGCACTTTACAGAAATCAAAAGCAAAGTACAAAGTTACAAACAATTTAGAATTATAGCGAGCAGAAAAATTACTAAAAAGAAAAACAGAGAATAGCCATAATGCAGGGTTGGTGCAGTCATTTTGGGTAATAACTTCCATGGGTTATATATGAAAATCCCCAAAAGGTACCAGGTAAAGCAGCCATGTTGGGCGCACTACACCCTACGAAGGTTACATTGTGGGAGATTTGCCATACAAGGACCCAAGGAATATATGTGAAAACTGGCATGCTCTATTCATATGATATGCTCTGTGTGAAGAACCTGCACACAGGCCTAGCATATCAAATGCAAGAAAAATGGAAACTTATCGAAAAGCGCTCCTATCAGGGACTGCAGCTGTGTCTTTTGTCAGGAACAGCTGATCAGCCCATCAGCTGGAATACAACCAAACACAAACGAAAAGTCCTTTAAAGACCCTCAGCGCTGTCTCTTTAACTGGAGCTGTCACAAACTCCATTTATTCCAGTTAATTTATCACACTGTGTTCCCAATTCATAAAAACAAAGTCTATTTTATTCATAAAAAGTCTCAACGGACATTAACTGGCTTTTCGGTTTACAATTTTCTCTTGAATGCACATAGGTAACAGCGGTCGCATAAAAGGAATTATCTCACCGGATTCCCTGGACGTTCTTTTATCAAACGGTACTGCTTCCCCGCCTCAGGTCGTTTATACCCAGTGCTGCCGGCTCGCACCTGACCTCTCAGCTATGACTGCAGACTGTTATCCAGAAACCTCCACTCCGCCTTTATTACCAGGTATCCGTGGTCAGGTTTTCCTGCTCAACGCCTCTCGGTGATTTCTCCTCCCCGCTGCTTTTGTTACCGTCCTGTGCCGCTCCTCCCGCTGCTCTGCCAGAAGCACGTTATTATCACACTGTAGTTATAGTGACCAAATCCACCATCAGCCGCCGACGCGTTTCCACCCGTATCGGGTCTTAGTCATGGCATAAGTGGATCCGGTCTGGTCACCTAATTTATATCCTTAGAATCCGGTGTGTTAACTCCCCTTTTCTTATACATTATACACCTTGACCTTCATTATACACATTCCTAGGTTTTCTTAAAGGTATATAGCCTTTCATTAATACTTTAAACGTATTCTTATTCCTCTCTAACACTCCAGAAACATGATGTTCTTACAGTATATGCTCCTAATCTCATGCTTAAATTCGCATACTCAAAGAAACCTTTCACCTGCTCTATTGCCTTGAAATTAATTATACTGTTCACTGAGCATTTATGGACCTCTTTACAATGCGAAGAGAGGCAGTGTGTCTCAAGCCCTTTTCGTATATTATTCATGTGCTCTCTCATTCTCACCTTAAATGGCTTAAGGTGAAAGGTAACTGGAGGAGGAACGATATGGGAGCATCCTTAGCAAGGGCAGAAATGCGCTGGATGTATGAGTTAAGAACGTTACAGCCAGGGGGTTTGAACGGAGAGTTTGAAACCAAATGGTTTCTTTGAGTATGTGAATTTAAGCATGAGATTAGGAGCATATACTGTAAGAACATCATGTTTCTGGAGTGTTAGAGAGGAATAAGAATACGTTTAAAGTATTAATGAAAGGCTATATACCTTTAAGAAAACCTAGGAATGTGTATAATGAAAGGTCAATGTGTATAATGTATAAGAAAAGGGGAGTTAACGCACCGGATTCTAAGGATATAAATTAGGTGACCAGACCGGATCCACTTATGCCATGACTAAGACCCGATACGGGTGGAAACGCGTCGGCGGCTGATGGTGGATTTGGTCACTATAACTACAGTGTGATAATAACGTGCTTCTGGCAGAGCAGCGGGAGGAGCGGCACAGGATGGTAACAAAAGCAGCGGGGAGGAGAAATCATCGAGAGGCGTTGAGCAGGAAAACCTGACCACGGATACCTGGTAATACAGGCGGAGTGGAGGTTTCTGGATAACAGTCTGCAGTCATAGCTGAGAGGTCAGGTGCGAGCCGGCAGCACTGGGTATAAACGACCTGAGGTGGGGAAGCAGTACCGTTTGATAAAAGAACGTCCAGGGAATCCGGTGAGATAATTCCTTTTATGCGACCGCTGTTACCTATGTGCATTCAAGAGAAAACTGTAAACCGAAAAGCCAGTTAATGTCCGTTGAGACTTTTTATGAATAAAATAGACTTTGTTTTTATGAATTGGGAACACAGTGTGATAAATTAACTGGAATAAACTGAGTTTGTGACAGCTCCAGTTAAAGAGGCCTAGCATATGGTGGGGAGGATTTATGAACAGGCCATCGACCATCAATGATTCAAAATCATTGATGGTCTCTGACTGATGTCGATGGCTAGGGCTAAACGAATATTTTTTTTATTATTTTTTTTTACAAGATGCCGGGACACGGAGCATAGCTCCACCCCCGACACCCGTGAAGTCCCGCCCCAGACTGTGATTGGCCCATGGGCCTTTCATAGAAATAACAGGGATGGCCATCGATGAGAGAAATCATCAATGGTCTCCTATAGCATAGTTAGTGACCATCAATGGTCACTCTCAGTTTCGCCATTGATGGTTGAACACACCGATGGCCATCCCTACTGTGACCGTGGGGCCAAGTATGGGAGCTCTGTGAGTATGCGACCATCTCCAGCCCCTACCAGAAGCTAAATCATGAAATAGAAAATATCCTTTTTTTGTAGTTGTATTTCCCTGGTCACTACACGGGTTCTGGCCTGGTTCCACAAGTCCTCTAGGTATGAGTGGGGCATCTGGATCTGGAGAAAAACTCCCCTGCTTCCAACATTTTTTAACCTCCTTCGTACTCGGCAAGGCAATGGGAGTTTAAAATGGCTCACTATATTTATATCTGGTTCAGCCAATCAAATTATAGATGGTCGTGGATATTCAGAAATTGTATAACATATTGCAGAAGTCAATGTTAACATAGTATACAGCCATCCAATACTAGACATAGATCTTATATCTTACTGTATGTGTAACTAACTAGAAATAATCAAATTCTTAGTAGGAAAGTAATAAACAAAATGTAAACTTGTTGAATCATGAACTGGAAGTTGTGCTAAGCATCACTTCTGGTTCCAATAATGCCAGTTTTCATGTGAATATGTTTTTTTTTTGACTGGTATATAATATGGATCCATTTATGTTGTTTCCCCAAAGAGGCTGATATATAATCAGAGACGATTCTTTATTGCTTTAATGTTAGATAATTGTTACTTTGTAATCAGAAGTAATATTGTATGCCAGATGGAACTCACACAGCCGTCATCTGGTAAATAGTTGACAAAATCCCGAAGCTAATGTGTTAAGAGTCAGATAGTGTCCCAATTCTAGGTACTTATATACAGCAAGTGGTTTAGGGATTTCACATAGTTCATGGGGCCTAATTCAGATTTGATCACTGTTCGATGCGCACGCAAGCAGAATACGCAAGCGAACGAATGCTACGCAAGAGTGTGAACACACGCCCACAGTGCAAGAGAGCACATCAATGTGCAGCACTGCAAAAAAGAGGTGTATACCAATATGCATCGCACAGGAGCGATGTGTACGCAAGGTTGCCAAGTAAATCGCCTTTTGCATACTGTAATGTGTAAACGTGCGCTGCATTTGCAAGCCACCAACAATTTTTTGCATCTGTGCGTAGCATTCGCTAGCTAGCACTTATTCCCACAATGGGTTTTTTTGTAATAGGGAAAAAGAAACCACCTAATCAATACACAATTACCATAAGGATTTGTAATGTGCTTGATCAATTAAGTCCTCAAACACTGCACAGTGAAGGCAACAAACATACTGAAAACACAAATTATGTTTGCTGTCCTAGTTGCATCATACACAGAATACTATTTGACAAACAATGGTAGTTGCTCGGTCATTCCTGGAGATAATTATGTAGGTGCTGGAAAGGGGGAGGGGTCACAGACAAACAATAGACAGAGAGGGGGGGGGGGGGGCAAATCACCAATCCTATATTTCCCTTCAGCACACTAAAAATTACCTGTACCATACCTGAACCTATCTGGTAATAGAAATTCAGTTTTTTGCAAACATGTGTGACCAATTCTCTGAATTTCTATTGCCAGATAGGTTCAGGTATGGTTACAGGTAATTTTTAGTGTGCTGAAGGGAAATTTAGGGGTGGGGATTTGCACCCCCCCCCCTCCCCCGCCTCTGACAAAATACTATTTATGTTAGTTTCAGGTGTTTTTTTTTTTTTAAAGTGCAGTGTTTACACCCCAAATATAGTCGAAAGATAAATATACACATATTGAAGAATCCCTGGATATATTAAATAGATATCAGAAAGTTTGTAAGGCTTAAATATATTTTATAATACAACACAACACAACACAATAACATAGTTAAAATCTTCTTTCTTTATTATTTAACTTTCAATAACATAAATTTTTTTGTTCTTATTTTGTTAGGGAAAAGATAAAAGTAATAAATAAAAACAAAATTAAAATTTGTACGCTGTCCAGGACGGCCAGGATGCTGCCTTGCATGGCCACCAGTTGGGCCCGTATGGCCAGGTCTCGATCTCCAAGCTCAGGATCTGTAATAAGTGGAGATGAATGTGTAAATTAATAAATGAACACATAAACCCATATTTAGGAAACCAACATAACTACATTACATTTAAAAACCCACTGTAAAGCAGATTATGGACTTCACATATGCTACTTATTAATGACCTAAAAGATGACTTCCCCATTTCTAATCAATTATTAGACAAGATACTTTATTTCACATTAAAATTTATATATCTGCCCTTATGTCCTCAAAACACAAAAAAAAACACATCGACACTGCATCTGTCATGTTTCTGTCTCACTTCTTCTCAAACTCAATTTATGGAGTGTCTAAGGCCACTACACATCTTATGTAATGGTGTCACACACATCTTAAGTTGTTCTCATAAAATTAGGTAGTTAGGCAAGGCCTTTCTTATTCTTTGTCAAAAAATTATCAAAAACATATTTAATTTTTTAGAAATGTGATTGTCTTACTATGAGAGTGCAACAATTTCTAACTAGTCTTGCTTTTAAATCTCAATTCTATTTTCATGGATTAGGAATAATCAGGTCCTTCATACCTCTATGCCTGTGATGGACAACTTTGAGAACCAATTGTACTTTTACTGAAATCTCTTGCACTACCTGTGTGTTGGCCCTGTGTGCCTCTAGCTGCTGTGGAACTAAGCATCCCAGCATGGCCTGCCTCATTGACAGGCTGCCTTTCTAGTCCAACTGTGGCCGGAAATGGTTGGAATGGGTTTCATACAGCAGCTGCAGTGACACAGGTTGAAGACACATGTTGTTGTCTATTTTTAAACCTGAAATGATTGGGTTAAGTAAAATTAGTCTTACTATACTCCAGATCCGGCCGCTCAAACACATCTTCTTTGGGGGCCATCGTGGCCCACTCGCCCTCATCCTCACTTTCTTGGCACAAAGTGAGGGTGGGATGTTGGATGGGGAAGGGGCTTGAAGGGGAAAGGGAGGTTGGTTGGGGGAAGGGTCTTGAAGGGGGGAGGGAGGGGAAGGGGCTTGATGGGGAAAGGGAGGTTGGTTGGGAAAGGGGCTTGAAGGGGGGAGGGAGGTTGGTTGGGGGAAGGGGCTAGAAGGGGGGAGGAAGGTTGGTTGGGGGAAGGATGATCTGATTGTGATGGGGTGGGAATGTCAAGGGGATCTTCATTTGGGCAGGGGGATGGAGGATGAGGGGCGGTGGATGCTTGAGAGGCGGTGGATGCTTCAGAGGGGAGGATGCTTGAGAGGTGGTAGGTGGTTTAGAGAGGGAGGATGCTTGAGAGGGGGAGAATGCTTGAGGGGGGGTGGATGCTTGAGAGGGGGAGAATGCTTGAGGGAGTGGATGCTTGAGAGGGGGAGCGTGGTTGAGGGGGGGTAGATGCTTGAGAGCGGGAGGGTGGTTGAGAGGGGAGGATGCATGAGAGGGGGAGGGTGGTTGAGAGGTGGAGGATGCTTGAGAGGGGGAGGGTGGTTGAGGGGGGTCTATGCTTGAGAGGGGCAGGGTGGTTGAGAGGAGGAGGATGCTTGAGAGGGGGAGGGTGGTTGAGAAGTGGAGGATGCTTGAGAGGGGGAGGATGCTTGAGGGGGGTGGATGCTTGAGAGGAGGAGGGTGTTTGAGGGGGGGAGGGTGTGTTCTGTTGCCAGATGCATCATCTCCTTTCTGCTCAGCCTAAAGAGAGTGAAACACAGCTACTCTATATGTTAGTTTTTTCAAGTTTTTTGCAACACATTTTTTGAGTACAAAAAACATTAGCAAGGTTTTTTTTGTTTTGTTTTTTATAGTTTGGTTTAGTGTGATACCATAGTTTGGACAAGATTATTCTTTTATATTGTGTACTGCATAATTTTGAAAAAAAAATTTTAACATATTATTTTCAAGAGTCAAACATAACATATTGTGATGTCATAGACAGTGTTCTGTATGTATTTGGTTTGTTTGTCTTATCTTAATCAAACAATGCTTATGCCATACAAGGCACACAGATACTTATAAGCTTACATGCCGTTTCTAGCCAATTTGGCTCCCAGTGCGAGATTTAAAAATGCGCTCCCCCCCATTCACATAAGAAAAAATGCGCCCCCCCCCCCCCCCCGTAGATATAAAGAGGAAAAGTATGCGCGCGCCTGCGGCGCGCACGCTCCCGGCAAGGGGGCGTGACCTCGTCAAAATGGGCGTGGCTTTGTTAAGATGGGCGTGATCTCATCTGATCTCATCATCACGGCCAGCACAGGATAAAAAAAAAAAAAGGTCCTCATTTTACACATTACAGCAGGCAAGTGTCCCCATTTTACACAGCACGGTAGGCAAGTGTCCCCATTTTACACATTGCGGCAGGCATGTGCCCCCATTTTACACATTGCGGCAGGAAAGTGCCCCCATTTTACACATTGCGGCAGGCACGTGCCCCCATTTTACACAGTACAACAGGCAAGTGTCCCCATTTTACACAGTGCGGCAGGCACGTGCCCTCATTTTACACAGTACAACAGGCAAGTGTCCCCATTTTACACATTGCGGCAGGAAAGTGTCCCCATTTTACACATTGCGGCAGGAAGTGTCCCCATTTTACACATTGCGGCAGGCATGTGCCCCCATTTTACAAAGCATGGCAGGCAAGTGACCCCATTTTACACATTGTAGCAGGCACGTGCCCCCATTTTTCACATTCCGGCAGGCAAGTGTCCCCATTTTACACAGCATGGCAGGCAAGTGTCCCCATTTTACACATTGCGGCAGGCACGTGCCCCCATTTTACACAGTACAACAGGCAAGTGTCCCCATTTTACACATTGCGGCAGGCACGTGCCCCCATTTTACACAGTACAACAGGCAAGTGTCCCCATTTTACACATTGCGGCAGGCAAGTGTCCCCATTTTACACATTGCGGCAGGAAAGTGTCCCCATTTTACACATTGCGGCAGGCACGTGCCCCCATTTTACACAGTACAACAGGCAAGTGTCACCATTTTGCACATTACGGCAGGCACGTGCCCCCATTTTACACAGCATGGCAGGCAAGTGTCCCCATTTTACATATTACGGCAGGCAAGTGTCCCCATTTTACACATTCCGGCAGACAGGTGTCCCCATTTTACACATTCGGGCAGGCAAGCGTCCCCATTTTACACATTCCGGCAGACAAGTGTCCCCACTTTACACATTCCGGCAGACAGGTGTCCCCATTTTACACAGTACGGCAGGTGGGGGGGAGGGAGAGAGGGAGAGGGGCTGACTTACATTTGAAGCGGTTCTTCCCGCTCTTCAGCCGCCTCTCCCTCGTCTGCGCAGCGCTGGCCAGCTTGGCTCCCCCTTCTCCCTCCTCCCGAGTGCCCAGCTCGGGGGGCGGGGTTTCGCGGAATGACGCGATTGCGTCGTGACGTCACGACGCAAACGCGTCATTCCGCGAAACTCCGCCCCCCGAGCTGGGCACTCGGGAGGAGAGGCGAGGGGGGTTTGAAAGTGCTCAGGAAGTGCCGCTGCGGGCGCCCCGTGCGGTTGCACGGCGCTCCCGCCGCAAGAAACGGCACTGATGCCTCTAAACATATACTAAAACTATCTACATGCATAAAAGCACACACACATTTGTATACTAATATTAGCCCCAGGAAATAGAAAAAAAAAAAAAACACAAGCGCTACACTGTGCATCACTTACTGGCTAGTATTTGCTGGCGCAAGCGCGCCAGCAGATCCTGCTGTCGGCGGCGGAAGGTCCGAACACCGCCACTCCAATTGCACAATGGTCCGCCTTGTGTGGACCCTCGCCCGCAGTTTGCGGTGTACCTCCGCATAAGCCGCGTGCTTTCTTGCATTTGAGACGTATGGTCCCGTGCTGCATACGCGGCGGTCCATCACCGCAGTGAGGAGCCTTAGCTCACTCATGCTAAATGCGGCAGCTCGCATGGTGCCAATGGCGTATTGATCTCAAATGCTCATATTTATACTGTGTGCTCACTGTTGATTGGCCGTCAGTTATGATACTGTCAAATAGTAAGGAGCTTTATTGAAATCGGTTTTGATGAATATCCTGATGTGCGGCCCTGAATGCGTACGCAAGGGCGTATGCATGCCAATAAATGCGCTGCACCTAGAAACTTACCAACTTCCGCAGCACTTTACTCAGATACACATAGCAGGTTTTTTGGATGAGCGTGTTTGGATATGTATGAATAATGGAAAAAAGAACATTAATACAGATGTTTGCATGGTACACTTTTTCCTCATAATTCTTTCATTTGGTTTGTTTAAGGAGAATAATTTGTTTGCTCTTGTTTAAAAAAAAAAACCCATTGCAGATATAGTAAACCAATTTGAAGTCCACAAAACACTATTGGTGTACATGCACTGTTTTGCTCCTTTCACAAATGTTCTCTACATCTTTTTCACAAGTATTACCAACACAAACAAAGAAATTTTGTTTCTATGTAAAATCAAGCACATACATGTAAAATAGTTTCACATTTACCAAAATACATTGTTTGTTGGTAATCAGTAACTACCTATGTTATACCTGGTTGAAATATCTGATTACATCTACCTGTAAAGACTTCTCTCTCATTTTTGAAACTACCACATACCTAAAGTATTGATGGACTATTCGTGCTCCAAGTGCATGTCCCCGATGGGCGTCCGAGCCCCGCCTCTATGTCTGGCCAACCCCTGGCTCCTCATCCTCTGGGGACAATACCTCATTCTTAGGTAGCTCCACATGTCTCCTTAAAGCAATATTGTGCAGGATCGCACACAAGACCGCAATTTTATTAACCATTTCTGGCAAATACATGAGGTCGCCACCAGTGCGGTGGAGCACACGGAAGTGCCCTTTTAGAATGCCAATTGTGCGCTCCACCAGCTGCCTAGTAGCTGTAAGTACGGAATTTGTGGCCCTGGTGTTGGTCTGCTGTAAGGAGTCATGAGCCAGGGGGTGCAAGGATATCCACGATCTCCTGCTAAAACACAATACAATAGGACTTCAGAAATACAAACAGCAAGTGAAAAACAATGTCACTTAACCTTGACTACATGATGCAGATCAAACTCACCCAATATCCATGCGTCTTGCCCTTCCAACGCCCTTAATCTTTGTCATATCCCTGATTGCCAAATCACGTGGGAATCATGGGCACTCCCTGGGTACCGGGCATTCAGTGAAAGGATCTGGAGGGATGGGCCATAAACAACCATCACATTCAAAGAGTGGAACAGTTTTCTGTTCCTAAAGATTTCTTCATTACGTGTTGGTGCGACAAGTGTAACATGTGTCCCATCCACTACCCCAGTAACGTGTGGAAAGCAACTGCCCCCTTCACGGAATTGCTGCTTCACCACAGCTAGGGACCCCACATCCCATGACATAGAAATAAACTGCTTAGTCCTTTTCAGGATGTGGGGCCAAGTGAGGGAGTTCCGGGGCCAAGGAAACAAACTCAAGAAACCGCACCACACAGTGAAGAGGAAGCAGAAAATAGTGCATCGACTACTGCCCCGCAGGCAGGGAATCAAAAGAGAAAATGACAACCACCTTTTAATAAGAGGGAGTTGGACATTCTGGTTCCACAATCCATAGAAAAAAATCATTTTGCAGCAAAAAATATGGGTGCAGGCACCAGAGACCGGATCTGGAGGGAGATAACTGATGCCGTTAATGCAGCTGGGCCAATTGTCCGCACTCCACAAGAAGTCAGGAGACGGTAAGTTCATGCTGAGCCACACTCGAACACACTATTGTCTGCATTCAGTAAGGTGGGAGTATGCTTTTTAATGTGATGTTGCCAATAGCAACCAACACTGTTACATATATACTCTTGTAGAAGGTGCTACTTCAATGAACAGCTTAGTCTTTGTGTGCTATGTAACGATAGCTACAGTCACAAGACAAATGTTTTTCATTATTTTTAGTATGCTACAGTATGTATGTGTACAAGTATAAGTCCAAATAAAAACAACAATATTAATAATGTTATTTTTCTTCTCATTTCCTCCAAAACCAAATACATATGTAGTAGAGATGAGCGGGTTCGGTTCCTCGGGATCCGAACCCTCCCGAACTTCACCCATTTTACACAGTTCTGAGGCAGACTCGGATCCTCCTGCCTTGCTCGGTTAACCCGTGCGCGCCCGAACGTCATCATCCCGCTGTCGGATTCTCGCGAGATTCGTATTCTATATAAGGAGCCGCGCGTCGCCGCCATTTTCACTCGTGCATTGGAGATGATAGGGAGAGGACATGCAGCGTTCTCTCAGTTGTGTTCAGTGTGCTGCAAATATCTGTGCTCAGTGTGCTGCAAATATCTGTGCTCAGTGTGCTTGCAAATATCTGTGCTCAGTGTGCTGAAAATATCTACATTCTCTGCCTGAAAAACGCTCCATATCTGTGCTCAGTGTGCTGCAAATATCTGTGCTCAGTCAGTGTGCTTTATTGTGGGGACTGGGGACCACCAGTATTATATAGTAGGAGGACAGTGCAGAGTTTTGCTGACCAGTGACCACCAGTATTATACGTTCTCTGCCTGAAAAACGCTCCATATCTGTGCTAGATTGTAGTATATAGTAGGAGGACAGTGCAGAATTTTGCTGACCAGTGACCACCAGTATTATATCAGTACGGTACAGTAGTCCACTGCTCTACCTACCTCTGTGTCGTCAAGTATACTATCCATCCATACCTGTGGTGCATTTTAGTTGTTGTGCGCAGTATATATAGTAGGAGGACAGTGCATAATTTTGCTGACCATCAGTATATAATATATAGCAGTGCGGTACAGTAGGCCACTGCTCTACTTACCTCTGTGTCATCAAGTATACTATCCATCCATACCTGTGGTGCATTTTAGTTGTGCGCAGTATATATAGTAGGAGTACAGTGCATAATTTTGCTGACCATCAGTATATAATATATAGCAGTGCGGTACAGTAGGCCACTGCTCTACTTACCTCTGTGTCATCAAAGATACTATCCATCCATACCTGTCGTGCATTTTAGTTGTTGTGCACAGTATATATAGTAGGAGGACAGTGCATAATTTTGCTGACCACCAGTATATAATATATAGCAGTACGGTACAGTAGTCCACTGCTCTACCTACCTCTGTGTCGTCAAGTATACTATCCATCCATACCTGTGGTGCATTTTAGTTGTTGTGCGCAGTATATATAGTAGGAGGACAGTGCATAATTTTGCTGACCACCAGTATATAATATATAGCAGTAAGGTACAGTAGGCCACTGCTCTACCTACCTCTGTGTCGTCAAGTATACTATCCATCCATACCTGTGGTGCATTTTAGTTGTGTGCAGTATATATAGTAGGAGGACAGTGCATAATTTTGCTGACCACCAGTATATAATATACAGCAGTACGGTACAGTAGGCCACTGCTCTACCTACCTCTGTGTCGTCAAGTATACTATCCATCCATACCTGTGGTGCATTTTAGTTGTGCGCTGTATATATAGTAGGAGTACAGTGCATAATTTTTTTGACCACCAGTATATAATATATAGCAGTACGGTACAGTAGGCCACTGCTCTACCTACCTCTGTGTCGTCAAGTATACTTTCCATCCATACCTGCGGTGCATTTTAGTTGTTGTGCGCAGTGTATATACTAGGAGGACAGTGCATAATTTTGCTGACCACCAGTATATAATATATAGCAGTACGGTACAGTAGGCCACTGCTCTACCTACCTCTGTGTCGTCAAGTATACTATCCATCCATACCTGTGGTGCATTTTAGTTGTGCGCAGTATATATAGTAGGAGTACAGTGCACAATTTTGCTGACCACCAGTATATAATATATAGCAGTACGGTACAGTAGGCCACTGCTCTACTTACCTCTGTGTCGTCAAGTATACTATCCATCCATACCTGTGGTGCATTTTAGTTGTTGTGCGCAGTATATATAGTAGGAGGACAGTGCATAATTTTGCTGACCACCAGTATATAATATATAGCAGAACGGTACAGTAGGCCACTGCTCTACCTACCTCTGTGTCATCAAATATACTATCCATCCATACCTGTGGTGCATTTTAGTTGTGCGCAGTATATATAGTAGGAGTACAGTGCATAATTTTTCTGACCACCAGTATATAATATATAGCAGTACAGTACAGTAGTCCACTGCTCTACCTACCTCTGTGTCGTCAAGTATACTATCCATCCATACCTGTGGTGCATTTTAGTTGTTGTGCGCAGTATATATAGTAGGAAGACAGTGCATAATTTTGCTGACCACCAGTATATAATATATAGCAGTGCGGTACAGTAGGCCACTGCTCTACCTACCTCTGTGTCGTCAAGTATACTATCCATCCATACCTGTGGTGCATTTTAGTTGTTGTGCGCAGTATATATAGTAGGAGGACAGTGAATAATTTTGCTGACCACCAGTATATAATATATAGCAGTACGGTACAGTAGGCCACTGCTCTACATACCTCTGTGTCGTCAAGTATACTATCCATCCATACCTGTGGTGCATTTTAGTTGTGCGCTGTATATATAGTAGGAGGACAGTGCATAATTTTGCTGACCACCAGTATATAATATATAGCAGTACGGTACAGTAGGCCACTGCTCTACCTACCTCTGTGTCGTCAAGTATACTATCCATCCATACCTGTGGTGCATTTTAGTTGTGTGCAGTATATGTAGTAGGAGGACAGTGCATAATTTTGCTGACCACCAGTATATAATATACAGCAGTACGGTACAGTAGGCCACTGCTCTTTATACTATCCATCCATACCTGTGGTGCATTTTAGTTGTGCGCAGTATATATAGTAGGAGTACAGTGCATAATTTTGCTGACCAACAGTATGTGATATATAGCAGTATGGTACAGTAGGCCACTGCTCTACCTACCTCTGTGTCGTCAAGTATACTATCCATCCATACCTGTGGTGCATTTTAGTTGTGCGCAGTATATATAGTAGGAGTACAGGGCATAATTTTGCTGACCACCAGTATATAATATATAGCAGTGCAGTACAGTAGGCCACTGCTCTACCTACCTCTTTGTCATCAAGTATACTATCCATCCATACCTGTGGTGCATTTTAGTTGTGCGCAGTATATATATAGTAGGAGGACAGTGCATAATTTTGCTGACCACCAGTATATAATATATAGCAGTACGGTACAGTAGGCCACTGCTCTACCTATCTCTGTGTCGTCAAGTATACTATCCATCCATACCTGTGGTGCATTTTAGTTGTGCGCAGTATATATAGTAGGAGTACAGGGCATAATTTTGCCGACCACCAGTATATAATATATAGCAGTGCGGTACAGTTGGCCACTGCTCTACCTACCTCTGTGTCGTCAAGTATACTATCCATCCATACCTGTGGTGCATTTTAGTTGTTGTGCACAGTATATATAGTAGGAGGACAGTGCATAATTTTGCTGACCACCAGTATATAATATATAGCAGTACGGTACAGTAGGCCACTGCTCTACCCACCTCTGTGTCGTCAAGTATACTATCCATCCATACCTGTGGTGAATTTTAGTTGTGCGCAGTATATATAGTAGGAGTACAGTGCATAATTTTGCTGACCACCAGTATATAATATATAGCAGTGCGGTACAGTAGGCCACTGCTCTACCTACCTCTGTGTCGTCAAGTATACTATCCATCCATACCTGTGGTGCATTTTAGTTGTTTTGCGCAGTATATATAGTAGGAAGACAGTGCATAATTTTGCTGACCACCAGTATATAATATATAGCAGTACGGTACAGTAGGCCACTGCTCTACCTACCTCTGTGTCGTCAAGTATACTATCCATCCATACCTGTGGTGCATTTTAGTTGTGCGCCGTATATATAGTAGGAGTACAGGGCATAATTTTGCTGACCACCAGTATATAATATATAGCAGTGCGGTTCAGTAGTCCACTGCTCTACCTACCTCTGTGTCGTCAAGTATACTATCCATCCACACCTGTGGTGCATTTTAGTTGTTGTGCGCAGTATATATAGTAGGAGGACAGTGCATAATTTTGCTGACCACCAGTATATAATATATAGCAGTGTGGTACAGTAGGCCACTGCTCTACCTACCTCTGTGTCGTCAAGTATACTATCCATCCATACCTGTGGTGCATTTTAGTTGTTGTGCGCAGTATATATAGTAGGAGGACAGTGAATAATTTTGCTGACCACCAGTATATAATATATAGCAGTACGGTACAGTAGGCCACTGCTCTACATACCTCTGTGTCGTCAAGTATACTATCCATCCATACCTGTGGTGAATTTTAGTTGTGCGCTGTATATATAGTAGGAGTACAGTGCATAATTTTTTTGACCACCAGTATATAATATATAGCAGTACGGTACAGTAGGCCACTGCTCTACCTACCTCTGTGTCGTCAAGTATACTATCCATCCATACCTGTGGTGCATTTTAGTTGTTGTGCGCAGTATATATAGTAGGAGGACAGTGCATAATTTTGCTGACCACCAGTATATAATATATAGCAGAACGGTACAGTAGGCCACTGCTCTACCTACCTCTGTGTCATCAAATATACTATCCATCCATACCTGTGGTGCATTTTAGTTGTGCGCAGTATATATAGTAGGACAGTGCATAATTTTTCTGACCACCAGTATATAATATATAGCAGTACGGTACAGTAGTCCACTGCTCTACCTACCTCTGTGTCATCAAGTATACTATCCATCCATACCTGTGGTGCATTTTAGTTGTGCGCAGTATATATAGTAGGAGTACAGTGCATAATTTTGCTGACCACCAGTATATAATATATAGCAGTATGGTACAGTAGGCCACTGCTCTACCTACCTCT
This sequence comes from Pseudophryne corroboree, assembly GCF_028390025.1. Taxonomy (NCBI): domain Eukaryota; kingdom Metazoa; phylum Chordata; class Amphibia; order Anura; family Myobatrachidae; genus Pseudophryne; species Pseudophryne corroboree. The sequence goes on from NC_086444.1 coordinate 567,624,154, forward strand.
GTGTCGTCAAGTATACTATCCATCCATACCTGTGGTGCATTTTAGTTGTGCGCAGTATATATAGTAGGAGAACAGTGCATAATTTTGCTGACCACCAGTATATAATATATAGCAGTACGGTACAGTAGTTCACTGCTCTACCTACCTCTGTGTCGTCAAGTGTACTATCCATCCATACCTGTTGTGCATTTTAGTTGTGCGCAGTATATATAGTAGGAGTACAGTGCATAATTTTGCTGACCACCAGTATATAATATATAGCAGTACTGTACAGTAGGCCACTGCTCTACCTACCTCTGTGTCGTCAAATATACTATCCATCCATACCTGTGGTGCATTTTAGTTTTTGTGCACAGTATATATAGTAGGAGTACAGTGCATAATTTTGCTGACCACCAGTATATAATATATAGCAGTACGGTACAGTAGGCCACTGCTCTACCTACCTCTGTGTCGTCAAGTATACTATCCATCCATACCTGTGGTGCATTTTAGTTGTGTGCAGTATATGTAGTAGGAGGACAGTGCATAATTTTGCTGACCACCAGTATATAATATACAGCAGTACGGTACAGTAGGCCACTGCTCTTTATACTATCCATCCATACCTGTGGTGCATTTTAGTTGTGCGCAGTATATATAGTAGGAGTACAGTGCATAATTTTGCTGACCAACAGTATGTGATATATAGCAGTATGGTACAGTAGGCCACTGCTCTACCTACCTCTGTGTCGTCAAGTATACTATCCATCCATACCTGTGGTGCATTTTAGTTGTGCGCAGTATATATAGTAGGAGTACAGGGCATAATTTTGCTGACCACCAGTATATAATATATAGCAGTGCAGTACAGTAGGCCACTGCTCTACCTACCTCTTTGTCATCAAGTATACTATCCATCCATACCTGTGGTGCATTTTAGTTGTGCGCAGTATATATATAGTAGGAGTACAGTGCATAATTTTGCTGACCACCAGTATATAATATATAGCAGTACGGTACAGTAGGCCACTGCTCTACCTATCTCTGTGTCGTCAAGTATACTATCCATCCATACCTGTGGTGCATTTTAGTTGTGCGCAGTATATATAGTAGGAGTACAGGGCATAATTTTGCCGACCACCAGTATATAATATATAGCAGTGCGGTACAGTAGGCCACTGCTCTACCTACCTCTGTGTCGTCAAGTATACTATCCATCCATACCTGTGGTGCATTTTAGTTGTTGTGCACAGTATATATAGTAGGAGGACAGTGCATAATTTTGCTGACCACCAGTATATAATATATAGCAGTACGGTACAGTAGGCCACTGCTCTACCTACCTCTGTGTTGTCAAGTATACTATCCATCCATACCTGTGGTGAATTTTAGTTGTGCGCAGTATATATAGTAGGAGTACAGTGCATAATTTTGCTGACCACCAGTATATAATATATAGCAGTGCGGTACAGTAGGCCACTGCTCTACCTACCTCTGTGTCGTCAAGTATACTATCCATCCATACCTGTGGTGCATTTTAGTTGTGCGCCGTATATATAGTAGGAGTACAGGGCATAATTTTGCTGACCACCAGTATATAATATATAGCAGTGCGGTTCAGTAGTCCACTGCTCTACCTACCTCTGTGTCGTCAAGTATACTATCCATCCACACCTGTGGTGCATTTTAGTTGTTGTGCGCAGTATATATAGTAGGAGGACAGTGCATAATTTTGCTGACCACCAGTATATAATATATAGCAGTACGGTCCAGTAGGCCACTGCTCTACCTACCTCTGTGTTGTCAAGTATACTATCCATCCATACCTGTGGTGCATTTTAGTTGTTGTGCGCAGTATATATAGTAGGAGTACAGTGCATAATTTTTCTGACCACTAGTATATAATATATAGCAGTACGGTACAGTAGGCCACTGCTCTACCTACCTCTGTGTCGTCAAGTATACTATCCATCCATACCTGTGGTGCATTTTAGTTGTGCGCAGTATATATAGTATGAGTACAGGGCATAATTTTGCTGACCACCAGTATATAATATATAGCAGTGCGGTACAGTAGTCCACTGCTCTACCTACCTCTGTGTCATCAAGTATACTATCCATCCATACCTGTGGTGCATTTTAGTTGTGCGCAGTATATATAGTAGGAGTACAGTGCATCATTTTGCTGACCACCAGTATATAATATATAGCAGTACGGTACAGTAGGCCACTGCTCTACCTATCCCTGTGTCATCAAGTATACCATCCATCCACACCTGTGGTGCATTTTAGTTGTTGTGCACAGTATATGTAGTAGGAGGAGAGTGCATAATTTTGCTGACCACCAGTATATAATATATAGCAGTACGGTACAGTAGGCCACTGCTCTACCTACCTCTGTGTCGTTAAGTATACTATCCATCCATACCTGTGGTGCATTTTAGTTGTGCGCAGTATATATAGTAGGAGTACAGTGCATAATTTTGCTGACCACCAGTATATAATATATAGCAGTACGGTACAGAAGGCCACTGCTCTACCTACCTCTGTGTCGTCAAGTATACTATCCATCCATACCTGTGGTGCATTTTAGTTGTGTGCAGTATATATAGTAGGAGGACAGTGCATAATTTTGCTGTCCACCAGTATATAATATATAGCAGTACGGTACAGTAGGCCACTGATCTACCTACCTCTGTGTTGTCAAGTATACTATCCATCCATACCTGTGGTGCATTTTAGTTGTGCACAGTATATATAGTAGGAGTACAGTGCATAATTTTGCTGACCACCAGTATATAATATATAGCAGTACGGTACAGTAGTCCACTGCTCTACCTACCTCTGTGTCGTCAAGTATACTATCCATCCACACCTGTGGTGCATTTTAGTTGTTGTGCGCAGTATATATAGTAGGAGGACAGTGCATAATTTTGCTGACCACCAGTATATAATATATAGCAGTACGGTACAGTAGGCCACTGCTCTACCTACCTCTGTGTTGTCAAGTATACTATCCATCCATACCTGTCGTGCATTTTAGTTGTGCGCAGTATATATAGTAAGAGTACAGTGCATAATTTTTCTGACCACCAGTATATAAAATATAGCAGTGCGGTACAGTAGGCCACTGCTCTACCTACCTCTGTGTCGTCAAGTATACTATCCATCCATACCTGTGGTGCATTTTAGTTGTGCGCAGTATATATAGTAGGAGTACAGGGCATAATTTTGCTGACCACCAGTATATAATATATAGCAGTGCGGTACAGTAGTCCACTGCTCTACCTACCTCTGTGTCGTCAAGTATACTATCCATCCATACCTGTGGTGCATTTTAGTTGTGCGCAGTATATATAGTAGGAGTACAGTGCATCATTTTGCTGACCACCAGTATATAATATATAGCAGTATGGTACAGTAGGCCACTGCTCTACCTATCTCTGTGTCGTCAAGTATACTATCCATCCACACCTGTGGTGCATTTTAGTTGTTGTGCACAGTATATGTAGTAGGAGGACAGTGCATAATTTTGCTGACCACCAGTATATAATATATAGCAGTACGGTACAGTAGGCCACTGCTCTACCTACCTCTGTGTCGTCAAGTATACTATCCATCCATACCTGTGGTGCATTTTAGTTGTGCGCAGTATATATAGTAGGAGGACAGTGCATAATTTTGCTGACCACCAGTATATAATATATAGCAGTACGGTACAGAAGGCCACTGCTCTACCTACCTCTGTGTCGTCAAGTATACTATCCATCCATACCTGTGGTGCATTTTAGTTGTGTGCAGTATATATAGTAGGAGGACAGTGCATAATTTTGCTGTCCACCAGTATATAATATATAGCAGTACGGTACAGTAGGCCACTGCTCTACCTACCTCTGTGTCGTCAAGTATACTATCCATCCATACCTGTGGTGCAATTTAGTTGTGCGCAGTATATATAGTAGGGGTACAGTGCATAATTTTGCTGACCACCAGTATATAATATATAGCAGTACGGTACAGTAGGCCACTGCTCTACCTACCTCTGTTTAGTCAAGTATACTATCCATCCATACCTGTGGTGCATTTTAGTTGTTGTGCGCAGTATATATAGTAGGAGTACAGTGCATAATTTTGCTGACCACCAGTATATAATATATAGCAGTACGGTACAGAAGTCCACTGCTCTACCTACCTCTGTGTCGTCAAGTATACTATCCATCCATACCTGTGGTGCATTTTAGTTGTGTGCAGTATATATAGTAGGAGGACAGTGCATAATTTTGCTGTCCACCAGTATATAATATATAGCAGTGCGGTACAGTAGTCCACTGCTCTATCTACCTCTGTGTCGTCAAGTATACTATCCATCCATACCTGTGGTGCATTTTAGTTGTGCGCAGTATATATAGTAGGAGTACAGTGCATCATTTTGCTGACCACCAGTATATAATATATAGCAGTACGGTACAGTAGGCCACTGCTCTACCTATCTCTGTGTCGTCAAGTATACTATCCATTCACACCTGTGGTGCATTTTAGTTTTTGTGCACAGTATATGTAGTAAGAGGACAGTGCATAATTTTGCTGACCACCAGTATAATATATATAGCAGTACGGTACAGTAGGCCACTGCTCTACCTACCTCTGTGTCGTCAAGTATACTATCCATCCATACCTGTGGTGCATTTTAGTTGTGTGCAGTATATATAGTAGGAGGACAGTGCATAATTTTGCTGTCCACCAGTATATTATATATAGCAGTACGGTACAGTAGGCCACTGCTCTACCTACCTCTGTGTCATCAAGTATACTATCCATCCATACCTGTGGTGCATTTTAGTTGTGCGCAGTATATATAGTAGGAGTACAGTGCATAATTTTTCTGACCACCAGAATATAATATATAGCAGTGCGGTACAGTAGTCCACTGCTCTACCTACCTCTGTGTCGTCAAGTATACTATCCATCCACACCTGTGGTGCATTTTATTTGTTGTGCGCAGTATATATAGTAGGAGGACAGTGCATAATTTTGCTGACCTCCAGTATATAATATATAGCAGTACGGTACAGTAGGCCACTGCTCTACCTACCTCTGTGTCGTCAAGTATACTATCCATCCATACCTGTGGTGCATTTTAGTTGTGCGCAGTATATATAGTAGGAGTACAGGGCATAATTTTGCTGACCACCAGTATATAATATATAGCAGTGCGGTACAATAGTCCACTGCTCTACCTACCTCTGTGTCGTCAAGTATACTATCCATCCATACCTGTGGTGCATTTTAGTTGTGCGCAGTATATATAGTAGGAGTACAGTGCATCATTTTGCTGACCACCAGTATATAATATATAGCAGTACGGTACAGTAGGCCACTGCTCTACTAATCTCTGTGTCGTCAAGTATACTATCCATCCACACCTGTGGTGCATTTTAGTTGTGTGCAGTATATATAGTAGGAGGACAGTGCATAATTTTGCTGTCCACCAGTATATAATATATAGCAGTACGGTACAGTAGGCCACTGCTCTACCTACCTCTGTGTCGTCAAGTATACTATCCATCCATACCTGTGGTGCATTTTAGTTGTGCGCAGTATATATAGTAGACGTACAGTGCATAATTTTGCTGACCACCAGTATATAATATATAGCAGTACGGTACAGTAGGCCACTGCTCTACCTACCTCTGTGTCGTCAAGTATACTATCCATCCATACCTGTGGTGCATTTTAGTTGTTGTACGCAGTATATATAGTAGGAAGAGAGTGCATAATTTTGCTGACCACCAGTATATAATATATAGCAGTACGGTACAGTAGGCCACTGCTCTACCTACCTCTGTGTAGTCAAGTATACTATCCATCCATACCTGTGGTGCATTTTAGTTGTTGTGCGCAGTATATATAGTAGGAGTACAGTGCATAATTTTGCTGACCACCAGTATATAATATATAGCAGTACGGTACAGAAGTCCACTGCTCTACCTACGTCTGTGTCGTCAAGTATACTATCCATCCATACCTGTGGTGCATTTTAGTTGTGTGCAGTATATATAGTAGGGGGACAGTGCATAATTTTGCTGTCCACCAGTATATAATATATAGCAGTGCGGTACAGTAGTCCACTGCTCTATCTACCTCTGTGTCGTCAAGTATACTATCCATCCATACCTGTGGTGCATTTTAGTTGTGCGCAGTATATATAGTAGGAGTACAGTGCATCATTTTGCTGACCACCAGTATATAATATATAGCAGTACGGTACAGTAGGCCACTGCTCTACCTATCTCTGTGTCGTCAAGTATACTATCCATCCACACCTGTGGTGCATTTTAGTTTTTGTGCACAGTATATGTAGTAAGAGGACAGTGCATAATTTTGCTGACCACCAGTATAATATATATAGCAGTACGGTACAGTAGGCCACTGCTCTACCTACCTCTGTGTCGTCAAGTATACTATCCATCCATACCTGTGGTGCATTTTAGTTGTGTGCAGTATATATAGTAGGAGGACAGTGCATAATTTTGCTGTCCACCAGTATATTATATATAGCAGTACGGTACAGTAGGCCACTGCTCTACCTACCTCTGTGTCGTCAAGTATACTATCCATCCATACCTGTGGTGCATTTTAGTTGTGCGCAGTATATGTAGTATGAGTACAGTGCATAATTTTTCTGACCACCAGAATATAATATATAGCAGTGCGGTACAGTAGTCCACTGCTCTACCTACCTCTGTGTCGTCAAGTATACTATCCATCCACACCTGTGGTGCATTTTAGTTGTTGTGCGCAGTATATATAGTAGGAGGACAGTGCATAATTTTGCTGACCTCCAGTATATAATATATAGCAGTACGGTACAGTAGGCCACTGCTCTACCTACCTTTGTGTTTACAAGTATACTATCCATCCATACCTGTGGTGCATTTTATTTGTGCGCAGTATATATAGTAAGAGTACAGTGCATAATTTTGCTGACCACCAGTATATAATATATAGCAGTGCGGTACAGTAGGCCACTGCTCTACCTACCTCTGTGTCGTCAAGTATACTATCCATCCATACCTGTGGTGCATTTTAGTTGTGCGCAGTATATATAGTAGGAGTACAGGGCATCATTTTGCTGACCACCAGTATATAATATATAGCAGTACGGTACAGTAGGCCACTGCTCTACTTATCTCTGTGTCGTCAAGTATACTATCCATCCACACCTGTGGTGCATTTTAGTTGTTGTGCACAGTATATGTAGTAGGAGGACAGTGCATAATTTTGCTGACCACCAGTATATAATATATAGCAGTACGGTACAGTAGGCCACTGCTCTACCTACCTCTGTGTCGTCAAGTATACTATCCATCCATACCTGTGGTGCATTTTAGTTGTGTGCAGTATATATAGTAGGAGGACAGTGCATAATTTTGCTGTCCACCAGTATATAATATATAGCAGTACGGTACAGTAGGCCACTGCTCTACCTACCTCTGTGTCGTCAAGTATACTATCCATCCATACCTGTGGTGCATTTTAGTTGTGCGCAGTATATATAGTAGGAGTACAGGGCATAATTTTGCTGACCACCAGTATATAATATATAGCAGTGCGGTACAGTAGTCCACTGCTCTACCTACCTCTGTGTCGTCAAGTATACTATCCATCCATACCTGTGGTGCATTTTAGTTGTGCGCAGTATATATAGTAGGAGTACAGTGCATCATTTTGCTGACCACCAGTATATAATATATAGCAGTACGGTTCAGTAGGCCACTGCTCTACCTATCTCTGTGTCGTCAAGTATACTATCTATCCACACCTGTGGTGCATTTTAGTTGTTGTGCACAGTATATGTAGTAGGAGGACAGTGCATAATTTTGCTGACCACCAGTATATAATATATAGCAGTACGGTACAGTAGGCCACTGCTCTACCTACCTCTGTGTCGTCAAGTATACTATCCATCCATACCTGTGGTGCATTTTAGTTGTGCGCAGTATATATAGTAGGAGTACAGGGCATAATTTTGCTGACCACCAGTATATAATATATAGCAGTGCGGTACAGTAGTCCACTGCTCTACCTACCTCTGTGTCGTCAAGTATACTATCCATCCATACCTGTGGTGCATTTTAGTTGTGTGCAGTATATATAGTAGGAGTACAGTGCATCATTTTGCTGACCACCAGTATATAATATATAGCAGTACGGTACAGTAGGCCACTGCTCTACCTATCTCTGTGTCGTTAAGTATACTATCCATCCACACCTGTGGTGCATTTTAGTTATTGTGCACAGTATATGTAGTAGGAGGACAGTGCATAATTTTGCTGACCACCAGTATATAATATATAGCAGTACGGTACAGTAGGCCACTGCTCTACCTACCTCTGTGTCGTCAAGTATACTATCCGTCCATACCTGTGGTGCATTTTAGTTGTGTGCAGTATATATAGTAGGAGGACAGTGCATAATTTTGCTGTCCACCAGTATATAATATATAGCAGTACGGTACAGTAGGCCACTGCTCTACCTACCTCTGTGTCGTCAAGTATACTATCCTTCCATACCTGTGGTGCATTTTAGTTGCTGTGCGCAGTATATATAGTAGGAAGACAGTGCATAATTTTGCTGACCACCAGTATATAATATATAGCAGTACGGTACAGTAGGCCACTGCTCTACCTACCTCTGTGTCGTCAAGTATACTATCCATCCATACCTGTGGTGCATTTTAGTTGCTGTGCGCAGTATATATAGTAGGAAGACAGTGCATAATTTTGCTGACCACCAGTATATAATATATAGCAGTACGGTACAGAAGTCCACTGCTCTACCTACCTCTGTGTCATCAAGTATACTATCCATCCATACCTGTGGTGCATTTTAGTTGTGTGCAGTATATATAGTAGGAGGACAGTGCATAATTTTGCTGTCCACCAGTATATAATATATAGCAGTACGGTACAGTAGGCCACTGCTCTACCTACCTCTGTGTCGTCAAGTATACTATCCATCCATACCTGTGGTGCATTTTAGTTGTGCGCAGTATATATAGTAGGAGCACAGTGCATAATTTTGCTGACCACCAGTATATAATATATAGTAATACGGTACAGTAGGCCACTCTCTACCTACCTCTGTGTCGTCAAGTATACTATCCATCCATACCTGTGGTGCATTTTAGTTGTTGTGCGCAGTATATATTGTAGGAAGACAGTGCATAATTTTGCTGACCACCAGTATATAATATATAGCAGTACGGTACAGTAGGCCACTGCTCTACCTAGCTCTGTGTCGTCAAGTATACTATCCATCCATACCTGTGGTGCATTTTAGTGGTGCGCAGTATATATAGTAGGAGGACAGTGCATAATTTTGCTGACCACCAGTATATAATATATAGCAGTACGGTACAGTAGGCCACTGCTCCACCTACCTCTGTGTCGTCAAGTATACTATCCATCCATACCTGTGGTGCATTTTAATTGTGCACAGTATATATAGTAGGAGGACAGTGCATAATTTTGCTGACCACCAGTATATAATATATAGCAGTACGGTACAGTAGGCCATTGCTATTGATATATTACTGGCATGTAATTCCACACATTAAAAAATGGATAACAAAAATGTGGAGGGTAAAATAGGGAAAGATCAAGATCCACTTCCACCTCTTGCTGAAGCTGCTGCCACTAGTCATGGCCGAGATGATGAAATGCCATCAACGTCGTCTGCCAAGGCCGATGCCCAATGTCATAGTAGAGAGCATGTAAAATCCAAAAAACAAAAGTTCAGTAAAATGACCCAAAAATCAAAATTAAAAGCGTCTGATGAGAAGCGTAAACTTGCCAATATGCCATTTACGACACGGAGTGGCAAGGAACGGCTGAGGCCCTGTCCTATGTTCATGGCTAGTGGTTCAGCTTCACATGAGGATGGAAGCACTCATCCTCTCGCTAGAAAAATGAAAAGACTTAAGCTGGCAAAAGCACAGCAAAGAACTGTGCGTTTTTCTAAATCACAAATCCCCAAGGAGAGTCCAATTGTGTTGGTTGCGATGCCTGACCTTCCCAACACTGGACGGGAAGAGGTGGAACCTTCCACCATTTGCTCGCCCCCTGCAAGTGCTGGAAGGAGCACCCGCAGTCCAGTTCCTGATAGTCAAATTGAAGATGTCACTGTTGAAGTACTCCAGGATGAGGATATGGGTGTTGCTGGCGCTGAGGAGGAAATTGACAGGGAGGATTCTGATGGTGAAGTGGTTTGTTTAAGTCAGGCACCCGGGGAGACACCTGTTGTCCGTGGGACGAATATGGCCATTGACATGCCTGGTCAAATTACAAAAAAAAAATCACCTCTTCGGTGTGGAATTATTTTAACACAAATGCGGACAACAGGTGTCAAGCCGTGTGTTGCCTTTGTCAAGCTGTAATAAGTAGGGGTAAGGACGTTAACCACCTAGGAACATCCTCCCTTATACGTCACCTGGAGCGCATTCATCAGAAGTCATTGACAAGTTCAAAAACTTTGGGTGACAGTGGAAGCAGTCCACTGACAACTACATCCCTTCCTCTTGTAACCAAGCTCCTGCAAACCACACCACCAACTTCCTCAGTGTCAATTTCCTCCTTAGACAGGAAAGCCAACAGTCCTGCAGGCCATGTCACTGTCAAGTCTGACGAGTCCTCTCCTGCCTGGGATTCCTCCGATGCATCCTTGAGTGTAACGCCTATTTCTGCTGGCGCTGCTGTTGTTGCTGCTGGGAGTCGATCGTCATCCCAGAGGGGAAGTCGGAAGACCACTTGTACTACTTCCAGTAAGCAATTGACTGTCCAACAGTCCTTTGCGAGGAAGATGAAACATCACAGCAGTCATCCTGCTGCAAAGCGGATAACTCAGGTCTTGGCAGCTTCGGTGGTGTTAAACGTGTGTCCAGTATCCAGTGTTAATTGACAGGGAACTAGAGAATTTCTTGAGGTAGTGTGTCCCGGTACCAAATACCATCTAGGTTCCATTTCTCTAGGCAGGCGATACAGAGAATGTACACAGATGTCAGAAAAAGACTCACCAGTGTCCTAAAAAATGCAGTTGTACCCAATGTCCACTTAACCACGGACATGTGGACAAGTGGAGCAGGGCAGACTCAGGACTATATGACTGTGACAGCCCACTGGGTAGATGTATTGCCTCCCGCAGCAAGAACTGCAGCGGCAGCACCAGTAGCAGCATCTCGCAAACGCCAACTCGTTCCTAGGCAGGCTACGCTTTGTATCACCACTTTCCATAAGAGGCACACAGCTGACAACCTCTTACGGAAATTGAGGAACATCATCGCAGAATGGCTTACCCCAATTGGACTCTCCTGGGGATTTGTGACATCAGACAACGCCACCAATATTGTGTGTGCATTACCTGTGGGCAAATTCCAGCACGTCCCATGTTTTGCACATACATTGAATTTGGTGGTGCAGAATTACTTAAAAAATGACAGGGGCGTGCAAGAGATGCTGTCGGTGGCCCGAAGAATTGCGGGCCACTTTCGGCATTCAGCCACCGCGTGCCGAAGACTGGAGCACCAGCAAACACTCCTGAACATGCCCCGCCATCATCTCAAGCAAGAGGTGGTAACGAGGTGGAATTCAACCCTCTATATGCTTCAGAGGATGGAGGAGCAGCAAAAGGCCATTCAAGCCTATACAGCTACCTACGATATAGGCAAAGGAGGGGGAATGCACCTGACTCAAGCGCAATGGAGAATGATTTCAACGTTGTGCAAGGTTCTGCAACCCTTTGAACTTACCACACGTGAAGTCAGTTCAGACACTGCCAGCCTGAGTCAGGTCATTCCCCTCATCAGGCTTTTGCAGAAGAAGCTGGAGAGATTGAAGGAGGAGCTAAAACAGAGCGATTCCGCTAAATATGTGGGACTTGTGGATGGAGCCCTTAATTCGCTTAACCAGGATTCACGGGTGGTCAGTCTGTTGAAATCAGAGCTCTACATTTTGGCCACCGTGCTCGATCCTAGATTTAAAACCTACGTTGGATCTCTTTTTCCGGCAGACACAAGTCTGCAGAGGTTCAAAGACCTGCTGGTGAGAAAATTGTCAAGTCAAGCGGAACGTGACCCGTCAACAGCTCCTCCTTCACATTCTCCCACAACTGGGGGTGCGAGGAAAAGGCTATGAATTCCGAGCCCACCCGCTGGCGGTGATGCAGGGCAGTCTGGAGCGAGTGCTGACATCTGGTCCGGACTGAAGGACCTGCCAACGATTACTGACATGTCGTCTACTGTCACTGCATATGATTCTGTCACCATTGAAAGAATGGTGGAGGATTATATGAGTGACCGCATCCAAGTAGGCACGTCAGACAGTCCGTACGTATACTGGCAGGAAAAAGAGGCAATTTGGAGGCCCTTGCACAAACTGGCTTTATTTTACCTAAGTTGCCCCCCCCTCCAGTGTGTACTCCGAAAGAGTGTTTAGTGCAGCCGGTCACCTTGTCAGCAATCGGCGTACGAGGTTACTTCCACAAAATGTGGAGAAGATGATGTTCATCAAAATGAATTATAATCAATTCCTCCGTGGAGACATTCACCAGCAATTGCCTCCAGAAAGTACACAGGGATCTGAGATGGTGGATTCCAGTGGGGACGAATTAATAATCTGTGAGGAGGGGGATGTACACAGTGAAAGGGGTGAGGAATCGGAGGATGATGATGAGGTGGACATCTTGCCTCTGTAGAGCCAGTTTGTGCAAGGAGAGATTGATTGCTTCTTTTTTTGGTGGGGGCCCAAACCAACCAGTCATTTCAGTCACAGTCGTGTGGCAGACCCTGTCGCTGAAATGATGGGTTTGTTAAAGTGTGCATGTCCTGTTTATATAACATAAGGGTGGGTGGGAGGACCCAAGGACAATTCCATCTTGCACCTCTTTTTTCTTTCATTTATCTTTGCATCATGTGCTGTTTGGGTACTATTTTTTAAATCTGCCATCCTGTTTGACACTGCAGTGCAGTGCCACTCCTAGATGGGCCAGGTGTTTGTGTCGGCCACTTGGGTCGCTTAGCTTAGTCACACAGCGACCTTGGTGCACCTCTTTTTTTCTTTTCATCGTGTGCTGTTTGGGGACTATTTTTTAAATCTGCCATCCTGTCTGACACTGCAGTGCCACTCCTAGATGGGCCAGGTGTTTGTGTCGGCCTCTTGAGTCGCTTAGCTTAGTCATCCAGCGACCTCGGTGCAAATTTTAGGACTAAAAATAATGTTGTGAGGTGTGAGGGATGTGATGTGTTCAGAATAGACTGGAAATGAGTGGAAATTATGGTTATTGAGGTTAATAATACTATGGGATCAAAATGACCCCCAAATTCTATGATTTAAGCTGTTTTTGAGGGGTTTTTGTAAAAAAAACACCCGAATCCAAAACACACCCGAATCCAACAAAACATTTTCAGGGAGGTTTTGCCAAAACGCATCCGAATCCAAAACAAGGCCGCGGAACCGAATCCAAAACCAAAACACAAAACCCGAAAAATTTCCGGTGCACATTTCTAATATGTAGTTGGGCTGACTTTACAGCCCGACTCAAGCAAAAAAAATCAGCAAACTGGAATGCTTCAAGGGCAACAGGTGGAGGGTAGAATGATTTTTATGTGTCTGGTCCTTTTTCCTTTTTTTTTTTAAAGACAAATGTGCGGCACTAATTTTAGTATTGTCTTAATTTTTTTTAATCTCGTTTTCCTACCACAGCACAGGAGAGGCAGCTCACTGAGGCTGAGTAGGGATGATTGAGTGACAGCTCCAGTGTGGGGCAGGAAACAGCACCATCACAGCCACAAACTGACACACTGGCCCAACCTGCTGTCCCGGAGCTTCTGGGTAAGATTGTGACCCATGGGAAAATCAACACCAACTTCCATGACCAGATGCATCGGGAGGTCTGGGAGCTGTCCTCTTCAGTCCATGACCTCACCTCCACGGTCCGTCAGCTGGCCTCAAATGTGCACCAAGGCAGGTGTGACATCTCTGCAAGTAATCGACAAGACATACAGACCATCGGCGAGCTCCTTGCTCAGAGTGTCTGGGAGGCTCCGACACCTGGCCCATCCCCTAGTCCTGGCCAGGAACCAGAGCCCACTGGCCAGGCCCCTCGAAGATCCATGCGCAGACCGCAGGTGGCTAAACCCCAAAATCCTGGTAAAAAAGGAGGAAATGGTGATTTTTCTCCAGATGGGGGCCTTGTTCCATGCACCTATTTTATCTTTTAAAAAATTGTCTGAAAATGTTTTATGGAACAAGAATGTCCAACTCCCTCTAGCATAATGTGGTTTGGCGTAATTTCTTTTCTGTCCCTGCCTGTGATGCGTTAGCCTGAGAACTTGGCCACACTTCCTCTTCATTTTGTAGTGTTGTTTCTTGTGTTTGAGTATTGGTCTCAGAAACGCCCTAAATTTGGCCCACATATTCCTCACCCTTTTAAATTTTTGTGAGTTCGACAAAATTTAATTTCTGAGTTAACAATAAAAACAAAAATAAAAAAAAATTGTGTTTAATGTTTAAACTTATTATAGTGAAGCATTGGAATGTTTGTATTTAAAATGCCTAAAACATTTACTCACAGTATTTAGATGGTTTTCCTTAAAAAAAAAAAAATACAAAACGAAATACTGTACTAAGATGGATGTTCTAGTAAATTTGTGATGTTGGCCATAGCAACCAAACACATTTCATATATTTTGCAGGTTAGGGTGGTAGATGAAGGACAAGTAGAATGTGATTGGTTTCTAGGGGCAACAACCCAGCTTAAATGGAAGTCCCATGTTAAAAAACCACATTCCTATGACTGTAGTGTCTGAAGCAGTCTTAACCACTTGCCTGGCATGGTCGCATCAGATGCGACCACGCCAGCAAGTGCTCTATCTGACCTGGTCTGTCAAAGTCAGAAAAATATCATGATGCACACTGCCATATTTGCACCTCATGCGTGTCCCCGCTGCGCGTGCCCACGCTCTCCCGTGCGTGCGCATACCCGCTGTTATGTGCACCCGCAGGCGCACGATATGCGCATTTACGGTAGAGTTTATGTGCGCCTAGCGTGCGACTCAATCGTTACATATTTTCACCATATAATGTATTTTGTAGATTATGGTCCCTTTGATAGAACCTGAAAGTTTAGTTAAGGTAGCATGTTCATAGACAAAGAGAACCCTCTTTGTTTGATACAAAGGGTCAGACAAGGGTTATACAGTGGTGTTTAGTATCCATCGGAAGAGTATTTAACTAGCAATATTCCGGTGTTGGTTTGAAGCGGATTAATCGCTCGTGCGAATAGTTATGGACATAAGAAGTTTATGGACTTTTACTATATTTGCACTTTATTAACCATGCGGCGGGAAACCTAGTTTCCCACCCACCTGAGCAGTTGGAAATAGTCACAGCCCACCTGTATGAATCAACCTATGACCTTTTGTTATAATGCGAAGAGGAATTCCTGTGTCCAATGAACAATAAGAATATAGGACCATTGTACTGTATTATGTGTAGGGTATAAAAGGACAAGCCGACCTGATCCAGCGCTCTATTCTCTTCAACGGTTCTCATTGCTGATAATCGGGAGCTGGATATCCAGAGGCGCATGCGATTGTTTCCCTTGAGCGTAAGTTTTCTCCGCAATCATATTGTCTTTCTTGTTATTGTGAGCCATATCTCTCTCTCTCTCTCTCTCTTTCTCTCTCGTTTCTCTTATATAGTTATTGTACTGATATTGTATTTCCTGTGTAGTTATCTGGTTAGGTAGTCTATGTTATATTGGTAGTGTATGACTTGTATTGTATTATTCTTTTTGAACGTTCATTCATTTCCTTAAAAGGCGTTAGACCCTTAGACCGGTATTGTGTGTTCATTATATTGCAGTGGGTAATAGGAGCGTCTCTATCGCTCAAACAGCTTTAGTGTAAACCCGCTTACACAGTGTTGCATTCTCATCTTATCACTACACAAGGATTTACAGTATAAGTACATTGTTTATGGTATAGTTATAAAGGTTTAACATTGTGAGCGTCTGCGCCGCTGGTGATCTCCTCGTGGTCCCGAGCGTCCGCTACGCTAAAAGCGAACCATTACGTTAGTCGGCAGCCAATAGCGTGCTTGCCTGTGGTCTCTTGGCCGTGAGCGAACGTGACGCTTGAGCGTCTCGACTACGGCTAAACGATTGCTACGCAACGTGCGTACCCTTACGGTATTCCATACGTCAATAGCGTACAGTGTTCTTAGACCTCTTAAAGGGTTTTAAGTAAGATAAATATTCAGCTTTAACAATTGGCAGCTCGTCCGTCCTTCACATATCTGCACTAGGTAATTTCAGCAGACATTATCCATCAGCAAAGGGCGGGAGGTCATATTCCTCGTAGTGCTGTCTGGATAAGCGTCTGCTTCGCTTAGTAAAGGGTGCTGAAGGAATCCGGAACCGGAGGTAAGAACAACACGCTAGTGTCTTTTAAAACTGTTTATTTCTGTCTTGCGTACGCACGCACGCATATATCTGCATTTCTTTTCATTCGTGTATTTTCATATCACTCTCCTGTTTGCCATTTCACAATTGTTAACGGGCTAAGAAAGATTTGTTGCTATCAGTAGTTAAAAAGTAAAGGTAATACATTTAAGGGGTAATTTGTAAAGCACGCACACAGCTTTGCCTAAGATACAAGGAGAGACTTGTGTGGTGCTCGGTGGATGATCAAGGATCACCTACATTGATAAACGTGTTAATTGTGTTACGGTGGATACCTGCCTTGCGTACACGTGTCTCTAACAAAAGACTGAGACTCGCGCACGCAATCCAAAGGCCGACGCACGCAGCGTATATTACGCAATGGAGCGTCTGGGTACGCCCACGTAACAAATCACACGATAGTGTTATTTTTTTTTTCAGGCGAAAAGGTGGCAACGCGATAAATAGCGCAAGTCAATTTTAGTGTCTGAAATTTAATTTAATAGATCCTTCTCTAAATTTACGACTCATCTGGTCTAAAGGAAAGAAATTTCTGCGCAGAAATAGAAATAGAAACAAAAGTGTACATGTGGTGAGTGAGTGTTTGCATATATAAGTTTATACAATTTTTTTTGAGGTTGAACCACAAGAAGTCGAGTTCTCGCCGGGTACATACATGTAAGTGACGTGCATGGTGGCTAGGGAGGCATCCCTTGTTAAACATAAAATCTGAGCATTAGAGTATAGCAGACCAGGAGGTCATACTGTAGCACAGACCAGGAGGTCCAGAACAGACCAGGAGGTCCAAGGTACAGCAGACAAGGAAGTCCGCTATAAATAGAGAAAAGAGCACAACCCAGGGGGTTGGTGCAGAACCCATATAGGCCATTAAAGCTCATGCTGAAGGAATTCGCAGCCGCAATTTTCGATTCCACTGGTCGCTCCGCACATAAGATTAGTTGCTTATGTGCAGACTGATTGTACCGCACGTAATTGTGTGCATTAGTTAGTAATTTGACCCAGTACCATTTGCGTACGAAAAGGGATCATAAACGCTATTTGTACATTCTGACGTGATTTGTGTAATTTTTTATTTTCTAAAGGGAAGTTCGCTGGTCACTCAGGAATTATCCAACAACCAACAGTTACTGGAAAGGGTTAATGCTCTGCGGATCACACTCACATGTTCCAGTAAACAAAGGTTCATTGGGGCCCTGGGTCGAGTACGCCAGCACTAGGGCAGTGTGTAGGTCGTATTGGTCGGCGTGGGCGAGTGAGTGGGGTACTCGGTAAACCGCCACCGTCAGCCTATCTTGAACATCTTGGTTTTTGTAAGGGTTCGCTGAAGCTAAAGCAACACCTGCAAGTTATGGGGGCCAGTTGTTCAGGTAGGGGGCGATCAACCTCGGTTCGGGTTGATTCAGTAAACCGACCAATCGGGTCGGCAAGGTATGTAATGTGTGAAAAATACGGTTCACACACAGAGGTTTTATGTGACGAATGGGAAAGAATGACTGTACATGACGGGGAGAAATTCCCAAGAGTAGGCAGCTTTAGCCCAGATGTGTTACTAAATCTAAGGAGAAGGATATGTCTCATTAAATCAACAAAGAGACGGATCAAACATTATGATTATTTGCAGTTATGGCAACAGGAGGGTGAAATACAGAGAGGATTGGCTCAGGCGGCGGGATCTAACCCTATCAGGAAACTGATAGCCACGGCACCGCCGCCACCATATATATCAGGAGAGAAATTGGTTGTGGAGAATGACGCATCAGGGGGTAACAAACAGGCACTTAGCAACTGTATAAATGTTAAGGATAATGTTAATAAGCTAACTAATGCAAGTATTAACCCGTGCAAGTTGTACCCTGTTTTAAACTTTCCCCAGGAGTGTGATCAAGAGGACGAAGCATCAACAGTATCGGCGCTCTCTCTAGCAGCCACCATATCAGAGACAACAGTAGGCACGGCCCAACCCTTAAGATTAGTAACAAAGGCCCCTAGCGGAGGGACAGGTGAGGTCGTATCAACGGGTAAGTACGGCACCTTACACTATGCTGAAACCATTTCACCGCAGGCTGTAGAATCTAATCAGAATGATGTTAGTAGACTCAATCCCGTTAGGGTAATCGCAGTTCCCAATGGGAAAACGGACACCACAGGAGTCACTCCTATCAGAAACATTGCCATGTACAGCCCGTTTTCCCGAATGGAATTAAGAACCATAGTGTCTGAATTCCCTGATCCTAGGAAAGATCTAGTTGCTAGCCAGAAATACATCAGAGACCTAGGGAACACTGTAGAGCCCAATAACAAAGACTGGCAGATATTGCTGAGGGCATGTTTACCCTCCAATGTCGACTCAGCTCAATTTTTAGCTGACTGTGGATTAGACCATGATGTACCCCTTTCAGATGTGTACAATCAAGACAATGTAAAAAGAATAAATTTACAGTTAAAAGAGTATTTTCCAGCTGTAGTTAAGTGGAACAAAATTTTCTCCATTAAACAAAAGGAGTCAGAAACAGCTGCAGAATATTTTCACAGGGCATTACTAGATATGGCTAAATACACAGGCATAGAGGACATTAAAACCAACATAAATCATAGAGAAGTAGCAGTATCTGTGCTAATGGATGGTTTAAAAGAAGCATTAAAGACAAGGGTACAGACCACGCAACCATGTTGGCGAGGTCTGTCGGTGGCTACTTTGAGAGAGGCAGCTGTTGATCACGATCGGAATATCACCAGACACAGGGAGTCACAAAGTGATAAGTTAATGACCGTAAGTATACAGGCCCTGACCACAAGGCAGCCTTTGTATAGATCACCAAACCCTGTGGGTAAGTCAAATGTGGTAACCTGTTATTCCTGTCATAGAGAGGGACACTTTGCACGAGACTGTAAATCGAGAAATACACAAAAGTCTTATCAACCCCCTAGACAACGACACGACGCACGACATTGGGATCAGGGTCCGCAGAAACGGAGTTATGAGCCACATGCAGGGGAAACAAAAAGATACCACCCGAACAGAGACTGGCAAGCCTCTGGTAGTTCCCAGTTAACTCCCTCTCAAGTAGTCGCTGCCAGCGGGATTCAGGGAGGTCACCATACCCAATAGGGGTGTGGCCACACCTGTAATCTGCAGCCAGTAAAAATGATTGCAAGTCTTGGAAGTGAACCCGAAATTGCAATTAATGTAGCTGGTAAATCATTAAACTTTCTTGTAGATACGGGGGCAGCCAAATCAGTGATAAATTCGACAGTGGGCATGAGAACCACTGGTAAGACAATTCCAGCCATGGGAGTAACGGGAGTAGTCCAGCACTACCCTGTTAGCAAACCAGCCGAGGTTACAGTAGGGCCTTTGCACACCAAGCATTCCTTTTTGCTGGCGGCATCGGCACCGACTAATCTCCTGGGAAGAGATTTATTGTGTAAAATGGGGTGCGTCATTTATTGTACTCCTGAGGGTGTATTCTTAGACATACCTGAGAATCACGCTCAGGAAGTACGAGACATGTTAGACTCCCCATCAAAATTAATGTCCCACACTGTTATGTTAAATAGGAATCCATCCCAGGTAGAAGAAATGACATCCCAAATACCAGAGTCACTGTGGACTAAAGATGGACAAGACACTGGATTAATAGCAAACGTAGCTCCAGTAGTTGTGCAAGTAAAATATGGTAGGATAGCTCCAAAAATCCCACAATACCCACTGAAGCCAGAGGTGGAGTTAGGAGTTTACCCAGTAATAGAGCGCTTGCTACAACAGGGCATTTTGGTAAGAACATCCAGCACTGCCAATAGTCCCATTCTCCCTGTGAAAAAGAGTGGGGGGAGGGGTCACAGGCTAGTGCAGGATCTAAGGGGGATTAACAAAATAGTTGAGAGTCAGTTCCCCGTAGTGCCAAATCCAGCTGTCATCCTTATGCAGATCCCTCCCACTGCGAAATTTTTCACTGTTATTGACCTCTGCTCCGCTTTCTTTTCGGTACCCCTGCATCCTGACAGCCAATATTTGTTTGCATTTACATACAGAGGAGTCCAATACACATGGACTCGATTACCACAAGGTTTCATAGATAGTCCATGTATATTTTCCCAGGCTTTGCATGATTGTTTACAGTCTTTCCAACCAGAGAGTGGATCAGTATTGATACAGTATGTGGATGATTTACTACTGTGTTCAGATTCATTGGAAGCGTCCCTGAAGGATACGAAACAGCTCCTGTTTCATCTTTCAGACACAGGACACAAGGTTTCCAAAGACAAGTTGCAATTATGCCAAACTAAAGTAAAATATTTGGGACACTGTCTAACACAAGGACTGAGACACCTGACCGCTGATAGAATTCAAGCAATTAGAGACATGACTCTGCCACAAACCCAGCAACAGATCAGAACGTTTTTAGGAATGTGTGGGTATTGCCGTAACTGGATCCCAGGGTTTTCCATTCTAGCGTTACCTTTGCAGGAGATGGTCTCCTCAAACAAACCTGATCGGATTTCGCATACAGACGAATCCGAGATGGCATTTGAGAGACTTAAACAGTGCCTAACGCAGGCGCCAGCATTAGGTATGCCAGAGTATGGGAAACCCTTTGAGTTGTACGGAACAGAAAATGCTGGTTGCGCGGCAGGCGTCCTAACCCAAAAGCACGGTGATGCCAGCAGGCCGGTAGCATACTACAGCGCTCAGCTAGATACGGTAGCGCGATCCCTCCCCACATGTTTGCGAAGCGTTGCTGCGATAGCATTGCTAGTAACGAAAAGCGAAGATGTAGTGCTAGGTCACAACCTCACAATTCATACACCACATGCAGTGTCAGCCTTGCTAAATTCTGCCCAAACCAGACACGTCTCATCAGCGCGGTTTACAAGATGGGAATTGGCACTAATGGCCCCCGTAAACATCACCATAAGGAGATGCAGTGCATTAAATCCTGCAACATATCTCCCAGGTGTGCCTGGACAGGCACAAAGGGTGGAGGATGAGAGTGGTGGGGAAGGAGGATTTAATACAAAAGATGACACACATGATTGTATGGAATATTTGACCCAAAATTTCACGGCAAGGCCTGACATCAGTGACAACCCACTAGAAGATGTAGACTTTACTTTCTACACTGACGGTAGTTGTCACAGACAGTCAGACTCGGGAGACTTGTGTACTGGATACGCAGTCGTAGATGACCAAGGCACCATAGAAGCAGAACCGCTAGGCCCACCTCACTCAGCCCAGGTTGCTGAACTGGTCGCCCTAACCAGAGCATGTGAATTGGCTAAGGGCAAGTCAGCCAATATCTACACCGATTCTAGATACGCCTTCGGGGTAGTTCATGATTTCGGAGCCCTATGGCGCCTCAGAAATTCATGACGGCCGCTGGTACACCGATAGCGCATGCAGCTCACATCAAAAGGCTTCTAACAGCGATACAGGAACCCGACAGAGTGGCTGTTATCAAGTGTAAAGCACACACATATAGCCAGGACCCAGTATCACTTGGTAACAGCCGAGCAGACGAAGCTGCTAAGATAGCAGCTGGTACCCCCAGACAGACAGACACCACACAATTGATGGTATTCAATACCATCAACACACAGAAGTTGTGTGAGATGCAAAATTTGTGTTCCACACAGGAAAAGGCAGTCTGGAAGGCAAAAGGATATGGCCAGGAGTCCTCAGGACTCTGGACAGATGGACAGGGTAAACCAGTGGCCTCCAGAGCATATCTTCCATGTTTAGCTGAGGCAGCACATGGGCTGACTCATCTGGGCAAGGAGGGAATGTGTAAGTTGGTAAGAGCATATTGGTGCGCCCCAGGATTTTCATCTCATGCAGGTAAAAGAGCAATGTCATGCCTTACCTGTTTGAGAAAGAATATCGGAAAGGCAATACCAACAGAACCATCTCATATCCCACCTACAGGCGGCCCTTTCCAGGTAATACAGATTGACTTTATACAATTACCCCCTTGTCGAAATTTGAAATATGTACTTGTTTGTATAGATGTATTCTCAAATTGGGTAGAAGCATTTCCTGCGGCCACAAATACCGCTATGTTTACTGCTAAGAAAATTGTGCAGGAATTTGTATGTAGATATGGTATCCCTAGAATAATCGAAAGTGATAGGGGTACCCATTTTACAGGTGATGTCTTTCAAGGAATGTGTAAGTTGATGGGAATTGATAGCAAGCTGCACACTCCATACCGTCCCCAGGCGAGTGCAAAGGTGGAAAGAGTGAACAGCACTATTAAAAATAAACTGAGCAAAGTTATGGCAGAAACAGGATTGACATGGCCAGAAGCTTTACCCATTGTACTATACAGCATCAGAACCACTCCCAGGTCCCCTCTTAATCTGTCTCCCTTTGAAATCTTGTTTGGTCGACAACCGCATGTTATGATTAACCCTCAGGATGATTTGAAGTGTAACAATGAAGTGACTGTAAAATACTTGATTAACATGAGTAAACAGCTAAGGAATCAAAATGATAATTTGAAGTTGGTGATTCCTGATTTACCAGATAGTAATTGTCATGACATTGAACCTGGGGATTATGTAATGATACGGAATTTTCTACGCTCAGGTTGCCTTATTGACAGATGGGAAGGACCATACCAAGTCTTATTAACTAGCACTACAGCATTGAAGGTTGCCGAGAGAGAGACTTGGGTTCATTCGTCCCATTGTAAGAAGGTTGCTGATCCAGAGAGGTCCCGTGATAAGGAACAGATGGTAGAGGAAGTTGTATCACTGGAGTGTCTGTTCCAGGAGGACTGAGGCGGCACCCGAGCATTGAAAATCACAAGATCGAAAGCAGTTGTCGATTCCCTGTTCCCTTTTATTGTTTTTCTCCACTTCCCATCCCATCCCTTTCAATTATTTCTTTCCCCCTTCTCATTTTTCTCCATTTCCTCCTATAAGATGGACTTGCCCCAAGAGACTGTGATCCGGATTTTCCTGTTGACCATGATGTTGACCAGAGCAGTCTGTTCTGGCGAGAGTACCATGGAGGTCGAGAGAGGTTCTGGAATGGGTTCTGATGACAAAGGTGGAGGCGTAGTTTTCCAAGAACAACTTAATCAACAAGTAAAGGCGAGTATCAGAAAACGATCCGATAGCATTGACAATAGAAGGGATTGTGAAGGATTGTTTGCTGAAGAAAACTGTATCTGTAGGCTCTGTGACAATGTAGTTGAGGATGGGTGCATCAAGAAATGCCAATCCAGTTTTAATATCCACATGGACCGGCATCCATTGAGTGACTATCACTCCTTAGTGGGTAGTGTGTTAAATCAAACAGATTGTTGGGTATGCTCTCAAGTACCTCAAGGTCATAGCAAATCAGGACTAGTACCATTTCCTTTAACGGTAGGGGAGGTACTTGAGCTAAAGGGTGGGAGGCTGGTGGACAGAAGGTTTAATATCTCCAGTCCTCCTAGTTTGAAGCTCCACCAATATCATGTGGATAAGTCCCTAATATGTTTTAACATTTCCAATCCCCGAAAGCCGGGAAATTGGGAAGTGTCATGGAGTAACCAAACCCTGACCTTTTCATACAGAGCCGATAGAATGCCAACAAATACAGAGCTTATACGCCACATAGCCAGTAGAGAAAAATCTTTCCGATATAGGTATACCCTAGGAAGTAGGATTACGAGAGTTGGAGAGGTATCACCAGGATACTGTGCACATATCGTACAAACTGATACGTGTACTAGACAGATGGGAGAATTAGGGTTAGGAGATTTCACTTGGAAGATGTGTAATATGGTTATGTCCTACTCCGTCTCATATGTTCTCCCCGATGATGCATATTTCATATGCGGGAGGAAGGCGTATAAGTGGCTTGCCCCAAACTCTGAAGGATTGTGTTATATTGGAAAAGTACTGCCTGAGGTAATGACTGTATCACATGCCAAAATGAAAGATATTCACCGCAGTGCCCAAGCTCCTTATACTCACACTCATTACGAGCACGTAGTTAAACGGCACCTGATAGAAAGAACAGAGCATCCGGCCTCTGACATGATCCATGAATCCACCGGGATTCAGGTTCTACTCGCGTTAGACATCACTCGCACCGCCAGAGGAGTGTTGAATTATAAATACATATCTGCGCTCGCAAATTTGTTAGACAATATCACAGAAATGTATGACGACACTTTTAGGTATACCGGAAGGGAGCTTCAAGCTTATAAAACAGAACTGGTTCAGCATAGGATGGTTCTTAATTACCTCACAGCAGTAACAGGCGGATATTGTGTCACACTGGCAACGCAGTACGGCGTGAAATGCTGCACATATATTACGAATAGTACCGAGGATCCGGTCGAGGTCATAGACCAAAAGATGGATGATATTCTCCAATTAAAGTGGGAATTTCGCAGGAGACACAATCTCACCCTTGCTGCTGTGGGTAATGAGTTGACTGGTTGGGTGTCATGGTTAAACCCGCGAAATTGGTTCTCTGGTTTAGGAGAATGGGCTCAAGGAGTCATAATGGATGTTGGGAAGTTTCTCCTATGTATCTTAGGTGTTGTCATATCGATTGGCTTGATATTTAGATGCGGTCAGGCTTTAATGAAGTGCAAACGTAGTACCAGGGTAATGAGTCTAAGGAGTGAGGAAATTGTAATTCCAATGGATTTGATTTATGACCCAACGGTAGAGACAATGATGTGATGAAAATGCGATTATACAGTCCGTTTCTTTCACCTGTTTTTCCGTTTTCTCCAAGGTAAAAAGACCCACTTGGACGAGGAATTTGATGATCCTGTATACAGACAACAGATGGATTAAAGAAGAAGTTTTGACAACCTTATACACAGATATTTGATGAACTATGCCATAGACCCCCAGTTTCCCTAGAAATTTTAAATTTACGCTAGCCCAACACTTTTGTAAGTCTATGGACATTGACAAAGCTTTTTGCCCGCACCTTCTGGCAAAAGCCCAAAGAAGACTGCATTCAACAGACACCAGACAAGACTTCAACCGACAAATGTTCATTAACCTGACATAGAATACCACTGCATTTACCATAATTGTTTCTTATCTTCATCTCTACAACCTTCAGGTAAAGCACACACATAGGCGATAGGGAATACCGGCACAGATATCAGCATTCACATATTCCCCCATTCATGTATCATCAACTAAAATGTGCTCCCCCATTTTGTTGCAACCAAAAGCCGAAAAGAGCTCGGTAAAGTTTGACAGCCCATCCACAGACCCTTGATACGGGATAAGAAGGAATTCAAATGTATACTTCGCAATACCTCGAAGCTTGATTTAAAACACGTACGGCACGATGATACATGACCCCCCAAACATGGATTCATACACACATGCTTCTGCTATCTCACTAGGTCATACCCTTTTCCTACCTTCTCCTCTCCTCCCCTACCCAACCATAGAAATATTTACACATGACATATATTTTTCTCGTTTTGAAATGTTTTAGAAAGTGGCAGTTATTGGTGACTGCCAAAGGGTGGACTGTCAAAGTCAGAAAAATATCATGATGCACACTGCCATATTTGCACCTCATGCGTGTCCCCGCTGCGCGTGCCCACGCTCTCCCGTGCGTGCGCATACCCGCTGTTATGTGCACCCGCAGGCGCACGATATGCGCATTTACGGTAGAGTTTATGTGCGCCTAGCGTGCGACTCAATCGTTACATATTTTCACCATATAATGTATTTTGTAGATTATGGTCCCTTTGATAGAACCTGAAAGTTTAGTTAAGGTAGCATGTTCATAGACAAAGAGAACCCTTATACAGTGGTGTTTAGTATCCATCGGAAGAGTATTTAACTAGCAATATTCCGGTGTTGGTTTGAAGCGGATTAATCGCTCGTGCGAATAGTTATGGACATAAGAAGTTTATGGACTTTTACTATATTTGCACTTTATTAACCATGCGGCGGGAAACCTAGTTTCCCACCCACCTGAGCAGTTGGAAATAGTCACAGCCCACCTGTATGAATCAACCTATGACCTTTTGTTATAATGCGAAGAGGAATTCCTGTGTCCAATGAACAATAAGAATATAGGACCATTGTACTGTATTATGTGTAGGGTATAAAAGGACAAGCCGACCTGATCCAGCTCTCTATTCTCTTCAACAGTTCTCATTGCTGATAATTGGGAGCAGGATATCCAGAGGCGCATGCGATTGTTTCCCTTGAGCGTAAGTTTTCTCCGCAATCATATTGTCTTTCTTGTTATTGTGAGCCATATCTCTCTCTCTCTCTCTCTCTCTCTCTCTCTCTTTCTCTCTCGTTTCTCTTATATAGTTATTGTACTGATATTGTATTTCCTGTGTAGTTATCTGGTTAGGTAGTCTATGTTATATTGGTAGTGTATGACTTGTATTGTATTATTCTTTTTGAACGTTCATTCATTTCCTTAAAAGGCGTTAGACCCTTAGACCGGTATTGTGTGTTCATTATATTGCAGTGGGTAATAGGAGCGTCTCTATCGCTCAAACAGCTTTAGTGTAAACCCGCTTACACAGTGTTGCATTCTCATCTTATCACTACACAAGGATTTACAGTATAAGTACATTGTTTATGGTATAGTTATAAAGGTTTAACATTGTGAGCGTCTGCGCCGCTGGTGATCTCCTCGTGGTCCCGAGCGTCCGCTACGCTAAAAGCGAACCATTACGTTAGTCGGCAGCCAATAGCGTGCCTGCCTGTGGTCTCTTGGCCGTGAGCGAACGTGACGCTTGAGCGTCTCGACTATGGCTAAGCGATTGCTACGCAACGTGCGTACCCTTACGGTATTCCATACGTCAATAGCGTACAGTGTTCTTAGACCTCTTAAAGGGTTTTAAGTAAGATAAATATTCAGCTTTAACAGGTCGCACGGGATGCGACCAGTCAGATAGAAAGTGTTAGCAGCGGCAGGGAAGATAAACTTCCCTCCGCTACTGCTGTCAGAGGGACCGGAAGGTCCCTCTGCCTTCGTGCACTCTCCCCCTGTGTCTGCCGTGCTGCCGATCACTGCTGATCGGTCAGCACAGCAGGATCCCCCCCCCTCCAGCGGCTGCAGACAATGGCAGCCGCTGGGGTGTGTAACTGAACCCTCCCAAGCCACCCCCAAACCCCCCTGTATACTTGCAGGCTGTCCCGGCTATCAAAATGAAAGCTGCGATGTTCCCTAAGGTCACGATGTTCTCGTTCGATGTTTCAATGTTTGAAAAAAAATTGTTTCAAAAATCCCCAAAAAATATTTTTTTCCCTTTTTTTTAACTAAAATCATTTGGGATAGGGTTAAATTCATGTTCTTCACCTAATTCACTCATTAAAAAAAAGACAATTTCGGAGCAGTTTTCGGTTAAATAAATCGTCAGTTAAGTGGTTAAAGAACAATCTAAGTAAAGTAGAGACACCATAATCTTTACCTTGGAGTTGATGGATTACACAGGTTCTGTGTCAGATTAAAACCTGCTGAAATGTTACCTTGGAAATCAGCCAGCCACAGAACCAGTGTAATCCATGTGTGAGCCAGGAAAAAGGAATAATATAGTCACCGTAAAGGATAATTATGGTGTGAATGTTGTTATATGAAACACACAACAAATTGATACTGCAACAAAAAAATGACATGTATGTGCCATATCAAAAAACTGTATTTGTATCTTGGATGTACTTTGCAGTGTAATAGACAAATCAAAGCTATGTATCATCACAAAGCAATGTGAACACAGAAAGAGACCCATCCAAATAACAAACAGCTGTGTGTAATGGAATATTTGCAAACAAACGTGTATAGATTGTGCGTTGAATATATGCAGGGACTACATACCATTTCTGAGAGAGGTAGAGTTGAAATGAGCTGAATAGGTGGTTGAATCACATGCAGGTGTTTGATTTGCTAATAATCGCTAGCACATGAGGCACGGGAAGCCCGAGCTGAACGTTTGCAAATCCTGCACAGGTCAGGACTTACTCATCAGCTGTGAACACCCAGTGTGCACTCACATCGGATAGATGTGCACCTCTGCAAAAACCACTCCTGAAAGCTGTAGCACACCACCCACAAGACACCCACCTACACGCCCCTTTTCGCTACCCTGCGAAGACATGCCCCCGCAACGCCTTCAACGCACCTCTTTGTCATTGCCTGACAGCGAACACGAATGTCGTGTGCACTTCTGCTAATTTGTCGCTCAGTAAGGTCTGCACATGCGCAATTTTGCTTTTGCGCTTGCGCATTATGCTGAAGTCTGCCGATTGCAATGCGAATTCCAGCAGCGATCAGATCTGAATTACCCCCAAAGAATCTACATTGAAAAAACTGTAGTTAGATACATAGGACCTGATTCTGGGTTGCACACTGCTGAGACCACTCCAGCGTCTTTTGCTAGAGTGTTTTGTGACTTTATGCTAATGCTAGTATCAGCCCTCCCCTGCTGTACAAGCATGCATATGAATGTGCAAGGACTGAGATCTGATCATGGCCTCCAATGTACAGTAAGGTTGGTTAGCATTACTGCCTTACAGTACTGAGGTCATGAGTTCGAATCCCACCATGGCCCTAACTATGTGGAGTTTGTATATTCTCCCCATACTTGTGTGGATTTCCTTCAAGTACTCCGGTTTCCTCCACCAATCCCCAAAAAAATAAACTGGCAGATTAATTGGCTCCCAACAAAACAATTAACCCTAGCATGAATGTGTGTGGTGTACATGTGGTAAGGAATATAGAGTGTAAGCTTCACTGCCGCAGGGACTGATGTGAATGCCCAAATATTCTCTGAAGAGCGCTGCAGAATATGTGTGCGCTATATAAATAACTGGTAATCACAGTAGAAAGCACAGTGTCAATCTTTGCAGATGATACTAAACTCTGTAAGGTAATTAATTCAGAAGGTGATGTGGAGTCTCTACAGAATGACTTAGTTAAACTGGAAACCTTGGCGTCTAAATGGAGAATGAGGTTCAATATAGAAATATGCAAAGTTGTGAATTTTGGGACATAAAACATACTTGCATCCTACACTCTAGATGGGAAAAATATAGGGGTAACTATGGTGGAAAAAGATTTGGGGGTGCTCATAGATAATAGGCTTAATAACAGTACACAATGTCAAACTGCAGCAAAGAAGGCAAGCAAAGTGCTTGCGTGCATTAAACGGTGCACTGAGACAAGGGACGAGGATGTAATCCTGCCGCTGTACAAATCATTGGTATGTCCGCACCTAGAGTATTGTGTTCAGTTCTGTACACCATATTATAAAAAAGATATCGGGGAACTAGAAAGAGTTCAAAGACGAGCTACTAAATTGATTAAAGGGTTAGAGTCTCTGGAGAATGAGTCAATGCTTACTAGGTTAAATATGTATACACTAGAAAAGAGGAGACTAAGAGGAGACATTATTAAGACGAGAGAAAATTCTGTACACAAGGTAGGAAAGGGTTTCTCACGGTAAGGGCAATAAAGATTTGGAACTCCCTGACGGATAAGGTAATAATGGCAGACTCTGTAAATGCATTTTAAAACGGATTGGACAAATTTC
Organism: Pseudophryne corroboree; assembly: GCF_028390025.1. NCBI lineage: Eukaryota > Metazoa > Chordata > Amphibia > Anura > Myobatrachidae > Pseudophryne > Pseudophryne corroboree. Next base: position 567,654,186 of record NC_086444.1, read on the forward strand.
TAACTGGAAAATGTATCCAGGGTTATAGCATTTAACATATTGACATTAAATTATCTGGGAGTGGTATGAATCATAGTTGTCAGTTGGTACTAAACAATTACTTCAGCAGGCGCATTATTATATGAACAGATTAACACAGAATATAGGTTGAACCCGATGGGCATTTTGCCTCTTTTCAACCTCACTAACTATGTAACTACAGTATGTAATAAATAATAATAAATAATGTGAGTGCTTAAGTGACTGTGGGGTAAATGTAGTAAGGTTCTCTTTTAGTCCCTTATGAGTGTGGACCTGCTTCCCCCTCCGGACCACAGTGAAGCGGGTCCACATATCAACGTAATGTATTATGCATGAGCCAGCCAATGTGGGAGACCGTTAAATCATCTGTAGTCATATTCAAGTTATTTCAAACTGGGTGTACAGAAAGAATTCTAGAATCAGGCTAAAAATATTTTGTTATCTGTAGGATTGTCCCCTAACTACTGTAGGTTTGTTTTGTTATACAGTAGTAAGAACACGTGCACAAAATGCAACATGCATGATTCGTTTCAGAAAAAAAGTGATGAAACAAACATTAACCTCTTTTATGAAGAATGTAACATTGAAAATGTCATTGAATAATAAAAATTAAGGTTTTGATGGGCAAAGGATTCTAATTATAATTGCATTGAAATTTTAATGTAATTTTTGTCCCATTAACTAACTAGTAAAATGTTTCACAATATGTATTTTAGATATATGTAAAGTCAGTGAAGGCAAACAAGCTAATACAAGATGTATATGAAAATGAGGCATGTATAAATTACAGTAAGTGCAACACAATATATTTTTAGATATATAATAACGGGGTTGGTTGCCACTTTTTCAGTTACATTTCTCCTGAGTATTCTGAGAGATTATCTAGCTGCTGTCCATGGTGCTGGCTTTGTAATATATTGCTGTGCAAACCTTTGTATGATTATTGTGTTGCAGCTAGGAAATATTTAACAATATTAACATGCAGTTAAACATGTTCTGGAAATCCAGTGTTATATAAAGCAATGAATGTCTCATTCAATGAACTGAATATAGAGAACCACTACCTTTAAGCAAATACTTTATACTAAACAGTATGTAGTAGTTCTTAGTTCTTGTAGTTCTTAAGTTCTACTTAATATAAAAAGGGGAAAAAGCAGGGAACAGTATTGAGTTGTGGCATCTAGAGGGCCACGGTACATATTGCAAATTTTGGGACTGCATTGTGCCCCATGTACTCATACTTTCAATCTCAATGATACTTTTAATGATACAGTAATGCATTTTTTGAAGTCAATACTGTGAATCAAATTTAATGAATCAGTGCAATGTGAATCAAAATGTTACCTACACACACACATTTTAAATATTATTAGCTAAATAAAATTGTCATTATGTGACTTAAAATGGCATCCCCATATAAAAATCTATATACAGTATTTAATCAGCTAAGCAATGTTTTTGTGAGAGCAACTACTCTGCAATGACAACACCGATTTTGATGGTTCAGGTGTAATTGGATAAGGTGTGTGATGTAGAGGTGTAGGTCGTAGAATTTTGACAATAGGTCAAGGTATTAAGGAATAATGCATCAAAGTTGTACATTTTTTTCCCCTTCAAAAAGCATTGAGTAGGGGCGTGTGCTTTTTCCCTTTGGGTTGTAAATTGCAGAGAAGCCCTTGACAATTTTTTCTGCCCTAAATTCAGTTGATACAATTAATTCTTTGTAAAACTTTCAGTATACAATAACCTTTCAGGATACAGTAAAATTTTGGTATACAGCAAACTGTCAGGATACAGTAATCTTTAAATGAAAGTATTGTAAAACATACAATAAAACTGTTTTTTTTTCCGATTTCGAGCAATGTAGTTGACTAGTTACAGTATACGAAAGCAATCTAAAATGGACTAATTTAAAGTGAAAGAGAAATGTGTCAGTCTGTGAAAAGACATTCCATAATAAAATATTTAGTGTGATAAATTACCTCGCCAATGGAGCAGCAGAATATGTTTGTGTAACTCTATCTCCTCTTACAGAAGGAGTCATTGCACTCTGCTTATGGGGCAGAAGCTGTTCAGAAATTGAAAGCTGTAGGTTGGATCCAGCTATTCTGTCTTGTTTTTGGCTATTATATGTATACTTTAATAGTAAATGATAATATTTGGATTTTATGCTAAAGATGTGGACAATCAGTTATTAACAGTGTTATTACTATTAATTCAATCCTATATAGCCTTAACCTACTCTTCTAGATGTGTTTCATCTTTTACTTTTTTTTAATTTCAATATTTTTATAATTCATGTCTTTGACAGTAGTGGCCTTCTGTTAGATGTTCTGGGGTTCTGGACTGCTAAAACACTTTTTCCAACTTTCCATACCTACAGTAAACCATCCATACCTACAGTAAACCATTCATACCTACATACACAACTCCTACCCTCACCTTACTGCCACTTCATTAAGAGCATTTTGCTCCTGGGCAATGACAGAACTTTTTCACTAAGCCCTAGGACACCAAGCAGTGGAACAGTTTGGGTCATCTTCTCTGATTAAAAAACTCCCTTTCTTTTTGGAATCTCATTATGGGCCTGATTCAGAGGTGAGCACAGTGTTGATGCTGCGCACAGTTAGCCGATGTTGTAAGTCTGCACATGCCTCTGAGTTGCAGAGAGTATGCATTCTGATTGTTTTCACTCAGAGAAGCAATACAGAAAAGGATGCAGAGTCAGTGGATTTTACTGGACATTCCTACCTGATAACAGGGGGGTGGCTAGGCAGGCATATCACTAAAAGCAGCTCTGTCCAAAGAGGCACAGCCACTCACACAGGAGGCCATGGAAAAACTGCACCTGCCATAGGGATAGTTCAAGTTTTGATTGTGCAACTGATTTTCCACAAGATAGCACATCTAAAGATGCTCTCAGATGGAAAAGCACTGTCTCAAGACACTGCAATGGGTATCTCAGTTTAGATGTATCTGACTCAGAATCAGGCCACCATAATTCTCATTGCAAATTCAGTTACATGCCACTTGTTGTATAAGCACTGTGAGTTCTATTACACAGACAAATTGCTAGTCCGGGATACGTTTATGTGACCGGTGGTAGGAGATCACCGGTCACGATACTGACGCCGGAATCCCAGCATCTGACAATCCCGCCGGTTGGCATGCCGACCAGCAGGGAATATTCCCACTTGTGGGTGTCCACGACACCCATAGAGTGGGAATAGAACCTGTGGCAAGCGCAGCGAGCCCGCAAGAGGCTTCGCTGTGCTCGCCCCCCGCTGACCATCTAACTGCCAGGATCCAGGCATCGGGATTATGACTGGCGGTCTCCTGAACACCGGTCACACACACCCAATGCACTAGTCCTATTATCCATACATACTGTAGTGCCAGTCCTATTATCCATACATACAGCCAGTCCCATTACCCTTACACATTGCCAGTACTATTACCTTTACACATTGCCGGTCCAAGAGTCCCATAGACACTTTGCCAGTGCTTACATATAGTAAAGTAAAGTAGCCTTAAGAAGCAGGATTCAAGCAGAGTTTTATAAAGCTGGTCTTCAAACTGGGAACTGTGTGATGTACATTTGGTTTAGGTGGATTGGATGCCATAACATTAATACAAACACATGTAGTCAGAACTGTAAAGTTTATATCTGTGGGGTAATTTAGACTTGATCGCAGCAGCAAATTTGTTGGCAGTTGGGAAAAACCATGGGGGTAATTCCAAGTTGATCGCAGCAGGATTTTTTTATAGCAATTGGGCAAAACCATGTGCACTGCAGGGGAGGCAGATATAACGTGTAGAGAGAGTAAGATTTGGGTGGGTTATTTTGTTTCTGTGCAGGGTAAACTGGCTGCTTTATTTTTACACTGCAAATTAGATTGCAGATTGAACACACCCCACCCAAATCTAACTCTCTCTGCACATGTTATATCTGCCTCCCCTGCGGTGCACATGGTTTTGCCCAATTGCTAACAAAAATCCTGCTGCGATCAACTTGGAATTACCCCCCATGTGCACTGCAGGGGGAGGCAGATATAACATTTGCAGAGAGTTAGATTTGGGTGGGTTATTCTGTTTCTGTGCAGAGTAAATACTGGCTGCTTTATTTTTACACAGCAATTTAGATTTCAGTTTGAACACACGCCATCCAAACATAACTCTCTCTACACATGTTATATCTGCCCCCCCCCCCCCCCCCTGCAGTGCACATGGGCCCTCATTCTGAGTTGATCGCACCACGCAACTTTTTGCTGCTGGTGCCATCAACTAATCTCTGCCTATGGGGGAGTGTATTTTAGCATAGTAGGGCTGTGATCGCTTGTGCAGCCCTGCTATGCTAAAAAAGTTTCAGACAAAACAAGACCAGCCCTGGACATACCCTGTGCGACAGGTCCAGCGATGATGGTCACGGCTTTGACGTCAGACATCCGCCCTCCGTTCGTCTGGACACGCCTGCGTTTTTCTTACCACTCCCCGAAAATGGCTTCAAATGGTCAGTTGACGCCCTGAAACGCCTTCCTGCTGTCAATCTTCTTGCGATCGCCGCTGCGACCACTTTCTTCACTGTCAGCGTTGTTGCCCAGCAACGGATTTCGCCGGGCAATGACGTGCGTGCGCAATGCGCACGCCGCGCATGCGCATTCCAGACCCGATCGCACCACTGCGAAGAAGTGCAGCGTGCGATCGGGTCGGAATGAGGGCCATAGTTTTGCCCAACTGCTAACAAATTTTCTGCTACGATTAGGTCTAAATTGCCCCCTGTGTCTCCAATGCAATTTGCACACCACATTGGTGTCTTTCATTTTGAAGATGATTACAAGTTTTAGTTCCATGATTTCTCTAGCAAAAGGCTTCAATCAACTTTACATTTGTTACTTATTCTGTGTATGACATATGTATACTGAATAATGCACTACAAAAAGTATAAGCTTTATTGTACTTAAAATGTACTAGGGATTGAATTTCTTCCTGTAGGGATTCAATTTTTATTTGGATTCCCTTGTGAAATTGAACCATGGTTTCATGACAATGTAGATGGCCAAAGTTTCAGTAAACCCAGTACCATTTATAAAATTATCAAATAAGTAGGATGTACTATATCGATCCTTTTTGTCCTAGAACAGGCTGCAATAAAGATGTTTTTGAGATTTTGTAATAGTCTTTTGCTTATAACTTGAAGGAGCAAACATCAATATTTATATGATGCTTAATACATCAAAAAGAGAAATCTAGCTTTTACTACTGTATTAGCTGTAGTACCCGGCGTTGCCCGGGAATGTTCGTGACCAAACATCATTAGAATGAACTTGAAAAGGGATTTTGTATGCAGACATCTGAAAAACGCTTAAAGTATTATTCTGAAAAACAAAAACAATAGTAGTGAAGTTCACCTGTTTACTGTGCAGATTTGAATTAGGTTAAAAGGGTGTTAAAGCTTATTAACTTACAGGACAACAAAAGCAATACCTTTAACTTATATTTGTGCAGGACGCTGCGACCGCTAAGCGTGTGTGTGTAACCCCTAACAGATGCGTACACGTTGCGTGAGGCGGAACACACTTTATAACCCCTAGCAGGAAAGGAACATGACACCAATTGTATTTAAAAAATGTTGGGATCCGACCCACCAACAGTTATTTACTAAAAGGGGGTTACAATAGTAATACAATCACAATAAGAGATACAGGCTACAATCAATGATACATACATTTGTTTCGCCAGCGCCACCAGGTACTGGTCCTCAGTCAATCAAGATAGATGACCTTCAGAGAATGTGTGTGACCGGCCAGGCAGCTTGGCTTTTTATACATGTGTCCAGTTCATGATACAATAGACACTGTATGCTCTTCTTCCATTGGTTCGGGGGTGGGACATATCCTGTGCACTGGGGATCATTGGTCAGCTCAAGCGGTGGGCGATGGCTAAGTCTTGAGATGTGATTACAGTTGTTTACATCTGTGTTCCCGCCCCATGACCAGTTAAACCCACCACATTAATCATACATAAATCTGGTTTTACTAATAACTTATTGTTGCAATATGCGACAATATCCTCATACCACCGGATTACTGCTTATGTGACCCTGAACAATATGATCCCACACATGATATGATTATCCATTTCCATCCTCAAGATATATATATATATATATATATATATATATATATATATACAAAGGAGAATAACGAGGCGGCACTCGGAGACTTGAAAAAACATCAAACGTGTATTAGGTGCTGTCAATGTTTCGGGGACCACCTCCCCTTCATCAGGATAACTACAACAGTGTGTAGTTATCCTGACGAAGGGGAGGTGGTCCCCGAAACGTTGACAGCACCTAATACACGTTTGATGTTTTTTCAAGTCTCCGAGTGCCGCCTCGTTATTCTCCTTTGTGCATTGGGGTGACCCCCCAGAGGAAGGTACCGCAGCAAGCAGGTCCTAAAGGACGTCTGGAGTGCCGGAGTCAAGTGTTGGTTATATATATATATATATATACATATATATACACACATATATACATTCCTGCTATTACAATTAGTTATGATATATATATATATATTACCATGAGTTTAGACTATAAATGTTATACCTCTGATATATATATATGTCTGGTATGTGCTTTTGTAAGTTGTTTATCGAGTTCTTTCAAGTTATTGTACAAGCAAGGTTTCTGGTTTGTGTTTTGGGTAGGATATTGTCTTCTTGTTTGTCCTGGCTTCTAGTAAAACAATGACAGTCCAGTATCTGCTGTCTTCAACAGATACTGGACAACTCTACAACAATGGGGGGCAAACAATGGTATTTATCTTTCCCATAGACCAGGGTCCATGTTCCATGATTACAAAGCTTTGCGTAAACAATACAGTCTGATACACTCAAGACACTGTTTGTAAATCGCCTTTCTATGCATATGAGAGGTTTGATTAATTTGTGTGTGAACAGTAACTTGCTATTGAAGGATGTACAGACAGTGTGTGAGTTATGCACTATATGGGTAAAATATTGAATATGGCTTTGTGGCTTTTCTGTGCGAATGCGTATGTTACCGTATTTACTGATACCACGTGCTAACACACAAGACCGCATGAGCGATCATACATAGCTTGCGAGTATGTGTACGCACAGCAGAACAAGCACCCGCACGGAGGCCATCTGTGTGGTGTTTGTATGTGACGAGTTTGCCTATAATATTTGACTTTGACAAGGGCTATGCCTAAACTGGCACGTATCATTACTGTATGCTCGCATGTCAATGGCCCCACGACTTTCAGCACTACAGATCTTTTCATCATTTGCTCCGCATGGATGGGTCTGAACTGGAATACACATGATATCAGTATGCCGACAGCGGCATCCCATCTGTTGGAATCCCAGCATTGTGGAAGGGAGTCCCCTCGCAGGCTCGCTGGTGATGCTATGCATTGGGCCAGGTGGCTTGCTTTGCTCGCCATAGGTTCTATTCCCACTCGGTTGGTGGCGTGGACCCACCAACCGAGTAGGAATACCAAGCGTGTGTCAGGATTCCTGGCGTCGGTATTTCACCAGCTTTTAGGATTCAGACAATTGTCTCTTGAACGCTGGGATACTGACAGCTGGTATATTGACAGCATCCCTCTGAGCTGTGCATGTATTGTGAACAGTGAGTCTGGATGGCAGAATACTGTTTGTCTGCAGCTGAAAGTTATGTGCCAGATGCAGTGCTAAGAAGCTCAAAATACTGTACCAGGACTGTGGCAACAGTTTTTTTAAAAACAGATTCCAACATCTTCTAAGGATTTCCTTGTAAAGTGGAGCCACTTTCAAATTATCTGCATTGTGAAGTTTGTTATGAAAAGCAGTCTCTGCAATATATCAGTGTTATAAAAGCTACAATACAAATGATTGATTAATTAATGGCTGTAGACTATATATAATTAACAACAATCAGTAGACATGACCAGGATGTAATGAAGTCCGAGGTCATTAGCCATGCGGGATGCTGGCCAAACTCGGATGTATTTCTTGAAGGGGCAGTCATATACAAGGCATGGTTTAGCAGACTAATACACACTGTGATTGAAGATGCTGACATACTATAAGCTACATACATTGTGGATTTTTCAACGTGCAGCTACTCCATTCCACAGTTCTGTAGTAAGCAATTTTAGACTAACTTACTGCTATGCAGCATATTGCCTGATACCTATTTATATATTTTTACTTGAGTTTAGTATCTCTCTGATACTTTTACTTGATGCTATTATTTCTCTGATACAAACTAACTGCACAACAGGTCTCCCTATTATGTGCTGTGCTTGGCAAATTCCAAGCTGCATATGGTGTTTGTACAACAGTACCTAAAAAACAGGAATATAAGTACGTGCTATGTTAAAACACATAACCTATGTTCAAACCCAGCCTCTAAACTATTCTTATGGCAGATGTCAAGTCAATCGATTGAAAGGTTTGGAGGTGACTGAGCAAAAAACATATGTTAATTTTTAGATACTAGTAGGTATATCATAACAGAAAAAACTACTGTGCACTGGCTAAAGCTGCAATACAAATGATAAATGTTAACCAATGAACTAAGTTGCCAAATTCTGATGTTGGATTATGTTTCTTATATTTAAGAATCTAAGTAGCTATCTTGTTTACTAAACTTTTATTTTTTTATTTGTTGTCTCTCACTGATTACCAGCAGGGATACAGTGTGTGTATATATATATATATATATATATATATATATATATATATATATATATAGGTTACTCACCTTGACAAAGGGGCGTGTGAGCCCCGAAACGTTGGGAATCGCTTTGATGTGAAATACACTTTTGCCTTGTTTCAAATTCCTCTGAGTGCCGCTGCTGTTTGAAAAAGGATCATATATATATATATATATATATATATATATATAAAGTATAAATTTTTAAATATATATATATATATATACATAGATAAATGGCTGTATAGCAAACAGCGGCACTCAGAGACTGACAAAGCCAAATGAAAATAAAGTGCTGGTGCTTTTTATTCCATGTTACAGGCTACATATTCCAACGTTTCGGGGCGCACAGGCCCCTTTTTCAAGGTGAGCCAAAATACAGAGTGACAAGAAAACATAAAACAGTTACCTTTATGGTGAAGGAGACCCACGAGTGGGAAGGACAGCAGCGTGCGGGGGAGCGTGATGGTTCCGTCCCGAGTGTGATGACGTGTGTGCGCCGTGTGCACGTGATCCTCCTGCGCGTCACGGACCATCGCGTTGCCATGGCAGCCCGACGCCACGGTTGTCCTGGATGCTTGTGGCTGACGCGAGTGTCAGGGTCGCGAAGGAGGAGTGAAATGGGCTGGGAAAGTGCAATGGTGCAAATTAGTGTTGCAGAGATGGAAGAAACATTTAAGATATAACGTCAAATTAAAGAACATGGCTGTCTGAAATGATTGAAAGCGGCATCTATTCTTGCCTGATGTAAAGACGTCACTTACATGTATAAAAATACATAAACAATGGCAGTAAATTGGAATGATAAATACAAGGAAACACTTAAGTTGAACCGATTAGAGACATATTAGGTGGTCTTTGACCCAGAGGTATATGGATAATTTTTCCGACTATAGTAAGTTATGAACATTTGGAAGGGTCATTTGGATGGATGACTATGGATATGGGGGTTTATTTTTAAAAAACGCTCCATTGTATTCTGTCGTTAAGACCCTTTGGTCTGACGGTGTCCAGTTTGAACATCCACGTAGCCTCCCGTTTAAGTAAAGTACCGGCTCTATCGCCACCTCTTAAGTTGGAAGGTATATGATCTATAATTTGAAACTGTAGATCCTTTAAAGTGTGATGCTTTTCCAAATAGTGTCTGGCGACCGGTTGTTCAGACTTCTTGGTTGAAAGTGCTGATTTTAGTGCAGATCTATGTAATGCAAAGCGTTCCCTGGCGTTGCGTATGGTTTTTCCCACGTATTGGTACTTGCATGGGCATGTAATTACATAGACAACATGTGTTGTTGTGCAAGTAAGTACATGTTTGATGTTATACGTTGCTCCCGTCGAGGTGGATGTGAATTTAGAGCCTGTAATCATGAATTTACAGGTTTCACACCCTAGGCATTTGTAGCAACCTGCTGATTTGGTTAAGAAGTTGGGGGCTGGTATGGAATCAAACCCTGTGATGTCTGAGTGGACCACGTACTCTTTTATGCTTTTTCCTTTAATGTGACACATCATGGGCCTTTTATTCCGTAAGTCGGTCAAATTTTTGTCCGTTGTAACAATAGGCCAGAGGGCTTTGAGGGCCCGTGGAACCACAGCACTGGAAGTATTGTATTGTGACACAAATGGTATAATGGCCTGTTCGTTCTTGTATTTAGGTTTCAGAAGATCTTCTCTATTCATTGTTGCTGTTTTTAGCTCACATTCGCGTAGTGTTCCACTGTTGTACCCTCTGCTTTTAAACCTTTCGGTTACATTCTTTAGGGATGCTTCGAGTTTGGCAGGATCGCTGGTGATTCTGGCTGCTCTGATGTATTGAGACTTCGGTAGCCCCCGTTTCAGGGCTATAGGATGGTGGCTATTATAACGCAGAAGGGTATTCTTATCAGTGGGTTTCTGATATACCTCAGTACTTATGTTGTTGTTCGAGATAAGAACATTCACATCCAGATAGTTTAACTTGCTGGAATGACTCTGGGATGTGACTTTGATAGGTGAACGTCTGTTGTTGATACTGGCGATAAACATTTCAAATTTCTCCTTGCCGCCAGTCCATAATAGAAAGACGTCGTCTATATATCTGGAGTAGTATAATATGTGCTGTGTATATTCACCACTGTTAAAGAACATTGCCTGTTCTTCCTTTAGCATGAACACATTGGCAAAAGAGGGGGACACATTGCTCCCCATAGAGCAGCCGTTTAGTTGGCGGTAGAACTTCCCGTTGAATAAAAAGTAGTTGCGGGTCAGTGTTAATTCAAGTAGTTGAAGGAATAGTCCATGATCCAAATTGTCCATATTGGATTGGATCAGAAATGCCCTCATTGCAGCTAGCCCATGGTCGTGTGGGATGCTCGTATAGAGACTGCAAATATCTACCGTGCAGATAATGGTCCCCGTAGGTACTGTGCCAACTGTTTTAAGTTGATTAAGAAAACTGGTGGTGTCCTTGATGTAATTGGGTTGTTTCAGAATGAATGGTTGCAGAATGCTGTCCAGGAAGATAGAAATCGGTTGGTAAAGTGCGTTGTGCGCAGAAATTATAGGTCTGCCAGGTGGATGGACCAAACTCTTGTGTATTTTGGGTACTAAAAATAATAGTGGCACTACTGGGAACTCTTGCTTGAGGGCCTTGCATAATTTGCTGGATATGAGGCCTGTAGAGCATGCTGTGTCAAGTATGGTATCTACTTCAGCTTTAAATTGTTTGGTCGGATCGGTGGCCAGTGCTTCATATACCGTCGTGTCGTCCAATTGTCGATATGTCTCACGTTTATAATCGGTCAGGTTCATTATAACTATCCCGCCCCCCTTGTCGGCGGGGCGGATTACAATGTCCTTGTAAGTGCCCATGTTTTTGAGTGCCTTAAATTCAGATCTTGACATATTATAATGATGGTTCTGGTCGGCACTAGTGTATTTTGTTATGGAATCGTCCAACAATCGTGTAAAGGTTTTAATTGACGGGTTGGATGAGGGAGGATCAAATTTAGAATTCCGGACCGAGTTAATGAAATTCTGATGCACAACGCACCTATAATTTCTGCGCACAACGCACTTTACCAACCGATTTCTATCTTCCTGGACAGCATTCTGCAACCATTCATTCTGAAACAACCCAATTACATCAAGGACACCACCAGTTTTCTTAATCAACTTAAAACAGTTGGCACAGTACCTACGGGGACCATTATCTGCACGGTAGATATTTGCAGTCTCTATACGAGCATCCCACACGACCATGGGCTAGCTGCAATGAGGGCATTTCTGATCCAATCCAATATGGACAATTTGGATCATGGACTATTCCTTCAACTACTTGAATTAACACTGACCCGCAACTACTTTTTATTCAACGGGAAGTTCTACCGCCAACTAAACGGCTGCTCTATGGGGAGCAATGTGTCCCCCTCTTTTGCCAATGTGTTCATGCTAAAGGAAGAACAGGCAATGTTCTTTAACAGTGGTGAATATACACAGCACATATTATACTACTCCAGATATATAGACGACGTCTTTCTATTATGGACTGGCGGCAAGGAGAAATTTGAAATGTTTATCGCCAGTATCAACAACAGACGTTCACCTATCAAAGTCACATCCCAGAGTCATTCCAGCAAGTTAAACTATCTGGATGTGAATGTTCTTATCTCGAACAACAACATAAGTACTGAGGTATATCAGAAACCCACTGATAAGAATACCCTTCTGCGTTATAATAGCCACCATCCTATAGCCCTGAAACGGGGGCTACCGAAGTCTCAATACATCAGAGCAGCCAGAATCACCAGCGATCCTGCCAAACTCGAAGCATCCCTAAAGAATGTAACCGAAAGGTTTAAAAGCAGAGGGTACAACAGTGGAACACTACGCGAATGTGAGCTAAAAACAGCAACAATGAATAGAGAAGATCTTCTGAAACCTAAATACAAGAACGAACAGGCCATTATACCATTTGTGTCACAATACAATACTTCCAGTGCTGTGGTTCCACGGGCCCTCAAAGCCCTCTGGCCTATTGTTACAACGGACAAAAATTTGACCGACTTACGGAATAAAAGGCCCATGATGTGTCACATTAAAGGAAAAAGCATAAAAGAGTACGTGGTCCACTCAGACATCACAGGGTTTGATTCCATACCAGCCCCCAACTTCTTAACCAAATCAGCAGGTTGCTACAAATGCCTAGGGTGTGAAACCTGTAAATTCATGATTACAGGCTCTAAATTCACATCCACCTCGACGGGAGCAACGTATAACATCAAACATGTACTTACTTGCACAACAACACATGTTGTCTATGTAATTACATGCCCATGCAAGTACCAATACGTGGGAAAAACCATACGCAACGCCAGGGAACGCTTTGCATTACATAGATCTGCACTAAAATCAGCACTTTCAACCAAGAAGTCTGAACAACCGGTCGCCAGACACTATTTGGAAAAGCATCACACTTTAAAGGATCTACAGTTTCAAATTATAGATCATATACCTTCCAACTTAAGAGGTGGCGATAGAGCCGGTACTTTACTTAAACGGGAGGCTACGTGGATGTTCAAACTGGACACCGTCAGACCAAAGGGTCTTAACGACAGAATACAATGGAGCGTTTTTTAAAAATAAACCCCCATATCCATAGTCATCCATCCAAATGACCCTTCCAAATGTTCATAACTTACTATAGTCGGAAAAATTATCCATATACCTCTGGGTCAAAGACCACCTAATATGTCTCTAATCGGTTCAACTTAAGTGTTTCCTTGTATTTATCATTCCAATTTACTGCCATTGTTTATGTATTTTTATACATGTAAGTGACGTCTTTACATCAGGCAAGAATAGATGCCGCTTTCAATCATTTCAGACAGCCATGTTCTTTAATTTGACGTTATATCTTAAATGTTTCTTCCATCTCTGCAACACTAATTTGCACCATTGCACTTTCCCAGCCCATTTCACTCCTCCTTCGCGACCCTGACACTCGCGTCAGCCACAAGCATCCAGGACAACCGTGGCGTCGGGCTGCCATGGCAACGCGATGGTCCGTGACGCGCAGGAGGATCACGTGCACACGGCGCACACACGTCATCACACTCGGGACGGAACCATCACGCTCCCCCGCACGCTGCTGTCCTTCCCACTCGTGGGTCTCCTTCACCATAAAGGTAACTGTTTTATTTTATGTTTTCTTGTCACTCTGTATTTTGGCTCACCTTGAAAAAGGGGCCTGTGCGCCCCCCGAAACGTTGGAATATGTAGCCTGTAACATGGAATAAAAAGCACCAGCACTTTATTTTCATTTGGCTTTGTCAGTCTCTGAGTGCCGCTGTTTGCTATACAGCCATTTATCTATCTATATATATATATATATATTTAACAATTTATACTTTATATATATATATATATATATATATGATCCTTTTTCAAACAGCAGCGGCACTCAGAGGAATTTACTACTCCAGAAGGCACCTGAGCAGTTTGTTTCATTTTGAGGAGAGTGCCGATCCGCCACCAGTCGCTATATATATATATATATATATATATATCTTGTAAAATACTTGTAAATAAGGTTTGAACTTACCATCTGAGCCTTGCCTTCATCTATTGTTGAAAGGCTAAACCCATAGTTTAACAGTTTAACAAGGAACTCTTGTAATTTCAATGCATTCTTGAGTAAATGGAACCAACATCTGAATACAGTCCAAACAGAAGCTTAACAGCAGACACTTGGGTTATTATGAATTTCAGCAGGTGCATGTTGACTCAGCCAAGCATAAAATTGAAGAATGAAGCAAAGTACTGTGCACATCCTTGTAGAAAATATTAGGTTTAGTTGCAAACAAAATTTCTAAAACCCATCTAAATTTCCAAGCCAAATTTGAATCCACTATTTTATACTAGAAGTGTTTTATCCCATTTTTAGCATGTTTAAATATTCATGCATGTGCAGTAAATTAATACTTTCAAAACTTATTATTTTGGTATGTTAGATTATGTATGCACATGCAACTGATTTTGAGCATATTCTTCTCAGATATACAGAATGATTTTGTTCCACCCCCAACCATATTACCCAATTATCTGGGTAGATTGCTCTGGGAGTATTTGAGCTCTTTGTGGAGCTCAGTGTAAGGCCCACTACGAGGATGTTGTGTAACCTTCAGGATGTCTGATACAAACACCAGTCGAAGGTAGCAGCCTTTGGTACCAAAATTTTCTGGGTAGATACTCTTTTGTACAATTAAACACCATAACACTGTGCTACTTCTCAGTTTTTCTTAAAACAGTATGGTGAAAAGACAAGCATGAAAAAGTGCATGCAAGTACAAGTGAATGAATTCAGGAAAAAAAAAACAGAGGAAAAAACTCCAATTTTGAGATAAATTCTAATCACTATTAATGGGCAGCAATATTAACTCCTGAATCATGGAATGTTCTATATTACATCTTAATCTCCAGTTATGTCCTAAAAGATTATGGATGGATATAAAGTACCAGCTAATCAGCTTCTAACTGTCATGCTAAAGGCTGGGTTTGAAAAATGACAGTTACATCAAATGCTCCAAAGCTTAATAAATAGACCCCTAAGTCCTAAGATAGAAGTTTAAATGATTAAGGCATTGGTTTCCAAACCTTTGTGAATCACGGCGCCCTAGAGTATTATATTTTTTTTCATGGCACCCTTAGACCAAAAGTTTCTTACTGAGAAATTTAGAAAGAAATATTAAATTAATTAAATTGTGTTTATATGTCATCTTTAGGTTCAGTTATGTGGTAAGGGACAAGATTTGCTTCTGTTTGTCTACATATTTTATGGTTAGCAGCCACCAACCTTGGTATTGCCTATTACATTGACCATAAATAATTAGAATTGGTCCTGGACCACCAACCCAAGGCACCCCTGCAAGTGTCCTGAGGCACCTCAGGGTGCCACGGGATACAGTTTGAGAACCACTGGATTAAGGAGTTATTATTGTGGCACATTTCTAATATTGAGGGGAATTTATACATTATGTGTACTCTTTCCCCCTCAATTTTTTCCCCTTCCTCCACCACCACTGAATTTTTTAAAGCCTTTTAAAAAAAAATGCATATGAATTTTTTATTACCTGGTCTGTCCTAATTAGTTTTATAGTACTTTGATTGTTTTAATCCAGGGCTGGCCAAACCGGTCCTCAAGATCTACCAACAGTTCATGTTTTCCAGGCCTCCTGGAGTTCTGTAGAATTGTCAGGTAGGAATAAATGCAGCACATCTTAATTAGTAATGACTACACCTGTGCACCAGCTAGGTGGTCTGGAAAATGTGAACTGTTGGTAGATCTTGAGGACTGGTTTGGCCAGCTCTGTTTTAATCTGTAAAGCATTGGTTCTCCTACTAATTAACCTTTATTCAATATATATATATATATATATATATATATATATATATATATATATATAGTGTGCCACAACTGTAAACTTAGATACTTCAGCAAGTAGTAGGAGTGTAATACTACTTGCTGAAGTATTAACTCAATTTTATTTACAGAAATGGAGGACTGCAATAGGGACCAGACTCGCCCCGAGTTTTGCCAATTTATTTATGGGGTCTTTGAAGGCAAACGTGTGGCATGAATGAAATTGGGCCAATATAACATTATGTCAGAATGGCAATATGAAAAATGTATCTTTAAAGGCAATAGTACAAATTAAGTCTACAAACACAAGTGATGACAGTATAAGTAGAAAGGTGTATACACAGCGTTGACAAATGATAGATATTCATAAAAATTACACAAATTTAATGAATAAAAAGTTAATACAAGTGAATATAAACATTTTGCAATAAACAGTCTCTGATAAGGACTAATTGGTGGAACTCTCAAATTGAATCCAGACAGCTGTACTGATTGGAATATACCCTGTTGGCCACTCAAAGGTTTTAGGGCTTGTTATTAGATATTATAGGAGCTAGCTTCCAGGCACCCAGTAATTGGACAGTTTAAACAGCAAAATTGAATCCAGCTAGATACAATTACCAGTTTCTGTGTTCCAATAAGTTGAGTCCAGTCTGCAAAGATCATTTTAGAAACGGCGGCTTGTAGATAGTGAAGTCCTCGTCCACAGTAAATAGGCTGGCATTTGAGCACATTGTCCTCAATAGTGTCCTGGTAGGAGAGTGTAAATACTGTCTTGGAGAATCCACCTAACCTGGTCCCAAGTGCTGACGCATTTTGCTGCCTCAGGCAGCTTTCTCAAACCTGATGAGTATGATGGCATTTTGGCTCCTTTGTATGCACTGCCTGCAGATAAGAACCACTTGGCCCATGTAGTCTGCCCCTTTTTTTTTATCTCTAACCTTAATTGATCCTTATTTCTGTGTAAGAATATCCTTATGTCTATGCCATGCATGTTTAAATTGCTCTACTGTCTTAGCCTCTACCACCTCCGATGGGAGGCTATTCCACTTGTCCACTACCCTTTCTGTGAAGTAATTTTTCCGCAAATTTCCCCTGAACCTCCCCCCCTCCAGTCTCAGTGCATGTCCTCGTGTCCTATTGCTTCTCTTCATTTGGAGGATGTTTCCCTCCTGGACTTTGTTAAAACCCTTGATATATTTGAAAGTTTCTATCATGTCTCCCCTTTCCCTTCTCTGCTCCAAACTATACATATTGAGATTTCTTAGTCTTTCTGGGTATGTTTTGTGATGTAGGCCATGCACCATTTTAGTTGCCCTTCTTTGTACAGTTTCTAATGTATTAATATCCTTTTGAAGAAATGGCCTCCAGAATTGAACACAGTATTCTAGATGAGGCCGTACCAATGACCTATACAGTGGCATTATTACTTCTTTCTTTCTGCTGCTGATTCCTCTCCCAATGCAGCCAAGCATCTGACTAGCCTTCCTCATTGCTTTGTTACATTGCTTACCTGCCTTTAAGTCATCTGAAATAGTGACTCCTAGATCCCTTTCCTCCTCAGTAGTTTCCAGTATAGTGCCATTAATACTATATTTAGCCTTTGGATTTTTGAGACCCAAGTGCATGATTTTGCATTTTTTGGCATTAAACTGTAATTGCCACACTCTTGACCATTCCTCTAGTCTACCTAGATCCTCAATCATTTGTTTTACCCCACCTGGTGTGTCTACCCTGTTGCATACCTTTGTGTCATCTGCAAAAAGGCATACTTTCCCTTTAATGCCATCTGCAATGTCACCAATAAAGATATTAAAAAGCACTGGTCCAAGTACAGATCCCTGGGGTACTCCACTGGTAACATTTCCCTCCTGTGAATGCACTCCATTTACCACAACTCTCTGTTTTCTATCCTTCAACCAAGATCTTATCCATTCAATAATCCTAATATCCAATCCCAAACTTTCAAGTTTATTTAGCAGTTTGCGATGTGTAACAGTGTCAAAAGCCTTACTAAAGTCTAGATAAGCTATATCCATGGCTCCACCTTTATCCATCACTTTAGTCACACAGTCATAAAAGTCAATAAGATATGTTTGACATGATCTCCCCCCAGTGAATCCATGCTGTTTGGGATCCTGTAAATTGCTGGATTTGAGATAATCTACAACTCTTTCTTTTCAGAGTGTTTCCATCAATTTCCCTACTACTGATGTAAGACTCACTGGTCTGTAGTTGTTTGCCTCTTCCTTGCTTCCACTTTTGTGCAGTGGGACTACGTTTGCTCTTTTCCAGTCCTCTGGAATTACTCCTATAGCTAATGACTGGTTGAATAATTCTGTCAATGGTGCTACCAGCACCTCTTTAAGTTCTTTTAGTATCCTTGGATGTATCCCATCTGGCCCCATAGATTTGTCCACTTTCAGCTTTGAGAGTTCTGTTAGGACCTTCTCCTCTGTAAATGTACTTGTGTCATTTTCCTGAATATCCCTGAAACTTAACTGTGGCCCCTTAACAGTAAATACTGAGCAAAAATAATTATTAAGATGATCTGCTATTAAATTGTCTCCCTCAACAAGACTCCCAGTGTCTGTCTTTAGTTTTATTATTCCGCCTTTTGTTTTTCTCCTTTCGCTTATATACCTAAAAAAAGTTTTGCCTCCTTTACCCACTGACTGGGCCATTTTCTCCTCAGCTTGTGCCTTTGCACATCTGATTACCTTCTTAGTATCCTTCTGTCTAACAAGATATATCTCTTTGTCTTCATTATTTTGTGTCTGCTTATATTTCCTAAAAGCCATCTTTTTTGCTTTCACAATATTTGCTACTTCTTTTGCAAACCATACTGGCTTCCTTTTCCTTGTGTTTTTCCTAACACTTTTGATACAAAGGTCTGTTGCCTTTAATATTGCACATTTTAATGTTTCCCACCTCTCCTGCACGGCTTCCAAGTTCCTCCACTCTACCAAAGAATCGCTTACACATTTTCCCATCCCTACAAAATCAGCCTTCCTAAAATCCAACACCTTTGTTTTTGTATGGGATGAGTCAGTCTCTGTCTTTATGCTGAACCATACTGCTTGATGATCACTGGATCCCAGGTTTTCACCCACTTTTACGTCCGATATTCTGTCTTCATTTGTAAGTATTAAGTCTAATATAGCCTCTTTCCAAGTGGGCTCCCTCACCAATTGGTGGAGGGATGCTCCCTGAAGGGAATTTAAAATGTCCCTACTTCTAGTGGAACTAGCAACAGACACTTTCCAGTTTACATCAGGAAGATTAAAGTCTCCCATGATTATTACCTCTCCTTTTAATGCCATTTTAGTTATGTCCTGCAATAGGTACTTGTCGAGTTCCTCTTCCTGACCTGGTTGCCTGTATATCACGCCAATACGAATACTCAACTTTTCCCCTGTTTCTATGGTCACCCAAAGAGCCTCAGTTTTTTCTTCAATACTTTGTTTTAATGTAGTATGTATGCATTTTTTTACATACATTGTTACCCCTCCTCCGATTTTTCCAATTCTGTCCTTCCTAAATAAAGTATATCCCGGTATAGCTATGTCCCAGTCATGATTTTCATTGTACCATGACTCTGTAATTGCCACAATGTCTAGATCATCCCTTGTCATTATTGCAATTAGTTCTGGGATTTTATTTCCTAAGCTCCTAGCATTTGCACACATAGCTTTTAGAGTTTTGTTTGTGCTTTTCCTGTTCCTACCTATGTTCCTCTCTCTGCCTATTTTTATTTGGTTTTGATCTGAATTATCTTCTATTGCTGTGGATATGCTACCTATTCCCTTTGCCTGCAGAAACAATACCTCTGTGTTGGGGGGAGCAGATTCTGTAACTTGTGTTTCTCCACGTCACATCATGCACTGGGCAAGTGGTCTGGGACCAGTTGACTATTTTCAGTCCATGGCTGATTGTACTAAGGGAAAGAGATCCTCTTTTTGGGGAGTCCCCTGAGAAATGCCAGTCCTGGGCTGAGCAGTCTAGGGCTGATTGACATTATGGAAGTGGAAGTCCCACATTATATCTCCGTGCTATAGTCTCACTAGCCCTGGCAGTTTCTGCTTTCTGAAAGTATTTTTAGCCTAGACTAGTTGTTCACAAACTTTCTTGAATCACGGCACCCTAGAGTATAAGCATTTTATTTCACGGCACCACTATGCAAAATGTTTCTGATTGATAAATTTGGAAAAACAAATGTTTTATGATTGGAAGCCACTATCACTGGTTTTGCCTATCGGTTTGACCATAAATAATTTGCTTTGGTCCTGGACTGCCAACCCGAGGCACCCCTGAAAATGCCCTGAGGCATCCCAGGGTGCCTATGCACACCGTTTGGGAACCACTGGCTTAGGCTACAAAACACTGGACTGATGTGCAGCAAAATTCAGATGGGATCCCATCATGATAGGAGTTTAGAAATCAGCCGGGATAACTGGCGGATCATATTCAGAAGGTCAGAATGACCTTAGTAAATTAATTCAAACCTGCCACTTAATAAATTTACCCTTTGTAATCTTTCAAATCTTGGCAATGAAACGCAGAAATTTCAACTTACCCCCAATCACCAAAAGCTGCCTGCAGAGGTGAATACATCAACAGTAGTGGTGTCTGGAATCAGAGAATAATAGTTATTTGATAACACCATTGTTTAAAGAAAATGGGCTCAATTTGTAAAATAAAAATTAATCTTTGTGGATATTGATTGTAGTCCCACTCAGTGAGCAGTGAGTGCAAACAAAGTGTTTGCCTGAGTTCTACCGGTCAGGATATGGAAAGAGAGGAACGCATATTGTCAAAATGACAAATTTATCTATAATAAATCCACTCCTTGAGGTTTCATTGAAAAATGAATCCCAAATTATTATAAAACACTTACCCTGCTGCAGGGTCAAAGAAAGGGGCAAATAACTCTTTTGGGGAATTTAATCTAAAATTAGAAAAAATGACTGGATAAAGTGTAACTGTAAAAAAAGATATGCTATGCTAAACTATACTTTATGGTTTAAGTTTCAGTTTTATCAATGTTTGGCGAAAGTTATGAGTCTCAGTTTTATGCTCTTAAAATAAGCAGAAGAGAGATATAACTTAGAGACTGTACATTCATCATTTGTCTTACATTTCTCTTGGCAGAGGAAATTATAAGACCATTCTGTGTACTTACCAATTATCTTGCAAAGCAAATGAAAATAAAATTGTTACATAAAGTTCTTTTGGTAGTTGATATGGGTGTGGAGATAATGGGTATTTAGTTAGCAGCAGTACACGGCAGTCAGAGTAACTTAAACTTGCAATTAAACAAGATTAAACTTCTACATTTGCAGAGTCTTTAAAATGTAGATTAAACTGTGATTTATACTGCAGTTTAGCATTTATTTTTCCAGAAAAAAATAGTTGCAGTAGCTGTAACACATATAATGTGTGATAAGAGGAAGGCTAAGAGCAATTAAAACTTAAAGGGTAACAAAAATCCTAATATTCAATGCCAAATATATAATTTATATAAAGTAAAATTATAACCCAACTACATCCAGTAAATGTTAATAAATATGTTTGCATGTTGGTACAGAGTAGGCATGATACACCTTATCTGTAATCAGCCAGGGGCGCCCACGATACAACTGCTCCAACTTCTTTCAATGTGCTCTGGTGACTTCATAATAAGGGAAAATGGGGTAATTGTATGAAGTGCTGTTATGGGATAGAAGCGGTATCAGCGCACGTTATGTACGCTGATACCGCTGCTCCTCCATGTATGACTGCGGGGATGTGTGTAAGATAGCATGCTAATATTCCGAACAATATATGAATGGTCCGTAGCACTAACCGTTCCAACACCTGCAGCTATAGATTTCAACAGCTGCAGATGTTGTTACCCTCTCACCACAGCAGGGACAGTGGTGGCTGCCAGCTCCGGGCTACATAGGAGATCTTGTGATAATAACAAGATCTCACGTATGCCCAGTGAACCAGCCAGGGGGTTGGGGAGAGACACAGTGCATTAGCACTAAGCAAATGCGTTGTGTTCTACAGCAGGGATTACCAGAGGCAAGGACATTTTAACAGTAGTGTAGGCCCCAGGGTAAAGCAATGCACTCCAGCAGTAGGGGTGGTGGGGGATGCTATCAGCGTCAGCTTTGCTGTCCCTTAGTGTTCTATCTTCTGCTCAGCATGTAGGACCTGGAGCAGTAATTTTTGCTAATTACTCCTTTACTGCACAGATGATGGGAGATGGGGCAGGAGGGAGAACACTAAACTGTAGAAGACGGCATTGGGCTGAATGAAGGTGCCCCATCCGGTACATGACTTCCAAGGTGGGCTTAATAGTCATCATTTTACGGTGTGAAGGCAGCTTGCTTATCTGCAGATGTCTCCAGTTCCTGGAAATATATTTTTTTAGCTTTCAATGGGCTAAAAAAAATAGAGAGTCCCACTTTTTAGGCGGAACTGGGGTCTTGGGGATCAGCGTTCAGGAGCCAGAGCAATTCACAGACAAAAATATAAAACTGCATGCCAAGTGTTTGGAGCTGGAGCAGGGACCAGCTGCTGGAAGGCTGATATGTCTGGTTCTGAGATGAGCTACCTGTGTCCACCAAAAGGGGAGAGTCACAGTTTTTTGAGTATACCCTCAGAAAAGCTCTGTCAGACAGAACCCGAGCTGGAAAGAGCAATTAACAGGCTGGGATGGGGTCTACTGCTTTGAAGTTGGATATCTCCGATTCCCCAGTGCCGATTTTCAAAAATCTGATACCCCTGGAAAAAGGGGACCCTCAGCTATCAGAATAAGGCCATTATTTTCCTGCGGCCCTTGGGCAACTACCCATTAAGCCCATACGAAAAGACGTCCCTGTCCGGAGGGGGCAGTTTTTACTCACCCAATTCTGCATCTGAGCTGTTTATACATCATGGCTCTACTGCTTCCTTTACTGAGGTGAAACAGGAAGTGCTATACCTGCTCGATATGTGCAGGTATAATATAGCTACCCCTATATATTTTGTGTCTTTGGAGTACCTGCAGCGGTGCAAGTATGCGGGTATGCTTGGGTACGGAGTACCCTTAAGAATTTGGCAGTGGGTACGCAGTACCACCTGCCACACACTTTGCCATTACCCCAGTTATACTGTGCTACAAAGCAAAAAGACCATGGTGCTTAGCAGCATGACGGCTCCTCCCACTTTGTCAGGGTTACTGCCAGTGCGACAGTAGCTGTATTTTCCTGTTATAATGGAGAAATTACTATATATTGTTATTAAATTTGGAGCATTGCTATATATTTCAATTATATTGAAGGTATCACTATATATTTCTATTATACTGGAGGCAATACTATATATTTTTAGCCTTGCCTCCAGATTCCCAAAAAAAGGGGCTGTCGTGTGGCCACACCACTAGTGTCATGTAGCCACTCCCACTATCAGCATGTGGCCATGCCCCTTCACAACACATGACCACCCCATTTTTTGGCACTCAGTACCACTAAGAAAATATTTCTACTTGCACCACTGAGTACATGTAATATACTTGCACATATCGTGCGGGTATAATGCTTCCTTCCTTGCCTCTCTACCAAGGTGAAGCAGGAAGAGGTGGCGATAAGATACAGTGTATCCGGAAAGTATTCACAGCGCTTCACTTTTTCCACATTTTGTTATGTTACAGCCTTATTCCAAAATGGAATAAATTCATTTTTTCCCTCAAAATTCTACACACAATACCCCATAATGACAACGTGAACAAAGTTTTTCGCGATTTTTGCAAATTTATTAAAAATAAAAAACCTAAGAAATCACATGTACATAAGTATTCACAGCCTTTGCCATGAAGCTCAAAATTGAGCTTAGGTGCATCCTGTTTCCATTGATTATCCTTGAGATGTTCCTACAGTTTAATTGGAATCCATCTGTGGTAAATTCAGTTGATTGGATATGATTTGGAAAGGCACACACCTGTCTATATAAGGTCCCACACTTGACACCGCATGTCTGAGCACAACCAAGCACGAAGTCATAGGAATTGTCTGTAGACCTCCAAGACAGGATTGTCTCAAGGCACAAATCTGGGGTAGGGTACAGAAAAATATCTGCTGCTTTGAAGGTCCCAATGAGCACAGTGGCCTCCATCATCTTTAAATGGAAGAAGTTCAGAACCACCAGGATTCTAACTAGAGATGACCGGCCGTCTACACTGAGTGATCAGGGAAAAATGGACCTAGTCAGGGAGATGACCAAGAACCTGATGGTCACTCTGTCAGAGCTATAGCATTCCTCTGTGGAGAGAGATGAACCTTCGAGAAGGACAACCATCTCTGCAGCAATCCACCGATCAGGCCTGTATGGTAGAGTGGCCAGACGGAAGCCACTCCTTAGTAAAAAGAACATGGCAGCCCGCCTGGAGTTTGCCAAAGTGTACTTGAAGGACTCTCAGACCATTAGAAACAAAATTCTCTGGTCTGATGAGACAAAGACTGAACTCTTTGGTGTGAATGCCAGGCGTCATGTTCGGAGGAAACCAGGCACCGCTCATCACCAGGCCAATACTATCCCTTCAGTGAAGCAAGGTGGTGGCAGCATCATGCTGTGGGGATGTTTTTCAGCGGCAGGAACTGGGAGACTAGTCCGGATAGAGGGAAAGATGAATGCAGCAATGTACAGAGACATCCTGGATGAACACCTGCTCCAGAGCACTGTTGACCTCAGACTGGGGTGACGGTTCATCTTTCAGCAGGACAACGACCCTAAGCACACAGCTAAGATAGCAAACGAGTGGCTTCAGGACAACTCTCTGAATGTCCTTGAGTGGCCCAGCCAGAGCCCAGACTTGGATCTGATTAAACATCTCTGGAGAGATCTGAAAATGGCTGTGCACTGACGCTTCCTTTCCAACCTGATGGAGCTTGAGAGGTGTTGCAAAGAGGAACGGGCGAAACTGCCCAAAGATAGGTGTATCAAGCTTGTGGCATCATATTCAAAAATACTTGAGGCTGTAATTGCTACCAAAGGTGCATCAACAAAGTATTGTGAATATTTATGTACATGTGATTTCTTAGTTTTTTTATTTTTAATACATTTGCAATAATCACAAAAAAACTTTTTTCACATTGTCATTATGGGGTATTGTGTGTAGAATTGTGGAATAAAGATTCAACATAACAAAATGTGGAAAAAGTGAAGTGTGTGAATACTTTCCGGATGCACTGTATATTAACATCTAGGATGCCGGAGTGGTGGAATGAAAACTGCTCCCTCCAGTGATCCCTGCCAGACCCCCATATCACATTAACCTAGTGTTTATGCCCTGTGTCTCTCCTCCCCGCCGGAACATGCGCGTGTGAGAGAACTTGCAAACCTCATGACACAGCCGGGAACAGCGCTGTCCCTGCTTTGGTGAATGTGCAATGACACCCACAGCTGTCGAAAACGATAATGGTCAGTGCCATTGACCCTTCATACATTGCTCACAACGTGCTATCTTACAAATAGCAGCACCGATAATGACATGGGAGCTATCATGCAGCACACTCCTCCTTCATACAGTTTCTCCCCCACACCGACATATAATACATCTACCCCTGTGTCAGACAATCAGAAAATCTACCTGATGTGTGGCTATACACAGTAAATGTCAATCTCACATAAAACTTCTTAATAGTTACATTATTGTATTTTAAATGTATTTGAGAGAGATATATATATATATATATATATATATATATATATAGATAGATAGATAGATAGATAGATAGATAGATAGATAGATATAGATATATATATAAATATATTTATTTATTTATTTTTTGCAATTGTACCCGTTCTTCCTGTAAAGTTAATTCCACACAGTATAATTTTCTGTCATCTTTGTCTCTTATATGACAGTGTGCTTCAGAATAAAAAAAAAAGTTAAAAACACATAAAAAAATTTGAAATGTACAATTAGTTTTCCAGTTCTGAAGCAGTCCATGAAAATGAACAATACGTACTTTAAACCAACTACTATATCTTAAACTATGCTCAGGTTAGGAATGTTTTACTTTACACATTTTTGTGTATCTGTTGGAAAAGTGAGGTTATATGTTGTATATTTACAACTGTTCTGCTCAGCCATGCAGCACAAAACAAACCCAAAAGTCTGCTCTGAAGCCATAGAATATACTTTGAGTGCCTGTAAAGAGAGGCAGTTTGAAATAAATTCAAGCAGTGGGTGGATGCTGTTGATGTTAGACGAGCCAGATATCAATGAATAGACAGAGCGGTTTAATTGTTTTTCTCTGTCCCTCTGTAGTTCCTCCCAGGTCCATGGCTTGTCAGCAGAACTTTATTGTCTGTTTTTAACCTCTTGACACTGAACACAGTGAACAGACCATGCATGTAGAAAGAGGGCATTGTCTTGCACAGAAACCAGCTTGTATTACATGAAATGAATAATACTAAATACTTCTGTAAGCAAATTTTAAATCTTATATATTTGACCTATTATTTATTTTAACAAGAAATGTATTGTATTAGGACAATCATGTAACCAACATTCTCAAGCAGAGAAAAATTTATGTTACAGTTCTCTTGGGACCCCAGAATGGTATGTTTATGTATGTCTGTGTGTATGTCAGAAAAACATCCCCACAGCATGATGCTGCCACCACCATGCTTCACTGTAGGGATGGTATTGGCCTGGTGATGAGCGGTGCCTAGTTTCCTCCGAACATGACACCTAGCATTCACGCCAAAGAGTTCAGTCTTTGTCTCATCAGACCAGAGAATTTAGTTTCTCATGGTCTGAGAGTCCTTCAAGTGCACTTTGGCAAACTCCGGACGGGCTGCCATGTTCTTTTTACTAAGTAGTGGCTTCCGTCTGGCCACTCTACCATACAGGCCTGATCAGTGGATTGCTGCAGAGATGGTTGTCCTTCTGGAAGGTTCTCCTCTCTCCACAGAGGAATGCTGTAGCTCTGAAAGAGTGACCATTGGGTTCTTGGTCACCTCCCTGACTAGGGCCATTCTACCCCGATCACTCAGTTTAGATGGCCGGCCAGCTCTAGGAAGAGTCCTGAGGGTGCCGAACGTCTTCCATTTACAGATGATGGAGGCCACTGTGCTCATTGGGACCTTCAAAGCAGCAGATATTTTTCTGTACCCTTCCCCAGATTTTTGCCTCCAGACAATCCTGTCTCGGAGGTCTACAGACAATTCCTTTGACTTCATGCTTGGTTTGTGTTCAGACATGCGGTGTCAAGTGTGGGACCTTATATAGACAGGTGTGTGCCTTACCAAATCATGTCCAATCAACTGAATTTACTACAGGTGGACTGTAATTAAGCTGTAGGAACATCTCAAGGATGATCAGTGGAAACAGGATGCACCTCAGCTCACTTTTGAG
Organism: Pseudophryne corroboree; assembly: GCF_028390025.1. Classification (NCBI taxonomy): domain Eukaryota; kingdom Metazoa; phylum Chordata; class Amphibia; order Anura; family Myobatrachidae; genus Pseudophryne; species Pseudophryne corroboree. The sequence goes on from NC_086444.1 coordinate 567,681,720, forward strand.
CTTCATGGTAAAGGCTGTGAATACTGTGTACATGTACATTTCTTAGTTTTTTTTTTCTTTCACTAAATTTACAAAAATCTCAAACAAACTTTGTTCACATTGTCATTTTGGGGTATTGTGTGTAGAATTTTGAGGGAAAAATGAATTTATTCCATTTTGGATTAAGGCTGTAACATAACAAAATGTGGAAAAAGTGAAGCATTGTGAATACTTTCCGGATGCAATGTATGTCTGTGTATATACAGTATGTGTGTGCTAATGTATGTATATGTGTAGTGTGTATATTTCTTTGTATACAGTATTTGTGAGTATATGTGTGTTTCTGCTGCGGGGTACACTGGGCTCCACAAGGATAGACATTGGGGTGTAGAGTAGGATCTTGATCCGAGGCACTAACAGGCTCAAAGCTTTGACTGAATGCACAGCGCCGCCTCCTCTATAACCCTGCCTCCCTGCACAGGAGCTCAGTTTTGTAGTTGGTGCTGCAGTAAGCAGGCACATAACAGAGGGGCTGCTCCAGGCAGCCCTAAGAAGAGCTTTTTTTGAAGAAAAAAGTGAAGACTACAAGGGCTCCAGCTCTCCCCAGCGGCGCTGTACACTCCCGAGCCCTGGTTGCCGGGTAACTACAGCAGGAGGCTCCGGTTTTCTTCACAGTCAGGCACACACAACGGGGGCTCTCCGGGATCGCGTGGCCACGCTTCGGGAGGTGGTAAGTGGGTCCCGATTGCGGGACCCGGTCTTTATCGCGATCTGGCGCATTCAGTGGGAGACGGGCCGCGCGCGCTGGCGGTGGACACTGTGGTAGTACAGGCGATCCCACTAGATCACCAGGGCATGGGTGCAGGTCAGGTTTTCTCTCTAAACCATTTTCAGTAGCCCACAGTACCCGGTGGTTTTGCCAGCAGGGGGATAAGTCTTAGACCTGAAGCCCCTCCCCCAGCCCCAGGGCGCCATTTCCCACAAATGTTCCCGCCCTGGAGCTGCATATCTGTCTCTCCCTCACTCCCTGTCAGTGTCTGGGCGCCATTATCTCTCAGCTTCACTGTTCCTGGGACTGCTTGGGCAAATCCTCCTGTGTAAAGCCGTCTGGTTGTCAGTGCTGTGACTTTACATGACACTTAAGTATTCTACCTGCCTTTTTAGACAGTGCTAGTTAAGAAAGAGTGCACTTAGTCAGGGTTTTCTAGTACAATTACCCTGTGATATACATCCAGTTCTTACTGTGCAGTGTTATATCTATTGACTACATAGCTATATATATAAGCTAGTCCAGTGCAGTATTATTGTTAGTAATAACCTCTACATTGTACAAACTGTGACTATCTGTGTGTGCACTAGCTAGCTCAGTGGTGTCCATTTTGTGTCTTTCACTCAACTTGCTATCCCTATATTTTATAACCTGAGGGGGCTTGGTGCGTCAGGTTTTATATTGATATAGGATTTTCACAAAGATATACTTGAATACGTATTTTTCTCTGTGATTTAGTCACCATATCTCTCCTTTATCTCTGCTAGTGCTGACTACACTGCGCAGGGGTTTGGGTAAGAGGTATTGTGCTGCTGATAATTGTACTGTGTTACCTGATACTGCAAGTTATATCATGTCTGCTTCTGAGGGTAACGGTTCTGGGGCTGAACACACTACAGGTGTTGCTGAAGCCACAGACCCCTATGAGGAAAATATAGCAGCTGGGGGCTCTGGTTCTGGGGGCTCCTTGCCCCCCAGTGGGACTGTGGCAATGGGGGTACATAATGACCCACCATGGGCCGCTTTTTCCACGCTTCTACATATGCTAGTTAATAAACTAACACCCCCTATGGGACCCCCTATGACAGTACAGCCGTATGTGGTCCCTGCAGCTAACCCGCCGTGGGCTGACAATATATCTGCTCAATTGAGGAAGTTGAACCAGTCCCTAACTACTAAAAAGTCTGACCATCGCTCGCCTAAGCCCAAGGGGTCCTCTAAGCGAGCTCTTGTCTCCTCACAATCCACTGCTGTCACTGACACCTCGTTTGATGAAGACGGCACTTACACTGACCCCACGGGTTCTGACTCAGATACGGCTGATGGGGAGGGTAGTTCACATGTGGATGTTCCTGATCTTTTGGCGGCTATTAAGTTGATTCTGCAGATTACGGATGATCCCGAGCCATACGTCCCTCCTAAGAAACCAGATAGGTTCAAGCGTCAGAAGGTGGTTAAACAAGTTTTACCTTACTCTGACCACCTAGTAGATATACGTTAGGAACCCTGGGAAAACCCGGGTACGAAGTTTGTGCCTCAAAAGAAAATGCTGGCTCGCTATCCCCTCGCACCAGAGCTGTCTAAGAATTGGGAAACACCTCCTCCAGTAGACTCACATGTGACTAGGATGGTGGTTTCCTCAGCTCTACCTGTCACTACCGTCATGTCTCTAAAAGAGCATACGGATAAACATGTGGAAGGTTGTCTGAAAGTGATTTACACCCTCACGGGTGCTGCACAAAGGCCCACTATTGCAGCAACATGGGCTGCAGAGGCTATTGAAGCATGGGCCTTGGAGTTAGAAGCTGAAATCTCTTCTGACCATGCTAGACAATGCTTGTCATATATTGTCACAGCTTCTCGACATATTAAAGAGGCGGCTTCTGATGCCGGTATCCTAGCAGCCAAGGCCTCTACTACGTCAGTCCTGGCTCGCAGGATATTGTGGTTGAGATCCTGGTCTGTAGATCTGGACTCTAGAAAAACCCTGGAGGTACTCCCTTTCAAGGGAGATATTCTGTTTGGGGAGGACTTAAATAAGATTGTGGCTGACTTGGCTACTGCCAAAACTGTCTGTCTGCCAAGTACCGCTCCTTCTGTGTCGAAGGCTAAAGGTACTTCCTTTCGCCCCTTTCGTCCTTCAGGTAAAGCAAAAGGTCAGGCGTACAACAAGCAGGCCCGCACTTCCAAACCTGGTAAGCCAAAGCCCAAAAGAGCCTGAGCGGCCCGTCAACCAGCTTCCAAGACCGATAAGCCTGCCACATGACGGGTCGGGCCTCCCCCTGGGGTATCCCAGGGTGGGGGGCCGGCTTCTAGGGTATACCCAGGAATGGTTAAAAACCACTTCAGATGCCTGGGTACGGGAAGTCGTCACTCGAGGTTACGCCATAGCCTTCAAAAACCGACCCCCTCATCGATTTTGCCGAACAGATGTCCCATTGGACCAGACAAAGGCAAACACTCTACATTCGGTGGTACAGACCCTCCTGGATACAGGAGTTGTAGTACAGGTGCCTCTTGCACAGAGGGGCCGGGGGTACTATTCTCCGCTGTTTCTAGTCCCGAAACCGAATGGGTCCTCCCGGCCCATTCTCAACCTCAAGGCATTGAACAGGTTTGTGAAGATTTCCAAGTTCCGTATGGAAACCCTTCGCTCTAGAGTTCTGGCCTTGGAACCTTGGAACTACATAGTCTCCCTGGACATACAGGATGCTTACCTGCATATTCCTATAGCAGAGTCGCATCAGCAATACCTCAGGTTTGCGATTGGCAACCTCCATTACCAGTTTCGGGCGTTACCTTTTGGTTTAACTATGGCTCCGCGAGTCTTCACCAAAGTCATGGCGGTTATGACGGTGGTACTCCGCCGTCAAGGGGTCAGGATACTGCCGTATCTGGACGACTTGTTAATCCTGGCAAATTCCCCAGAAATACTCCTGCATCATTTGGATATGACTGTCCAGTTTCTACAAGCCCACGGGTGGCTCATCAACTGGAAGAAATCTTCCCTGGTCCCTGCTCAGAGCATGGTACACCTGGGAGTGCTATTGGACACTCACAACCAGCAGTTGTCCTTGTCTCAGGAGAAAGACCTGAAGCTTCAGGACAGGATTCGTTGCTTCCTTTCTCGTCCGCAGGTGTCGATACATTCGGCGATGCAGGTGCTGGGCCTCATGGTATCAGTATTCGATATGGTGGAGTATGCTCAATTCCATTCTCACCCTCTCCAGAAGCTGATTCTAGCCAAGTGGGACGGCCTGCCTCACCAGATCAGGTCTCACATGATCTCATTGACTCTGGAGGTCCATCTGTCGCTGCTCTGGTGGCTCCAGGACCGACAATTGTGCAGGGGCCGTCCATTCTGGATATCCAACTGGGTCCTGTTGACGACAGATGCCAGTCAAAGAGCTTGGGGCGCGGTGCTGGAGCAACACTCTCTTCAGGGTCGGTGGACCAAGGAGTAATCCCTCCTCTCGATCAACATTCTGGAATTGCGGGCGGTCTTCAATGCGTTGAACCTGGCCCAGCATTTAATTCAGAACCGTCCTGTTCAAGTACAGTCGGACAACGCCACCACAGTGGCTTACATAAATCATCAAGGCGGCACTCGAAGCCATTTGGCAATGAAGGAAGTCTCACGGATTCTACATTGGGCGGAACGCCATCTACCAGCCATATCGGCAATATTCATTCCGGGAGTCATGAATTGGGAAGCGGACTTTCTCAGTCGTCAGGACGTACATGCCGGCGAGTGGGGCCTCCATCCAGAAGTGTTTCAACTCCTAGTGGGAAAGTGGGGCCTTCCAGACATAGATCTGATGGCGTCTCGACACAATCACAAGGTTCCGGTCTTCGGACAAAGGACAAGGGATCCTCAAGCAGCATTCGTGGATGCGCTGGCGGTGCCGTGGAGGTTTCGGCTGCCGTACGTGTTCCCTCCGGTGTCACTCCTGCCCAGGGTAATTCGGAAGTTCAAGCAAGAAAAGGGAAATCTGCTTCTCATAGCTCCAGCGTGGCCCAGACGGCACTGGTTCTCAGACCTGCAAGGCCTATCGTCAGAGCGTCCAATTCTACTTCCACAACGCCCAGGCCTCCTCGTTCAGGGCCCCTGTGTCTACCAGGACCTAGCCCGGCTGTCTTTGACGGCGTGGCTCTTGAAGCTTCCGTCTTAAGGGCTAAAGGGTTTTCTGAGGCGGTCATTCAAACTATGTTGCGGGCCCGGAAACCGGCTTCGGCTCGGATTTACTATAGGGTCTGGCATTCTTACTTTGTTTGGTGCGCATTATTATGATTATGACGTTTCCAAGTTTAGTATAGCCAAGTTGTTGGCTTTTCTTCAGCAGGGCCTGGACTTAGGCCTGCTTCTGGCCTCCCTCAAGGTTCAAATATCTGCCTTGTCGTGTGGTTTCAGAGAAAAATTGCGACCTTACCTGATGTGCATACCTTTGCTCAGGGTGTGTTGCGTATCCAACCCCCATATGTCCCGCCTGTGGCTCCTTGGGACTTGTCGGTGGTTTTGGAGGCATTACAAGAGTCTACGTTTGAACCTCTTGGTTAGAAACATAGAATTTGACGGCAGATAAGAACCACTTGGCCCATCTAGTCTGCCCCTTTTTTTTTATCCTTTAGGTAATCGCAACCCTTTTTGAACCTTAATTCTTTGTAAAGATATTCATATGCCTATCCCAAGCATGTTTAAATTGGTCTACATTCTTAGCCTCTACCACCTCTGATGGGAGGCTATTCCACTTATCCACTACCCTTTCTGTGAAGTAATTTTTCCTTAAATTTCCCCTGAACCTCCCCCCCTCCAGTCTCAGTGTATGTCCTCGAGTTGTAATACTTCTCTTCCTTTGAAGAATGTTTCCCTCCTGAACTTTGTTAAGACCCTTGATATATTTGAAAGTTTCTATCATGTCCCCCCTTTCCCTTCTCTCCACCAAACTATACATGTTAAGATCTTTTAGCCTTTCCGGGTAAGTTTTGTGATGTAGGCCATGCACCATTTTAGTTGCCCTTCTTTGTACACTCTCTAATGTATTTATATCTTTCTGGAGATATGGTCTCCAGAACTGGACACAGTATTCCAGATGGGGCCGCACCAATGACCTATACAGTGGCATTATCACTTCTTTTTTCCTGCTACTGATTCCTCTCCCTATGCAACCAAGCATCTGACTTGCCTTTCTCATTGCCTTGTTGCATTGCTTTCCTGCCTTCAAGTCACTTGAAATAGCGACTCCTAAATCCCTTTCCTCCTCAGTAGTTTCCATTACAGTACCCTTGATACTATATTTAGCCTTTGGGTTTTTGAGACCCAAGTGCATGATTTAGCATTTTTTAGCATTAAACTGTAGTTGCCATGTTCTTGACCATTTCTCAAGCCTACCTAGGTCATCAATCATTTGTTTTACCCCTCCCGGTGTGTCTACTCTGTTGCATATCTTTGTATCATCTGCAAAAAGGCATACCTTCCCTTCAATACCATTTGCAATGTCACCAACAAAGATATTAAAGAGAACTGGACCAAGTACAGATCCCTGGGGTACTCCACTGGTAACATTTCCCTCCATAGATTGCACTCCATTAACTACAACTGTCTGTTTCCTATCCTGCAACCAGGTTCTTATCCATTTAACTATTTTATAATCCACCCCCACGCTTTCAAGTTTATTTAGCAGACCGCGATGTGGGACAGTGTCAAATGCCTTACTAAAGTCTAAATATGCTACATCTACAGCTCCCCCTTGATCTATTATTTTCATCACAGAGTCAAAAAAGTCAATAAGATTTGTTTGGCATGATCTCCCACCAGTAAATCCATGCTGTTTTGGATCCTGTAAGTTGTTTGATTTAAGATATTCTACAACTCTTTCTTTTAATAGTTTTTCCATTACTTTCCCCACTACTGATGTAAGGCTTACTGGTCTGTAGTTGCCTGCTTCTTCCCTGCTTCCACTCTTGTGCAGCGGAACTACATTTGCTCTTTTCCAGTCCTCTGGAATGGCACCTGTACTTAGAGACTGGTTAAATAATTCTGTTAAAGGTGTAACCAGCACATCTTTTAGCTCTTTGAGTATCCTTGGGTGTATCCCATCTGGCCCCATTGATTTATCCACTTTTAGTTTTGAAAGTTCTGCTAGGACCTTCTCCTCTGTAAATGTACTTTCATCTACCAGATTTTTATGAATGTCCTTGCAACTTAACTGTGGCCCCATACCTTCTTCTGTAGTAAATACTGAGCAAAAATAATTATTTAGGTGATCTGCTATTGCCTTATCTCCCTCCACCAAATGCTCACTCTCTGCCTTAAGTCTTATTATTCCTCCATTTGATTTTCTCCTTTCACTTATATACTTAAAAAAAGTTTTGCCCCCTTTATCTACTGACTGGGCCATTTTCTCCTCAGCTTCTGCCTTTGCATGTCTTATCACTTTCTTAGCATCCTTCCGTTTGTCCAGATACACCTCTTTGTCGTTATTATTTTGAGTCTGTTTATATTTCCTAAAAGCCATCTTTTTTGCCTTTACACTAGTTGATACTTCTTTTGTGAATCACACTGGTTTCCTTTTCCTGGTGCTTTTCCTAACCCTTTTGATACAAAGGTCTGTTGCACTTAGTATTGCACTTTTCAGTTTTTCCCACCTCTCCTGCACTCCTTCCAAGTTCCTCCAGTCTGCCAATGACTCACTTAAACATCTCTCCATTTTTGCAAAGTCAGCATTTCTAAAATCCAACACCTTTGTTTTTGTGTGACAGGAGTTGGATCCTGTCTTTATACTAAACCATACTGCTTGATGATCACTGGATCCCAGGTGCTCACCCACATGTGTGTCGGATATCCTATCACCATTTGTAAGAATTAAATCTAATATTGAGTCTTTGCGAGTGGGCTCCCTCACCAATTGCTTGAGAGATGCTCCCTGTAAGGAATGTAGAAATTTGCCACTTGTAGCTGAATTAGCAAAAGACCCCTCCCAGTTTACATCAGGTAAATTAAAGTCTCCCATGATTATGACTTCTCCCTTTAAAGCCATTTTAGTGATGTCCAACAATAGGTTCCTGTCCAAATCCTGCCCCTGCCCTGGTGGTCTATAGATCACCCCAATGCGAATAATGTCCTTCTCTGCAGTTTCTATGGTGACCCAAAGGGCCTTAGTTTTGTCTTCAATATTTTGTATTAAAGTAGCATTTATGCTTTTTTTCACATACATTGCTACCCCTCCCATTCGTCCTATTCTATCCTTCCTAAATAAATTGTATCCTGGTATAACTACATCCCAGTCATGATTATCATTGCACCATGACTCTGTAATTGCCACAAAATCCAGGTTATCCCTTGTCATTATCGCAATTAGCTCTGGAATTTTGCCTCCTAAGCTCCTAGCATTTGCACACATAGCTTTAAGATTTTTTTCTGTGCATTTGTTATTAGTAGCCATGTCCAGACAGTACAAAATAAATGACAAGTTTAAAGTTGAAATTACCTGTATGGGGATGTTTTCTCAGTTTTTTTTTTACTAATCAGGAATCACACTCTGTCCTGTACACCACGACTACACCTCAGTAAATGTAAAGATATAGTACCCTGACCACAATAAGCAAATGATCAAAGGAGGTAAACACCAGAGAGCATGCAATAATAAACTGTTTCATTGTGCAACTTCCCCACACATGCAATGTCAATTACAAGGCAATCATTACACATATACATACATTAGAAGTTGCATAGAAGTAAATTTGTAGTTGTTGTTGGTGCTTGTTGTCTTTCAGTTTTCGTACAGTTTAAGTACAGGCTAAGTACAACCACTTATATTTCTCCACTTTGAATTCTACACTATCTGTGTCAGCCTGGCTTGTCAGCCGTGTATACCTTAATATGAAGACCAAATACCAAGTGTTTGCATTTCCCCTGATTAAGGCCACACCTCACTACCCATCACCCACAGAGGGTCAGTGAGGAGAGCAATAAAATTTAAACAAACAAATGCTGAGGGGGAAAGATACCATCACATAAGTACAAAACAATAACAGATCACACTACTTTTTTTTTTACAAATATTACAATTACCTAAGAATGCTGTTATATTAACTAAGCCCAATGCAACACTGTCTGCTGGGAGCAGTAGTTCGAATTAATTACCTAAGAATGCTGTTATATTAACTAAGCCCAATGCAACAGTGTCTGCTGGGAGCAGTAGTTTGAATTAATTACCTAAGAATGCTGTTCAGCTGATCTTAAGTGGCTTTCCCTTAAGGTGGTGTTTCTGCTAGCTATTGCCTCAGCTAGAAGAGTGTCGGATTTGGGTGCCTTGTCCTGTAGTTCCCCTTATCTGATATTTCACCGTGACCGGGCGGTTCTTAGGACTCATCCCGGATACTTACCTAAAGTGGTTTCTTCGTTCCACCTCAACCAGGAGATTGTGGTTCCAGCACCTGTTTCTCCTGATCTGTCTTCCAAAGAGTGGTCTTTGGATGTGGTACGGGCTCTCCGTATCTATGTGAAGAGAACTGCTTCTATTAGGAAATCTGATTCGCTCTTTGTGATGTTTGGATTTCACAAACGGGGCTGGCCTGCTCACAAGCAAACTTTGGCCAGATGGATTAGAATGGTGATTGCACATGCTTACGTGAGGGCTGGCCTCTCAGCTCCTGCTCACATTACGGCCCATTCTACTTGGTCTGTGGGACCTTCTTGGGCGGCCAGCCGTGGTTCGACCCTTGAACAATTGTGCAAGGCGGCTACGTGGTAATCTGTGAACACGTTCATAAGGTTCTATGCTTTCGATACTGCCGCTTCCCAGGATGCTTCCTTTGGACGCAGGGTTCTTGCGCCCGCTACAGTGCATCCCCTCCCATAAGGAACTGCTTTAGGACATCCCCAATGTCTATCCTTGTGGAGCCCAGTGTACCCCGCAGCAGAAAACAAGATTTATGGTAAGAACTTACCTTTGTTAAATCTCTTTCTGCGAGGTACACTGGGCTCCACAAGGCGCCCACCCTGACGCACTTAGCTTTTTTGGGTTGGTATGGCATTAGCCGCTGACACTTCTCCGGTCATGAGAGTGTGGTGTATGTGGCTACTAACCGTTGTCGTCTCTTTTCCTGCTACTGCATTGGGCTGGTTAACTAAAAACTGAGCTCCTGTGCAGGGAGGCGGGGTTATAGAGGAGGCATCGCTGTGCATTCTGGGAACAGTCAAAGCTTTGAGCCTGTTGGTGCGTCGGATCAAGATCCTACTCTACACCCCAATGTCTATCCTTGTGGAGCCCAGTGTACCTCGCAGAAAGAGATTTAACAAAGGTAAGTTCTTACCATAAATCTTGTTTTATGTATGTGTGTGTTTATGTATGTCTGTGTGTATCTGATGGTGTATACTGTATATGTGTGTTGATGTGTATAAGTCTGTGTATACACCTGTGTATACTGTATGTGTGTGTGTTTATGTATGTCTGTGTGTATATGTCTGTGTATATGTGTGTGTTTATGAGTATATGTCTGTGTATATGTTAGAGATGTGCGGCGGGCAGTTTTCGTGTTTTGTGTTTGGTTCTAAATCCCCGCTCGTGTTTTGGTTTGGGATTGGTTTTGCCAAAACCACCCTTTCGTGTTTTGGTTTTGGATCTGGATGATTTTTGAAAATAAACATAAATATGGCTAAAATCACATAATTTGGGGGTAATTTTGATCCTACGGTATTAACCTCAATAACATTCATTTACACTAATTTCCAGTCTATTCTGAACACCTCACACCTCACAATATTGTTTTTAGGCCAAAAGGTTGCACCGAGGTGGCTGTATGACTAAGTTAAGCGACACAAGTGTGCGGCACAAACACCTGGCCCATCTAGGAGTGGCACTGCAGTTGCAGACAGGATGTCACTTAAAAAAACTAGGTCCCAAACAGCACATGATGCAAAGAAGAAAAAGAGATGCAAGATGGAATTGTCCTTGGGCCCTTCCACCCACCCTTATGTTGTATAAACAGGACATGCACAGTTTAACAAACCAATAATTTCAGCAACAGGGTCTGCCATGAAATGACTGGTTTGTTTGGGCCCCCACCAAAAAAGAAGCAATCTATCTCTCCTTGCACAAACTGGCTCTACAGAGGCACATCGTGCAAAGAAGAAAAAGAGGTGCAATGAGGTTGCTGTATGACTAAGCTAAGTGACACAAGTGTGCGGCACAAACACCTGGCCCATCTAGGAGTTGCACTGCAGTGGCAGACAGGATGGCAGATACAAAAAAAGGCACCAAACAGCACATCATGCAAAGATGTAAAAGAGGTGCAATGAGGTAGCTGTATGACTAAGCTAAGCGACACAAACAATTGGCCCATCTAGGAGTGGCACTGCAGTGTCAGGAGGGCAGATATAAAAAAGGAACAAAAACAAAGGAAAGGACTGCGCTTAACGCTATTTGATGTCAAAGCTGCTATGGGGGTGAAGAGGAAGGGAATCCACGTTTCCCAATGGCAATGTATTGAACAAAATAACCTCCAAGCGCTAAAAGCTCAAATATTGCACTTGTAATGATTAGTATATAAAGTGATGATTTATTTAAAAGAAAACAAATTCTTACATTAAATGCATATAATTCATAAATAGTCAGTTAATTTTTTTATTTTTTTTAAAAAAAAGGGGGAAACAATTCATACATTAAAATTATGGAACACAGTGAGTCCTAATACCGGTATACCACATGTAGACAAAACAACATAAAATATATATGTAGACAAAACAACATAAAACATATATCAATTGGTGGGACGCCCTGGCAAATTATCCACCTATATAAGAAACAGCAGCAACTTGTTAAAATCAATAAATTATGTCTCTTATAAAATGTAGGATATCATCCTCAGATCTTGCTTTTATCTTATTAAATCCAAAAAAAATTATTTTTGGAGGTATCCAATAATTTATTCCAAGTCCTTATTATCCCAAAATGAGGGTTAAGAAAGTCACTTTAGGCAAGTTGAAAAGTCAGAGGGAACCAAAGCTTTCTGTGTCTGCCGGCAGACATGTAGGTGCTCTCAGGTGGATAATTCGCCAGGGCGTCCCACCAATAGATATATGTTTTATGTTGTTTTGTCTACATGTGGTATACCGGTATTAGGACTCACTGTGTTCCATAATTTTAATGTATGAATTGTTTCCCCCTTTTTAAAAAAAAAAATTAACTGACTATTTATGAATTATATGCATTTAATGGAAGAATTTGTTTTCTTTTAAATAAATCATCACTTTATATACTAATCATTACAAGTGCAATATTTGAGCTTTTAGCGCTTGGAGGTTATTTTGTTCAATAGATATAAAAAAGGCCCAAAACAGCACATCATGCAAAGATGAAAAAGAGGTGCAATGAGGTAGCTGTATGACTAAGCTAAGCGACACAAACAATTGGCCCATCTAGGAGTGGCATTGCAGTGTCAGACAGGTTGGCACTTAAAAAAAATAGTACCCAAACAGCACATCATGCCAAGAAGTAAAAGAGGGTATGACTAGGCTAAGCGACACAAGTGTGCAGCACAAACACCTGGACCATCTAGGGTTGGCACTGCAGTCCCACTGCACTAATGGCAGATACTGGACGCACGTCTAACACCAGAATAGTTGTTATGGCCTCAGTAATCCGCTTTGCAGCAGGGTGTGTGTATATATATATATATATATATATATATAGCAGTATCACTGGAATTATATGGCAGTACCACTGGACATATACGGCAGGATCACTGGAATTATATGGCAAGATCACTGGATTTATACGCCAGTACCACTGGAATTATACGGCAGGATCACTGGACTAATACGCCAGTACTACTGAACTTATAGGGTCGGATCACTGGACTTATACTCCAGTACCACTGGAATTATACGGCAGGATCACTGGATTTATACGCCAGTGCCACTGGAATTATACGGCAGGATCACTGAATTTATACGGCAGGATCACTGGATTTATACGCCAGTACCACTGGAATTAGACGGCAGGATCACTGGATTTATACGCCAATACCACTGGAATTATACGGCAGGATCACTGGATTTATACTCCAGTACCACTGGAATTATACGGCAGGATCACTGGAATTATACGGCAGGATCACTGGAATTATACGGCAGGATCACTGGAATTATACGGCAGGATCACTGGAATTATACGGCAGGATCTCTGGAATTATACGGCAGGATCACTGGACTTATACGCCAGTACTACTGGAATTATATGGCAGGATCACTGGACTTATACGGCAGTATCACTGGATTTATACGGCAGTACACTGGACTGGATTTATACGTCAGTACAACTGGAATTATACGGCAGTATCACTGGATTTATACGGCAGTACTACTGGAATTATAAGGCAGGATCATTGGACTTATATGCCAGTACCACTGGAATTATACGGCAGGATCACTGGAATTATACGGCAGAATCACTGGATTTATACGGCAGTACTGCTGGACATATACGGTAGTATCAAAGGACATATACGGCAGTATCACTGGACTGGACTTATACACCAGTACCACTGGAATTATATGTCAGGATCACTGGAATTATACGGCAGTACCGCTGGACATATACGGCAGTACCACTGGACATATACGGCAGCACAGGGACACCATCACTGGACTGATGCAGGACAACACAGCACCACTGCAATGGACTGGACTTATACAGCAGCACTGGACATATGGCAGCAGAGGACAAGACCACTGTGACTGGACTGGACTTATACAGCAGCATGGCAGCAGAGGACACTACCACTGTGACTGGACTGATGCAGCACAACACAGCACCACTGGACTGGACTGGACTTATACACCAGCACTGGGCATATGGCAGCAGAGGACACAACCACTGTTACTGGAAAGATGCAGCACAAGACACTACCACTGAGGACACTGAGGACGGAGACACGTCCTTTCTCTACCCTCTCCAATGCTGGAGTGAAAATGGCGGGGAAGCGCGGCTCCTTATATGGAATCCAAACCCCCGAGAGAATCCGACAGCGGGATGATGACGTTTTGCCTTGTTCTGGTTTCCAAGTCAGGCGGGAAAACCCGAGCCTGGATCCGAGTGGTGAAGTTCAGGCGGGTTCAGTTTAACAGGGAACCAAACCCTCTCATCTCTAGCTTCTCACAGTATAATGTACTTTTTAATCCTTGGACCAATCTAGGTATATACACCAGAGCATAGGTTATTTCATGTTATTAGGTATATATTGCCCTTGCTATTACCTGCAATATGGTATGTATTGGAAATATAAAGACCATTGCAATACTGTGTGACTACAGCAGGACAGGCCATAGTGTGTGACAGGAGGAAGAGCCAGGCAGCTGTGCTAGCTCATTACCATGTGTATCACATATGTGAGTCCATTGTGTGAGGTGTGATAGGTGTTGCTGGTAATGTAATCAGAACAATGACTGAGTGACTGGTAAAATAGCTGCCAGCCCAAGTTATTCATCTAGATCATCAGGTAATCTGGGAGGTAATTAGTTTAGAACTCCCAGAGGATGTACAATGGGTCTCCACAGAACTATACTGGCTGAAATAGCCTTGGGATATCCTGACCCAACCCTCTGAGTAGACTATTTGGCACCAAAGGGGATCTGCCAGTCAGGTATATAAGGAGAGCAGGACTCAATGGAGGATATTCAATTGTGGTGGATCCTGTGAATCAGACATCAGCAGGAAACCCTCTGAGCTGGGCATCACTGTGCCACCAGAGGAAACCCTACCAGGACAGGGTCAGTGTGAGCCAGTACCCAAGGCTGGGGGACACAGGACTGTCTAGCAAACGTTAGTGGTAAGATACAGATTATTGCTATTGCTACTTATGGATACTGACTGCAAGAGGCTGCTGGAGGATATGTGCTACCAATTACCCTGTAACATGTGACCATCTTATGGTGTTGTGCTGTCATAATAAAAACTTATTTTTTATATATTCTGATCTGCCCGAGTGAATTAAATCCCACAGTGGGTAACCACTGTCCCAACGAAGCGTGGTTTCCTCACAGGGGTGCTCTGCTGTATCAGTCCAGGTGGGGTGCTCTGTCTGCTGTATCTGAAAGGGGTGCTCTTCTGTATCAGTCCAGGTGGGGTCCTCTGTCTGCTGTATCTGAAAGGGGTGCTCTATCTGCTGTATCTAAAAGAGGTGCTCTGCTGCATCAGTCCAGAAAGGGTGCTCTATCTGCTGTATTTGAAAGGGGTGTTCTGTGTGTCCATCCAGGGGCTCCGCCTCAGTGTATGATAAGGCCTAACATTTGTATTTAGAATATGTATTAGTATAAAATGTAAATCCTATATATGCCTACATTACACTACAGCATGTTGTGTGTATATTAATACTAGAGATCAGCAGGTCCGGTTCTCAGAGAACCAGACCAACCCCAACTTTGGAATCGAATCCGGATCAGAGTCCGGCTCGGGACTTCCTGCCTTACTCAATTCCCAAATCGAGGCTGAATGTCATCCTGATGTCAGAATCTTGCAGGTTTGGGATTCTATAAAGGTCCACAGTGATCGGCGCCATCTTCACTCCTGCTGTGAAGAGTGTAGTGAATGGACATGTCTGTATCACTACTGTGTTGTCTGGTGTGGGGTGGTTGCTCTGTCTGCTGTATCTGAAAGGGGTGCTCTGCTGTATCAGTCCAGGCGGAGGAATATGTCTGCTGTATCTGAAAGGGGTGCTCTGTCTGCTGTATCTGAAAGGGGTGCTATGCCGTATCAGTCCAGGTGGGGTGCTCTGTCTGCTGTATCTGAAAGGGGTGTTCTGTGTGTCCATCCAGGGGCTCTGCCTCAGTGTAAAATGAATATAATAGAAGCTAAAAGCCTAAAAATATAATTATTAAAAATACATATATATATATATATATACATATACAAACACACAATTTCCTATCGGACCGGCACTCCCTCTGTTTTGGTACTGCTGCTCCAGTGCCCTCTGTTATAGGTATTGCCACGGCACTGAAGAAGTAAAGCGGCACTCAAAGTCCTTAAATAATGTATTTATAATTCAAGACATCAACAGGGACACCAACGTTTCGGGGCCACACTGCCCCTTTGTTTACTCACCTGGACAAAGGGGCAGTGTGGCCCCGAAACGTTGGTGTCACTGTTGATGTCTTAAATTATAAATACATTCTTTAAGGACTTCGAGTGCCGCAGTACTTCTTCAGTGTCGTATGTGTATATATATATATCTATATAAAATATACAAACATAAATATACTGTGTACATAATTATAAATATAAATATATCACAGTATATCACAATGTAATTATTAGAATCTTTAATAACACCTCATTCCTCACCTCCTGATGCCCCTTGTACTCCTGCTCTACCCTAGTGAAAGAAGGCTCTTCTCTCCGCAATTACAGGAGGCAGAGCACAAATACAGTAGAGATGAGCGGGTTCGGATCCCTGAGATCCGATCCCTACCGAACCTCCCTACCCGAATCCGGATCCGAGACAAAACGTCATCATCCCGCTGTCGGATTCTTGTGGGATTTGGATTCCATATAAGGAGCCGTGCGTGACGCGTCGCGGCCATTTTCACTCCAGTCTCGGAGAGTGTATTGAGAGGACGTGTCCTCAGTGTCTGTGTGGGCGGGAAAGTGGGGTGGCGAATCTTGTGCTGTGTTGTGCTGCTCAGTCCAGTGTAGTCAGTGTCTTTTGCAGCATCAGTCCAGTGACCAGTCACAGTGGTGGTGTCCTCTGCTGCCATATATCCAGTGTAGCTGTATAAGTCCCATACAGTGTTGTTGTGTTGTGCTGCATCAGACCAGTGGTAGTGTCCTGTTCATCAGTCATTCCAGTGACGATATACGCTGCTGCTATATTTCCACTGTTGCTGTATAATAATTATAACAACAACCCAAGTCCCTTACAGTGTTGTTGTGTTGTGCTGCATCAGACCAGTGGTAGTGTCCTGGCCATCAGTCATTCCAGTGACGAGGCAGTCACAGTGGTATATGCTGCTGCTATATGTCCACTGTTGCCATATAATAATAACAACAACAAGTCCCCTACAGTGTTGCTGTGTTGTGCTGCATAAAACCAGTGGTAGTGTCCTGGCCATAAGCCATTCCAGTGACCAGGCAGTCACAGTGGTATACGCTGCTGCTATATGTCCACTGCTGCCATATAATAATAATAATAATAATAACAACAACAACAAGTCCCTTACAGTGTTGCTGTGATGTGCTGCATCAGACCAGTGGTAGTGTCCTGGCCATTAATCATTCCAGTGACCAGGCAGTCACAGTGGTATATGCTGCTGCTATATGTCCACTGCTGCTGTATAATAATAATAATAATAATAATAATAATAATAATAATAACAACAAGTCCCTTACAGTGTTGTTGTGTTGCGCTGCATCAGACCAGTGGTAGTGTCCTGGCCACCAGTCATTCCAGTGACCAGACAGTCACAGTGGTATACGCTGCTGCTATATGTCCACTGCTGCCGTATAATAGTAATAATAATAATAATAATAATAATAATAACAACAAGTCCCTTACAGTGTTGTTGTGTTGTGCTGCATCAGACCAGTGGTAGTGTCCTGGCCATCAGTCATTCCTGTGCCGCATATTGTCTTATATAACTCCCAAAAAATAATGGAGAACAAAAATTTGGAGGATAAAATAGAGAAAGATCAAGAACCACTTCCTCCTAGTGCTGAAGCTGCTGCCACTAGCCATGACATAGATGATGAAATGCCATCAACGTCGTCTGCCAAGGCCGATGACCAATGTGATAGTAGAGGGCATGTAACATCCAAAAAGCCAAAGTTCAGAAAAAAAGGACAAAAAAAGATATTTAAATCGTCTGAGGAGAAACGTAAACTTGCCAATATGCCATTTATGACACGGAGAGGCAAGGAACGGCTGAGGCCCTGGCCTATGTTCATGGCTAGTGGTTCAGCTTCACATGACAATGGAAGCACTCATCCTCCCGCTAGAAAAATTAAAAGAGTTAAGCTGAAAAGAGTACAAAAAAGAACTGTGAGTTCTGAGATGGTATCACAAATCCCCAAGGAGAGTCCAAGTGTGTCGGCGGTTGCGATGCCTGACCTTCCCAACACTAGACAGGAAGAGGTGGCTCCTTCCACCATTTGCACACCCCCTGCAAGTGCTGGAAGGAGCACCCACAGTCCAGTTCCTGATATTGAAATTGAAGATGTCACTGTTGAAGTACACCAGGATGAGGATATGGGTGTTGCTGGCGCTGAGGAGGAAGTTGACGATGAGGATTCTGATGGTGATGTGGTTTAAGTCAGGCACCGAGGGAGACACCTGTTGTCATGGGATGAAGAAGCCCATTGTGATGCCTGGGCAAACTACCAAAAAAGCCACCTCTTCGGTGTGGAATTATTTCTCCACAAATCCGGACAA
The DNA here is from genome assembly GCF_028390025.1 of Pseudophryne corroboree. Taxonomy (NCBI): domain Eukaryota; kingdom Metazoa; phylum Chordata; class Amphibia; order Anura; family Myobatrachidae; genus Pseudophryne; species Pseudophryne corroboree. Next base: position 567,699,895 of record NC_086444.1, read on the forward strand.
CAGGTGTCAAGCCATCTGTTGCCTCTGTCAATCTGTAATAAGTAGGGGTAAGGATGTTAACCACCTAGGAACATCCTCCCTTATATGTCACCTGCAGCGCATTCATCATAAGTCAGTGTCAAGTTGTGAAACTTTGGGTAAGAGCGTAAGCAGTCCACTGACACCTAAATCCCTTCTTCCTCCTGTACCCAAGCTCCTGCAAGCCACACCACCAACTCCCGCAACGTCAACTTCCTCCTCAGTCAGGAATGTCAGTAGTCCTACAGGCCATGTCACTGTCAAGACTGAGGAGTCATCTCCTAACCGGGATTCCTCCGGAGAATCCTTGAGTGGTACGCCTGCTGTTGCTGCCGCCGCTGCTGTGAGTCGATCGTCATCCCAGAGTGGAAGTCGGAAGACCATTTGTACTACTTCCAGTAAGCAATTGATTGTCCAACAGTCCTTTGTGAGGAAGATGAAATATGATAGCAGTCATCCTTTTGCAAAGCGGATAACTGAGGCCTTGACAGCTATGTTGGTGTTAGATGTGCGTCCAGTATCCGCCATTAGTTCAGTGGGACTTAGAGAATTGTTTGAGATACTGTGTCCCCGATATCAAATCCCATCTAGGTTCCACTTCTCTAGGCAGGCGATACCAAGAATATACACAGACGTCAGAAAAAGAGTCACCAGTGTCCTACAAAATGCAGTTGTATCCAGTGTCCACTTAACCACGGACATGTGGACAAGTGGAACAGGGCAGACTAAGGACTATATGACTGTGACAGCCACTGGGTAGATGTATTGCATCCCGCAGCAACAACAGCAGCAGCGGCACCAGTAGCAGGATCTCGCAAATGACAACTCGTTCCTAGGCAGGCTACGCTATGTATCACCACTTTCCGTAAGAGGCACACAGCTGACAACCTCTTACGGAAATGGAGGAACATCATTGCAGAATTGGACTCTCCTGGGGATTTGTGATATCGGACAACGCCACCAATATTGTGCGTGCATTACATCTGGGCAAATTCCAGCATGTCCCATGTTTTGCGCATACAATTTATTTGGTGGTGCAGAATTTTTTGAAAAATGACAGGGGTGGGCAGGGGATTGTGTCGGTGGCCCAATAAATTGCAAGCCACTTTCGGCATTCTGCCATTGCGTGCCGAAGACTGGAGCACCAGCAAACACTCCTGAACCTGCCCTGCCATCAACTCAAGCTAGAGGTGGTAATGAGGTGGAATTCAACACTCTATATGCTTCAGAGGATGGAGAAGCATCAAAAGGCCATGCAAGCCAATACATCCACCTATGATATAGGCAAAGGAGGGGTAATGCACCTGACTCAAGCACAGTGGAGAATGATTTCCATCTTGTGCAAGGTTCTCCCACCCTTCGAACTTGGCACAAGTGAAGTCAGTTCAGACACTGCCAGCTTGAGTCAGGTCATTCCCCTCATCAGGCTTTTGCAGAAGCAGCTGGAGAAATTTAAGAGGGAGCTAAGAAGGAGCGATTCCGCAAAGCATGTGGGATTTGTGGATGGAGCCCTTCATTCACTTTGCCTGGATTCCAGGGTGGCCAATCTGTTGAAATCAGAGCACTACATTTTGGCCACCGTGCTCGATCCTAGGTTTAAAGCCTACATTGTATCACTCTTTCCAGCAGACACAAGTGTGCAGAGGTGCAAAGACCTGCTGGTTAGTAAATTGTCAACTCAAGCAGAAGGTGACCCGTCAACAGCTCGTCCTTCAATTTCTCCCGCCACTAGGGCTGTAAGGAAAAGGATAAGATTTCCGAGCTCACCCGCTGGCGGTGATGCAGGGCAGTCAGGAGCGAAAGCTGACATCTGGTCCGGACTGAAGGACCTGCCAACGATTACTGACATGTCTACTGTCACTGCATATGATTCTGTCACCATTGAAAGAATGGTGGAGGATTATATGAGTGACAGCATTCAAGTAGGCACGTCAGACAGTCTGTATATATGCTGGCAGGAAAAAGAGGCAATTTGGATGCCCTTGCACAAACTGGCTTTATTTTACCTAAGTTGCCCCCCCTCCAGTGTGTACTCCGAAAGAGTGTTTAGTGCAGCCGGTAGCCTTGTCAGCGATTCGTGTAGGAGGTTACTTCCACAACATGTGGAAAAGATGATGTTCATCAAAATGAATTATAAATTCCTCCGGGAAGACCTTTACCAGCAATTGCCTCCAGAAAGTTCACAGGGACCTGTGATGGAGGATTCCAGTGGGGACGAATTAATACTCTGTGAGGAGGAGGATGTACACAGTGAAAGGGGTGAGGAATCAGAGGATGAGGTCAGCATCTTGCCTCTGTAGAGCCAGTTTGTGCAAGGAGAGATTGATTGCTTCTTTTTTGGTGGGGGCCCAAACAAACCAGTCATTTCAGCCACAGTCGTGTGGCAGACCCTGTAGCTGAAATGATTGGTTTGTTAAACTGTGCATGTCCTGTTTATACAACATAAGGGTGGGTGGAAGGGCCCAAGGACAATTCCATCTTGCATCTCTTTTTCTTATTTGCATCATGTGCTGTTTGGGGACTAGTTTTTTTAAGTGCCATCCTGTCTGTAACTACAGTGCCACTCCTAGATGGGCCAGGTGTTTGTGCCGCACACTTGTGTTACTTAGCTTGGCCATCCACCTACCTCATTGCACCTCTTTTTCTTCTTTGCATGATGTGCTGTTTGGGGCCTGTTTTTTAAATCTGCCATCCTGTCTGCCACTGCAGTGCCACTCCTAGATGGGACAGGTGTTTTTGCCGCACACTTGTGTTGCTTAGCTTGGCCATCCAGCTATCTAATTGCACCTTTTTCTTCTTTGCATCATGTGCTGTTTGGCGACTAGTTTTTGAATAGTGCCATCTTGTCTTCAACTGCAGTGCCACTCCTAGATGGGCCAGGTGTTTGTGCCGCACACTTGTGTCGCTTAGCTTAGTCATACAGCCACCTCGGTGCAACTTTTAGGCCTAAAAACAATATTGTGAGGTGTTCAGTGTTCAGACTAGGCTGGAAATGAGTGGAAATGAATGTTATTGAGGTTAATAATACCGTAGGAGCAAAATTACCCCCAAATTCTGTGATTTTAGCTGTTTTTATGTTTATTTAAAAAAATCATCCAGATCCAAAACCAAAACCAAAACACGAAAGGGTGGTTTTGGCAAAACCAAGCCAAAACCAAAACATGAAAAAAAGTGCCAGCCGCACATCTCTCAAATACACTAGGCAGTGAAATCCGAGGCGAGCGTGGTTCCGCCTCTTCTAATCACAACACCAGCACACAGGGGCAAACACAGGATTTTTATGGGGTGGGGGTGGGGGGGTTCCGTGTGTGTGCATATGTATACAGTAATAGACACACACATACACACATATATACTTATACATGTCACAATGTAAAGGGTTATATCATATGCGCTACAATACTTGATGGGTATATACACACAAAATGTCAGACCGGTTTATTTTCGAGTGTCCCAAAGATCGCAATTGCAGTCTCAATACGATTTCTCCACGAACAGGTACATGTGAAAGAAAAACAAAAACAAAAATCTCCAATGTGTAGTAGTTCTTTTCACAATGTGAGAAATATGGCGTGACTGAAGGGTATCGATTATCCACTCCTTTGTGTCTTTATATGGTATTATGGGACCACCCGGAGAGTGTTTTGATTAAAAACACAGAATGCTCACTTTCTTGCTTACTTTATAATACATGAACGAACTCCTATAAAGGTTTCTTTCGATTTTTCCAAAGAGCACCCTCTTCACTTGCTATTATAGATGTATCTCTCAACAATGGTATATAAAGGAAAAGAGAAAAATTCCAATGTGTGATGGTTCTCCTGAACCTTGTATTATAGATGAATGGGATATACGGGTGACATTCTGACCCTTTCCCCTTTGTGTCTTATGAGTTTTTTAAAGGACCACCCGATATGTGTGATGGATCACAAATACAGAAAAAGCTTACTTTTGCTTACATAAACACATGCAGGTATACACATATAAAGGTATATTTCAGACTTGTGTGAAATCCACAAGAAACAGGTATCTTCTAACATGACATGCTTACACGTATGCTTACTTGAAGTGTGCAGGGTATGTTCCTATAGCGGTTTCTTTCAATCACCTCCGTCTGTTATCTCCACCAAAAACCAGCCGTTTTGTGGTAAAAAACAGATTTATTGTATACAAAATACAAATTAAAACAAAAACACAAAAAACTAAAAATGAGAGCGAGGGGTCATTATTCCAACCGGTTGCACGGTATCTTGACACCTACCTCCAACCATGTGTGAAAAAAATTAAGAGTTACATTAAAGACACGGGTGACTTTATAAATGAGTTAAAATCTATTGTGGTCGACACTGAAGGCTTTCTGCTAGCCACTATGGATGTATCCTCATTGTATACGGTCATACCTCATCAGGCAGGTATGGCCGCGGTTCGAAGAGCATTGCTAAGTAATCACCACTGTCATCCACCGATTGAGTTTCTGCTGGAACTGCTAGAGTTGACCCTTACATGTAATTACTTCAAATTTGGTGACCGATACTACCTCCAAACATCTGGGACCGCGATGGGAAGTAACATAGCCCCGGCGTATGCCAATCTATACATGGAAGAGTATGAACAACAATATATATTCCAGATGTTTGGTGGTAGTATCGGTTACTACAAACGGTTCATAGATGATGTGTTTCTACTATGGTCTGGTGATAAAACTGCCTTGGAGAGTATGGTAACGCATCTCAATCAGCTAGACACACCAATTCGTTTTACGATGGAGTGTGACCCTAATAGTATTAATTTTCTGGACGTGACTGTATTCACCACTGACAGGGGTTATGGATTTAAGTTATACAGGAAGATCACTGATCGGAACACACTACTACACTATGGCAGCTACCACCCAAAACCACTCAAAGAGAGCTTACCTATTTCCCAATTTATTAGGGTCATGCGTAACAACTCGGACACTCAGATCCTTAATGACCAATTGTTGGAGATGCAACATCGGTTTCTCGAGAGGGGATATCACCCCAATGTGGTTGAAGAGTGTCTGCGCAAAGCTGAAATCCGCTTTAAGGGCAGTAAAAAATCCACAAATAGGATGGAAAAACCATTTGTGTTCCTGACGACCTATGACACAGGTAGCTTTGCCACGAGAACTGCTATGAAAAAGAATTGGGGGATTGTGGCAACCGACAATACCCTCAAAGATGTACTTCCGAAACAACCACTAATAGCCTACAGACGTGGACCAAACCTACGCAATATGTTGATGCGTCCGGACCAATCAGTGGTGAAAGAGGTGGAAGGATGGCTACCCCCAAAGAAACTTGGGTGTTATAAATGCCCAAATTGCACGACATGCAGGGGTATGCTAACGGGCAATTCTTTCCCACATCCACATGATGGAAAACGGATATCTATACAACATCGCCTGACATGTACGTCTGATTATGTCATTTATATACTGACATGTCCATGCTCACTAGTCTATGTGGGCAAAACTATCAGGTCCTTTCGAGAACGGATCTCTAATCACCGCTTGAACATCAGACAAGCACTAAAAATGGGCGGGTCTGATAAACCAGTTGCCCGACACTTTGTGCAGCACAAGCACCAATTAACAGCTTTACGGTGATCGACAGAGTACCACCATTATCCAGAGGCGGCGATCGAGCGAAGATCCTATTACGCCGGGAAGCTTATTGGATCCATAGACTGGAGACTGTTTTTCCCAAGGGTCTGAATGACTCAGTACACCTCAGTATTTTCTTATAAACCATGTATTACATATTCCATGGTTGTTCCACTCATGGGCATTTTTTTACTAGTTTTCTCCTTTTCTCCTTTTTTTCAATTTATTTATTTTTTATTAATTTTTTTGTAGTGTGTTCCGATCGGTGAGACTAGTCCTGTTACAATGGGGCTGATGGAGCTGCAGCTCCAGGCCCAGCATCAAAATAGGCCCACGTCATCTTTATATTGCTATGCTGCTGTAGACAGGAAAAACAAATTCCTGCTACAGCAGCCTGCCAGTGGGTATTCGTGGCCCCGCCTCCCGGCTGCATAAACACCCCGTCCATCCCCCGAACGCCGGCCATGGTGTACACAGGAACCCCCCTTCCCAATGTGACTGGAGCTCAAGAGGGAGAAGCTGAAGTAAAGTGGCCCGGCGGCCGCTGGTCACGGGCAGTGAAGGTCCACGCTGGACGGCCAGGCGGTGTTGAGGTTGAGAGCTGTGGTCACCGAGTCGGGAGCAACAGGCGCTAAGAAGTGATTGCTGCCAGGAGCCGCGGGAGCCTCTGCTAGCATCACACCGGGGAGGCAGGAAGCACCAGATCGCCGGAGGTCACCAGCGCAGCATGTCAATCTGAGCCGCAAGCAGGAGGTAAGAGGGGAGCCTCTGGTGGTTGTCCCTTACGGCTGGATGTGAAACAACTGGATCTACACCAAACTCCCCAGTCGGCGTGGGAGGGCAGAGACTGTAAATCGGCCAGACAGGTTAATTTCTAAAATCAGTCAAAAACATATTGTAAAAACATATGTTTTATACGTTCTTTCTTATTATCCGCACAAAATACATGTGTGGTTTTTTTTTTAATTCAATAAGTTTTTATTGGATTTTAGATAGTTTTACAATTAAACAGCGCAAAAGGCAATACAAAACAAAATAAAATAAAACAGATAAAAAATAAAAACAGCAGAAACAACAACAGTACATAGAGAGCACAGCGGTACGTGCGGATATGAATCCCAATCAGAGTCAGACATCATTAGAGCACTGGTGATGTATCAGTACTATATATTTAACACATCGCACCATGGTATTACAGTGTTAATAGTCACATTAACCCGGCCGGCTGCGGGCCACACACCCCACAAACCTCCCACAGAAGACTCGCAGGACAGTTAATTAGATAACTCTAAGGCTCACAGTATTTATCCATGAAGTAGCGAGAACTCATCCACTTTCCCCATACAGCAATAAACTTTTTTTCTGCATTCCTGGCCAGAAATACAAATTTTTCATGTGTAACAGAAGCGTTAACCAGAGAAATCCAGGATTTTTGGGCCGGGGCTCCATTAGCCAACCACAATCTGGCTATGCAAACCTTGGCCAAAGCACAGAGGTTCACAATGTAGCGTCGACCAGGTGGATCCAGAACCTCCTCATCTATAGCCGCTAATACGCAAGTGATAGGTGTAAGTATGGAAGAAGGGACACCCGTATCAACTATAGCACGTATAACCTCCTCCCAAAAGACCGACACCATGGGACACAGCCAGAGCATATGCCAAAAGTCTGCTCCTAGACTACCACACTTGGGGCATTTTGAACTATGGGATATGCGACAGCCTCACCGGGGTCATATATACCCTATGCAATAAGAACAATTGAATTTGCTGATATCGGACAGAGGAAGTTGAAAACCGACAAGATCCCAGAGCACCCTCCCATATGTCATCCGACAATGGACCCAAATCAGATTCCCACTTAGTCCTAAGGGAGACAAGGGGGTCTATATGATACCTTTGAAGTATATGACCGTATATTTTGGAGACTAAATGTCCGGATCCCACCGTTTGCAGTAGTAATTTAACCGGGGAATCAGCAAGAGCCGGAGGGCCATCAGGAAATTGGGCAGACATAGCATGTCGCAATTGGAGGAAGCGAAAAAAATATACAGAGGGGACATTAAATTCGTGTTGAAGCTGCTGAAAGGATCTAAAAACCCCATCAGTGTATAAGTGTCCTATTGAGTTCACTCCCCATGGCTCCCATACCCTCCTGATTTGAAGCTGACACAACTCGGGCAATCCATATTTATTGTCCAATGGAGTGTCAGGGTCAATACCATGTCCTTGCAGTATAGAGTGCACCAGCCTCCAGATAGTAATATATTGTTTTATGAGTGGCAGTGATGACATTTTGACATTTCCACAGAGAAGCAGTCGCAGTGGGGAGCCTCCTGGATACTCCTGTAGCACCAGCTGCGAGTGCAAACTTGAGTTGTCAGAATCATTAACCCATTCCCAGAGATGTGCTAATTGTGCTGCCAAGTAATAAAAACGAAAGTTGGGAAGAGCCAAACCCCCTAAAGTTTTTGTCCTGGTCAAAGTATCAAGTTTCAACCGTGCCCGTTTACTGGCCCAAATTAATGAAGAAAGCAGACCATCTATACGTTTAAAAATCCTCTGGGGGATGTATACGGGAGATTGCTGCAGAATATACAAAAGTTTGGGCTGAAAGACCATTTTCACCATGTTAACCCTCCCTGTAACCGTTAGGGGCAGTTTCCCCCAGACCTTCACTTTACCACGAAGATAAGTTATTTGCGGTGTGACATTGAGGGAGGTGAATTTGTGGGGGTCATTAGATACCCAAACGCCCAGATATTTAAAGTAGTTCACCCATCGTAATGGGAGAGTAACTAATGGGGAGGCAGGGATCTCACCTCGAAACGGGATAATAGAGGATTTCTCCCAATTAATCAGGAGCCCAGAATAACACCCAAACTCGTTGATAATTTCTAATATCTTAGGCATAGACTCAGCATAGCGGTCCACAAACAGCAGAATGTCGTCGGCATATAGAGCTATTTTCTCCTCCCTGGTGCCTACTTTAAAACCAAAAATTTCAGAGTTTGCCCGCAGAAGGCATGCAAGGGGTTCAATGGCCATAGCAAACAGGGTAGGGGACAGTGGGCACCCCTGACGTGTACCTCTAGACAGGGGGAAGGAGTGTGATACAAAGCCATTCACTGCCACTCTGGCCAAGGGAGAGGAGTACATCAACCGAACAAATTTAATAAATTTGGGGCCTATACCAAACTTACGCATTATGTTCCACAAGTAATTCCACTCCACGGAATCAAAGGCCTTAGCGGCATCCAATGATACCACAATGGAGGAGGAGTCCTCACGGGGGATCTGTAAATGGGTAAATAAGCATCTGAGATTAATGGACGTTGATTTATTGGGCATAAACCCTGTCTGATCTGGGTGAATAAGCTGCGTAATAACTTGATTCAGTCTACATGCCAGGACCTTGGCCAGAATTTTGATGTCGGTGGGCAGCAGGGAGATAGGGCGATAAGAATCAACCTTCCTTTGATCCTTGTCAGGTTTAGGAAGGACAACAATCAATGCCTCCGCCATGGACAAGGGAAGGGATTCCTGTGCAAATATCTGATTGTATAGCTCTAATAATTGGGGGACAAAAAAATCTAAATGACTCTTATAGAGTTCAGACGGTATACCGTCCAGTCCCGAAGCCTTCCCGTTGGGAGCGGCCTTGATAGCAGCAACGATCTCCTCCGGCGAAATAGGTGCCTCGAGGAAATCATGTGCCTCACAAGTCAGTAGGGGGACTTGTATAGTCTGTAAGTAGTCATCCAATTGCACCGAGGTACAGTTTAATTTAGAGCTATACAAACACCTATAATAGGACACAAATTCCGATGCAATTTGTGGAGTCTACAATAAAGCGGTAACATCTGAGGCCTCAATTTCAGCCACGATATTAGAAGACCTCTCACCTCGTGCCAGGGAAGCTAAATATGATCCCGGCCTATCCCCAGAAGCATAAAAGGCATGGGAGGAGAAAAGGAGTCTATGCTGAGTCTTTTCCACGAGATAATCTTTCCACTCCCCCTGGGCTGACAACCATGTGGATTTGGAGCTGTCCAAACTATCCTGCAGATATTGTGCTTCTGCAGCAATACTCAGGGTTTCCAACTCGGACTCCCGGCGCCTAAAAAAGGACTTTAAATTAGCCACCCTTTTAATTAAGGTTCCCCTCAAAATAGCCTTAAACGCATCCCATAAAATAGATATAGACTGCCCAGCCTTATTTATCTAAAAAAATTCCCGCCATGCAGCTACTAAATCAGAGCCATCGCCCATATGTACAAGCCAGAATGGATTAAACTTCCATACGGCCTGGCCTCTGGAGCAATTAAAATCCAAGACCAAGGTTAATGGGGAGTGATCCGATATACCTCTAGCCTCATATCTACTATCTCGAACCCTAGGGACCAAGTCGCTCGAAAGGAGGGCCAGGTCAATCCGAGAGAACGAGGAGTGAGAATGTGAAAAGCAGGAATATTGCTTAACAGACGGGTGTCTCAGTCTCCAGGGATCGACCAGGCCCAACCCCGACACAACATCAGCAAAGCCAGACTTTCCAGAATGCGGACCAGAGGGAGTAGTAGAGAATCTATCCAGCGCTACATCCAACACATTATTGAAATCCCTCAGGCAAACTACAGGTGTTCCCGGTGACAAGGCCATAAACCCTGCAGCTTTTTTCAGGACATCGGAAGTGTATGGGGGAGGCACATATACGGACAATGGAAGCAGAGGGGCACAATGAATTCTGCACTTTAAAAACACAAATCTTCCCCATGAATCCGATTGTACAGTGTCCAGCACAAAGGGAACGGTCTTTTTTATAAGGACAGAGACCCCCCGAGAGGCAGAAGTGTGCATAGAATGGAATGCCCAACCCATCCAAGGTCTCTTAAGGGAAAGGATCCTACTGCCCACCAGGTGAGTTTCCATAAGACATACTACGTCAGCGGCATACTGTTTAATTTGTCTTAGCACAAGAGATCGCTTAATCTTATCGTTGAGTCCCCGCACATTCCATGATAACATCCTAAGACCAGCCATAAGAAATCATAATGATAATAGGGGCCACAGCCCGCAGCCAGCCAGATCCACCCTCATGGTACGCAGTCGCAAGGCACCAGTGCTCAATGAATAAATTAGTAAACCACACATAGACAAACCCAAAACATCCATACAAACAACAACCGTAGCCTATAACACCCCTCCCCCCCCACCCCGTACACTACTCCCAACTTGCAGCATACCTGGATCCCAAAACAGAACACCGACTCAAACCCAAAACACGCAGCAAGCTATGTTCTGGGTGGAGCCAAGAATGTAATGGCCTCGAGAAAAGAGAAAAAGTAAAAAAACAAAAAAAAAACAAAGGCACACTCCCAGCCACTAAACTAGATCACCCCTAGAAAAAAGAAAAAAGGGGTGAAACATATGAAATCTCCCCCCGGGGCTTAAGAGCATAATGCAATCGGATATAGCAGGACCACACAGATTTCCTCCCCCCTCCCCTCCCCCCTTTGCACAGCAGTAGAAACATTATTGGCCTAAATAAGAAAAGGAAAGAACAGACAAAAATTATCCTTCCTCCCTCCCTCACATCCATGTAACAGATATGCATATGCTCTCAGCATACATAGCAAAAGTCCCATATCCATAGCTCCAGGAAATATCAAGGATCTGCGAGGACCCGCCTCGCCGGGAAACGATGATCCAGCCAGAGCTATGCCTCATGTGGAGTAGTAAAGAATTTAGTCTCGCCATCAGCCACCACCCGCAATCTGGAAGGGAAGAGCATAGCATATGGCAAGTCAAGCTCAGGAAGCCTCCTCTTAACAGGCAGAAATTGAGCCCTATCCTTTTGTACATCCACCGCAAAGTCCAGGAAGACAGATATTGGGGATCCATTCCATTTAAGAGGGCCTTTCGTGCGAGCTAGCTTTAAAACCAAGTCCCGGTCACGGAAATGGAGAAACTTGGCAATGAAGGTACGAGGCGGAGCCCCCGGTGGCAACGGGCGCATCGGCACCCTATGGTCTCGTTCCACTGAAAAGTAGGGCGAAAATTCCTCAGACACAAATGCATCCCTAAGCCATTTTTCAAGGAAGTCTTCAGGAGACGAGCCCTCCTCTTTTTCAGGTAGGCCGACGAAATGGATATTATTACGCCATAAGCGTCCCTCCATATCCGTCAATTTCCTGTGCACATCAGTCATCTGGGATTCCAGGGCATCAGTACGCCTCCCCAGCGGAGTAACAGAGTCCTCAACAGTGGAGATACGGGTCTCAACTTCCCCTACTCGCTCCCTCGCCCTCTGAAGGTCATGGTGAATAATAGAAAGGTCGGCCTGTACCTGCCCAATCTTATCAGCCAAGCGAGCCTCGCTGGCGGTCACAGCATCCAATACTCTGTAAAGCAGCATCAGGTATTTCAGAGGAAGCAGAGCTATTTGCGGGAGATGGGGGCGAAGCCTCAGACCGCCCATCCTCCCTTCTCTGCTGCGGAGGAGCAGGATTTCGAACAAACTTTTCTATCGTACCGGCCGCGGCGCTCTGCTGGCGGCCCCGCACCATTTGGGATAACACGGTGCCACGGTAGGAGTCCAGTACCAAATATCAAAGCAAATGCAGGTATGAGGAGTAGCAGAGGTACCAGCACAGTATTAAGGACTCAAACGGCGTAACAGATGCGTGCACAGAAAGACACAAGCAGTGAGTGAGTGAGATAGATAGCTTGATCCTCAAGCCGTGGTCCTCAGTGTGAGGGGGCCATATAGGGTTAATCTCCTCTGTATACGATCCAGTACATGGGCATGGATCCCAATCCCTGATACTTAATGTGTAGCTGTAAATATGCCTGTTTATAATGTGAAGGGGTTATGAGGAGCAAGACAAACTCCAGGCACAGGGCACTTCCAATCTCCCCCTCCACAGCAGCAGCGCGGCCCCTCCGCCTCAGACCCTGAGACCAGGCAGAGGCAGCATGGAGGACAGGGAGCGGCTGGCGACGGGACAGTAGGAGAAGAAGGGGGAGCGCACACCCACGGGCAGCACGGTGGAGGAGGAGCGGTCACGGAGAGTACTCACTCCGGCCTCGTGATCTTGGCTGGTGGCAGCGAGCAGCGGCTGGCAGAGAGACTTCCGGGTTTGAGGAGAGCGCCCGGCTGCAGCATCCCACGTGGGCCCAGCTCCGGAGGCCGCACACAAACGGGCTGTAGCGCACCCATCCCCGGCCCCACAGCAGCTCAAACGGGGTTAGAGGGGAGCACCAACTATTCACCCAGCTGCAGTCCGACAGGAACCCCAGGGGGGGAATCAGGATGCGGTATAAGGATATTGTGGCTGGAGAGCTGCACAAGATACGTGCTACTCCATGCCCGTCCTGGCCACGCCCCTACATGTGTGTTTTAATTGTCCACTGAAAATGGGAAACCAATATCTCTGTGATTATAGTATAATGCTGGGTACACATAGGCTTATATGTCGGCTGATCTATTGAACAGCTGATATGTAGCGAGCCCGTCGACCAGTGTGTAACAACGATATGTCTGTGAACGCCATCGTTCACAGACATATCGCATCGGCCCTGCATCACACACATCTTCACATATATTGGCGCATTGCTGTGTGCATACAGTCGGTCAGCCGACAGCCCGTGCACATGCTGCAGCAGCTGGCGGTGACTGATGGCTGAAATGCCCGCCCAGTTCGTGACACCAGTCACAACGGATCAGGCAGTGTGTACAGATGGAGCCATCCTCATCTATCCCTTTAATAGGATTAATTGAGCCAGGGCAGTCTTTCTTAATCCCCTGCTGTAATGACTTAATCCCCTACTGTATTGTTCTCTCTGTATTGTATTGCAGCTGAGAACAATAGATGAAAGGCTTATGCTAATAAACCTTGGTGCACCTAGGCGCAGCAGAGAAGGCTAGATGAGCGAGGCCCCATCTGTATGTACAACACACTGCGTGGTCTGTCTGTAGATATATCTGCAGATATATTGAGCAGTGTGTACCCACCATAATTCAACAACAGTACCAGGGATCTCCCTTCTATGGGGTATATTCAATTAGTCGGTAAACTGGCACTAATTCGACTGTTTGCTATAGCGGGCATTTTTGACAGTTTTTTGCTTCATTTTCATCATGCCTTTTCATTTTTGTATTTTAGTTGAATCGACATGGATGAAAACAAACAAAAACTGTTGTAAACGCCCACAAATTCTACAAAACACGTGGATCAGCTGTGAACTCACGATCCATGTGGTTTTTGGCCGGGCAGATTTTTCACAAGCTGAAAAATCGGAACGGGCTTTAAATAGGTTGAATGCGGCATCTGGCAGCAGCGCATCCCATATAGAATTGTGTGTGAGATGCGGTGGGGAGTTTTGGAGGGATCGCAGCAGGTATCGGAGATAACCACTGTGATCCCTCCTTTTTACATTGCAGTGAATCCCATCCCTCGAAATCATGTGGGTTTTTTTCAGATAAATGGGCTCCTAAAACTCCCCAAAAATGAGCTATGACAGTCGGAGCTCCACTAAAGCGCAACCACCCATGATGCAGAAAGAGTGAGATTTGGGTGGGGGGTGTTAAAACTGAAATCTAAATTGCAGTGTAAAAATAAAGCAGACAGTATTTACCCTGCATAGAAACAAAATAACGCACCCAAATCTATCTCTCTCTGGACATGTTATATCTGCCCCCCCCCTGCAGTGCACATGGTTTTGCCCATCTGCTAACAAAGTTGCTGCTACGATCAGGTCTGAATTAGGCCCATAGGGGGTCATTCCGAGTTGATCGTTCGCTAGCAACTTTTTGCTGTGCTGCGATCAGATAGTCGCCACCTATGGGGGAGTGTATTTTCGCTTTGCAAGTGTGCAAACGCTTTTGCAGCCGACGGCACAAAAAAGTTTTTTTTGCAGTTTCTGAGTAGCTCTGGACTTACTCAGCCACTGTGATCACTTCAGACTGTCCTGTTCCGGAATTGACGTCAGACACCCGCCCTGCAAACGCTTGGACACACCTGCAGCGGTGATCACGACCCTGCGGCGACACACAGTAGGCCTTTCTTACATTTCAGCTCAAGGCCCATATGGACCTTAATCTGGCACTGTATATACAGCACACATGCATATGCCCCCGAAACACATATTCACTACAGAAAATATAGGCTGCTGCAATCATTATAAACCCCCCCTCCTCTACACCCCAGCAAATATTGGCTGTTGCAATCATTTATTATATATTGTTTAAAACTTTTAAACTTGTAAAGTCACAAGTTGATCATTATCCTCACATATTTACCCAAAGACTCGAGTAGCTGTAAAAGGTATGCTTCAGAACAGGACCACATTATTTGGAATTGCATCTCACTCAGAATAGCCAAAATTTCCATGATGACATATATGCTCTTACTGTAACTTAACTTGTACTTGCACTCATAACTTATGCAATGCAATGCTCTTTTATTGCACATATTGTATTAAAATGGGCACTATTATGGTAAGTCCTTGCTAAATTTACACACAGTAATGTGTTAGTATTAGGGACAGTTTGGACCCATCGATTGAGGTTCACCTTGACGTGGTGGATGGATCTTCATTTTTGGCCAAACATATTCTAAGAGCCTCATTTATACTCCATTTTAATTGTGCAGTTTATCATAATTGTTTTGAATATCAGTTTTTCTAGTGCTTAGTGTGTGCACCTGCATTTTCTTTTTCCTGCATGGCTCTTGAAGTATCAGCATGGTAGCACATCTTATTATGTTTAAAAAGAAGGCGTGTAATTCATATAGTAGCTATAGGATTTTCTGTACTGTGTACACATTAAGCATGTCTACATAGTGATTTTACATTAAAGTATATAAGCATTAACCCTATCCAAACCCTATCCTGAACCACGTCCTAACTCTAAACCTAAGCCTAACAGCAGCCTAACGCTAAACCTAAGCCTAGCTCTAACCGCAGCTTAACCCTACTTCTAAATCTAACCCTAACTATGAGATGTACTGTCAACATTGTGACTGTCAACCTTCACAGTGTCAACATAATGACTATGGGGTTATTCAAAGATTGCTGCATACACAGCCAGATCTGCATCCATCTCCTCACATGCTAGGGACCACCCAGCACAGGGCATGCCCGTCCAGCATGTGTGAGGCTGCCTCCCAATGCGTATGCAGTTAGATTGCTGGCTCATTGTAACTAAGGATGACCTCTGGCAGCGCAGTCTGGCTGCGATGTTAGGCAGTAGGATGCCATTTTTTTAATCGGTGTGGCTGATTGTGATGTCATACAGCCACCCTGAAATTGGTCACGACATGCCCCCGTTCAGCCCAGCCCAACCCCTAATGCTGCGATGACGTCCCCGACGGCCACCGCTTTCAATCACACTGCAGACTCATTCCTCCCGGATGTGGCTGCAATGTGTACGGTCATGCACGCGCACTGCAGCCAGTGCACGTAGGCAGACTACTCCTATGCAGCTGCTGCATACAGATGTGCAGCGGCATTCAGGTCTGAATTAGGCCACAGGGCCACATTATGACCACAAAAAAAAAATCACATCTTCATGCCCTTAGGGTAAAATGTCAATATCTGAATACGCACAATGGGGGTCATTCTGACCCGATCGCTCGCTGCAGTTTATCACAGCACGGCGATTGGGTCGGAAATGCGCTGGCCGGGAGTTACTCCTCAAATGCAAAAGCATTGCTGCTGTGCAATACTTTCGCACTTCTGCGAGGGGGCCGGCACTGACATGCGGCGCAGAATAGCCCTGTGCTGGGCGTCCCCCCGCATGTCTGAGTGCCTGATCGTAGCTGTGCTAAATTTAGCATAGCTACGATCAACTCAGGATGACCCCCCATATTCTTGTAGGTCCACTAAATTAAATTGTATAATGTTTGTGGGATCATTTTTGTGACACAAAGATTTGAAACACTTTCTAATTTTTTTTTTTTTTTATCTCCAATAGATTTATTTGCTATTACTTTAATGTACAGTACTGTATTTCATGAAGACATGAAAAAACAATGTATCTCATGCAACTGTATAATATACAGGAGCTTGCTTCAATAAAATATTAATAGACCAACACACAGTCAGTTCAGTGTTTTTTCAAAGCAATGTATATGCATAATGCATGTAACATAACAAGACGTGTTGAATTCTAAAAAAAAAAAAATTATACCGGTTAGCACAACTTACAGTAAGTTGTTAAGTGACTGCGAGATTCGGGATGACATTTTCAGAGATAAAGGCCTGCTTGTCTACCACAACAAAAAGGAAATGCACTTTAGCACAGTAATTACATTACATTAGGGATGGACATCGGAAGCCCACCATCAAATGATGGCTGGGCTTCCGTCATTGAATCTTTCGATGCGATGGTAACTAACCAACGCATCAAAAGAATTAGATATGAAAAAATATGAATTTTATTTGTGCATGTGCAAAAAAAACTGTTTGCGCATGCGCAAAACGTCTGCAGTGTGGCCGGCCGGGGCGGGACTGGGGGCAGGACCCGGAAAAAACATTGGGAAACTATCAAATGTTTACCATTCGATGGCGGCAAACATTGGAATGCTGCCATCGAATGGTAAAAACACTAACATCAAATAAAAAACATTAATAGTTTGAAACCATCGTGTTCCGATGTCCATCCCTACATTACATTCTGGTGGCCTACATTGTACAATTTTACTGCAGTGGTTTACATCCAAAAGTTGAGCTCCTCTTGGTTTAGACAGCTTTTACTTACTGATTTCATTACTTTTTTGATAATACTGTAAGCAGCAAGGTCACATACCTATTATTAGACAGTGGTAGCTGTTAGGGACATTGATTAAATGTATAGTGGCACAAGCATTCCAAGCTATAATCCCTTATTTACAGATATTTGTAAAATAATCTATGAGACCTAGTATTATCTTGTTTATAGAATTCTCTGAAATGCTTCAATATCTTTCTTTACTCAATTTTCATAATTTCTTTACTGCCATTTGGACACCCAGATTAACGTTGCCATAGTTTATTAAACACACTATATGCATACTTGCAGGACATTTAACATACATATTGGCCAGGGCTGGTTTAACCAATAAGCATGTGATTAGAGCATCAAGGGAAGTGGGGTACCGCAGAATTTACCATGGACCAAAATACAAAACTACTAATGGTGCAACTGGTTCCACAAAATGGGGCTCCCACAATAAATGAAAAAAATAAAAAATAAAAATATATATATATATATATATATATATATATATACACACCCTCTTTTTCCCTGCAGCACTCCTTCACGCCACTCTCTCCAAGGTTCCTAAAGGGACAATATTGAACCTATTATTTAGAAATACATACAAAGCTTGGATTGCATTACATATCCATATGCATACTGGTCCTCACTTTTCTAAATAGCTACCACTCTGGGGTAACCCTGACTTTCCGCCTTCACTTACCATCTCCCACTATGTTACCTGGAAAGAGAAATGTATTGCTGCAATTTGAGATATCATTGATCCAGGAGGCAACCTTTATTCTTTTCAACAGCTCAGAGATACCCATGGTATTCCCCATTCCCAAATGTTCCTATATCTGCAGACTAGACATCTTGGGGGTCATTCTGAGTTGATCACACGTAGCAACTTTTTGCTGCTCGTGCGATCAACTAGACGCCGCCCATGGGGGACTGTATTTTAGCATAGCAGGGCTGCGAACGCTTGTGCAGCCCTGCTATGCTAAAAAAGTTTCACTCAAAACAAAACTAGCCCTGCAGCTACTTACCCTGTGCGACGGATCCAGCGATGAAAGTCCTGGTCCTGACGTCAGACATCCGCCCTCCGTTCGCCTGGACATGCCTGCGTTCTTCTTACCACTCCCCAAAAATGGCTGGAAACTGAGTATCCACCCCGGAATGCCTCTCGCCTGTCCATCTTCTTGCGATCACCGCTGCGATCACATTTGTCGCTGGCAGCGGCGTTGCCCAGCGACGATCGTCGCCAGGCAATGACTTGCATGTGCAGTGCGCTTGCGCGCATGCACATTTCCGAGCCGTTCGCTGCGTGCAAACGGGTCGGAATGACCCCCTATGTGTACAGCAGGCTGCCACCTAACACATACTCATGATCCAATGCTCTTTGCATTCCCATTTTACACTATCTAGCTTAAATAAATCCAAAATTCAAATGACGATTTCCTTACTTCTGTTTGTTACCCTCCATCATGATTCCAGCCTTCTCTCAGATACCGCGAGCTAGGACAGCTGGGTGGTGACGGTGTGCACTTCGGTCACTTAGGATAAATGCACAACTTCACTGCCACCACGAAAGACGTTAAGGGAGTCTTTACGTTTTTCACATAAATATTAATATTTCACACTTAATTACACATTCAGCACAGATGGTGTGGCTAGTGTGCCCACAAATGAATGCACTCATGCAACCATTAATTTCTGTGGGCAAACTCCGGCTGTGAGTGGTATGGTGATAAATGCAGCTTGCCACGATGCGTATACCCGTGCGTATGCATTGCAGCAATAATGAGGCTAGCTACAGTGCATGCGTTATACTCCAAACAGTAATGCCCACTGTACTACATTATGCCTCACACAGTAATGGCTATTGCACCACATTATTCCCTACACAGTAATGACCATTGCACCACATTATACCTCACACAATAATGAGCATTGTGCCACATTATGCCCCACAGAGTAATGCCCACAGCACATTATGCCCCACACAGTATGGCCCAGACAATGCCTACCTGTCCATGTCCAAGGAGTCTGAAGCTGCTGTCTGTCCATAGATTCTGCACCGGCACTGCAGGTGGCATCTGTCCAGGGATCCTGACTTTTCATCTGTCATGCAAGGAGTGGAGGTGGGTCTCATCTGCAAATCATTTTTAAAAAGTCCCCAGATGTGGAGAAGCCTGTGTGCTGCCTTGTGACTGGGTGCAGGAGAGCACCAGGCCCCATAACAGCTGCATCCCCAGCATCTATGGTAGCTACACCACTGGCTGTGAGGAAAGAGCGAGAAGAGGGGAGCCTGTGTGGGTAGGAGGGGGTGGGTGGGGGGGAAGAGTACCACTGAAGGGGTGCTTTGGAGCAGTGAGGGAACAAAAAGAAGAGGGGAGCATGTGCTGGGGGAAAAATTGTAACAGATTATTTTGGTAATACATTATTTTGTTTTAAATAAATAATTTTCCCCAGTGAGAAAGCAAATTGAAAAGTGTGACAAGTTATATTGGGATCAGTATAATTTACCTACAGTCAAAATCCTGACGGTCAAAATACAGTCAACAATTGACCGATGGTCAAAATACCGACAAGGTCACAATATCAACAAGGTCAAAATACCGACATTTAAAATGTTGGCGCAGTCAAAATACCAACATTTAAAATGTTGACATGTCAAAAAGTCGACATGAGTTTTTACATTTCTGGGGGTGTGCATGTCAACATAGATGGACATGGACACCGTATAAGTGTACCGCTGTGCTCGCCATGCTTCGGGCATGGTGCCTCGCTCCTCGCTGCACTCGGCACACTATTATAATCCCCCTCCTCATCCACTGGGATGGTAAAGTAAGAACATGTTGGTTTCAATGAAAAAAATCATGAAAAATTTAGATTTTTTTGACCTGTCAACATTTTGAATGTCGCAATTTTGACCGTGTCAACATTATTAATGTTGGTATTTTGACCATCGGTCAATGATTGTCGGTATTTTGTCCATCGGGATTTTGATTATAGGTAAATTGACTGCATCCCGTTATAATGGCTCAGTCGGCAATTTTATACACAGTGAAAAGAAAAATACTTCATTTTGCATTATTATTGTTATTTTCAAGAAAATCACTTGTTTTCTGCTCTATGGCGATTGTCTGTTATATAACCAATCATTAAAACATTCTACAAAAAGAATATCAGGATTTCCATAAAAACACAATAAATTGTTTAGCTCTATTTAGCATGAAACAGAATAGAAAAACAAATGATGGATTACATCTAGTGTCTGTTGGTTACACATCTTAATTTGTCTTAATAAAAGAACAACTAAAGCGTTGAAGTAGTTGCTATAAATTGTTCATCTTGTAAAACATCTTATTCTAAGATGAACACACGCAGAAATTCAGTTTTCAATGATAATAATAGTAATAGTAATATATGAAAAGCAGTACGGATGGTGTAATGGTTAGCAACACTGCCTGACAGCACTGAGGTCATGGGTTCAATTCCCACCATGACCTTAACTGTGTGGAGTTTGTATATTCTCCCCGCACTTGCGTGGGTTTCCTCCCACAACCCAAAAATATACTGGTAGGTTAATTGGCTCCCAACAAAATTAACCCTAGCGTGGATGTGTGTGTGTGTGTGTACATGTGATAGGGAATATAGAGTGTAAGCTCCACTGGGGCAGGGACTGATGTGAATGGCCAAATATTCTCTGTAAAGCGCTGCGGAATATGTGTGCGCTATATAAATAACTGGTAATAATAATAATAATAATTCACCATTTGCACAGGAGCAAGCATGCATCTGTTCACTTACGTTTTCACAATTGTTGATTGCAACCACAATTGATACATTCAACCGTAAAGTAAAAGTATAGATGCATCAGGAACTAAGATGCAGCGATCATCATCAACATCAAAACTTACAGATGTAAATGATGTTGCTAGTATATTTCAAAATTCTTGTTAACTTTAAATAAGAAGCATATAATGGGGCATGATATGCTAAACTTGTGTCTACACAATCTTACTGTTCTGCTCTTGCATATTCTGACCTGCCTCTGCGTGCAAGGAGTCTACAGTGCAAGATACAGTACATGCGCTCTGAGTACAAATGGACTTCAAAGTTATATTTTTAGTGTTTCTGCCATGCATGTTTTCCTGAGGATCTACTACTGTACCCTCCAAAACTACATGCAGACAGAGCAGTATTAACCCATGGCTATTTTGGACCCCCTCCGACACTTTAAAGTTTCACCCAGGGGCGTAGCCAGGTCTTTCGTGGGCCCCACAGCAACATTTTGAAGGGGACCCTGGCCCAATGCTTCTAGAGACACCCCTCCGCAGCAGTTGTTAATGTTATGCCACATAGTAGTGCCCTAGTATACATTATGTGACATTGTAGGGCTGCCAGTACACATTATGCAACACAGTACCCCTAATTCACATTATGCCATAAACTGCCTCCACTTCATATTTTGCCACTTTACAGAGCACCCAGTACACATTATGTAACATTATAATGCCCCCCCCCCCCCCTCCCAGTACATTATATATCACAGTACAATGAGCAGGTACAAAGGCAAAACTAGATATTTCTAGGCCCCAAAGCAAAAGTTGTAAGGGTCCCTATTTACCACCCAATGGTAAAAAAAATTTTTATAAAGCTGGGCATACACTATACAATCATCTGGCAGATTATCTGTCAGATCTCGCTGGTTGGAATGAAATTCAGGTAATGGTTGAGAGCAAAAACAATTGACCATTTGCTCTCAAACACTGGAAAATGGACAAAAACTGTAGGTCATACAAATTTGTAAAATTACAGATGTAACCAATTTGTGTAACTTACAGGTTTTGCCCATTTTCCAGTGTTTGGGAGCAAATGGTTGATTGTCATTTTTTCTCATCCATTACCAGAATTTAATTCCAACCAGCAAGATCTGACAGATTATCTGTCAGATAATTGTATAGTACAAAAACACAGATGTTCCCGTACAGGTTCAATTCGACAGTTACCTCCCAATTCAAAATATTAATCCAAGTGGAAATCTGGGCATTTACGGGGTGTGCTACCTGCTACCTGTTAAACAACTATGTTACAAAAGAGGATAAAAGGGTAGCATGGTGCACAAAGTCAATAGAATTTAACAATTGGAATTAAAAAATAATTTTTATTAAATACATCTAAATCAAAGTAATTTCTCACCTATCAAGATTAAAAGGTGAAATATTAAAAGATAGATAGTAGATAAGAAAGAAGATTATAAAATATAGCGCCGGGATGCTGGTGAACACTCCTACTAATTAGAGATGTGCACCGTGTTTTGGTTTTGGATTCGGTTCCCGGCTGTGTTGTGGATTCGGCCGCGTTTTGGCAAAACCTCCCTGAAAATTTTTTGTCGGCTTCGGGTGTGTTTTGGATTCGGGTGTTTTTTTTCAAAAACCCCTCAAAAACAGCTTAAATCATAGAATTTGGGGGTCATTTTGATCCCTTAGTATTATTAACCTCAATAACCATAATTTACACTCATTTCCAGTCTATTCTGAACACCTCACACCTCACAATATTATTTGTAGTCCTAAAATGTGCACCGAGGTCGCTGGATGACTAAGCTAAGCAACCCAAGTGGCCGGCACAAACACCTGGCCCATCTAGGAGTGGCACTGCAGTGTCAGACAGGATGGCACTTAAAAAAATTGGCCCCAAACATCACATGATGCAAAGATAAATTAAAGAAAAAAGAGGTGCAAGATGGAATTGTCCTTGGGCCCTCCCACCCACCCATATGTTGTATAAACAGGACATGCACACTTTAACAAACCCATCATTTCAGCAACAGGGTCTGCCACACGACTGTGACTGAAATGACTGGTTGGTTTGGGCCCCCACCAAAAGAGAAGCAATCAATCTCTCCTTGCACAAACTGGCTCTAGAGAGACAAGATGTCCACCTCCTCCTCATCGTCCGATTCCTCACCCCTTTCACTGTGTACATCCCCCTCCTCACAGATTATTAATTCATCCCCACTGGAATCCACCATCTCAGGTCCCTGTGTACTTTCTGGAGGCAATTGCTGGTGAATGACTCCATGGAGGAATTGATTATAATTCATTTTGATGAACATCATCTTCTCCACATTTTCTGGAAGTAATCTCGTACGCCGATTGCTGACAAGGTGACCGGCTGCATTAAACACTCTTTCGGAGTACACACTGGAGGGGGGGCAACTTAGGTAAAATAAAGCCAGTTTGTGCAAGGGCCTCCAAATTGCCTCTTTTTCCTGCCAGTATACGTATGGACTGTCTGACGTGCCTACTTGGATGCGTTCACTCACATAATCCTCCACCATTCTTTCAATGGTGACAGAATCATATGCAGTGACAGTAGACGACATGTCAGTAATCGTTGGCATATCCTTCAGTCCGGACCAGATGTCAGCACTCGCTCCAGACTGCCCTGCATCACCGCCAGCGGGTGGGCTCAGAATTCTTAGCCTTTTCCTCGCAGCCCCAGTTGCGGGAGAATGTGAAGGAGGAGCTGTTGACGGGTCACGTTCTGCTTGACTTGACAAGTGTCTCACCAGCAGGTCTTTGCACCTCTGCAGACTTGTGTCTGCCGGAAAGAGAGATACAACATATGTTTTAAATCTAGGATCGAGCACGGTGGCCAAAATGTAGTGCTCTGATTTCAACAGATTGACCACCCGTGAATCCTGGTTAAGCGAATTAAGGGCTCCATCCACAAGTCCCACATGCCTAGCAGAATCGCTCCGTTTTAGCTCCTCCTTCAATCTCTCCAGCTTCTTCTGCAAAAGCCTGATGAGGGGAATGACCTGACTCAGGCTGGCAGTGTCTGAACTGACTTCATGTGTGGCAAGTTCAAAGGGTTGCAGAACCTTGCACAACGTTGAAATTATTCTCCACTGCGCTTGAATCAGGTGCATTCCCCCTCCTTTGCCTATACCGTAGGTAGCTGTATAGGCTTGAATGGCCTTTTGCTGCTCATCCATCCTCTGAAGCATATAGAGGGTTGAATTCCACCTCGTTACCACCTCTTGCTTCAGATGATGTTTGCTGGTGCTCCAGTCTTTGGCACGCGGTGGCTGAATGCAGAAAGTGGCCTGCAATTCTTCGGGCCACCGACAGCATCTCTTGCACGCCCCTGTCGTTTTTGAAAAAATTCTGCACCACCAAATTCAATGTATGTGCAAAACATGGGACGTGCTGGAATTTGCCCACATGTAATGCACGCACAATATTGGTGGCGTTGTCCTATGTCACAAATCCCCAGGAGAGTCCAATTGGGGTAAGCCATTCTGCGATGATGTTCCTCAGTTTCCGTAAGAGGTTGTCAGCTGTGTGCCTCTTATGAAAAGCGGTGATACAAAGCGTATCCTGCCTAGGAACGAGTTGGCGTTTGTGAGATGCTGCTACTGGTGCTGCCGCTGCTGTTCTTGCTGCGGGAGGCAATACATCTACCCAGTGGGCTGTCACAGTCATATAGTCCTGAGTCTGCCCTGCTCCACTTGTCCACATGTCCATGGTTAAGTGGACATTGGGTACAACTGCATTTTTTAGGACACTGGTGAGTCTTTTTCTGACATCTGTGTACATTCTCGGTATCGCCTGCCTAGAGAAATGGAACCTAGATGGTATTTGGTACCGGGGACACAGTACCTCAAACAATTCTCTAATTCCCTGTGAATTAACTGTGGATACCGGACACACGTCTAATACCACCGCAGCTGCCAAGACCCGAGCTATCCGCTTTGCAGCAGGATGACTGCTGTGATATTTCATCTTCCTCGCAAAGGACTGTTGGACAATCAATTGCTTACTGGAAGTAGTACAAGTGGTCTTCCGACTTCCCCTCTTGGATGACGATCGACTCCCAGCAGCAACAACAGCAGCGCCAGCAGCAGTAGGCGTTACACTCAAGGATGCATCGGAGGAATCCCAGGCAGGAGAGGACTCGTCAGACTTGACAGTGACATGCCCTGCAGGACTATTGTTTTTCATGTCTAATGAGGAAATTGACACTGAGGGAATTGGTGGTGTGGTTTGCAGGAGCTTGGTTACAAGAGGAAGGGATTTAGTTGACAGTGGACTGCTTCCGCTGTCACCCAAAGTTTTTGAACTTGTCAATGACTTCTGATGAATGCGCTCCAGGTGACGTATAAAGGAGGATGTTCCTAGGTGGTTAACGTCTTTACCCCTACTTATTACAGCTTGACAAAGGCAACACACGGCTTGACACCTGTTGACTGCATTTCTGTTAAAATAATTCCACACCAAAGAGGTGATTTTTTTTGTAATTTGACCAGGCATGTCAATGGCCATATTCATCCCAAGGACAACAGGTGTCTCCCCGGGTGCCTGACTTAAACAAACCACCTCACCATCAGAATCCTCCTCGTCAATTTCCTCCTCAGCGCCAGCAACACCCATATCCTCATCCTGGTGTACTTCAACAGTGACATCTTCAATTTGACTATCAGGAACTGGACTGCGGGTGCTCCTTCCAGCACTTGCAGGGGGCGTGCAAATGGTGGAAGGCGCTACCTCTTCCCGTCCAGTGTTGGGAAGGTCAGGCATCGCAACCGACACAATTGGACTTTCCTTGGGGATTTGTGATTTAGAAGAACGTACAGTGCTTTGCTGTGCTTTTGCCAGCTTAAGTCTTTTCATTTTTCTAGCGGGAGGATGAGTGCTTCCATCCTCATGTGAAGCTGAACCACTAGCCATGAACATAGGACAGGCCCCAGCCGTTCCTTGCCACTCCGTGTCGTAAATGGCATATTGGCAAGTTTACGCTTCTCATCAGACGCTTTTAATTTTAATTTTTGGGTCATTTTACTGAACTTTTGTTTTTTGGATTTTACATGCTCTCTACTATGACATTGGGCATCGGCCTTGGCAGACGACGTTGATGGCATTTCATCGTCTCGGCCATGACTAGTGGCAGCAGCTTCAGCACGAGGTGGAAGTGGATCTTTCCCTATTTTACCCTCTTCATTTTTGTTCTTCATCTTTTAATGTGTGGAATTATATGCCAGTAATATATCAATAGCAATGGCCTACTGTACCATACTGCTATACATATATATATATATATATATATATATATATATACTGGTGGTCAGCAAAATTCTGCACTGTCCTCCTACTATATACTGCGCACAACTACAATGCAGCACAGATATGGATAGTATACTTGATGACACAGAGGTAGAGCAATGGACTACTGTACCATACTGCTATATATATATACTTGTGGTCAGCAAAATTCTGCACTGTCCTCCTACTATATACTGCGCACAACTACAATGCAGCACAGATATGGATAGTATACTTGACAACACAGAGGTAGAGCAATGGACTACTGTACCGTACTGCTATATATATACTGGTGGTCAGCAAAATTCTGCACTGTCCTCCTACTATATACTGCGCACAACTACAATGCAGCACAGATATGGATAGTATACTTGACGACACAGAGGTAGAGCAATGGACTACTGTACCGTACTGCTATATATATATATATATATATATATATATATACTGGTGGTCAGCAAAATTTTGTACTGTCCTCCTACTATATACTGTGCACAACTACAATGCAGCACAGATATGGATAGTATACTTGACGACACAGAGGTAGAGCAATGGACTACTGTACCGTACTGCTATATATATACTGGTGGTCAGCAAAATTCTGCACTGTCCTCCTACTATATACTGCGCACAACTACAATGCAGCACAGATATGGAGCGTTTTCAGGCAAAGAACGTAGATATTTGCAGCACACTGAGAACAGATATTTGCAGCACACTGAGCACAGATATTTGCAGCACACTGAACACAGAAACTGAGAGAACGCAGCCACGTCCTCACGCTATCATCTCCAATGCACGAGTGAAAATGGCGGCGATGCGCGACTCTTTATATGCAATACGAATCTCGCCAGAATACGACAGCGGGATGATGATGTTCGGGTGCATTCGTGTTGACCGAGCAAAGCGGGGAGATCCGAGGCTGCCTCGGAACCGTGTAAAATAGGTGAAGTTCAGGGGGGTTCGGATCTCGAGGAACCGAACCCGCTCATCTCTACTACTAATATTAAGTGGCTGATTCAAATATCAATGAATATACTGTAACTCACACTAATAATATCTTGTCTTAGTTATTGGCTATATTGTCCAGCTAGATATTCACAGTCTCAGAATCTTGTGCTTGAAAATGAAAGAGTGACTATTCACAAGAGCTCAGTCCTTAATATTGATCTTGCCCTGTCACTGCGGGTATAACTGCTAGTTGATGTGAGAGCCTAACAAATTAATACTAATGAATCTGTGTCCAGATTATGCCGATGCATCCGAAATTATACTATTGGTTGTAAGGAGATATCTATAATAGTTCTCCAAGATGTCCAATATTAGGACAAAAATCACCTTGCAAATGCAGTTCATTCAATCGTTTAGATGCTGTAGTTATCTCTGTCCTCTAAGTTCTACAATGTATTACCCACACAAGTAACAGTTATACAAATGTATCTATATTGTATCTAATAACAACAAAGTTGTATCAATGTATCCATGTTATTCTGATTCACCAAGTGTTACATACAGGGTAGAACTTTGTGAGCATATTACTCAATTTGCTTTAACACTAAACCCCTCATATATTACTGATGTATGGGGTTAGGTATTATTTCCATGCTTAGTGTGCAAAGAGTTTAATCAGTGTAGGCTGTCCTCAGGGTGTTAAATTGTGTTTGCTCACAAATGATCCCTTGACACAGATCTCAATTTAAATACGACTAACTGCTTTAATAAGGACACAATGGGGGAGATTCAAATGTTTGAAAAGTCGGTTGGGTGTGTGTTTTTTCCTGTCTATTAGATAGGAAAAAACAGAATCCCAACGGACTTTTCAAACATTTGAATCTCCCCCAATGTCAATGAAGTTATATGACAAAGCATCTAGACACAGATCTCACTCTAAATGCAGCTTGCTGCTTCAATATGAGCACGCTGTCAGTAACGTTATGTGACAGGGCATCTCACTGATTATCACACCGCTACACAGGACATGCGTCTATATCTCACTGTGTAACCTGGTTTTCACTAATCTGAGCCCTCACGCTGCAGCCTGGACAGTAGGTGCATTCATTGACATTGCTTCTATTGATCTAATGAACATTAATTATGCTGTTGACACATTAACACCAAAGTAATATCATGTGTTTTAAACAGTATTTTTAGTAGTGTATACTGGGCTCCCAGCGCATCTCTCCCCCCGTCACCTACCCGGGTCGTTCTTCTGCCATATTGACAGTCGGGCAGCTTGGCGGCGGGTCACCCAGTCTGTAGGGCCTTTTAGGAATACCAATAGTTACCTACTAACAGCTGTGCAATAAGGAGACAACTGTTAATCATAAGAACTTAATATATAGCAAAATCTTAAAAGAGTGCTGTACAGGATAAAACAATATGTTCCAAACCTTAAATCTGTGTGTGGCAGACTTGCCTAAAAATTCTATTTTCCAAAATAAAAATGTAGTCATATGAATCAATCATTAAAAACACAGAGAAGAACAATCTTTCATTTTAATATTTTTATTTCCATAACTTTTAATTCATATGAAATAAAATTAACATTAAAGTGGAGAATTTTAGGATTTCAGGACTTATTATTAGAAGATATGCAAAACCAAAAAATTCCATCTCATTTTAGAAACATTCAAAGAATTGATGCACAGTACATCTTACGCATTTGTAAGTAAAATGTCAAATTAGCATGCAATGTAAAGGTCATATACTAAGAAGTATGAGCTCTGACCTTTTTGTATGACAGTTATAGAATTATGACTTAATTAAGGTTATAATTTAATGAGTTCTACAAACCTGACTGACATTATGACATACAGTACAATATACATAACTGGATGAAATATATGACATTTCTACATGCAGCCGTTGGCATTATACAAAAACATGATAGTGTTGTACTTTGTCTAATTCTCAGTGACCTCTCTGAAAACACTAATGGTTACTTTTTGATAAAATAATTAATGCTACCTACAAAAAAATGTGTAAATCAAAACATGCTCATTTGATCTATTTTATTGAAGCAGAATGGAATTACGGCGTGACATCTTAAAAGAAGCAGACATTTTGTAGCTAAGAAAATCCCATGTGTGTACACTTGATGGTGGAGACTCCTTCAGCTTGGGCTAGCACCCATCCTACCTGTCATTGGGTGTATTTAATTAGTATTAAGGTTCTAACGTTTGCAGACTGCTTTTTGGAATGGACACTATGGGGGTGAATTCAAATGTTTGAAAAGTCGGTTGGGTGTCTGTTTTTTTCCTGTCTATTAGATAGGAAAAAAGAGACACCCAACTGACTTTTCAAACAATTGAATATCCCCCTATGAATGTTACCTCTCACCTATGTAACACTTTTGGCATCTATGCTTCTTAATAATGCAACACTTTTAACTGCTATTTTTCAATTGTGTGACGCCTTGGGGCAGATGCTGGCCTGGGGGTCCATTGCTCTGAACCTTTGGAATGTTAGAGACCCACTTGATGAGGTCACCTGGCTGTGGTAGGTGGGCCAATATTTTTTTGGCCAAATCTGACGCTAAGAATCTCAATTTTACTCCATGTTGAATTGCAGATTTTATTATAATTGTTCATATTGTTATTTTTAGAGTCTCAGCATTGTAGCACCTCTTATTACAGTATGTTTAGTATTAGGATGTGAGTCCAAATAACCCTCCCCCCACTCCCATATGCCCCTCCTCCTCCATAGGTTGTGATCTCTTCAGGTACTTTACTTCAATCTTAATGGTTTTTCATATATCAGCTGGTGTCACATGCTGGTCTGCCCAACTACAGCTGGCCCCAAAGAGAGAACATAGTTGTGCAAGATTAGCAATGGTGGGCAACATCTATGTCCATCTTCAGTGGCAAATGCAGGATTTCTAGAGGGGGGTTTCCAAATGCAGTCCACAATTTCCTACTCTGCATGAGTCTGGGGGAGCGGTAGAAGAACCCAATAATGAACCTGGATATTAATGTAAACATAGGTCTTTTTAAACACTGTATACTGTATGAAATACATTATTAATATTTAAGGGTGTGGTATGGTATGCCGGCGACCAGCATACCGGCGCCGGAAGCCCAACCGCCAGCATACCGACAGCGTGGCGAGCGCAAACGAGCCCCTTGCGGGCTCATTGCGCTTGCCACGATGCGGGCATGGTAATTCTCCCTCCAGGTGGGTCGTCGCCGGTATACTGTGCGCCAGGATCCTGACAGTACCCACAAATCATCTCACTCCAGACTGACAAATTTGTGCCTTTTTGGTGTACTTCTTTCATGCATTTTTTTTAGATGCCCTTCCTGTGTAGTATAATGACCTTGTATCACTAATCTTCACTAGTTCCTTGGTGCAGTACGGAGTCATAAGTGCAACTTGATGCCGGGTCACCAGGAAATAAAGACGTGCATTCACACTAGAAATAAGTTACAATCAAAAAAGTTTCAATTTGTGCTCAACTTTGAATAAAGTCTTGATGCCTTTTACGTTCCCAATAACCCCTGGCACCCTAGGCAGCAACCTGAATGAAGTAGGAGTCCTAAGGTTAGGAGAATTTAAACTTACCTTTGTGCTCCTTCTTCACATAATGTGATTTGATTTGTAAGAGTACATTATAATGAAGTTCAGCCCTTTACACTGAAACAATGATGCTGCTGAAATGAAAACCAAACCTTAACTACAGTAAGAAATTTATATATATATATATATATATATATATATACACACACACACACACACACACACACACACACACACACACTATATATATATATATATATATATATACATATATATATATATAAATCTATATATATTTAGTAACTAGTACTGTGCTTAAAAGACTTTTATATTTTATGTTCAATATAGATCGTTCTCCATACCAAATATTATTTATCTTATGGTAAATTCGGCAGCTCCCTTCACATTGGTCCTCTGCCTGAAAAGGGCCTATTGGGTAGATAGAAAGATGGTTTCTTTGTGGGAGCCCATTCATATAACATTTTATAGGTTAATTCCTTTCACATTTGTCAAAAAGATCTTAAATTAGTTTTAGATACCAGAGTAAGTGATTCGTTGAGTACAACCAAAATCAATAGTTATACAATATAAACTTATTTATTAAAAAAATTTAGAGATACATATAAAATATTCATAAAATATTACTCCATAAGCACAGTGTATATGTTAAAAATCAGTTGTATCTTTTTATTACTGGATCTGAATAATCAATACATAAAATACCCTACGCGTTTCATCATCCAAGACTTTATCAAAGGTATAACAATACACAAAATCTAGCACTGAACTTTTTAGTAGATGGTGCACAACCTTCTGCACATAAAGTGTTACGGGCGATATGCCTAGAATAATGAATTAACATCCTTGAGGGCATTTTTGGTTAAACACAGATGGACAGCCGATTATAAATAAACAGAATGTGTATACATAATGAATACAGTATTCAGAAATGTCACAAATCAATAATATATAAACATTAATATAGCGCCTATAGCGCATTGTATTAACATATATGCAATGTGGTATGAAAATATTATAAGATGACAAAAGTATTAGGCAACAAATAGTACTGATGTAACATCAAAGTGTATGAACAGCGTCAGGTATATCTAACAACAATAATTGGTACTATTGTGACATACAATTTATATAACATAAAAAATACATTCAGGTTAATGTGGATGCCAGATCGTATGCTAAGCTTTAAGTTGAGGACTCAAGATACAGCAATTACTGCATCCATATATGGGAGCAATGAAAAAAAGGCCTTAGTGATACTTACACAAGAGTAGTGTGTTCCTCTCAGAGTTCAGTGGATTACTGAGAGAGAACTCTGGAGCCACTACTTATACCCCCTGAGGTGTGACATCACTTCCTCCTATGTATTATAATGGGACAATAAAATAAAATGGTAAAGAGGCACACAGATTTATGGAAAGGGTCTCTTTTAGATTATTATACATAGCTAATGATGCATTTAGTGGGCACAGTTAATTATACAAGGAAACCCTAAGTAAATAGTTGAGAAACAGCTAGTGGAAAGCCGGGGGAACCCATTTCCGGTTTGCGTTCCACCAGCAGCTACCAACTTCTGGCTTTGCCTTCCACCGGTTAGGTGGAACTTCCTGTACAGTGCAGGCTTCCTGAATGGCACTCCTAAATAGAAAACAGAGAGGCTCTTCCTCCTCAGCACTCATCAGAAGGGAGGAAGAGGAGTAATTCTCATATTAACAGCCTAAAGGGCTGGTACATTACCAGGGTACATTATATGGAAACTAAAGTATGAAATGGGACAATGCCCGATGTGGGGCACTTACGGTCTGTGTTCCACATGATACCGGAAGGTATTATGTTCTGCAAAGAGGAATGGGCGAAACTGCCCAAAGATAGGTGTGCCAAGCATGTGGCATCATATGCAAAAAGACTTGAGGTTGTAATTGCTGCCAAAGGTGCATGAAGTATTGAGCAAAGGCTGTGAATACTTATGTACATGTGATGTCTTAGTTTTTTATTTTTAAGAAATTTGCAAAAATCTAAAAAAAAAACTTTTTTCACGTTGTCATTATGAGGTATTGTGTGTAGAATTTTGGAATAAGGCTGTAACATAACAAAATGTGGAAAAAGTGAAGCGCTGCGAATACTTTACGGATGCATAGTCTCGCTCTCTCTCTCTATATTATATATATACAGGTTGAGTATCCCATATCCAAATATTCCGAAATACGGAATATTCCAAAATACGGACTTTTTGAGTGAGAGTGAGATAGTGAAACCTTTGTTTTTTGATGGCTCAATGTATACAAACTTTGTTTAATACACAAAGTTGTTACAAATATTGTATTAAATGACGTTCAGGCTGTGTTTATAAGGTGTATATGAAACATAAATGAATTGTGTGAATGTAGACACACTTTATTTAATGCACAAAGTTATAAAAAATATTAGCTAAAATGACCTTCAGGCTGTGTGTATAAGGTGTATATGTAACATAAATGAATTCAGTGCTTAGATTTAGGTCCCATCACCATGATATCTCATTATGGTATGCAATTATTCCAAAATACGGAAAAATCCGATATCCAAAATATCTCTGGTCCCAAGCATTTTGGATAAGGGATACTCAACCTGTGTATATATATATATATATATATATATGCATGTGACCGGCACTCCAACTAAAAAATACATAAGTACCTGGGTGCCCTCCCGTGGCACTACAAGGCCCAGCAGACAGCACAAATTGGTGGGCGGCACTCCAAGGGTTTGTAAAGAAAAGACGGCTGCACAAGCTGAATTGCTTCAACGTTTCAGACGCCTTTATTTGCGCCTTTCGTCAGGATCCTGACGAAAGGCGCAAATAAAGGCGTCTGAAACGTTGAAGCAATTCAGCTTGTGCAGCTGTCTTTTCTTTACAAACCCTTGGAGTGCCGCCCACCAATTTGTGCTATATATATATATATATATACACACAGTATATATAAGTTGTAACACTGTAAGGGAACAAGGTGCCGTTTCGTGGGGTAAATGGCAGCTATGCAGCAGCTGAGGAATCACACAAGTCCAGTGTGTGGTGTAACTGGCCACGAACAGTTTTATTAAACAGAAAACAAAACAAACATCAAAAGAAAATACCTTGCCTGCCCGGCACTAACTAAACATAAGACGTTCCTAACTATCACTAAACAAAAACACAGAGTTCTCCAGTAAACACTGTATAGCTCACTTGTAACAGGAAGCTCCTCTCACAGAGATTCTGCAGTCTCTCCCCAGGCAATCTGCCCACACTAATCAGGCTAGCAGCCCTAAAAGGCTCTTGCACAGCTGATAGCCCTGATTAGCCCTCTGTGAGGCAAAAGACCCGAACTGGGCCCAATGTCTGGAACTTGCCCTATCTCTCTTTCAGGGACCTTATCCAGCTTTTCCAATACACTGAAAAGGTTCTGACAAAACAAAACATTTTCCTAGAAGTTTTCATTTTTCTAATACATGTAAGACAAGAACCTGGGACAAACATACCTGCCCTCAAACACTATTCCAGTGTTCTGGTCACTATATATATATATATATATATATATATATACTGTTGAAGAAAAATACAGCGGCACTTGGAGTCTTTGTGAAGAATCAGATGTATTAAAGAAACATCAAACAGCCACCAACATTTCGGGGACCCACATGCCCCTTTGTCATGGTGAGTGGATGTGTGTGTACAGAAAGCCACTTACCTATATAGTAACGGAGCCCTCCACCCATGTGTGAAACCAGCCAGGAGGTGCTAGAGACACTGCGCCGAGCTGGTGCAGGAGGATGACGTCAGCGTTGCAGAGGAAACAGGTCGCTCCGGCAACGGCAGCTTGTGCGTCCGGTCGCCTAGGCAACTCTGTATATCCACGAGCGCTCCACTGCGCACCTCTGCAAGAAAGACATATGTTACTTCTATTTATGGCAACATTCTTAAAGTATACACTTTGTTTCAGATGTTTTTGCTGTTTTGAGATACACTGTAAC
Source organism: Pseudophryne corroboree (assembly GCF_028390025.1). Taxonomy (NCBI): domain Eukaryota; kingdom Metazoa; phylum Chordata; class Amphibia; order Anura; family Myobatrachidae; genus Pseudophryne; species Pseudophryne corroboree. The sequence goes on from NC_086444.1 coordinate 567,734,917, forward strand.
ACTTTATGTCATGTTGTTTACAGCGTTACCTTGGTCACGCAGCCAGGACCCGCGATGTCACTTCCGCCTGACAGAGAGATGCAGGAAATGTGTCCGGACAGTACTGCGGGCAACGTGACAGAGAAGAATGCCGGTGGGGGAGGTCTATGGGGTAAGTGTGGGTATTTATTGCATTGCTTGCCATTTGTGTGTTGGTCTAAGAAGGGGAGCACGCCCCTGAAATGTTACCGCTTGAAATACACTTTTTGTTTGCAAGTTACAAAGTCTCTGAGTGCCGCCTTATTTATTTGGATATTAATAGGAGCATTCACTCCAGTGGAAGGAACAAGTGCGAGCAAACCCTACGGGGCAGCAGAAGTGTGGGGGTATCGGTGAATATATATATATATATATATATATATATATATACACACACATATATACATACATACTAGCTGAATACCTGTGCTTTGCTGCGGAATTTCAAGTATAATCACAAAGATTTATTGTACAGGAATCTCTAGTCCCTGTGTTTTATTTTCTGGTCAATGGAATATACCTAGTTAACTGGTTAGTTTATCACAGAAATTCAGCACTTAGACTTACAACAGGACATGCTCTGCCCACCGCTGCCAATCTTTGTCAGGCCGCACCTCTGACTGGGCCTTCTTCGGATTAATGCTGTCAAAAGGCTGGCTCTGCGGAGAATAATCTGCCTCCTTCTTTGCCCCATCCTGCCTCTGATGCTGCCCTGCTTTGTGCTGTAAATGCTGGGACGACAGGCCAAGATTTGCCCGCTGTATGTTAAATATGTAATGTTTGCCACTGACTCATCACAAAATCTCCTCAACCATAAGGCTGGACTGCCTTGCCAGTGGCAGTTGCAGAGCAGTTAATTATTTAAAGTTTTCAATCACCCAACACCTTTCATCCTATATGACTTCCTCAGGGGGGTTTCTGTTCTTTTGTTGATCAAGTCTAATGGATAAATGTTCCACGTAATTTTCTCCTTTTAGACTTTAAGATTATACACTTTTCAATTCCTTGTATGCCAAATCTCATTAGAGCTGACTGTAAGAGAGTGAGTTTTTCTCCATAATGGAACTGAAAGTGATATACTTAAAATTCAGTAATAATGATGCATGGTCCACATGTCGGAATCACATGCCATGATCATTTGTCTGATCTATTTTTTTTTTTTTTTGCCAGATTCTTTATTCAAATAGAGCAAAAGGGTCAAGCATTCAGTGGACCTGTGAGTAGCTTGGCAGGAGAGACCCTTTTGCTCTATTTGAATCAAGACTCTGGCAAAAAAAATATATAATCCAGACCACTGATCCTGGCATGTGATTCTGCTAATGCCATGGAATCATAGAGAACAAAAAATTTAAATTTAATACATTGTAATGGAAATAAATAGAAGGTAGTTCCTTGATGAAGTCCTATGGATCAAACGCATTGGTATCACATTAATTGACCTCACACAGATAAGATTTACCTCCTATTTATTTCCATTACTGGCCCTCATTCCGAGTTGTTCGCTCGCTAGCTGCTTTTAGCAGCATTGCACACGCTAGGCAACCGCCCTCTGGGAGTGTATCTTAGCTTAGCAGAATTGCGAACGAAAGATTAGCAGATTTGCGAATAGAAATTTCTTAGCAGTTTCTGAGTAGCTCCAGACTTACTCAGCCATTGCGATCAGTTCAGTTTCGTTCCTGGTTTGACGTCACAAACACACCCAGCGTTCGCCCAGACACTCCCCCGTTTCTTCAGACACTCCCGCGTTTTTCCCAGAAACGCCAGCGTTTTTTCGCACACTCCCATAAAACGGCCAGTTTCCGCCCAGAAACACCCACTTCCTGTCAATCATACTCCGATCACCAGAACGATGAAAAATCCTTGTTATGCCGTGAGTAAAATACCTAACTTTTGAGTAAAATAACTAAGCGCATGCACTCTGCGACCTTTGCGCATGCGCAGTAAGCGACTAATCGCAATATAGCGAAACTCGGCAACGAGCGAAAAACTCGGAATGAGGGCCACTATGTATTGATTTGAAATTGTTTGTTCTCTATGATGTTATGGTATTATCTTTGGCTTGTTTATGCTGTTTTTATAACACTCTTTTTGTTTTGTTTTTTTTAAAACCTAGCTACTTCCATTTTTTTTTTACCATGTACTAATAAATTCTGTATGTTTATTTTTTAGAAAAACATCTTTTACTCTTACTGGAATACAAGGTATAACACCAGGGGTCGCTGATACCCCTTTCCACCTTTTTTCATGTTTGTATACTTAAGCAGTTTACCACTGATAACTAATTAGGGGGAATCTGATGCCCTTTTAAGTAATGCCCTTTTCTGGGGGGGCGCATTTACCCGTGTTTTTTCCTCGTGGAAAAGGGTCCCCCTGCAAATTCCCGGATCAAGTGATCTGGGAATCCTACCCGGGTAGCTTGCCGGGTTGAACACGTGTTCAACCCGGTAAGTTGTGTAGTGTGAACGGGAGCCATGTCGAGGCGACACGGCTCCCATTCACAGTGTATGGGAGGGTGGCACTGGGAGATCATGTGATCTCCCAGCGCCGCCCCTGCCGCGTCACTAGCAGCGTCACCAACCCGGCAATATGCTGTGGGAAAGGGGGCTGTAGCTACAGATGGAAAATGGTAAGGGAGTGCTTTATACCTATTCTCTGTTCAACTAAAGTTTATAAAGTCACAAGTGGTGTAGTACTTCCCCCCCTTTTTAAACATATGTGTGTATATATATATATATATATATATATATGCATGGGGTATTCGGCACTCACTGTCATAAAAGAAGCAACTTGCCGGGTGCCATCCACAGCGAGGATCTGCAGCATAAACAAACAAAGATTGGCGGCACTCACGGGCTTTTCAAAGCTGAAGGACCACACAAGTCTTCTAGCGCTTAACGTTTTGGTTTATTTCAACCATTGCTTCTGATGGCGGTTGAAATAAACCAAAACGTTAAGCGCTAGAAGACTCGTTGTCACGATCCGGGTATCTGGACGCCATTACTTACCCTTCAGATGCCTCCTAAGGCTGGCTCAGCGTTCCAGGACCGGATCCCGCTGTTCCTGAGTTTCCACATGCAGAATCTCAGAGTGGTGATTTCATCAGCCGCGGCCTCCGCTGTGCCCGCGTGGTTAAATGTGCGCTTGTCAGTCTGGCGTCTCCTGTCTCCTGTGGCCGGCGTCGCCATTACTGTTTCAATTCTCACATGGATTACAAACCAAACTTCCCTCCAAGTGTCTGCATGGGCGCAGCCATCTTGGATTTTGTCATCTGATTATTTCCACCAATCTGCTGTCTGTATTGTTGATTTGCATAATTGCCTAGCCAACCCCTTCCTTGCTGCAGGTATAAGTATGCTGTGCCTGAGCAAGGAAGGCGTCAGTGCTTTGGTTGTCTAACCTAGTTCCAGTTTGTCTCTCTCCTGTGGTTGTCTTCCAGGTTCCAGCTCCTGTCTCCAGACTTCTGCTATAGAGACCCGCACCAGCATTCCATCTGCGGTGTAGCCTGACTCTCCGATCCATTCTGGACTCACCTGTTTCCAGCTACAACAATCACCTGCTTCCAGCCCAGCTTCCAGCAGTGTACAGCTTCTCTTAAAGGGCCGGTGTCCTTTCTGCAGTTTACCACTCTCCACCGGTATTATTATTTCACCGCTCTCAAACAATCACCTGCTTCCAGCCCAGCTTCCAGCAGTGTATAGCTTCTCTTAAAGGGCCGGTGTCCTTTTCTGCAGTTTACCACTCTCCACCGGTATTATTATTTCACCGCTCTCAAACTCCAAACTTCATTATTATTTCATCGCTCTCAAGTTCGTTTATTATTTAACTGGTTCCAGCCAGTATCCACTCCGTACCAACAACAGTCTGGTTCCAGCCAGTATCCACAGCAGCCGTTTTACCTTCAGCAGCCCAGCCTTTCCTGGAACATCAGCTGGTACGATCCTGGGTTCTCTCCATTGCTACAGTCAGGCCTGGTAAGGACTTTCCAACTAGAAGATTATAAGAACTGTCTCACACTACCAGTGCCTGTGGCCCTTGCCACCCTGTAGTACCCAGGAATTGTATTTATCCTCTGTTGACTTTTATGTTTCCTTTTACTGCTGCTGTGTTACGGAGTTTGTCATAATAAACATCATTGACTTTTATCCTGGTTGTCGTGGTCACGCCTTCGGGCAGTTATTCTACATGTTACTTACATGTCTAGGGGTCTGATACAACCTCCAAGGTTCCGTTACATCTCAGCCCCTACAACTGATGCTGCCTCCCGTCAGCTCAGGCCCTCAGTTGTGACAGTAAGCACTGACCTAATGAATCCAGCCGGAGACCAGGATCAAGCGGCCAGGCCGATGCAAGAACTGGCAGCCCGACTTGAACATCAGGAGGCTGCACAGGGCCACATCATCCGCTGTCTCCAGGATCTCTCTACACGGCTGGATGGGATTCAAACGACCCTCCGTGGACCTGGCACGTCCGGTGCGTCCACTACAGTAACACCAGCTGTAACCCCACCCACCTTACCCATTTCCAGTCCACATCTTCATCTTCCAACGCCAGCAAAATTTGATGGATCTCCAAGGTTCTGCAGGGGATTTCTCAATCAATGTGAAATCCACTTTGAGCTTCTACCTGGCAATTTCTTCAGTGACCGTACCAAAATTGCCTATATCATCTCCCTTCTCAGTGGCTCAGCCCTTGACTGGGCATCACCTTTATGGGAGAAGTCTGATCCCCTGCTATCCTCCTATACTGACTTTGTAGCTACATTCAGGCGCATCTTCGACGAGCCAGGCCGGATAACATCTGCTTCATCTGAGATTCTCGGTTTACGCCAGGGAACACGTACTGTGGGACAGTATCTTATACAGTTTAAAATCCTGGCATCCGAACTGGCATGGAACGACGAGGCCCTGTATGCTGCATTCTGGCATGGCTTATCAGAACGCATCAAGGATGAGTTAGCTACCAGAGACTTGCCCTCTAAGTTGGATGAGCTAATTTCTCTTTGCACGAAGGTTGATCTACGTTTCAGAGAGAGAGCAACCGAGCGAGGAAGATCATCTACTCCTAAATCTTCTGCTCCTCCTCCTCGTCAACCATCTCCATCCAAGGATGAGCCTATGCAAATTAGTCATTCCCGTCTATCTCCCGCTGAGCGCCGAAGACGTCTCACTGAGTCTCTCTGTCTCTACTGTGCAGCTCCGTCGCACACTATCAATGCCTGTCCCAAACGTCCGGGAAACTCCAGATCCTAGCTCGCCAAGGAGAGGGCCGGCTAGGAGTAATGATCTCCTCTCCATCTCCTCATGACTGTAACCTCCCAGTGTCGCTCCAAATTGCTCAACGTTACAGGAACGTCATTGCCCTCCTTGATTCCGGAGCAGCTGGGAATTTCATAACCGAAGCTTATGTTAAACGGTGGTCCCTACCCACCGAGAGACTGTCCTCGTCCATCTCTTTGACTGCCGTGGATGGCAGCAAGATTTTTGACGCAGTCATTTCCTTAAGGACTCTTCCAGTTCGTCTGAGAGTGGGAGTTCTTCATTCTGAGTATATTTCTTTTTTAGTGATTCCAAGAGCCACACATCCAGTGGTTTTAGGCCTTCCATGGCTCCGTCTCCACAACCCATCAATTGACTGGACGACTACGCAAATACTGGCATGGGGTCCCTCCTGTGCTGAGACTTGTTTAGCCAAAGTTCTTCCTGTTTGTTCTTCCTTCCCCAGGTCATCTGATGTTCCGCCTCCTCCATATCAAGACTTCACGGACGTGTTCAGTAAAGCCTCTGCTGATATCCTTCCTCCTCATAGAGAATGGGACTGCCCAATCGACCTCATTCCAGGGAAGGTTCCACCGCGAGGCCGAACTTATCCGTTGTCTCTGCCTGAGACACACTCCATGGAAGAGTACATCAAAGAGAACCTGGCGAAGGGTTTCATCCGACCATCTTCTTCTCCAGCCGGCGCAGGCTTCTTCTTCGTTAAGAAGAAAGACGGTGGTCTGCGTCCGTGCATCGATTACAGAGGTCTGAACGACATTACCGTCAAGAACCGATACCCTTTACCCCTGATTACCGAGCTCTTTGATAGAGTTAGTGGTGCAACTATTTTCACAAAGCTGGACTTGAGGGGTGCCTACAATCTCATCCGAATCCGTGAGGGTGACGAGTGGAAGACCGCCTTTAACACCAGTGACGGACATTATGAGTACCTCGTCATGCCCTTCGGATTGAGCAACGCTCCAGCAGTCTTCCAGCACTTCGTGAATGAGATTTTCAGGGACATCTTGTACCGCCATGTCGTGGTTTATCTAGACGACATCCTCATCTTTGCTAATAATCTTGAAGATCATCGTTTCTGGGTAAAAGAGGTTCTTTCCCGTCTCCGTGTCAATCACCTCTATTGTAAATCGGAGAAGTGTGTGTTTGAAGTTAAAACCATTCCGTTTCTAGGTTACATTGTGTCCGGTTCCGGACTAGAGATGGATCCTGAGAAACTCCAAGCAATCCAGAATTGGCCTATACCCTTAAGCCTCAAAGGGGTCCAGAGGTTCTTAGGGTTCGCCAATTATTATAGAAAATTTATACGAGACTTTTCCACCATCGTGGCGCCTATCACTGCATTAACCAAGAAAGGTGCTAATCCGTCCAAGTGGTCCGAGGAAGCTACACAGGCCTTTCACCTTCTGAAGCAACGGTTCATCTCTGCACCAGTTCTGAAACAGCCCGACACCGACTCTCCTTTTATCTTAGAGGTAGATGCCTCCTTCGTTGGAGTAGGAGCGGTGTTATCCCAGAGGGCCAAAGATGGACATCTACATCCTTGCAGTTTCTTCTCCCGGAAGTTCTCCCCAGCTGAGCGCAACTATGCCATTGGCGATCAGGAGTTGCTAGCCATCAAGCTCGCTCTGGAGGAGTGGAGATACCTGTTGGAGGGAGCTTCCCACTCAATCACCATACTTACCGACCACAAAAATCTTTTATATCTCAAAGGCGCACAATGTCTGAATCCTCGTCAGGCCAGATGGGCACTTTTCTTTTCTAGGTTTGACTTTAAACTCCAGTTCTGTCCGGGTTCTCAGAATCGTAAGGCCGATGCCCTTTCCCGCTCATGGGAGCAAGAAAATGAGTCCGAGTCTGCAGACAAGCATCCTATTATTAATCCGTTGGCATTCTCCACGGTAGGGATGGACTCTACGCCTCCACCAGGGAAAAGTTTTGTTAAGCCAGTTCTAAGGAAGAAGCTCATGCATTGGGCCCATGCTTCCCGTTTTGCTGGACATACAGGCATTCAGAAAACCCTTGAATTTATTTCTAGGTCCTACTGGTGGCCAACTCTGAAGAAGGACGTTATGGAATTTATTGCCTCCTGCCCAAAGTGTGCCCAACACAAAGTCTCCCGCCAGTCGCCTGCGGGGCAACTGGTTCCATTATCTGTTCCCCGTCGACCTTGGACCCATTTGTCGATGGACTTTGTTTCCGATCTACCTATCTGCAACAAGTTTAATACCATCTGGGTGGTAGTTGACCGGTTCACCAAGATGGCACATTTCATCCCTCTCACCGGTCTTCCGTCAGCTTCCAAGTTGGCTCAAGTGTTTATACAAGAGATCTTCCGACTTCACGGTCTTCCTGAAGAGATCATCTCGGATCGTGGAGTACAATTTGTAGCCAAATTTTGGCGAAGTTTGTGTCAAGCCCTCCAAGTCAAGTTAAAGTTTTCCACGGCTTACCATCCTCAGACCAATGGTCAAACCGAGAGGGTGAATCAGGACTTGGAGGCCTTCCTCCGTATATATGTGTCTTCCTCTCAAGATGACTGGGTTCAACTCCTTCCTTGGGCCGAGTTCAGCCACAACAATCAATACCATTCCTCATCTTCTTCTACACCATTCTTCATTAATTATGGATTCCACCCTAAAGTCCCAGAATTCCAACCGCTTCCCGCAACTTCTGTTCCAGCAGTGGATGTCACCTTGCGTCAGTTTTCAAATAACTGGAGGAACGTCCGCGCAGCCCTGCTTAAAGCCTCATTCAGGTATAAGAAGTTTGCCGATAGGAAGCGTAGAGCGGTTCCTGCTCTCAAGGTGGGTGATCGTGTGTGGCTGTCCACGAAGAATTTGAGGTTGAGAGTTCCCAGCATGAAATTTGCACCTCGCTACATCGGACCCTTCAAGATTGAACAAGTCATCAATCCTGTTGCCTACAAGTTACAGTTACCATCCTTCTTGAAAATACCCAGGACATTTCATGTTTCTTTGTTGAAACCGCTGATCCTGAATCGGTTTCATTCCGCACTTCCTCCAGCTCCCAAAGTTCAGACTCAACGGGGAGTCGAGTACGAGGTGGCCAAGATTTTGGACTCACGTTTCCGTTACGGTCAGTTACAATACCTCATTGACTGGAAGGGCTATGGTCCTGAAGAACGCTCTTGGACCAATGCCTCAGACGTCCATGCTCCTGCCTTGGTCCGAAATTTCCACGCAAAGTTTCCTTTAAAGCCTAAGAAGTGTCCTGGGGCCACTCCTAAAGGGGGGGGTGCTGTCACGATCCGGGTATCTGGACGCCATTACTTACCCTTCAGATGCCTCCTAAGGCTGGCTCAGCGTTCCAGGACCGGATCCCGCTGTTCCTGAGTTTCCACATGCAGAATCTCAGAGTGGTGATTTCATCAGCCGCGGCCTCCGCTGTGCCCGCGTGGTTAAATGTGCGCTTGTCAGTCTGGCGTCTCCTGTCTCCTGTGGCCGGCGTCGCCATTACTGTTTCAATTCTCACATGGATTACAAACCAAACTTCCCTCCAAGTGTCTGCATGGGCGCAGCCATCTTGGATTTTGTCATCTGATTATTTCCACCAATCTGCTGTCTGTATTGTTGATTTGCATAATTGCCTAGCCAACCCCTTCCTTGCTGCAGGTATAAGTATGCTGTGCCTGAGCAAGGAAGGCGTCAGTGCTTTGGTTGTCTAACCTAGTTCCAGTTTGTCTCTCTCCTGTGGTTGTCTTCCAGGTTCCAGCTCCTGTCTCCAGACTTCTGCTATAGAGACCCGCACCAGCATTCCATCTGCGGTGTAGCCTGACTCTCCGATCCATTCTGGACTCACCTGTTTCCAGCTACAACAATCACCTGCTTCCAGCCCAGCTTCCAGCAGTGTACAGCTTCTCTTAAAGGGCCGGTGTCCTTTCTGCAGTTTACCACTCTCCACCGGTATTATTATTTCACCGCTCTCAAACAATCACCTGCTTCCAGCCCAGCTTCCAGCAGTGTATAGCTTCTCTTAAAGGGCCGGTGTCCTTTTCTGCAGTTTACCACTCTCCACCGGTATTATTATTTCACCGCTCTCAAACTCCAAACTTCATTATTATTTCATCGCTCTCAAGTTCGTTTATTATTTAACTGGTTCCAGCCAGTATCCACTCCGTACCAACAACAGTCTGGTTCCAGCCAGTATCCACAGCAGCCGTTTTACCTTCAGCAGCCCAGCCTTTCCTGGAACATCAGCTGGTACGATCCTGGGTTCTCTCCATTGCTACAGTCAGGCCTGGTAAGGACTTTCCAACTAGAAGATTATAAGAACTGTCTCACACTACCAGTGCCTGTGGCCCTTGCCACCCTGTAGTACCCAGGAATTGTATTTATCCTCTGTTGACTTTTATGTTTCCTTTTACTGCTGCTGTGTTACGGAGTTTGTCATAATAAACATCATTGACTTTTATCCTGGTTGTCGTGGTCACGCCTTCGGGCAGTTATTCTACATGTTACTTACATGTCTAGGGGTCTGATACAACCTCCCAGGTTCCGTTACATCTCAGCCCCTACAACTGAGGCTGCCTCCCGTCAGCTCAGGCCCTCAGTTGTGACACTCGTGTGGTCCTTTAGCTTTGAAAAGCCTGTGAGTGCCGCCAATCTTTGTTTGTTTGTGTGTATATATATATATATATATATATTTGTAATTTTTTCTATTTATTGTGGGAGCCCCATTTTGTGGAACCCGATTCAGTTGCACCATTAGTAGTTTTGTACAATATGGTCCATGGTAAATTCTGCGGATATATATATATATATATATATATATATATAGAGAGAGAGAGGGAGAGAGTATTATAGTAAGCTAGTTACCAGTCCATGAGGTGAGGGGCATTGTTAGCCTTTTATTATACAGGATTAGCTCTTATGTTAGCTGCTCAACTACAATAAAGATGCAATAAAAAAAACATATTGGATTGGTTACACAAACAAGGAAAGCCCCCTGTTTGATTACTATTATCTCCCTTCCTCTTCCCTAAGCAGCTGTTTAGCAATAGATCTGTAAACTGGAACAGCTGCTCTTCATGAGGTATAGCCATCATCATCAGCATTACTGTGTGTAATCTACTATGCAGCTTAGAACACTTTTAAAAGACATTAACCATAACAATCCATTATTGGGAAACAGGCTAAAAAAATAAACACCGTTATAACACAGCAGTGTTACATGTAATAGGGTATTTCAAATGGCAGCATGGATTCAAGGATGTTCACAAGCTGATCCCCGTAATTTACTTTGTGATGATATATGCCATAGAAGCCAAAGAATAACCACTTACCTTCAATTTAGTAAAGATTTGTGGCAATCAACATTAGATTGAGGTAAAAAAAAACTGTCAAGAAGAGATAAATAACTATGTTTTATCCCATAGATCAGGACATGGTATAGGCGAAAATCCTGAGAGAAGTGTGGAAAATGGGCATAAAGACAGATATAAAAAAAAAAACCTGTTCTGCTTAAAGCAGGGGGAACCAAGGGTAAACATTTAGAGCAGTCTGGTCAAAGAAAAGGCCCACATTATGAACTATTCTTTACAGTATATTATTCATTATTTTTTTTCTCAGTACACGGTATTAGCTGGACTTTTAAATAGCTCTGTATTGTATAGTGCAGGTTTCAGCATGATTATGCCAGCAAATTTATACATTTGGCTATCCATGCTTCAGTAAATCAATCTGAAAATACACATTGCATATTATCTTTCATTCCGTTCTTTAGCAGATGGCATCAACGTCTCTTTCCAAGCAGAGAAATGCTTCAAAGAGCATTTTCATCTATTGGTAATTTAAAACTATGTTGTAAAGACTTTATTTTGGATCCATTATTCAGGATTTCCGTTTTAACAATGTTCATCTGAAACCCCTATTAGACTGCTTCATTTCTTCCATTCGCAGAACTAGAATAAGCATCTCATTCTTTCCTCATAATCTTGCCAGCTGTACATCCCAAGCAGTGAGTACTGTGCACTATCAGTGGTGATATGCAACCTGGCCATGATCCGGCAGCTCCTCTTCTGGATCCCAGTTATCACAGATATCATGAACAAGTCCTCATTTAAAACATGGCTTTATTTAGCCAAGCCAAGTTTTCACTCTTTAACAAATTTAATACCAATTGTGTGTACTTGGGGCTCAGTTGTTAATGTGTACTGGAACTGTTATGGGCCCTACACACTGGCTGATTACACTGAAAGATATGAACGATCTTGTTCATATCTTTAAGTGTGTATGCACCAACGATGAACGGCCCCGCGCACATTCATCGTTGGTGCTGGCTCGTTTATGCCTACAAGCCAATATGGAAAATATTGTACATATTAGCATGCAGGGCTATGGGGTCAGGTGATGGGGGGAGTGAAGAAACTTCACTTCCCCCGTCACCCCCTCCCCCTCTGCCGCTGGGTTGTGCGTCAGCCGTATCGGCTGTTGTGCACTTCGGCGGCCAGTGTGTAGGGCCTATTACAATGCGGAACTCTTCTGCTGAACAGCAAAAAAAAAGAATAGAAAAGGGACAAATGTAAAAGGAATCATCCCATTTATGTTCTTAAATGTTACTCATGACATTACATGATATTATATGGGATGGTGGGTACTGATGTTTTTCTAAGCTGTTCTAATGGAATACATATGATTTACCGGCGGGTGGAATGCCAATTGTCCATATCTTGACAGCGGCATCCTGTCCGCCAGAATGCAGGCAGCAGGGCGAGCTCGAAGAGTCCTCTTGCGGGCTGGGTAGCTTGAAACAGGATCTATTCTCACTCTATGGGTGTTGTGGACACCCGTGAGTGGGAATAGTCCTGTTTTGCCGGGATTACGGCTGGCAGAACATTAAGTAGGTTGGTAATGCAGCGCTGCACTGTCACTTAATTTAGTGAATTATGAGAAAGTTTTCAATGCAAACATAAATGTTACGCACACATTGGAGTGTATGTAGGGGCATAACTACAGGATGGCTAAACTGTCATACGCCCCACAAAGTGAAGGGGTTCCACCGAGCTTCGGCATATGGATAGATCTGAACATTAACATTATCTGCCATAACCATGCTGACTCTGCTGCCTGCTCGGCCTGTCTGACCCCCCGCTGTCTGCTGATTACCGGAGGAGGCGCCTCTGTTGTTGGGGTAGGCCTGTGGAGGTTGGTGTCCACACAGGTATCTCTGCAGCTGCCCACTGGTGTGTCTGTCCCCTGGGAGTGCCTCTGACCAGCATTCTGTACAGCTCCTTCCTCGTCTGCCAGTTCCCTGTTAGGCCTACATATGAAGCTGCAGTTGTGTAGTTACCAATGCAGCCAAAGGGTTTATAGAAATCAAATAGTAGAAGAGAGTATGCCAGGGGACTCCAAGTATCTAGTTTCACCACTGAGTGTATGTGTGTCTATTGTCAATGGTGACTATAGAAAAGGTACACCAGGACAGCATACTGTGAGGGGATTTTTCCAAGCAGTTACAGCATGCTCAGGCCAAAACTTTGGAGCTGAGTCCATAAAAGGACTGCGGTTTTCCTATGCAGAAAGAAGAATCAATACTGTATGTCTGTGAGAGAGCCAGTCCCCCTTTGTAAGTACTGTATATGGTGTACTGGAGGTGTCACCGGTGAGAGATCAGGAAGATCTGTCACTGGTTTGACAAAGAAGATAAGGAATTACGGACACAGGGCCTAATTCAGATCTGATCGCTGGGCTGCGTTTTTTGCTGCCCTGCGATCAGATGGTCGCCGCCTACAGAGGAAGGGTTAATTCGCTGTGCAAGTGTGCGATCGCATGTGTCACAGAGCTGCGCAAACTAATTTTGTGCAGTCTCTGCGCAGCCCAGGACTTACTCATCCCATGTGATTGATTCCTGCTGATCGTGGGCCCGGAGATGACGTCACACACCCTCCCTGAAAACGCCTGAGCCCACCTGCATTTTTCCAGACACTCCCTGAAAATGGTCAGTCCTAACGCCATTGGCAGGCCCCTCCCACCCTGCGACCACCTCTGCCTCTCAATCAGGCAAAGGCGATCGCAGCCCTGAGATCCTGTTAGCATCTCACTGGGTTCCTGGGGTGCGCACGTGCAGTTAGGCCCAATGCAGTGTGTGGCAGAATGTGTAAGGGGCATTAATATAAGGATGAAAAATTACAAATAATGTTAGGAGCATGAATCAGGATTTTTATTTTTCCTGTGGTGGCCAATGTCTGGGTATGCAGGTTGCAAAACTGGGGTATAGTAACATAGTAACATAGTATCAAAGGTTGAAAAAAGACAATTGTCCATCGAGTTCAACCTATTTGTGGTCTCCTATGCACGATTATTTTGTATAAAATTTTGACTGAAGTTGATGACTGCCGTTACGTTTTACCCCTCTTTTTTATAATAACCATAGTGCGTGACTATGCCCCGTAACCCTGGATATCCTTATCCATTAGGAATTTATCTAACCCATTCTTAAAGGTGTTGACTGAGTCGGCCATTACAACTCCCTCAGGCAGGGAATTCCAAACACGTATCGTCCTTACCGTAAAAAAGCCTTTACGCCGTATTGTGCGGAATCTCCTCTCCTCTAACCTGAGCGAGTGTCCACAAGTTCTCTGTGTTGATCTAACCAAAAACAGGTCCTGCGCAAGATCTGTATATTGTCCCCTTATATATTTGTAAATGTTGATCATGTCCCCTCTTAATCTCCTCTTTTCCAGTGTAAACATGCCTAGTCTTGCAAGCCTTTCCTCGTATTCCAGCGTCTCCAGACCCTTAATTAGTTTGGTCGCCTGCCTTTGAACCTTTTCTAGCTCCAGGATATCCTTTTTGTAGTAAGGTGCCCATAATTGTACACAGTATTCAAGGTTTGGCCTCACAAGTGATTTATATAACGGGAGTATAATATTCTCGTCCCTAGCATCAATTCCCCATTTTATGCATGCTAATATATTATTAGCCTTCTTTGCTGCAGTCCTACTTTGGGTACTACTGCTTAGTTTGCTATCTATGAGGACACCTAAGTCCTTTTCCAGTACAGAATCTCCTAATTTTACCCCATTTAGTAGGTAGGTGTTATTTTTGTTCTTGTTACCACAGTGCATTACCTTACACTTGTCTGTATTGAAGCGCATTCTCCATTTCACTGCCCAAGCTTCTAATTTAACTAAGTTGTTCTAAAGCGACTCAGCATCCCCCTGGTCTTTTCCAGCAAGGCTATGTCCCTTACAGTGAGCTTTTTTTCCTTACATAGGAAAAGTCTTTCTTCTTACAAAGGTGCCCCGCCCACTGTAACTCCTCCCACATTACACACAGCACCGCCCAACGCCGGAAGTTCCAGAACCTATTTTACTACAAAAATAGCACTGATTATAGGTTTTATTTAACTTCTAGAAAGCCAGCAATGATTAAAGTCCTTAACCAGCTCTGACATTAAATTAACAATTATGTCTCCTTCCCTTCAACTGCCATCAAAAGTAAATAACCATCTTTAATAATTAAGTTTCATCCTCCAGGCAGCTGTAATATTCCGTTTATAGAATTCACATTTAATTAATAGACCTTATTTTAACCAGACTCAACAGTAACTAGCATTCATATTTAATAAACAAGCCTATTAACCTCAATTGACTCCAGCATTGCTATAATAATATTCACCTTTAATAGCTAGGCCTATTTCCTCTGATTATTCCAGATCTTCCATTATTAGATGCACCATATACAACAGACTTCATTAATCAACCTATAATATATTAATAACCCCCCACAAACCCAGTGATGAGCTCCACCACAATCATCTATGATCATCCAGAGCTGCTTGCTTTCTAAGGCAACCACCTAGCAACAAAATGAACAACACAGTATGGTCACATGAACCGTAAAGAATCCTTAAGAATGGGGCTTTGCCCAACAGTAGCATACAGTAATTATTGCTCCATAGAGTGTATGATATAGATACCTATATATACTGTATAAAGATATCTATATCACACATGCCACACATATATCCCAACATCATGTTGATTTTCACCTAGGGGGAAGATGGCTGCTTCACTGCTTCAGCATGTAGCTGATTGGGTGGACACTCGCAGCATTAGGCTCTTCCCCCTTTCAGAGAATCACATATTATTAGTCCCATATAGAGGTTATATTTCTGTAAAATATTGGTCCACCAGGAGGTATACCGTATTTTTCGGACCATAAGACGCGCCGGACCATAAGACGCACCTAGTTTTTAGAGTAAGTAAACTGGAAAAAAAAGAGCCAGCATACACAGACAGACAGACACACACACATACACACACACACACACACACACACACACACACACACACACATCAGAGCCAGCATACACATACACAGACACACAGACACACACACACACATCAGAGCCAGCATACACAGACAGACACACACACACACACACACACACACACACACATATATTGTAGACAGTACCAGTGGTTCCCCGCGTCCAGGCTCTCAGCTAACGCTTGCCCCGGGTGCACTCCTGAGGACCAAGGAGGTGTGGGGTAGATGCCGGGCTCTGCTGCTGGGCTCTGAGATGCGCCGCGCTCTGCTGATGACGGCGCAGCAAGGAGCAGCAGCATCCAGGACCCGCCGGTTCCCCCATGTCCAGGCACTCAGCTAACGCTGCCTGCAGGGAAACTCCTGAGGAGGGAGGAGGTGTGGGGGAGCGGGGGGGGGAGTCACATGATGCCGGGCTCTGCTGCTGGGCTCTGAGATGCGCCGCGCTCTGCTGATGACGGCTCAGCAGCAGCAGCAGCATCCAGGACCCGCCGCTACACGCGAACTCCATCTGCATCTGCTCTTATTCGCTCCATAAGACGCACATACTTTTTCCCCCACATTTTTGGGGAGAAAAAGTGCGTCTTATGGTCCGAAAAATACGGTACCTGGGCACTCCGAATATCCACCAATGTGTGCCGCTGCTCAGAGGCGTCACTAACCTAGATTACACCCGGCGCGGATGTGTCCACAAAAGGGGTGTGGCTTCACAGGAGGGCATGGCTTCAGGGGAGGGGCTGGGCTAAGCACCCTGACCTCCATTTACGTCACTCCAGGGGGCTGGGAGATGCGGGCTGCCCCTGGAGCTGGCATGTCTGCAGTGGCGGCATCTACAGGGTGACAGGACGTAATGTTACAGTGCTCGTAATATCACTGAGCAGGAGGCGGCAACTTGGGTGTCACCCCTCAGCTGCACCCCCCCCCCTTGTAACGCCACTGCCGCTGATCCATCCATTGTTGTTTCTAATTAATAATGAATACTTTTAATAAAAATATTTCCTTGTTTTTATGGGGAAAAAAATCCTCAAAAGTGAAGCAAAAACATATGAAGGACTCAAGAACATAAGCAGTATATTACAACAATACAATTTATCATTATATGATTACAATATAACCAAACTTTAGACTGATCCCTCCTGCTCCACAACTGCCTCTCTTTTCCCTCTCCTGCTGGGTGTTCCACCTCTCCTCTGGGTCTCTGTTACCTTATTGGCCAGAGATACCCTGGATACAGCTCCTTTACCCTGCAACCCCAGTCTCCAGTCAGCTGGGAAGAGGGGATCCAGGGGATTTGTGTTGCTGGCCTGCTCAGGGCCCTTGCCAGACTCTCCTGCACATGTTCAGTGAAGGCCCTGGAGAAAGGGCCACTTAAAGTTCACAAAGTTGCTCTGTTAGGGTTGAGTGAAAAAGCACTAAACTAAATAAAAAAATAAACTACAGGGTCTCTAGAACTGGGATCCCTATATATGGACAAAGTACCCTACTTTATGGGGTATAACATTTATGGGGTACCACACTACTGCAGCAGGTGTCTACTTGTAGTAGACACCTCCTGCTGCAGTACCATACAGTGCTATTCCTGAAGCTTCTAAGGAAGCAGCAGTGATAGCACCTCCAGCAATGTTAGATGTGAAAATCATGTGAAAAGGATAATCCAGCCCCCCCCCCTAAAACTTGATATATAGAGATCTTTAAAGATAGAAATTCACAACAGTAATTAATCTAATTTTGTTACTTGGCGCCAATTCTCAGTTTTTCAGTGTACAGTAAATCTCTCAGTCTTAAAAAAAGAATGTTTCATATTTAATAATATTATCTTGTGTTGCCTTCCACAGTCTATAATTAATGACACCGCTATACATACTGTAGTAACATAATCTAAATTAGTGACCCATTCACTGTTGCTCATTATTAAAAACATATTGCAAAGCCATATTTAAGTACAAAGCCATCAATAAAAGTTGGTCAATATGTACAAATGGAAATCAGCTCAGTACACTTTTCTTAGCAGATCTGTTTCCCTTTCTTCATTGCTAAGATTTTTCTGAGACAGTTGTGACATTATGACATGCAAGCCTTTCTCACTGCTCTAAAGGTCTGGTATTTGCAGGTATTCATTTCGTTCTGGCTTGGCTCTCTGCCTGCTTCTCAAAGTTGTCAGGCAGCCGGGAGCAGGACAAAGGCTGCCTAGTTGTGTATGAGAAAGAGCCTGTGAGAGCCCTGATTAAAAACAAATCTATTTTTCTAATTATTCTCCAAGTTCTAAGGTTACTTATATTCTCCCTGCACTATCCTCCCCACCTCAAGAGAGTTTCTCTGGGTTCTGTATTTCCATCTTCGCACTGTGATCGAGTCTTTGTCTGAAATGCCATTCTCCCACACCTCCTTTCTTTCTGTACCAAGAAGGGAAGCGCAGTGTATTTTTTTCTTCTCTATGAGAACTCAGCAAAGGACTAAACAATAGTATTTGTATTATGAGGTAGAAGTATGCAAGGAATTCCAAAGGTGTGCTAATGCGGTGTGAAAGGGGAATGCAGCTTTTCATGGAAAACAAATGCAGAACAAAAGCATTTAAGTTTACACGTAGAATAATTTTAACATTCCAGTCATTACACAATTCCATGCTTGTGTCTACATACGGCTGGAATACATACTTGCAGGCAATTGTTCTAACAGAAAATACTCTAACACATTTTTTCTTCGTATATCAAAATTCTGCACCTGTGCCCCTTGGATCGAAGCCTGTATACTGTAAGTTTTATTTAGAGTATATGATACATTAGTAGGACCTTATTATATCTAGGGTTTCACAAGGCTCTTCAAGTTTTGACCAACAAAAAATAGAATACTTTTTTTTTATATACAGAATACATACCCTTGATATAGACATAAAAACATTTGGGAATTTGTGGAAATACGCAATAGATTTTTCTACATTCGTGTGTTTTGTATCCTTTTTTTCTATACTGAGGGGGTAATTCAGACTGCATCGCTGCAGTGGTAGTGATCGCAGTCTGAATTACTTTATGGAGTGTGCACGCGCACCCCTGGAGCCCAGTGAGATGCTATCAGCATCTCAGGGCTGCGATCGCCTTTGCCTGATTGACAGGTAGAAACTGTAGCGGGAAGGGGCATGCCAATGGCATTAGAACGCCGTGGGCGGGGAATGGTCCGGACAACAGAGGCGTGTCCGGACCATTGGGAGGAGGGGCGGGCCGCGGCGGCTGTGTGACGTCACACACAGCCGCTGTGACCTGGGAAGTGGCTAGTAGCGGCCTGCCAGCGTGCAGGTGCTGCGCTGGCAGGGAGCTACTCGTCAGGTACAAAAGCATTGCCGCCGAACGATGTATTTTCACCTGTGCGGGGTGGGTCGGGCCTGACATGCGGGGTGGACTAGCCCTGTGCTGGGCGTCTACCCTGTAAATGCCAAATTGCTTTCTAACAAATATTTAAAATGCCCGCTCTAATATATACTGCAGACGCCAGGCGCATCTTATTACCATATACGATAAAAGTGTGCTGTACGTCGCAAAACACTACATCCCTTAAGAGAAAACAATACATGCACACACTGTCTGAGTTCCAAAGCTCATCGATGTATATATTTGTTTTTAAAAGGAAATGTTTTCAATATATCACAATGTACAGTATATATATAGTTACGTGGTTACAATTTATACAGTAAGCAGTTAATACAAACTAAATCAAATACATACATGGCCAGCGATACAATTACCATATTTTGCTCAATGCTTTCTACGCTACAGTTCCTCCATCTTTAGCTGTGTCTCAACTCCAGCTAACAGAAGCAAAATATTACCAACACTCCATCTCGCTAAGGACCCAGGGGAAAAAGAACAGAGAGCTCTCTTGTGTCTGCAATCAGCTATATACTATGTAGTTTGGGGGAGTGCACAGACTAGTCTAGGGGAGGGAACTTTTTCATTCATGATGAGTCACTGGTCAATTCAGATGCAAACAAGGTTCATCCTTGATGGACAAATTACAGGAGATAGCCACTGGTCAGGCATGCTGTCTTCCAGAAAATCCATTGTTCTAATAAGAGTGACTTTAGCTTTCATACATCTAATCTTATCTACTTGTTGCAATGAGCTACAACTTAATAGCAGGCATCAAATTGATATACACATTAATCTGGTTGCTTTAATACCAAATATGACATGTCCATCTTGCTTCGTTCCAATAGTACACATACATGACGTTACTCCATTAAATACATTTAAAACATTATAATGTCTGGCGCTTGATATGTTATAATTATGTGCTGTATGAAATATGTGTCGAATCTATCTCTGTGGCATGTCTGTGTAAATGCATATGTTACGATATATTGCGGTGCTCGCTGCGCGTATTTGCAAGCTTAGCGACTCATATGTATGGAGTCTGTATGTTCTCTCTATGTAATATTTTTGACTTTGCCAGTCCACCCTTTGGCAGTAAACAATAACTGCCATAAATTATTAACATAAGAAAAATATTTCAGACAATAATCGGTGACCTAGACGCAAGTATGTATTCATTTCGCAAATCAGACATTTGACTATATTTGGGGAAGACAGGGAGGAGGACGAGATATCCTCTATATGCACTCAGTGGTCACGGGACCACTGGTTGGGTGTGGGACAACATTCAACCTATAGAGTATGCTGGAACAGTGCTTTGGCCTATAATGTCTGATTTGGATGAACATTTCACACATACATTTACCTACGTCTTTGTACACTGATGTTCAGATTCGATTGAGGTTCTGCTGGGTAGATGAAGAAGACACAAACAAATTGTGAAAGTGACATATAAAATTTTCATGATTTACATATTCCTATCATTTTCTGAACATTGTTTCCATTTCTGGAACATATGCTAGGTCTGTTTAATCGTTGAACAAGGGTTATAAGTAGTGTCCTTCCTAAATAACATAAACCTTCGGAGTTCGGGGAGAGCCACTCATAAACCTTTCTTCCACACATATTAATGAGCTCTTTATCTGCTATGTGTGAATAGCCATTGTCTGATAGTTCCTGATTACCTCCCAATTTCCTGAAATTGGTGAGATTTAAACATACCAAGGATTTATCTATGGTACTGGTGGATCTTAAGGCTTGGGGGACTAGTTATATTATATTCTTTGTCCACCGGTCCCTTCCCCCTTCCATGTAATTCAAGTACCTCAGCTAACTCTAAAAAGAAAAAATCTGGCACTAATCCGGAAACTTTTCGTCTTAGAGGTACCTGTGAGCACATCCAATATTCCATTTGGTTTAAGACCTTACCCACTAATGAGTGGTAATCACTCAAGGGATGTCTGTCACCTTATTGCTAGACTGACATCTCTGGATGCACTCATCTTCAAATATGGGGTCACAATAACTACAAAATACAGTATTCCTCAGACAATAGCCTATCACGTTACCTCTGAACTCCGTAACTACTAGACCTTTGATTTTCTCTGGCTTTAACAAACTGATCGGCTAATCCTGGGATCCTATAAAGAAATCACTTCTTCCTCCAGAACCAGTTCCAGTCCCACACTTGACTCCTCATGAAAAACCTTGCAAAAATAGAATAACCTTAAAAAAAATGTTTCTCAGCGGGAAAGAGAGAAAAGAGAAATAGAACAAAACAACTCTTGTTCATAGCAAATCAATTACAACGACTGGTCTTTCTGTGATCCTTTAGCATGTTCAGGTAGTGTTCAACAGTGCCGCCTCTCAGTCTTCATGGAACAGACTCTCTGGTGATACTTTTGCGATCTCTCTCCATTTATGAGTTCCCTCCAGACTACCGATTTTCCTGCAATGGGATCGTGGACCCAAGTCTCTCTCTCGGCTACTTTCACTGGGATAGTGCTGTTATCAAAACTTGGTATGGTCCTTCCCACCTGTCTATTAGGCAACTTGAGTGTAAGAACAATCACACAGTCTCTTGGATCACAATCAAGACAGTTAGTATTTGGCATACCAGGAATCAACAGTTTCAAGTTCTTTTGTCAAGTTCCCAAATGCTGGCTCATCTCAATAAGGTACTGTACTATCACCTCATTGGTGTATTTCTGATCATTGTGCGGATCAATCATGACATGAGGTTGTCTTCCAAAAAAAACAAAAAGACACCAAAACCAAAATTTTGAAGAGGGTGATTCGTTTAGTGAAGATCTGGGAGTGGTTCCAATGCTACATAATACTAGTGGCAGTATCTATGATCACAATACTCCAATTTCAAGCTTTGCTCCTACTTCTAGGGGTACCATTATCTACACACAAATTTCTGCGCAATTTTTCTTTGTGGTAAACACAGCAGCATCCGTGGCGGCAGGAAATGCCTCTACCCAGTTTGAGAAAACATCAGTGCACACCAATACATAACAATAATTCCTAAAGGGTGTTAACTGTACGAAGTCGATTTGTATTACCTGAAAAGGTCCATCTGCAGGAGGGATATGGGATGGCTCTGTTGGTATTGCCTTACCAATATTCTTCCTCAAGCAAGTAAGACATGCCATTGTTTCCTTACCTGCATGAGAAGAAACCCCTGGTGCACTCCAGTAGGCTCTTACCAGCTTGCACATACCTTCCTTACCCTAGGTGAGTCAGACCATATGCCGCCTCAGCTAAGCTTAAGAGATATGCTCTGCAGGCCACTGGCTTACCTTGTCCATCTCTCCAGAGTCCTGGGGACTCCTAACCATACCCCTTCGACTTCCAGACCTCCTTTTCCTGTAGGGGGGAACACAAATTTGTATCTTAATTTAACTGTTGTGTGTTTGCAATGTAGAGTACCATGAGCATAACTCAAAAAAAAGAAAAAGAAAAAAACATCTCTAGAGGAGAGAAAGAAGAAGAAAATTAAAAAGAAAATGTTGGGTTTGCCATTCACCAACAGGCATATCAGTGTCTATACAAAATTTCCCTTCACCAGTATTCTCATACTTCCTCCACCCTTTGTGCATGACAAGGCACACTGCAGTAATACTGGTGTTATCGTGCTGGTGAGATATACTGGGTTCGGGCAGAACTCTAAAGGACCAATTAGGCATGTAGTGTTTGAACTGTAATCGGGTCCATGTATTGTACCACCCTGTGTGAACGCAAAAGATTAAGAGGAAACTGTGGAGAAACAGAATAGAGGTTGGTGACAGATGAGTTTGTAGAGGTGGAGAATATTTTATTAAAATTTGACAACTGGATTGGGCTCTACGGGGAAGTGATTCTCTACTTGGTCTACTCCCCTTAAAAAAGAATCTGTGTTTGTTGTATTGCTATTGGGACTATCCCAGCCATCAATCCAGTGTCCTGTCCATCCTAAGTTCATAGGGAACCCGGTATCTGTGAGATAATTTTCCCTACCTGTGATGGACATGAATCTAGAACAGTGAAATGTAAAATTAGTCTTCGTGGGTGTCTAACATACTTTGTACTTCCTGAGCGGGAGCACATTATATGTATATCATATCTAACAAAGCTCCTGTTAAGTTAATCAGGGGCCATTTCTGCTGGGAAAAAGAAGCAAAAGTTTAGTGGCCCCATCTTAACCCCAGCAAGTTTTGCCAAAGGGTAATGTTGCATTTATTTTGTTCTTCCCATTAGCCGAATCTGTGTTTTCTATATGGCTTGTGATTCCTTACTATATGTCCCTTGGTCCCATCTATGTGTTTAATAATGTGGCTTATGTTTTCAGTCTAGGGGGTCTATATTGACTATGTGTCCTATTACTCCTACAATCTCTGGCAAAATGCCCTTCCTTCCTTCAAGTGTAGCATATTATTGACCTTGACTTACCATTAGGGATTTGGGGTTTGGACTGATGGTTCTTTCCTGTATGTGCCTGTATACTTACCGTCCTCAACCTCTCCACCTGTTGTTCTCTGCGCCTAGCAATATTCTTGTGATGTTCAATAGCGCACTCTCTAAGATTAGCTACTGTGACCCCTTTCCAATTTGACAAAGAAGTCTGCACCCTGACCCTCAATGCCTTATTGAGCCCGTCCATTAGCACAGAGATAGCCACCTCCCATTTGCCGAAAAAGTGTTTACCAGTGATCTTATCCAGATGGAGAGTTTTCTATTACTGCAAAAGACAACAAAAAAATGTAACAAGCTTCTAGGTCATGCGAAGTATTCATTCAATCCTTCTCATCCCGTATTAAGGGTCTGTGGTACATGGGCTAAAAAGCATTTCCGAGTTCATCTTGACTAGGGGCATTACTAGGAATGAATACTTCTTATATTTTAACTAAAAGAAATACCCGGGGGTTACCCTGTCTCTGTCCGCTTTCCTACTGGCAAATACTAATGTGCAGACAGGTTTTTTTCTCCATTTCTGATGTTACTTTCTTGATTTTTATTTTATTTTTGGGTTTTACTATATATGTACACGAATGATACCAATCTTACCAGTTCCACTGGTCTCAGCCACTTCCGCCGCAGGCTACTGCTCTTCTTTTACCGGTTGGATACTCCTCTGAGTGCATGAGAAATGGCTGAAACCAATTAGGTCACCTTCTCCTCCTAAATAAAACTTCAACATTCATTAGTACATATATAGGTTACAGTCATATTTTTCATATTTTTATTATTTTCTAGTTTGTATGCTGGCCGTAACTGCTTCCACATCTACATATGGTGGTGTACTTGCTTTCTCTTTTTCTTCCTACTTGTTTATTGTTGCTACAAGTTCAAACAGTTCTTATATTTCCATTCTTGTCTTATATGACTTTGGTTAGACATACCACCTGCAATACCTTAGGATCAAACTCACCAACCCCAGGGAATGATGCCCTATCATTAGCAGTCATACGTACCCATTCATTGCAAAAAGCCTCCGTGTATGAGCCATATTTCTCACACATAATAAACCTCGCTGACCCTCTCGGCCGCAATTCTGACCTTCTAGGTCCCAACTCTTCAGCCTGAACCCTAGCTACCAAATGCCCACTGCTTGGGCAATTGGATCCCATCGCGGACTTTTTGCCTATAAATGCAATCCCCAAATGCACAACACAATAGACGGTGAAAGACACCTAACGCTTTCACTCGCTCCTTCTCCGCTGATGTACCACGTGATAAGGTCGATTATCTTACAGGAAAGAAAGCTATACCTTAAACACACCTTAAATACACTTTAAACCTTTAGCCGCTGCGGCCGCTATACTTAATACACACGCTACGTACTTTATACACTGTTTGCGTACGGAGTCCCGTATCACTGTACGGACTTAGCGT
The DNA here is from genome assembly GCF_028390025.1 of Pseudophryne corroboree. NCBI lineage: Eukaryota > Metazoa > Chordata > Amphibia > Anura > Myobatrachidae > Pseudophryne > Pseudophryne corroboree. Next base: position 567,759,739 of record NC_086444.1, read on the forward strand.
ACAAACACCGCGCTGGGGGTACAAAGTACACACAGCGCGCACACACCCAGTGATACACTTTAAACCTTATACAGCAATGCGATGCGTTACTAATACACTCTTAAACCTTAGCAGGAAAAGGAAGACACAACACCGATTTGTAGTTAAACCACTGGGTTCCGACACCACAGCATAATATTTGCTGAAAGGGGGTTTACAATACAAATCATACACTACAATACAAAACAATATAACAGAATAATGGCTACAGTCAATGTACATATTTGATTGGAATCGCTTGCGCAACCCGGCCGGTCCCCGGTCATCTGATAGATAACTTTGTGAGTCTTGTGCCAGGCCAGGCTGCAGCAGGCTTTATTTATACAATTCTTCCAAAAGCAATACATTGGATACTGTAATCCCTTTGTCCATTGGACACAGGAATGCACTTTTACAGTACAGGAGAGGTCATAGGTCGATTTGAAAAAGGTAGGAAATGTCTTTCCCAACTGCTCTTGTGGGTGGTCTCCTCTGGATTCCCGCCGCATACATAATGGGGGTAATTCCAAGTTGATCGCAGCAGGATTTTTGTTAGCAATTGGGCAAAACCATGTGCACTGCAGGGGAGGCAGATATAACATGTGCAGAGAGAGTTAGATTTGGATGGGGTGTGTTCAATCTGCAATCTAATTTGCAGTGTAAAAATAAAGCAGCCAGTATTTACCCTGCACAGAAACAAAATAACCCACCCAAATCTAACTCTTTCTGCACATGTTATATCTGGCCCTCCTGCAGTGCACATGGTTTTACCCAACTGCTATCAAAAATCCTGCTGCGATCAACTTGGAATTACCCCCAATATACAGTAAATACAGTTTATATCTATATTCTGCTTCTGCACATAACTATCCGCAGGAACATGCGATCTTCCGCAGACCAACACCGGAATGTTACCCTTAAAATACCCTACAGCTGGATACCAAACACCACCTTATAACCTTAGTCTGTCCCCTCTTATCCTGTAAAGGTGAATCCCTTTGTTCTGGAATCATTTAAACTGTTGTTACTTTCTGATGTGGTGCAGGGGGACTATGTGTACAATGTACACTATTTGGATTAAATATGTAATGTGTTTTGATAGCTCTCCATGCGTTCACAAACTCTACCGTAAATACCCATACCACGCGCTGATGCGCACGACCGCGGGAGAGACCATACGCAAATTGCGAATATGTGCACGCACAGCAGAACAAGTACACGCGCGGAGGCCATCTGTGTGTTGTTTGTACGTGATGTGTGTACTGCAATATTTTTCGACTTTGACAGTCCACCCTTTGGCAGTCACCAATAACTGCCACTATCTAATCACTAAACAGAAAAATATCTACACAGTATCTACAGAAGTTTTGGATGGTCGGGGGAGAGTGGTAGGTAGGAAATGTATGACCTAGTGGGATAATAAAAAGCATGTTTGTATGAATCCATGTCTGAGGGGCATGTATCACCGTGCCGTATATATTCTAAATAAGCTTCGAGGTATTGCGAAGTATACATTAAATCCTTCTCATCCCATATTAAGGGTCTGTAAGTGGGCCAACAAACACTACCGAGCTCTTTTCGGCTTCTTGTTCCAACAAATGGGGTGCACATTTAGTTGATGATACATGGAGGGGGAACATATGTGAGTGCTAGTATATGTGGATATCACCTGTCGACTATGTATGTCATTAACTGAAGGTTGTAGAGATGAAGATAAGACACATATCTAAAATACATTCACATATCATTTTCATAAACATTCTTGGGTAGGGCTGATGTCTTTTCTGGATGGGTGTAACTGGGCAGAGGGGGAGACAAAGGAAAAACGGGTGAAAGAAACAGGCCATGGAATTCATTTGCAATCCTTATCATAACACTGTCTATGTATGGGTCGTAAATTAAATCTGCTGCTATAACAATGCCCTCGCTCCTTAGACTCATCAAATTTGTGCCGTGCTTGCGCCGCGTCAGAATTCGAACACACCTAAATACCAAGCCAATAATTATGACGACTCCCAGGATACAAAGGAGAAACTTCCCTACACTCATAATAACATTTTGAGCCCACTTTCCTAATCCTGAGAACCAATTTCGTGGGTTCAACCATGAGACCCAGCCGGTCAGCTCATTACCCACAGCCATCAGGGTAAGGTTGTGTCTCCTCCAGAACCCCCACTTCAACTGCAAGATATCGTCCATCTTTTGATCGATGATCTCCGTGGGGTCATCCGTGCTGTTCGTGATATATGTACAGCACTTCACACCATATTGAGTTGCCAGAGTAACACAGTACGCACCCGTCACGGCTGTGATATAATTTAGGACCATCCTGTGCTGAATAAGTTCCTTTTTGTAAGCTTGTAACTCCCTTCCCGTATACCTGAAGGTGTCGTCATACATCTCAGTGATATTATCTATCAAGTTCGCTAGCGCATGGATATACCTATAATTTATAATTCCTCTGGCAGTACGGGTGATGTCTAATGCGAGAAGGAATTGAATCCTGGTGGATTCGTGGATCAAATCAGAGGCTACATGCTCTGTCCTCTCTATGAGGTGTCTCTTGACGATGTGTTCATAGTGAGTATGAGTGTAAGGAGCCTGAGCACTGCGGTGAATATCTTTCATCTTATCATGGGTTATGGTCATGACCTCTGGCAACACTCTTCCAATATAACACAATCCCTCTGAGCTCGGGGCAAGCCACTTGTACGCCTTCCTCCCACATATGAAATAGGCATCATCGGGGAAAACATAGGGGACAGAATATGACATTACCATATTACAAACTTTCCAAGTGAAAAACCCAATCCCTAGTTCTCCCATCTGCTCAGTACAAGTATCGGGCTGGATGATATGAGCACAGTACCCTGGTGATACTTCTCCAACCCACATGGTCTTGCTTCCTCGAGTATACCTATACCGGAAATACCTTCCACTGTTGGCTATTTGGCGTACAAGTTCAGAGTCTATGGGTATCCTATCAGCTCTGTGCGAAAAGGTCATTGTCTGGTTCTTCCACATCACTTCCCAATTTCCCGGTTTTCGGTAATTGGAAATATTGAAACATAATAAGGATCTATCTACATGATACTGGTGGAGCTTCAAGCTAGGGGGCCTAGAAATATTGAATTTCTTGTCCACCGGTCTCCCACCCCGTAATTCGAGTACCTCATCTATTGCTAAAGGGTACGGTACTAATCCTGACTTGCTCTGACCTTGAGGTACTTGTGAGCACACCCAGCATTCTGTCTGGTTTAAGACCTTACCCACTAGTGAGTGGTAATCACTCAATGGATGACGGTCCATGTCGATATTAAGGCTGGACTGACATCTCTGGATGCACCCAACCTCGACTATGTTCTCACAATTCCTACAAATGCAATTTTCCTCAGGCAATAACCCTTCACAGTGCCTCCGAGCTCCCTGACTACCAGAGCGCTTTCTGATACTCGCCTTTGCTCGAGTTATGTGTTGCTCTTGAGATTCTACAAATCCATCCTCGCCATCAGAACCCATTCCAGATCCTTTCTCGACCTCTCTGGGACCCTCACCGAAACAGAATGTCCTGGTCAACAACAGGATTAACCGGAAAACCCGGAACGCAGTCTCTTGGGGTAAGTCCATCTTGTTAAGGGAAACAAGAAGGGGGAGAAAGAGAAGGAGAGAAGGAGGGTAGTGGGAGATGGAGAAAATAAAAAAAAAACTGGTGCGACAACCGCCTCTGGTCTTGTTGTTCTCCGCGCTCAGGTGCCGTCTCAACAGTCCTGCCTCTCAACCTTCCCGGAACAGACACTCCAGTGATACGATGTTCTCTACACTCTGCTCTTTGTCACGGGTTCTCTCCGGGTCAGCGACCTTCTTACAGTGGGACGAGTGGACCCAAATCTCTCTTTCGGCAACCTTTAATGCTGTCGTGCTGGTTAGCAAGACTTGGTACGGTCCTTCCCACCTGTCAATGAGGCAACCTGAGCGTAGAAAATTTTGAATCATTACATAATCCCCAGGTTCAATGTCATGAAAATTACTGTTCGGTAGGTCAGGAATCACCAGCTTTAGATTTCTATTTTGATTCCTCAGCTGCTGGCTCATCCTAACCAAATATTTTACAGTCACTTCGTTATTGCATTTCAAATCATCCTGGGGGTCTATCATTACATGAGGTTGTCGACCAAAAAGAATCTCAAAGGGTGATAGGTTAAGGGGGTACCTGGGAGTGGTTCTGATGCTGTACAATACTAGTGGCAAAGCTTCTGGCCACAACAATCCAGTCTCAGCCATCACTTTGCTCAGCTTGTTCTTAATAGTGCTGTTCATTCTCTCCACCTTCGCACTCGCCTGTGGTCGGTACGGAGTATGCAGTTTGCTATTAATTCCCATCAGTTTGCACATTACCTGAAAGACTTCACCTGTAAAATGGGTACCCCTATCGCTTTCAATTATTCTAGGGATACCATATCTACACACAAATTCCTGCACAATTTTCTTTGCAGTGAACGTAGCAGTATTTGTGGCGGCAGGGAACGCTTCTACCCAATTGGAAAATACATCAATACAGACTAACATATATTTTAAATTCCTACAGGGTGGTAACTGTATGAAATCAATTTGTATTACCTGAAAAGGGCCGTCTGTCGGAGGGATATGGGATGGCTCTGTTGGTATTGACTTTCCAATATTCTTCCTCAAGCAAGTAAGACATGTCATTGCTCTCTCACCTGCATGAGAAGAGAATCCTGGCGCACACCAGTAGGCTCTCACCAGCTTAGACATACCCTCTTTACCCAGATGAGTCAGACCGTGTGCCGCCTCAGCTAAGCTTGGAAGATATGCTCTGGGGGCCACTGGCTTACCGTGTCCACCTGTCCAGAATCATGAGGACTCCTGGTCATACCCCTTTGACCTCCAGACCGCCTTTTCCTGTGAGAACACAAATTTTGCATTTCAATTAATTTTTGTGTGTTGATTGTGTTGAATGTCATCAGTGATGTGATGTTCGTTTGTATGGGGGTGCTGGCTGCCGATTTAGCAGCTTTGTCTGCCCGGCTGTTACCAAGTGAAATTGGGTCTTGGTTGTAAGTGTGTGCTTTGCACTTGATAACAGCCACTCTGTCTGGTTCTTGTATCGCTGTTAGAAGCCTTTTTATGTGGGACGCATGCGCTACAGGTGTGCCAGCTGCCGTCATGAAATTTCTGAGGCACCATAGGGCCCCGAAATCATGCACCACTCCAAAGGCATACCTAGAATCTGTGTATATATTAGCTGACTTACCCTTGGCCAATTCACACGCTCTGGTAAGGGCGACCAGCTCAGCAACTTGTGCTGAGTGCGGTGGGCCCAGGGGTTCCGCTTCTATGATACCTCTGTCATCTACAACTGCGTATCCAGTACACAAGTCTCCCGAGTCCGTCTGTCTGTGGCAACTACCATCAGTGTAAAAGGTAAAGTCTACGCCTTCCAGTGGGTTGTCACTGATGTCAGGTCTCGCAGTGAAAGTCTGATTCAGGTATTCCAAACAATCATGCGTATCAGTATCTGCACTAAATCCTCCTTCACCATCATTCTCATCCTCCACTCTTTGTGCCTGTCCAGGCACACTTGGCAGATAAGTTGCAGGATTTAGTGCGCTGCGTCTCTTTATGGTGATGTTTACAGGGGCCATTAGTGCTAATTCCCACTTTGTAATCTAAGCAGATTAGACATGTCTGGTTTGGGCAGAGTTCAGTAAGGCTGATACAGCATGAGGTGTATGGATGGTCAGGTTGTGTCCTAACACTACGTCTTCACTTTTACTTACTAGCAAAGCTATTGCTGCAACACTTCGCATGCATGTGGGGAGAGACTGTGCTTCGGTGTCCAACTGTGCACTGTAGTAAGCTACTGGCCTGCTGGCATCACCATGTGTCTGGGTTAAAACTCCTGCTGCACACCCTGCACTTTCTGTACCGTATAATTCAAAGGGCTTCCCATAATCTGGCATACCTAATGCAGGTGCCTGTGATAGGCACTGTTTGAGTCTCTCAAAGGTCAGTTCGGACTCATCTGTGTGCGAGATCCGATCTGGTTTGTTCGAGGAGACCATTTCTTGCAAAGGTAAAGCCAGTATGGAGAATCCTGGGATCCAGTTTCGGCAGTACCCACACATTCCAAGGAAAGTGCAGATCTGTTGCTGGGTTTGTGGCAGAGTCATGTTGCGAATCACCTGTATTCTATCAGCGGTGAGATGTCTAAGTCCTTGAGTCAAGCAATGTCCCAAATATTTTACCCTAGTCTGGCACAGCTGTAATTTATCCTTTGAAACCTTGTGTCCCATATGGGAAAGATGAAACAGAAGCTGTTTCGTGTCTTTCAAGGACGATTCGAGTGAATCAGAACACAGCAATAAGTCATCGACATACTGTATTAATACTGATCCGCTCTCAGGTTGAAAGGATTGTAAACAGTCATGCAAAGCCTGGGAAAAAATACTTGGGCTGTCAATGAAACCTTGGGGGAGACGAGTCCAGGTGTACTGTACTCCCCTGTATGTAAATGCAAAGAGGTATTGGCAGTCAGGGTGCAGAGGGACAGAAAATAAGGCAGAACAGAGGTCAATGACAGTGAAAAATTTTGCAGTAGGGGGAATTTGCATGAGGATGACAGCTGGATTGGGCACTACGGGGAATTGGCTCTCAACTATCTTGTTTATCCCCCTTAGATCCTGCACTAGCCTGTAACCCCTCCCCCCACTCTTTTTCACAGGGAAGATGGGACTATTGGCAGTGCTGGACGTCCTGACTAGTATGCCCTGTTGTAGCAACCGCTCTATGACGGGGTACACTCCTAATTCTACCTCTGGCTTCAGAGGATACTGAGGGATTTTTGGAGCTATCCTACCGTCTTTTACTTGCACTACTACCGGAGCTACATTCGCCATCAATCCAGTGTCTTGTCCATCTTTGGTCCAAAGGGAAACTGGTATTTGTGAGATAATTTCCTCTACCTTTGCTGGACACTTGTCTATAACAGCAGAATGCGACATTAGCCTTTGAGGGGTGTCTAATATATCTTGTACTTCCTGAACGTGATTCTCAGGTATATCCAAGAAGACACCCTCAGGAGTACAGTATATGACACACCGCATTTTACACAATAAATCTCTTCCAAGCAGGTTAGTCGGAGCCGCTGCAGCCAGCAAAAGAGAATGCTTAGTTTGCAAGGGCCCTATCGTAATCTCTGCAGGTCTACTCAAAGGGTAGTGTTGCACTGTTCCTGTTACTCCCATTGCCGCAATTGTTTTACCCATGGTTTTTATACCTACAGTCGAATTTAACACTGACCTGGCCGCCCCTGTGTCTACAAGAAAAGGTAATGGTACACCAGCTACATCAACCGTAACCTCAGGTTCACTACCTAGGCTAGCAATCAACTTCACTGGCTGCAGACTACAGGTGTGGCCCAACCCCTATAGTGTGGTGAGACCCTCCCGCGGCGCGCTGGCAGCTACAATATGTGAGGGGGGTAGCTGAGAATTTTCAGAGGTCTGCCCATCTCTCCTTGGTTGGTTCCTCCTTGTTTCCCCTGCGTGTGGCTCGTAGCTTCTCCTATGCGGTCCCTGATCCCAATTATGTGTATTGTAGTGTTGTTCATATCCTGGTCTAGGGGGTCGGTATACATTATGTGAACCTTTATTCCTACATTCCCTTGCGTAATGTCCTACCTTGTGACAATTATAGCATGTTGCTTCACGTGACTTACCATCAAGGGTCTGGGGTTTCGGCTGATGTCGCTTTGTGGTAAGTGCACCTATACTTACAGTCATCAGTTTTTCCCCCTGTGACTCCCTGTGTTTAACGATGTTCCTATCATGCTCGATAGCGGACTCTCTCAATGCAGCCACTGAGATACCTCTCCAGTTTGGTAGAGAGGTCTGTACCCTTGTCCTCAGTGTGTCCTTCAACCCGTCCATTAATACAGAAATGGCTACCTGCCTGTGGTGTGCGTTTTCCCTAATGTCCTCAATCCCAGTATATCTAGCCATTTCCTGTAGCACTCGATGGAAATATTCAGATGCCGTTTCACCTTCCTTTTGTCTTATGGAAAATATTTTATTCCATTTGACAACAGTAGGGAAATATACTCCTAATTGCAGATTTATTTGCCGCACATTCTCCTGAGTGTACTCCTCAGTGAGAGGTACCTCTGCGTCTAACTTACAATCAGTTATGAACTTCGCGGGGTCAATATTGGAGGGTAAGCATACCCGTAGCACTGTTCGCCAATCTTTGTTGGTGGGTTCGGTGGCGTTACCTAACTCTTTAATGAACCTCTGGCATGCGACTAGATCTTTCCTGGGATCAGGAAATTCTGACATAATTGACCTTAATTCTGTCCGGGACCAGGGACAATGCATGGCAATGTTCCTGATGGGAGTGACTCCCTGAGCGTCAGTCTTCCCATTGGGGACTGCAATCACCCTGACAGGATTTAATTCAATTACATCATTCTGGTTTGATTCTACAATGTGGGGTGCTATGGTTTCTGCATAATGTACGGTACCATACTTACCTGTGGACACAACCTCACTTATCCCTCCGCTAGGGGGCCTGACTACTGCTCTTGTTGGTTGGGCCGTGCCCACCTGAGTGTCTTGTATGGTGGCTGCTAGAGAGAGTGCCAATATCGTACTGGGCTCATCTTCCTGCTCGCAGTCCTGGGGAAAATTTAAAATGGGATACAACTGGCAAGGGTTAGCATTAGTACATTTATCATTTACACTCTTATCTTGTACCAATGTGCTATTGTCTGTAGCCACTTTCTCCCCCACAATATACGGTGGTGGTGGTGGTGCTGTTGCCATTATTTTCCCGCTAGGTTTGGAACCTGCTGCGCGAGCTAATTCTCTTTGTATATCCCCCTCTTGTTGCCATAAATTTAAACAATCTGTATGTCTAATCCTTTGTTTTCTGGATTTTATTAAACATATCCTTATCCTTAAATTCTGCAATACCTCTGGTTCAAAACTGCCCACTTTAGGGAATGGTACCCTATCTTTGTCAGTCATACGTACCCATTCAGACAAAAAGTTTTCAGTGTGTGATCCATATTTACCACACATAACAAACCTAACTGACCCCTTGGGCCGCGGCACCTCAACCTGAACCCTGGTTAAACGTCCACCGCTTGTGCAATTGGATCCCATCGCGGACTTTTTCCTTGTTACGCAATCCCCAATGCACACCGAATAGACGGTGAAAGTTCTTAGAGCGCTTTCACCCACTCCTTCTCTGCCGGGTACCACGACTCACTCCAAGAATGACCACCGCGTACCCAGTGAGATCCCTATCTGATTTCTATTCTTACTTCCATGGTCCTTGGTTATGTGTGTTGTTGCATACAGAGTGTAACAATTAAAAAGTGTGTTCGTACTTACGCAAATGATAAACCATGGATAAATGGTACGGTTCGAACCTTATTAAGTGAGAGAGACAAAGCTTTTAGATCTGGTGACCAAAATGTTTTTAGGGCTGCCCGTCAAAAATTAAAAAAGGGTATAATAGAGGCAAAAAGGGCCTTTTCTGTTAAACTCGAAAGCAAGTTTAAAAATGATAAAGATGCAAAAAGTCTGTGGAAAGGTATTCAAGATATCTCTGACTACAAAGTTAATAAGAACCCCTCTCATAAAGAGGCTGACAGTTCCCTAGGGGAGACATTAAACATATTTTACTCTCGTTTTGATAGCATGGCTGTTTCCCCTGTAGACTGGGATGGGAATCTGGAGAACGCGGAGCCCCTGGTACTGGATGAATTGTCTGTCAGACGGTGCTTTGCCAGTTCTAAATCAGGTAAGGCCCCCGGCCCAGATGGGATTCCGGGAAATGTTATCAAGACATGTGCTGAGCAGTTGGCTGGGATTTTTACTATAATTTTTAACCTTTCTCTTGCCACTTGTCATGTGCCTAAGTGTTTTAAGTCATCTATTATTGTCCCGGTCCCCAAAAATGGTAAGGCCAGTGAGCCAAACGATTACCGACCAATTGCTCTGACATCTCTTATAATGAAGGCCTTTGAAAGATTGGTTATGGGACACATAAAAAAAAGTATCCCAGCCAATCTGGATCCTTTTCAATTTGCATATAAAGCAAATAGGTCGACAGATGACGCTGCTATCACCTTGATTCATCGTGTGGCTACCCATCTAGAATCCACATGTTCCTCTGCGAGAATTTTGTTCGTGGATTACAGTTCGGCATTTAATACAGTAATCCCAACATCATTAGTGTTTAAATTATCTGAGTTGGGATTGAATAACTTTGTATGTAGATGGATCTTGGATTTCTTGACTAACAGGCCCCAATCTGTTAGATTGTACAATTCCCTGTCAAGCGAACTTGTAATCAGTACAGGGGTGCCTCAGGGTTGTGTACTGAGTCCCCTGCTGTACTCTCTGTTTACCTATGATTGCCATTCAAATTCGGAGTCAGTTTACATTATTAAATTTGCCGATGATATCGCAGTCGTAGGTTTAATAAGTAAGGACGATGAGTCAGAATATAGATCTGAGGTCGCTAGGTTAGAAGCTTGGAGTCAAACTAATCACTTAATTTTAAATGTAAAAAAAAACAAAAGAAATGATTGTAGATTTTAGGAAAATTCACATGCAGCCTTCTTGTCCCCTAGTCGTAAATAACCAGGTTGTGGAGACAGTTGAGTCCTTTAAATTCCTGGGTATTAACATCTCCAATGACCTGTCTTGGGGTATCCATACACGATGTGTTGTTAAAAAATCTCAACAACGCCTGTTTTTATTGAGGAAAATGCGCATGGCAGGGATACGTAAGGAGATTTTAGTAAACTTTTATTCAGCAATTTTAGAGAGTGTCCTCACATACGGAATTATAGTATGGTTTGGAAACTGTACTGCTATAGAACGTAAGTCCCTTCAGAGAGTGGTTAAAACTGCAAGTAGAGTAATTGGAGTCAGCCTGCCCTGTATTCAGGATATATATGAAAAAAGGCTCCTCACTAAGGTGAAAAGTATTCTGGGAGATCTATCTCATCCAAATGGGGGGATGTTTTCTGTGTTGCCATCTAATAGGCGTTACCGTTCTATTCTTTGTCGGACAAACCGGTTAAGGGGTAGTTTTTTCCCAAAAGCAATAAACATGTTAAACCAGATAGGACCGAGATAAATTGACAATTGGGAATGTCTTGGGTTTAGGAGTGCTCTCTTCGTTCTGTTCTTATGGTCTCTGTATATGCTTGCTTTTTAGTTTCGTTGATTGTTCATTGAACTATTGATGACAATAAAGTATTATTATTATTATTATTATTATTCACTGGAAGTGTTTAGGAGTGACTTACCTATTCCAGTGAATATACACCGCTGCAGATTTTCCTGAGAGAGACCAGCAAAAACTCCCTATACACTTATAGACAAATCACAATTGCTTATGCTCTATACAGTGCTAATGGTACCGCGATTTTAGGCAAAGCACGTAAAGGGGTATCCAGTTGCGCTATATATATCGCATCCACAAATGCGCGGTCCAATCGCACAGCGTATTGGTACTTGTTACCTATCTGCCGTACGATCACGGGTCGTTGTACAAACTGGGACCCTCAGTACGGAGCGTAATACCAAAAAAAAACTTTTTATTTCAAATACTTCGCAATACAATGCACTATCACGCTCCACTACAAATCACCTCACGATTTGCGTTTTAAACCTTATACTAATGTGAGTCAGCCGCCTCACGCCGCCAAGTTTCCACTCACTTGATGTACCACACGACGAGATTCCGAATTCCGGGGTTCAAATTTCCACTCGCTCCTACGTTCGCTCACTCAAATACACTTTGGTTTTTTCTGTACAGAAAATTATCATTCATTCAGATAAGCAGTTTTACTCCCAGAGGCAATACAGTAAATAAGATGTTTATACTAAACTTTGGAAACTGGGCAATCTTGTGCTATTGTAGCGTGGCTACTGTCTCACCTTTAAACTAAACAAACTATCGTGTGGTTTTATTATGCGCACACAACGCTACGCAAGCTTGCGTAATTACGCAACCGTGCGTACCTCTATGCCACGTGTGCGACCTTGCCCCACGTGCACATTTTGTGTACGCTGTCCTCACGTTCCGTACCACGTGTACTTATGTGCAGACGCAATAAAACAACTCACACAATTTCTATAAATGTGAGCAATATTAACTATAATCGCTCACTTAACACGCCACACAGTTTCTTTTCTGTATAAACCCTTTATAACTAGGCCAGACTGTGTTTGTGTTTTACACTTACTTCCTTAATATTTATATTATGAATCTAGCATTCAGTCCAATGGCAACAATCTGAGCGGGTGTACAAAGAGTATGGGTGTACGCTTTTGTTGTGTACGCATTTGGCGCCAAAAAAAATAAATTCACAGATTTTAAACAGCATTTTTTCTGTTTACCCTACGAGTTCTACCAGCATCCCTACAAACCATACAGAGTAGACGTCGTCTAATCAGCAAATAAATAGGGTTTCTCAGTGCATCCACCGACCAAGAAAATGATACGTAGGATACCTGTCCACCCTTTTGCTGATAGGTTAAGTCTGCTGTGACCTGTTAGGCTGTGGATATGTGGAAAACCGGACGATTCCCCCAATTGATAATGTCGATTATCTTACAGGAAAGAAAGCTATACCTTAAACACACCTTAAATACACTTTAAACCTTTAGCCGCTGCGGCCGCTATACTTAATACACACGCTACGTACTTTATACACTGTTTGCGTACGGAGTCCTGTATCACTGTACGGACTTAGCGTACAGACACCGCGCTGGGGGTACAAAGTACACACAGCGCACACACACCCAGTGATACACTTTAAACCTTATACAGCAATGCGATGCGTTACTAATACACTCTTAAACCTTAGCAGGAAAAGGAAGACACAACACTGATTTGTAGTTAAACCACTGGGTTCCGACACCACAGCGTAATATTTGCTGAAAGGGGGTTTACAATACAAATCATACACTACAATACAAGACAATATAACAGAATAATGGCTACAGTCAATGTACATACGTGATTGGAATCGCTTGCGCAACCCGGCCGGTCCCCGGTCACCTGATAGATAACTTTGTGAGTCTTGTGCCAGGCCAGGCTGCAGCAGGCTTTATTTATACAATTCTTCCAAAAGCAATACAATGGATACTGTAATCCCTTTGTCCATTGGACACATGAATGCACTTTTACAGTACAGGAGAGGTCATAGGTCGATTTGAAAAGGTAGGCGATGCCTTTCCCAACTGCTCTTGTGGGTGGTCTCCTCTGGATTCCTGCCGCATACATAATATACAGTAAATACAGTTTATATCTATATTCTGCTTCTGCACATAACTATCCGCAGGAACATGCGATCTTCCGCAGACCAACACGGGAATGTTACCCTTAAAATACCCTACAGCTGGATACTAAACACCACCTTATAACCTTAGTCTGTCCCCTCTTATCCTGTAAAGGTGAATCCCTTTGTTCTGGAATCATTTAAATTGTTGTTACTTTCTGATGTGGTGCAGGGGGACTATGTGTACAATGGGGGTCATTCCGAGTTGTTCGCTCGCAAGCGGATTTTAGCAGATTTGCTCATGCTAAGCCGCCACCTACTAGGAGTGAATCTTAGCATCTTAAAATTGCGAACGATGTATTCGCAATATTGCGATTACACACCTCGTAGCAGTTTCTGAGTAGCTCCAGACTTACTCGGCATCTGCGATCATTTCAGTGCTTGTCGTTCCTGGTTTGACGTCACAAACACACCCAGCGTTCGCCCAGACACTCCTCCGTTTCTCCAGCCACTCCTGCGTTTTTTCCGGAAACGGTAGCGTTTTTTCCCACACGCCCATAAAACGGCCTGTTTCCGCCCAGTAACACCCATTTCCTGTCAATCACATTACGATCGCCAGAACGATGAAAAACCCGTGAGTAAAATTCCTAACTGCATAGCAAATTTACTTGGCGCAGTCGCAGTGCGGACATTGCGCATGCGCATTAAGCGGAAAATCGCTGCGATGCGAAGATTTTTACCGAGCGAACAACTCGGAATGACCCCCCAATGTGCACTATTTGGATTAAATATGTAATGTGTTTTGATAGCTCTCCATGCGTTCACAAACTCTACCGTAAATACCATACCACGCGCTGATGCGCACGACCGCGGGAGCGATCATACGCAAATTGTGAATATGTGCACGCACAGCAGAACAAGTACACGCGCGGAGGCCATCTGTGTGTTGTTTGTACGTGATGTGTGTACTGCAATATTTTTCGACTTTGACACACGACTCACTCCAATAGTGACCACCGCGTAGCCAGTGAGGCCCTAACTGGCTTCTATTTACTGGAAGTTTTAGGAGTAACTTGCCCTTTCCAGTGAATATCTACCATTGAAGATTTTCCTGAGAGACCAGCGAAAACTTCCCTTTTTGACTTACACAAATCACGCTTGCGTATGCTCTACACAGCGCTAATGATACCGCGATTTTACGCGAAAGCTCGTAAAGGGGTATCAAATTGTGCTATGTATCGCACCCACAAACATGGGGTCCGATCGCACAGCGTATAGGTACTTGTTACCTATCCGCCCTACGACCACTGAAATCGAATATACAAGCTGCGATCCTCAGCCGGAGCGTAACAAAAAACCTTTACTTCAATACTACACAATGCACAATTCCCTATTACGCTCCTCTGCAAATCTCCTCATGATTTGCGTACTTTACTATCTATACTAACGTGAGTCAGCCGCCTCACGCCGCCAAGCCTTTACTTACTTGGTGTACCAACGACGGGATCCTGAATTCCGGGGTTCAAATCCACTCACTCCCCTTTCAGCTCACACAAATACACAGTATTTTTCTGTACAGAAAATTCCACTTCCCTTAGGTTGGTGGTTTTAACCCAGAGGCAGTACCATTTAAACAAAGTCTTACACTAATCTGCTTTTGAAATCGGATAGTTATGTGCTATTGTATTAAACATATACTATCCCGCCTTTATTTGAACAACTATTGTCTTGATTTGTACTTTGCGCCCGCAATCCTACGCAACCTTGCGTAAACACACGACCGTGCGTGCCTTTTACGCCACATGTGCGACCCTTTACTTTGTCCGTACCACGTATACAACGTACGTCCGCAATTCAACAAACCACACAGTCTCTATAAATGTGAGCAATACTAACTATAATCGCTCAATTAACACAACACCCAGTTTTTCTCTATAAACGTTTAACGACTAGGCCAGAACTGCGTTTCATGTCTTTATAATTACTCCCTTAATACACTTATTTCAAATTTATCTATATAGCAAACAAATGTATCCGATTTCACACAGATCTATAATCACTGCAATAACCTATGATTTAAATGCTATGATTTAGATTGGATAGCTATCTTGCACTGATATAAATATACACATAATTATAATAAAATTATATATATATATATATATATATATATATATCATTTACTGGCCTCCTATGAGACACCTCACCTCTTCACTGCCTCTAATTTGCATATCAAAGATATTTGCTTTTCAGTACTTAAAAAAAAAGTAGTTATACAGGTTAATTTGCATTTCAATGTCTATACTCCACAAGTCTTGGAAGAAAAGAAAGAAAAAAAGAAAAAAAAACTTTTTTTCTTTTTCTTTTTCTATCTGCGTGCAACCCCCCACTTGTTGTAAGGTTATTACACACAGACAAGAAGGAAAAAAAAAAAACATTCACTTATCTCACCATTTACTCTCACTAGGCCCAATTGAAACTATTTGTAATTGATTATGACATAGGTTAAATAAATTCATTGGTAACTCATAAATGGTGCTATGAATGTAGATATATGGAAACTTTGTGACAAAGGAAATGGATTGTTCTGAGCAGACTGAAAATCAGCTTACACAAGATGGTGGACACACCATGTGGCTAGTTCAAAATGGGGGACAGACCATGCGGCTCCCTTGTCACAAAGAAATCACACTCTATACAGGCACCAATGTTACTTTAGGCCTGAGTTTAAAAATATACAAAATTTCTCAGCATGCTAACACAGCCATATCATGGATATGCAGCAACTTTTAAATGTACTTTTAATTCAACTTAACAGATAAACAATCCAATCTGAATCAAACACAATAGGACTTATTTGAACTTTGTTTTGCAACAATAAAAATATACATTTTAGCATTTTAAATATTGTGAGAAACACACTGTCCTTGAATTTCATATCAGCGGCTTACTGATAACACAACAGAACACACGGATGTGATTTGTCAGCGTCATGATGCGTCCACCGTTAGCTGATCGACCACAGCATCGCGTTTGTAATGTACAGTGCATCATCAAGAGCGTGATATCACGGATGCAGCCCTCATCTGTAAATGCCAAATTGCTTTCTAACAAATATTTAAAATGCCCGCTCTAATATATACTGCAGACGCTAGGCGCATCTTTGTTAGGGTCTCCTGCCCTGTGCTGCCACGTCGTCATGGCAACCGGGAGACAAGTGCTAGTGGAGTAACCTGAGCGCAGCTGATACTCCGGTTCGGGTCTTTTGCTGTGCAGTGGTTATAGGCTCTGTGCACGGCAGGGGATCCGGTGCTGGTTTTTGTGCTCACAGTCTGTGAGGTCTGAGTGGGGCGTGGACAGCACCTGCTTTATAAGGCCTCTTTTCAGGGTAAGCAGATGCTGCTGAATCTTTGTTGGTTAGTCAGTTCATGAAAGTTAGCCAGTACTGTGTAGCTTTGTATTTGTTTGTTGCTTACTGCAAATAGGCCTGGGGATTTGGTATTACACTCTGCCAATCCAGACCTAGCAGTAAGACTGGAGTCAGTCGTTTAGCTTGCTGGGGTTCTGTTACCACTCTGTGAACTTAGCAAGTTTGCGGCTGTATTCTAAGACTTGCCTGTCTAATCCTGTCTCACTGTGCTAGGTGTCAGGGGTCAGTTTAGTGGCAGTAAGCTAAAACCTGTGCACTGCAAGTGAGAAATAGGATTGTGGAGACTCTCCTTGTGTCTATCATTCCATCTCTGACCAAGGAGTTTACTGCCACACCCGTTGGTAACCCTTTAGGGTTTTGCTGTTGCCCTTAGCAACAGCATTTCGGGTTCTCTATGTATTAAAACACAACATCTTGCTTTTTCCATCTGTGCAGTTCTAATACAAAGGAGATACCCAGTTCCTTAGCCTCTGGGCTTCTCTGTTCACTTTGTGTGTATTTTGTTACCCTATTACCTTCTGTGTACGTTATGTCATATTCCCCAGTTTGTCTGTGAGTCCATTTGTTTTGCATAACAGTTCAAACACCAGTACATTCCTGCAGACACTGGAGTGCATAACAGTTCTGACACCAGTACTTTCCTGCAGGCACTGGTGTGCATAACATATTCAGCAGCCTAATACTCCTGTTGAAATTTTGTGGGAATATGGAGCATACCCCTCAAAATACGTTGCAACAGGTGGTCGATCAGGTGCAGGTCCTGACTCGACAATTTAATGATTTGTCCATTAAAATGCACACCTCCCAGGCTGCTGGTGGAGCTCCCGCAGCAGCAGCACCTGCAGGGGTTAAGGAGCCGAAAGTAAATCTCCCGGATCGTTTTTCTGGAGATCGCTCGCAGTTCTTTTGTTTCAAGGAGAGCTGCAAGCTATACTTCCGGCTTAGGCCTCAGTCTTCTGGGTCGGAGATTCAGCGGGTGGGCATAGTGATTTCCTTGCTACAAGGAGACCCACAGGTCTGGGCATATGGGTTGCAGCCTGACTGTCCGTCGCTTAAAAGTGTTGATGCTTTTTTTACGGCACTGGGCATGTTGTATGATGACCCTGACAAGACGGCCTCAGCCGAGGCTCAGATTTCGATCCTTAAGCAAGGGCGAAGGCCAGTTGAGGTTTACTGTACGGAGTTTCGGAGGTTGGCCCATGATACCCAGTGGAATGACCCAGCCCTAAGACACCAGTACCGAAGAGGTCTTTCTAACCAGATAAAGGACCAACTGGTACAATATCCCTTGCCTGATAGCTTGGATCAGCTCATGCAGTTATCCATCCGGGTGGATAGACGGCTGAGAGAGCGTAGGCTTGAAAGGGAGACTGAGATTTCCTTCCTTCCCAAGGGAACCTCAGACTCTGAGGAATTTTCTGAGGAGCCTATGCAGATTGGGGCTACCCGCCTCTCCTCGCGTGAGAAGACGCGGAGGAGACAGCAGGGGTTGTGTTTGTACTGTGGGAATAAAGGTCATGTGGTAGTATCATGCCCAGAAAAGCCGGAAAACTTCAGGGCCTGAGGGTGATGGGAAATATCCTGTCAGGCCAGAAGTCAGAATTTCCCAAGAAGACTTTTATCATTCCGGTGACCTTGAAGATCCTCGGTCAAACTGTCAAGACTGAGGCCTTTGTGGACAGTGGGGCCGACGGGGTTTTTATGGACCGCCAATTCGCCCTGAAACACTCTGTTCCCTTAGTACCCTTGGCATCGGAAATTGAGATTTGTGGGTTAAACGGGGAACCATTATCCCAAGGTAAAATTACCTCTTGCACTAGCCAGATTTCTTTGTTTATTGGAGCCACACACTCTGAAAAATTGTCCTTTTATGTGACTGTCTGTACTTTTGCCCCATTGGTGTTGGGGTTACCCTGGTTAAGGGCCCACAATCCTCAATTTGACTGGGTCTCTAGGGAGATTCTTAGTTGGGGTACTGATTGTTTCAGGAGTTGCTTGAGCCTTCCAGTCAGGCTCTCGCAGCTAAGTTTGCCAGGATTGCCAGGGTGTTATGCAGATTTTGCGGACGTGTTCTCCAAAAAAGTTGCAGAGGTACTACCTCCCCATCGCCCCTATGACTGTGCCATTGATTTGTTGCCAAATGCTAAGCTTCCCAAGAGCAGGTTGTACTCCCTGTCACGTCCTGAGACTCAGGCTATGGCAGAGTACATTCAGGAGAACTTGGCTAAGGGATTTATCAGACCTTCACAGTCTCCAGTTGGGTCGGGGTTCTTCTTCGTGGGTAAAAAGGACGGTTCGTTGCGACCCTGCATCGACTTCAGGGAATTGAACCGTATCACGATTAAAAACTCATACCCACTGCCTCTCATTTCGGTCTTGTTTGACCAGCTTCGTACTGCCACCATTTTTTCTAAGATTGACCTACGCGGTGCGTACAATCTAATCCGAATAAGAGAGGGGGATGAATGGAAGACTGCCTTTAATACCCACTCAGGGCATTATGAATATTTGGTGATGCCTTTTGGGCTCTGTAATGCCCCGGCAGTCTTCCAGGATTTCATGAATGATGTGCTCAGGGAATATTTGGATAGATTCTTAGTTGTATACTTAGATGACATCCTAATCTTCTCCCATTCCCTGGAGGAACATCGGAAGCATGTACGCTTAGTCCTCCAGAAACTCAGAGACCACCGGCTTGGGGCGAAGCTGGAGAAGTGCGAATTTGAAGTTCAGCAAATCGCATTTCTAGGATATATTATCTCCCCAGAAGGTTTCCAAATGGAGGGTTCCAAGGTACAGGCAGTCCTGGATTGGGTGCAGCCCACTAGTTTGAAGGCGCTTCAGCGTTTCCTGGGCTTTGCGAATTTTTATAGACGATTTATCGCTGGATTTTCGTCTATAGTGGCGCCCTTGGTGGCACTCACTAAGAAAGGGGCGGATGTTGCTCACTGGTCTCGTGAGGCTAAAGCGGCTTTTGCCCGTCTCAAAAGGGCATTTGTTTCGGCCAAGGTGCTGCGACACCCAGATCCAGAGCGTCCTTTTGTGGTGGAGGTGGATGCCTCTGAGATGGGTATTGGGGCAGTGCTTTCTCAGATGGGAGTGTCTGATAATCGCCTTCATCCCTGTGCTTACTTTTCCCGTAAATTTTCGCCTGCCGAGATGAATTATGACGTGGGTAACCGGGAATTGTTGGCTATTAAGGATGCACTCGAGGAGTGGAGACACTGGCTTGAGGGGGCTAAGTTTGTGGTCTCAATTCTCACTGACCATAAGAATCTGGCATATTTAGAGTCAGCGAAGCGTCTCAATGCCAGGCAGGCACGATGGGCTTTGTTTTTTGCTCGCTTTAATTTTTTGATAACATATCGCCCTGGGTCAAAAAACATCAAGGCTGATGCGCTCTCGCGGAGTTTTGCTCCAATCCAGGAGACCACCGAGGAGCCGTTGCCCATTGTTTCCCCATCATGTATTAAAGTGTGCATTACCCAGGACCTCTTATCATTAGTCCTTAGAGCACAGGAGCAGGCTCCTCCAGACCTTCCGGTAGGTCTTTTGTTTGTGCCTCCTAGGTTAAGACAGCGAGTGTTCCTGGAATTCCATGCCAAGAAGTCGGCAGGTCACCCGGGTATTGCCAGAACTCGGGAGTTGCTATCTAGGGCGGTGTGGTGGCCCTCGGTGGCTAAGGATGTGGATCAGTGGGTTCGGGCATGTGACATCTGTGCCCGAAATAAGACTCCTAGAGGGGTTCCTGTTGGCCCATTACATCCACTCTCTATCCCATCTAAGCCATGGACCCACATTTCAATGGATTTTGTGGTGGACTTGCCCAAATCCTCGGGGATGACAGCCATCTGGGTTGTCGTTGACAGGTTTTCGAAGATGGCGCACTTCGTTCCACTGGTTGGGCTGCCATCAGCCAGACGCCTGTCTGAATTATTTATGCTGCATGTTGTGCGTCTCCACGGGTTGCCACTTGATGTGGTCTCTGACCGCGGATCCCAGTTTGTGGCCAAATTCTGGAGGGCATTTTGTTCCGATCTCCAGATTTCTGTCAGCTTGTCGTCAGGCTACCATCCGCAGTCTAATGGGCAGACTGAAAGGGTGAACCAGTCCTTGGAGCAGTTCCTCAGGTGTTATGTCTCCAAGTGTCAGACTGACTTGGTTGCTCATCTGTCCATGGCGGAGTTTGCCTATAACAACGCGGCTCACTCTGCTACAGGGATCTCTCCCTTCCTTTGTGTGTATGGGCATCATCCTAAGGCCAATTCTTTTGACCCCCTGGACTCCACGCCTGGTGGTTCCTCTGTGGTTTCGGTCCTTAGAGGTATTTGGCGGAAAGTGAAGAAAGCCCTTGTGTCTGTGTCATTAGTGACCAAAAGGGGTTTTGATAAGCGGAAAAGACCCTGCAGCTTCAAATTAGGAGACTTCGTCTGGTTGTCTACCAAGAATTTGAAGTTGAGACAGCCATCTCATAAGTTAGGGCCCCGGTTCATCGGCCCTTATAAGATCACCAGGGTTATCAATCCGGTGGCATTTCAGTTAGATCTGCCCCGTTCTTTGGGTATCAATAAAACATTTCATTGTTCCCTTTTAAAACGGGCGATTAGTAATCCTTCTTCCAGTGGAAGACCTTCCCCTCTTCTGATACGTGGCCAGAGGGAGTTTGTTGTTGAAAGGATTCTTGACTCCAAGGTGGTTCGGGGTCGGCTGTCATTTTTGGTGCACTGGAAGGGGTATGGCCCGGAGGAGCGGTCGTGGGTGCGCAGTTGTGATCTTCATGCCCCCAGACTGATACGCTCTTTCTTCTCGCAGTTCCCCGATAAACCCGGTGGTAGGGGTTCTTTGACCCCTCGTCAGAGGGGGGGTACTGTTAGGGTCTCCTGCCCTGTGCTGCCACGTCGTCTTGGCAACCGGGAGACAAGTGCTAGTGGAGTAACCTGAGCGCAGCTGATACTCCAGTTCGGGTCTTTTGCTGTGCAGTGGTTATAGGCTCTGTGCACGGCAGGGGATCCGGTGCTGGTTTTTGTGCTCACAGTCTGTGAGGTCTGAGTGGGGCGTGGACAGCACCTGCTTTATAAGGCCTCTTTTCAGGGTAAGCAGATGCTGCTGAATCTTTGTTGGTTAGTCAGTTCATGAAAGTTAGCCAGTACTGTGTAGCTTTGTATTTGTTTGTTGCTTACTGCAAATAGGCCTGGGGATTTGGTATTACACTCTGCCAATCCAGACCTAGCAGTAAGACTGGAGTCAGTCGTTTAGCTTGCTGGGGTTCTGTTACCACTCTGTGAACTTAGCAAGTTTGCGGCTGTATTCTAAGACTTGCCTGTCTAATCCTGTCTCACTGTGCTAGGTGTCAGGGGTCAGTTTAGTGGCAGTAAGCTAAAACCTGTGCACTGCAAGTGAGAAATAGGATTGTGGAGACTCTCCTTGTGTCTATCATTCCATCTCTGACCAAGGAGTTTACTGCCACACCCGTTGGTAACCCTTTAGGGTTTTGCTGTTGCCCTTAGCAACAGCATTTCGGGTTCTCTATGTATTAAAACACAACATCTTGCTTTTTCCATCTGTGCAGTTCTAATACAAAGGAGATACCCAGTTCCTTAGCCTCTGGGCTTCTCTGTTCACTTTGTGTGTATTTTGTTACCCTATTACCTTCTGTGTACGTTATGTCATATTCCCCAGTTTGTCTGTGAGTCCATTTGTTTTGCATAACAGTTCAAACACCAGTACATTCCTGCAGACACTGGAGTGCATAACAGTTCTGACACCAGTACTTTCCTGCAGGCACTGGTGTGCATAACAATCTTATTACCATATACGATAAAAGTGCGCTGTACGTCGCAAAACACTACATCCCTTAAGAGAAAACAATACACGCACACATTGTCTGAGTTCCAAAGCTCATCGATGTATATATTTGTTATTAAAAGGATATGTATTCAAAATATCACAATGTACAGTATATATATATATATATAGTTACATGGTTACAATTTATACAGTAAGCAGTTAATACAAACTAAATCAAATACATACATGGCCAGCGATACAATTACCATATTTTGCTCAATGCTTTCTACGCTCCAGTTCCTCCATCTTTAGCTGTGTCTCAACTCCAGCTAACAGAAGCAAAATATTACCAACACTCCATCTCGCTCAGGACCCAGGGGAAAAAGAACAGAGAGCTCTCTTGTGTCTGCAATCAGCTATATACTATGTAGTTTGGGGGAGTGCACAGACTAGACTAGGGGAGGGAACTTTCTCATTCATGATGAGTCACTGGTCAATTCATATGCAAACAAGGTTCAGCCTTGATGGACAAATTACAGGAGATAGCCACTGGTCAGGCATGCTGTCTTCCAGGAAATCCATTGTTCTAATAAGAGTGACTTTAGCGTTCATACATTTAATCATATCTACTTGTTGCAATGAGCTAATACTTAATAACAGGCATCAAATTGATATACACATTAATCTGGTTGCTTTAATACCAAATACGACATGTCCATCTTGCTTCGTTCCAATAATACACAAACATGACGTTACTCCATTAAATACATTTAAAACATTATGATGTCTGGCGCTTGATATGTTATAATTATGTGCTGTATGAAATATGTGTTGAATCTATCTCTGTGGCATGTCTGTGTAAATGCATATGTTACCATATATTGCGGTGCTCACTGCGCATATTTTCAAGCTTAGCGACTCATATGTGTGGAGTCTGTATGTTCTCTCTATGTAATATTTTTTACTTCGACAACCCGCATGTCTGTGACACGGATCGTAGATGTACTAAATTTAGCACATGATCAGATCTGAATTAGGCCCTGAGTTGCTTATTTTTCAATATATTTTTAATCTTGATTCTATGATAATTCGTATGAAAGAGCTATGTTTTATTGTAAGTGTCAGACTCTTTGTGTTGTTACTGCAGCAGAAAGCTGAATTTAGGACATTAAGGGAAAATTAAATCTACAAGTAATTTATAGATACCTGATATCAGGGCATACTGTAATATTATCGGTACATCTCATACAACTGAACTACGGGACTATCATGCCCGTTGTTAATAATAAATAATAATAATTTTATTTATATAACGCTCTTTCTCCAATAGGACTCAAGGCGCTTGTTAGTGTTAGTGTTAGTGTTCTGCGAGACTGTGAAAAAACATTCTGGCTACGATTATGTTTCTGGATTAGTACCAGCGCCAGCCGCAAGTAGTGACAGTGTAGGGATGTAGAGCCTGATTCAACATAGACACAACCGATTCAGTACTGCCCATTGGCAGCAATGCTAGTTTACCCACTTGCATGGCATGAACGCATCAGATGCGACCGCACCAGCAAGTGCATTATCTGGTCTGTCCACAAACGATGCAAGTATGCTGCTGTAGGGAAGAGAAATTTCCCACAGCTACTGCTCTCAGAGGGACTCTCCGGTCCCACTGCCTACCTACACCCTCCCCGAGTGTATGCCATGCTGATGGTCACTGCTGATCGGTCAGCATGGATGGACCTCCCACCCAGCGGCTGCAGACATTAACAGCCACTGGGGCAAATAATTGAAACTTATCCAAAATGATTTTATTAAAAAATGATAATAATAATAATTTTGGATAGGTTTAAATACATGTTCTTCACCTAATTCACTCATAAAAAAAAAAAATTTCTGAACGTTTTTTTGGGAGAAAAAAAAAAGGCAGTTAAGTGGTTAAGCTTTCCCCTTGTGCACTAGCATGTGCCAGAGAGTGCAAACCCTCAGACGCCCATCTTCTGTGCCCCTGAAAACAGTAGCACCGCCGGATGTACTAGACAATCCAATACTGGCACACCATTGCAGTTCTATGGCAGGCGCAGTGTTTCTGGCTGAACATGGGCTCTTTGGAAGAGGGTATACATCTGGGAACGCAGCCTGCTTCCACTGACACATCCACGACACTCCCGTAAATGCATGGGTTTCTAGGAAAATTGCACTTGGGCAGTAGCAAATTATCGCCCAACTGCACAAACATCATCATTGCGCTCAGTTTACGTTTACCTCCGAATCAGATCCAGAATGATTTATACTTCAGACACATTTGTTATATGTAGCCAAGGCTGATCAACAGCTAAATGCCAGGAAGTCAAGGTTCAGGATACCATGAAGAAGGCTCACAAACAGTTACACTAAATGGGAATAAGAACTGGAACAGGTACTATGGTCTCAGGTACAGTACCAGAACTTGTTCTAAGAGGGTACAACTAGTGCAATGCCCGGAAAACCAAAAACATTCCAGTAGAATGTGTTAGATATTGGAATCGGCCTTTACTAGATTCACATTGCTGTTTCAAGCCTACAGTAGCTTGCCTTACCACTGAGTTGTTTTACTGTGCTTTTTTGCAACCTGCTGCAAAACATGTTGCTTTATGTTTTGTTCTTCAGTTCAGTAAAGTGTTTGACAGCATGCTTATCACACCTCCTGGTCTCCATGTCTGTTTTTATAATACCCCTTTTCCACTAGCTCCAAAAACACTGGTAAATGCACGGTGGCGCGCATTTACCCGTGTTTTTTGCTAGTGGAAAAGGGTCCCCCCACAAAAACCCGGATCAAGTGACCCGTGAATCCTACCAGGGTAGCTACCTGGGTAGGACACGGGAATGATCCGGGTAGGGTTGTAGTGTAAATGGAAGCCGTGTCGATGCAATACGGCTCCCGTTTACACTGTATGGAAGGGCGGCACTGGGAGATCATGTGATTTCCCAGTGCCGCCCCTGCAGCGTCACCAGCAGCGTCACCAACCCGGCAATATGCTGGGTTGGTGAGCGCAGTGTAGAAAGGGGCTCTAGCACGGGTCGCAGCCGTATCAGGCTCCCGGCTGCGACCCGTGCTAGCTAGTGGAAAAGGGGTATTAGTGAGCACAGACACTAAACTTGGTGATGAGTGGCTTATGGACCCAGGCCACATCTTCCAGACCAGAAGGGAAGTGAAGTGGCAGCATAAGCGAGGGAATCACTGTGCACTCTGTTCAGCTGCAAGCACCGGTAAGGTCCCTCTACCATGGCTACGCACATAGGACCTCATTCAGAGATGGACGCAGATAGTTACATCTGCAGCAAGATCCGTGTCCATCTCCTCACATGCTGGGGGCCGCCAAGCACAAATGTAATTGCAGACGCATCAATTTGTGGTTGACTCCTACCTGTGCAGCCTGGCTGTGCTGGCAGGTGGTACGGTGCCATTTTTTTTCCGAGGAGTGTCTGCATGTGACGTCATGCAGCCAGCCCGAAAATGCTGCTGACACCCCCCCCCCCCCCATTTGGCCCGCCACCTCCCTGCATGGCCGCGTCACCACCCCCCGATGCCATCACTGTCAATCACCTTGCGATCGCACCCTGGAAGGATGCGGTCGCAAGGTGTAGGGTTGCACTTAATGTGCCTATGGGGGTCATTCAGACCTTGATGCAACCACACGTTCGCAAGCAGCATCTGCATCCAGGGGGTCTGCAGATGCACAATGGGCACTGCACCCACAATGGGCACTGCACCCACTTTGACACAGAAAAGGATGACTGGCTCCTCTATACAGAAAGTAAAATATATGGATACAGCGCAAACCCCTATGGGGTGAAGTGTCCGTGATACAAAACACTATCTGTAATGGCCATTTATAATGGCCCAGTTGCAGTCAGAAGGTCCATATTAAAATGTCTTTAATCACCAACTTTAGCCCAAGAATTCTTCTATGTCCTTCACAATAGGCGACTGTAAACTCTCTCCTCCCTCTATTTCACTCTGGGAATGGGTATCTCAGATAAGAGAACAGAAAAGACAGCAATAGTGTAATACAGTTTATTGAGGACAATATAAAACACAACCTTAGTAGCGTACCTCAGGTAGTGGTGTTTAATGCACACCAATTCTCACAAGTGGTATAGGGTCTTTTCTGATGCTCCCCAGCAACAGGACTTCCCCCTCTCACAGAGTCCTGATAAAAGCTCCAAGGAGCTGAAACGCATTGGTGAAAGACCTTGCTACTGCCTACCCAGGACTCTGTGAGAGGGGGAACTACACTACTAAGGTTGTGTTTTATATTGTCCTCAATAAACTGTATTACACTTTTGCTGTCTTTTCTGCTCTCTTATATGAGACACTTCGCCCCATAGGGGTTTGCGCTGTATCCATATATTTTATTTTCTACACTTTGTGGCCCTGCAGGTGGGCTTTGGGATAGAGCTGCACTCCATTTTAAAGCACCAAACTTTTCTTTATTCTATACAGAAAGGTTGGAACAGTAGTTTCTGGCAAATAATGTTGCTGAAGAGAAGCAAGTGGCAGTTCTATTAAACGCTATGGGGGGGGGGCCTATGGTCTGCTCTGCAGTATAACTAACCCCTGAGAAACCTGCTGCAAAGCCTTTTACAGGCATTGTTAAGAGTTTGCAAGAGCATCTGTACCCTAAGCCTCTTCTGCTAGCAAAACGTTCCAGATTTCGTAAATGGAACCAGGATGAGGGGGAGTCCGTGGCTGCATATGTGGAAGAACTAAAAAGCCAGTCGGAGCATTGCCAGTTGGAGATGGCCTGAACAATGCCCTGAGAGATTAGCATGTTGTGTTTCAAGTGAGAGTGTGCAAAAACATTTACTAACAGACAGAGCTCACAGTTAAACGTGCAGTACAAGTGGCACTGTTGATTGAAACTGCAGCTAAAGAGGTTATATAACTCTAGATCAGGAGGAAGTCTCAAGTTTACAAAATGGTGACAACAACAACACTACCCTTGCACTCACATGGCGCCCCATCAGATGTATGCTTCCGCTGTGGTGCAGGTACACATTCACCAAGGGTCGGTATGTTTAAACACAAACTGTGTAGGAAATGCAACAAAAAAGGGCATATTAAACAGGTTTGCCAGTTGCAAGCATATCACCCTGAGGCCACTGGTGGGAGACTGAATCACAGTAGAGTACAGATATGTACGCTTTGAAAAGCCACAAGTTGGACTCACACAGTAACAATGATCTGCGCGGTTTGGAAGGGTTTGCAGTAAAAGGGGTGACAAGTAACAATTTGGCTCACTAAAGGAGTCAATGGCCAAACAATAAAAATGGAACTGGACACAGCAGTCTCTGTAATGTCACAGCAGGAGTACAAACATCATTTTAAAATGTCAAATGAAATAAAACTTTGTTGCTGCTTTAAACATATACTGGGGAGAAAGTCATTACATGCGGGGTGTTGCCTGTACTCATGGATTATAATGACCAGTAGGAGACTTATATATCACTCAGAAAGGTGGCCCAGCATTATGGCGCCACAAATGGCTGTGAAAGATTTAGTTAGACTGGTTGGCCTTCATAAGCTTGAGCTATACTTGTTTTCCAAACAGGCATTGGGATTTTGCAACAGATATAAGGAAGCTATTGTTAATGGATAGAGCTGTTCCTAGGTTTCTAGGTTGCATTATGCTGCCTGACGAAAGGTGGAGCTTGAGTTGGACAGGCTGAAAGGTGAGAAAATATTATCCGAGGTGGATTGGAACTCATGGCCCAACTCCAGTCATTTCAATAGAAAAGAAAAATGGCACGGTACAGCTGTGTGGGGAGTTTAAGGTCACCATAAATCCAGTATTGCAAACAGATCCCGTTACCAAGAATTGAAGATATATTTGCAAATCTGGCAGGAGGCCACAAGTTTAATTTTAAGACTGACCTAGCTGATGCGTAACCTGTAAATGATTTGAAGGTGTTCCTCACCATTAACACACACACAGGACTTTACCAGTTGCAATCGTGTGGTGTTCAATATCACTTCTATACTTGCCCTTTGGCAATGAGCCTTGGACCAAGTGTTACAAGGGGTTCCTCGTACCCAATGCTATCTTGATGACATTATTGTGACAGGTTTGTCTGACGCAGAACACCTTCAAAACTGGTGTTGCAGCGGCTTTAACCATGGGGGTAATCCAGACCTGATCGCTGCTGTGCGTTTTCTCACAGGCTGCGATCATCGGACCGCAGCAACAGAGATCGCCAGACAGCAACAGGATGGTGCAAAAATACCAAACGCACCAGTGAACGCAAGGAGATTGACAGGAAGAGGGTGTTTGTGGGTGGCAACTGACCATTGGGTGGCAAGGGACCCGGCATTTGGAGGGAGGGTTTCTGATGTCATCATCGCAGCAGCAGAGTAAGTCCTGGGCTTAGCAGAATCTGCACAAACTTAGGTTTGTGCAGTTGTGCTACAATTGCGATCGCACACCTGCACACACACCAGACCCTACCCCTGTAGGCGGCGACTACCTGATCGCAGGGATGCAAAAAACGCACCCTAGCGATCAGGTCTGAATTAGGCCCTATATGTGCTCAGAGCCAAAACAGATTAGTGTGAGTTCTTCATGGCCTCTGTCACAGACTGTGGGCACACTATTCATGCAAATGGACTGCACAAATGACAGGAAAAAGTGGAAGCTTTGTTAAAGGCTTGTGCCAGCTTCACTCCTTCCTGAGGTTCATTAATTAGGACGAGAGATTAGCAGGTTCGGTTCTCTGAGAACCGAACCCTAGCAAACATCACGTCCCGAGCCTGGATCCGAGCCCGGCTCGGGACTTCCCGCCAGATACGGAAACCAGAACAAGGCAAAATTTCACCATCCCGCTGTCGGAGTCTCGCGGGTTTTGGATTCTATATAAGGAGCCGCACGTCGCCGCCATTTTCACTCCAGTCCTGGAGAATGTAGCGAACAGACGTGTCTCCTCCGTGTCTGTGCGGGAAAGTGGGGTGGCGACCTCCTCTTATGTGTCACTCCAGTGCTGTGTTGTGCTGCATCAATCTAGTGGTGGTGTCTTGTGCTGCATCAGTCCAGTCACAGTGGTGGTGTCCTGTGCTGCCATATGTCCAGTGCTGCTGTATAAGTCCAGTGCAGTGGTGGTGTGTTGTCCTGCATCAGTCCAGTGGTGGTATCCTGTGCTGCCATAAGTCCAGTGGTGGTTTTCTGTGCTGCCATAAGTCCATTGCTGCTGCTGTATAAGTCCAGTGCAGTGGGGCTCTGTTGTGCTGCATCAGTCCAGTGGTGGTGTCCTCTGCTGCCATAAGTCCAGTGGTGGTGTCCAGTGCTGCTATAAGTCCAGTGCTGCTGCCGTATAAGTCCAGTCCAGTGGTACTGCCGTATAAGTCTAGTGGTACTGCCATATAAGTCCAGTGATACTGCCATATAAGTGTGGCATACTGGAATGTTAACAGATATTAGAAAGTTCCAAAAGCCATTTGATTCTTATCAGTGAGTGGGGAAGTTTATGGCCCCAAAACCAGTTCTGACAGACCCTGCCATATGTAGGAGGTTAGGACAGGAAGGTAGGTTTTTTTTTAGGACAGGAACAAAGCACAGGCTAGAGTTCAGTGTGAGCTGAGGACTGAGGATGGAAGACACAGGCTAAGTGACCAGGGATGAGACCCCATGCTAGGACTGTGGAACATGCATTGTACTCCATTGCCCCTGGCATTATGGAGAGAAGAGCAGCATGTGGGTGTTGCTATGAAGAGAGGGAGAGCCCATATCTGCAGTGTAACAGGAGAGCCAGCAGCTTCAGTGAGAGATGGAGAGTGCAATGTGATAACCACAGTATGCAGAGTACAGTTGAAGGAACCAGGAACAAAGAGAATCCCCACCTTCAAGGGTACCCAAGAAGCAGGACAGGAGGTGTGAGTCTTCGAGAGAGGACTACCTGGGTGAGTGGTAGGAAACCAGGTGTGGCGGAAGGCACCCAGTGATGAGTCCATGAGAAATGCTGTTTATATAGACTGCAGATATCCCCAAGTGAATTGGTGGAAAACACACCAAAATGAATCTCAGTTTGCGGCCACCGCACTACTGTAATGCTGTCCCATAATTGTTTATGCTGTTATTGCCATTGAAGCAAATTAAAGGAAATGTAACCTGATGTAACCCATGAGAATATTATGCTGGAGAGAGGAGAACAAGGAGTCAAATGTTATTGTCGTGATAACCCTGTCTGAACTGTGAATAAACTGCTAGCTTATGTAATGAGACGGCCTAGCGTGCAATGCTTTAAAATAATTGATGGACCTGGCGCTGCCTGGCTATCACATAAGTCCAGTGATTCTGCTGAATAAGTCCAGTCCAGTGGTACTGCCATATAAGTCCAGTGGTACTGCCGAATAAGTCCAGTGGTACTGACGTATAAATCCAGTCCAGTGGTACTGCCATATAAGTCCAGACCAGTGGTACTGCTGTATAAGTCCAGTGATACTGCCGTATAAGTCCAGTGATACTGCCGTATAAGTCCAGTGGTACTGCCGTATAAGTCCAGTGGTACTGCCGTATCAGTCCAGTGGTACTGCCGAATAAGTCCAGTCCAGTGGTACTGCCATATAAGTCCAGCGGTACTGCCGAATAAGTCCAGTGGTACTAACGTATAAATCCAGTCCAGTGGTACTGCCATACAAGTCCAGTCCAGTGGTACTGCCATATAAGTCCAGTGGTACTGCCGTATCAGTCCAGTCCAGTAGTACTGCCGTATCAGTCCAGTCCAGTAGTACTGCCGTATCAGTCCAGTCCAGTGGTACTGCCATATAAGTCCAGTGGTACTGTCATATAAGTCCAGTGATACTGCTGTATAGGTCCAGTCCAGTGGTACTGCTGTATAAGTCCAGTGGTAATGCTGTATAAGTCCAGTGGTAATGCCGTATAAGTCCAGTGATACCTCCGTATAAGTCCAGTGGTACTGCCATATAAGTCCAGTGGTACTGCTGTGTAAGTCCAGTCCAGTGGTACTGCCGTATAAGTCCAGTGGTACTGCTGTATAAGTCCAGTGGTACTGCCATATAAGTCCAGTGGTACTGCCGTATAAGTCCAGTCCAGTGGTACTGCCGTATAAGTCCAGTCCAGTGGTACTGCCGTATAAGTCCAGTCCAGTGGTACTGCCGTATAAGACCAGTCCCGTGGTACTGCTGTATAAGTCCAGTGGTACTGTAATATATGTCCAGTGGTATTGCCGTATAAGTCCACTGGTACTGCCGTATAAGTCCTGTCCAGTGGTACTGCCATATAAGTCCAATGGTACTGCCATAAAAGTCCACTGGTACTGCCGTGTAAGTCCACTGGTACTGCCGTGTAAGTTCTGTCCAGTGGTACTGCCGTGTAAGTCCAATGGTACTGTCATATAAGTCCAGTGGTACTGCTGTATAAGTCCAATGGTATTGCTGTATAAGTACAGTCCAGTGGTACTGCCGTATAAGTCCAGTGGTACTGCCGTATAAGTCAAGTGGTACTGCTGTATAAGTCCAATGGTACTGCTGTATAAGTGGTATTGCTGTATAAGTCCAGTCCAGTGGTACTGCCATATAGGTCCAGTGGTACTGCCGTAAAAGTCCAGTGGTACTGCCGTAAAAGTCCAGTGGTACTGCCATAAAAGTCCAGTGGTACTGCTGTATAAGTCCACTGGTACTGCCATATAAGTCCACTGGTACTGCCGTGTAAGTACACTGGTACTGCCGTGTAAGTCCTGTCCAGTGGTACTGCCGTGTAAGTCCAATGGTACTGCCATATAAGTCCAGTGGTACTGCTGTATAAGTCCAATGGTACTGCTGTATAAGTACAGTCCAGTGGTACTGCTGTATAAGTCCAGTGGTACTGCCGTATAAGTCAAGTGGTACTGCTGTATAAGTCCAATGGTACTGCTGTATAAATCCAGTCCAGTGGTACTGCTGTATAAGTCCAGTCCAGTGGTACTGCCATATAGATCCAGTGGTACTGCCGTAAAAGTACAGTGGTACTGCCATAAAAGTCCAGTGGTACTGCCGTAAAAGTCCAGTCCAGTGGTACTGCTGTATAAGTCCAATGGTGCTGCTGTATAAGTCCAGTCCAGTGGTACTGACGTATAAGTCCAGTCCAGTGGTACTGCCATATAAGTCCAGTGGTACTGCCGAATAAGTCCAGTGGTACTGCCGTATAAGTCCAGTCCAGTTGTACTGCCGTATAAATCCAGTGGCGCTGTCCAGTGCTGTATATTATTTACTCCAAATAAAGGGGTTATTAATATTTAATCCAAATAATTATTACAGGGTTTGCCCTGTGTGGTGCAGGGGTACACTCTACTGTACCTCATATTGTGTTATATAACTCCAGAAAAATTATGGAGAACAAAAATTTGGAGGATAAAATAGGGAAAGATCAAGAACCACTTCCTCATAGTGCTGAAGCTGCTGCCACTAGTCATGACATACTGTAGATGATGAAATGCCATCAATGTCATTTGCCAAGGCCGATGCCCATTGTCATAGTAGAGGGCATGTAAAATCCAAAAAGCCAAAGTTCAGTAAAATGACCAAAAAAATAAATTTAAATGGTCTGAGGAGAAACGTAAACTTGCCAGTATGCCATTTACGACACAGAGTGGCAAGGAACGGCTAAGGCCGTGGCCTATGTTCATGACTAGCGGTTCAGCTTCACATGACGATGGAAGCCCTCATCCTCCTGCTAGAAAAATGAAAAGAGTTAAGCTGGCAAAAGCACAGAAAAGAACTGTGCGTTCTAAGATGGTATCACAAATCCCCAAGGAGAGTCCAAGTGTGTCGGCGGTTGCGATGCCTGACCTTCCCAACACTGGACAGGAAGAAGTAGCTCCTTCCACCATTTGCACGCCCTCTGCAAGTGCTGAAAGGAGCATCCACAGTCCAGTTTCTGATATTCAAATTGAAGATGTCACTGTTGAAGTACACCAGGATGAGGATATGGGTGTTGCTGGCGCTCTGGAGGAAGTTGACGAGGAGGATTCTGATGGTGATGTGGTTTGTTTAAATCAGGCACCGGGAGATACAGTTGTTGTACGTGGGATGAACAAGCCCATTGTCATACCTGGGCAAAATACCAAAAAAGCCACATCTTCAGTGTGGAATTATTTCTCCACAAATCCAGACAACAGGTGTCAAGCTGCGTGTTGCCTCTGTCAATCCGTAATAAGTAGGGGTAAGGATGTTAACCACCTAGGAACATCATTCCTTATACGTCACCTGTAGCGCATTCATCAGAAGTCATTGTCAAGTTTAGAAACTTTGGGTAAGAGCGTAAGCAGGCCACTGACACCTAAATCCCTTCTTCCTCTTTTACCCAAGCTCCTGCAAGCCACACCACCAACTCCCTCATCATCAATTTCCTCCTCAGTCAGGAACGTCAGTAGTCCTGCAGGCCATGTCACTGGCATGACTGATGAGTCCTCTCCTAACCGGGATTCCTCCGGAGGATCCTTGAGTAGTATGCCTACTGCTGCTGCTGCTGCCGCTGCTGTTGATGCTGCTGGGAGTTGATCGTCATCCCAGAGAGGAAGTCGGAAGACCACTTGTACTACTTCAACTAAGCAATTGACTGTTCAACAGTCCTTTGCAAGGAAGATGAAATATGACAGCAGTCATCCTGTTGCAAAGCGGATAACTGAGGCCTTGACAGCTATGTTGGTGTTAGACGTGCATCTGGAATCCACCTTTGGTGCAGTGGGATTTAGACAATTGATGGAGGTAGTGTGTCCCTTCCCATCTAGATTCCACTTCACTAGGAAAGCGATTCCCGGACTATACAGGGACATTAAGAAAAGTGTCCTCAGTGTCCTGAAAAATGCGGTTGTACCCAGTGTCCACTTAACCACGGACATGTGGACAAGTGGAGCAGGGCAAACTAAGGACTACATGACTGTGACAGCCCACTGGGTAGATGTAATGCCTCCAGCAGCAACAACAGCTGCTGCACCAGTAGCAGCATCTCACAAACGCCAGCTCGTCCCCAGGCAGGCTACGCTGTGTATCAACGGTTTCCATAAGAGGCACACTGCTGGCAACCTCTTACGGAAACTGAGGGACATCATCGCACAATGTGGTATAGTACAAACAAAAGAATTAGAGTAAATGACTTAGCCGGCGCTGTCAGAACGTAGTCTCATCTGGATACAACCATCAAACTTCCATTTGCATGACAATAAGTTTCACCATAGGGAAAATGAAACAAAGTGGCAATAGTGAAGTTTGTTTAATACAGTGAGAAACAATACAGAAACAAAAATAACATAAAATCTATCAACTGTGTTAATAATTCCACCATTAGCTTCTGGTAACTCAAAAGTGCGGGCTAATTACCGGATGACAATGGAACAGTGGCCAAACAGTTCCAAAATGAGCATGGACAGATGATGGAAGCTGGAATAAATCCAATCGACATCCACGCTGGTCACCGCCAAAGAACCTCGCACTCCCTGTAGTCCCAAAAGGCTCCCAACGCATTTACA
The DNA here is from genome assembly GCF_028390025.1 of Pseudophryne corroboree. Lineage (NCBI taxonomy): Eukaryota > Metazoa > Chordata > Amphibia > Anura > Myobatrachidae > Pseudophryne > Pseudophryne corroboree. Next base: position 567,794,784 of record NC_086444.1, read on the forward strand.
CTCCTAAACTGGAGTCTTTTTCAAGGTATCCTGGTGTATATCATCGCACAATGGCTTACCCAATTTAGATTCTCCTGGGGATTTGTGATATCGGACAATGCTACCAATATTATGCGTGCATTACATCTGGGCAAATTCCAGCACATTCCATGATTTGCACATACAATTAATTTGGAAGTGCAGAATTTTTTGTTTAAAGGACAGGGGCGTGCAGGAGATGCTGTCGGTGGCCCTAAAAATTGCGTGCCACTTTCGGCATTTTGCCACCACGTGCCGAAGACTGGAGTGTCAGCAAACACTGCTGAACCTGCCCTGCCACCACCTGAAGCAAGTGGTGGTAACGAGGTAGAATTCAATACTCTATATGCTTCAGAGGATGGAGGAGCAGCAAAAGGCCATTCAAGCCTATACATCCACCTACGATATAGGCAAAGGAGGGGGAATGCACCTGACTCAAGCACAGTGGAGAATGATTTCCGTCTTGTGCAAAGTTCTCCAACCCTTTGAACTTGCCACACGTGAAGTCAGTTCAGACACTGCTAGCTTGAGTCAGGTCATTCCCCTCATCAGGCTTTTGCAGAAGCAGCTGGAGAAATTGAAGGAGGACCTAAGACAGAGCGATTCTGCTAAGTATGTGGGACTTGTGGATCCCTTCATTCGCTTTGCCAGGATTCAAGGGTGGTCAATCTGTTGAAATCAGAGCACTACATTTTGGCCACCGTTCTCGATTTTAGGTTTAAAGCCTACACTGTATCTCTCTTTCCGGCAGACACAAGTCTGCAGAGGTTCAAAGACATGCTGGTGAGACAATTGTCAACTCAAGCGGTACGTGACCAGTCAACAGCTCCTCCTTTATTTTCTGCCGCAACTGGGGCTGCGAGGAAAATGATAACATTTCCGAGCCCACCCGCTGGCAGTGATGCAGGGCAGTCTGGAGAAAGTGCTGACATTTGGTCCGGACTGAAGGACCTGCCAACGATTACGGACATGTCTACTGTCACTGCATATGATGCTGTCCACATTGAAAGAATGTTGGAGGATTATATGGGTGACAGCATCCAAGTAGGCATGTCAGACAGTCCGTATGTATACTGGCAGGAAAAAGAGGCAATTTGGAGGCCCTTGCACAAACTGGCTTTATTTTACCTAAGTTGCTGTCCCTCCAGTGTGTACTCCGAAAGAGTGTTTAGTGCAGCTGGTAACCTTGTCAGCGATCGGTGTAGGTGGTTACTTCCACAAAATGTGGAGAAGATGACGTTCATCAAAATTATTTATAAATTCCTCCAGGAATTTACCATCAATTGCCTCCAGAAAGTACACAGGGACCTGTGATGGTGGATTCCAGTGGAGACGAATTAATACTCTGTGAGGAAGAGGATGTACATGCTGAAAGGGGTGAGGAATTGGAGGATGAGGACGACATCTTGCCTCTGTAGAGCCAGTTTGTGCAAGGAGAGATGAATTGCTTCTTTTTTGGTGGGGGCATTAATTGTTCTTTTTTTGTGGGGGCCCAAACAAACCAGTAATTTCAGCCACAGTCATGTGGCAGACCCTGTCGCTGTAATGACTGGTTTGTTAAAGTGTGCATGTCCTGTTTATACAACATAAGGGTGGGTGGAAGGGCCCAAGGAATATTCCATCTTGCACCTCTTTTTTTCTTTGCATTATGTGCTGTTTGGGGCCTAGTTTTTAAAAGTGCCATCCTGTCTGACAATGCAGTGCAACTCCTAGATGAGCCTGGTGTTTGTGCCGCACACTTATGTCACTTAGCTTAGTCATCCAACGACCTCGTTGCACCTCTTTTTCTGCTTTGCATTATGTGCTATTTGGGGCCTTGTTTTTAAAGTGCCATCCTGTTTGCCACTGCAGTGCCACTCCTAGATGGGCCAGGTGTTTGTGCTGACCACTTGGGTCGCTTAGCAAAGTCATCCAGCTACCTCATTGTACCTCTTTTCTTCTTTGCATTATGTGCTCTTTGGGGCCTAGTTTTTAAAAGTGCCATCATGTCTGATACTGCAGTGTCACTCCTAGATGGGCCAGGTGTTTGTGCCGCCCACTTGGGTCGCTTAGCTTAGTCACCCAGCGACCTCGGTGCAACCTTTTGGCCTAAAAACAATATTGTGAGGTGTTCAGAATAGACTGGAAATGAATTTTACTGAGGTTAATAATACCGTAGGATCAAAATTACCACCAAATTCTGTGATTTCAGCTGTTTTTATGTTTTTTTCAAAAATCATCCAGACCCAAAACCAAAACCCGAAAGGGTGGTTTTGGCAAAACCAATCCAGATCCAAAACACAAGCAAGGATCCAGATTCAAAACCAAAACACGAAAAGTGCCTGCCGCACATTTCTAATTAGCACCACAGATTTTTGCCTAACTTACATCAGTTGCTCCAGCAGGGTCTGAAATGGCTATGGTTAAGTGACTGTAAGTATGTTTTTGCACAGACAAAGGACTTGATTATGTCAGATACAGTAATAATAACCCACTAAAACCCCTCAGTTCCTGTCAGAGTGGCCTGTGATGGCTCAGCTTACGGCATTGGAGCTGTCGTGTCACATACTGTGCCAGAAGGACAGGAGTGTCCAAGCCTTTGCACCTCGACGTTATACAAGGCTTAATGTAAATATGCACAGATTGACAGGAAAGCCTTAAGCCTGGTTTGGGGCTTAAGTTGGTCCAATCAGTATTTATATGGCAAGAAAATCATGCTTACAACTGACCACCAACCACTTTTGTCCATCTTTAACCCTCAAAGGGTATTCCTGTCACTGCAAGGATGCAGTGATGGGTCCTGTTCTTAGGTGGACATTGCTATACTATAGAACACAGGTTCTCAAACTCGGTCCTCAGGACCTCACATGGTGCATGTTTTGCAGGTCTCCTCACAGAATCACAACTGAAATAATTAACTCCACTTGTGGACCTTTTAAAATGTGTCATTGATTAATTAATACACCTGTGCACCTGCTGGGTTACCTGCAAAACATGCACTGTGTGGGGTCCTGAGGACCGAGTTTGAGAACCACTGCTATAGAATATAAGCTGACTGCACAACATGCTAATGCAGATGGACTGTCGCGATTGCCTTTACAGACCACCCCGTTGACACAGAAAAATGAGGATTCTTGGAATGTTTTCATAATGATGCAAGTGAAATGTCTTCCCATAACCGCCAGTTTAATCAGAGGCAAGACTGCTTGAGACCCCGTCCTGGCTCAGAACTCACAGTGACACAAAAAGAGTGGGTTGTGCCAATGCAACTACAGCTGGCCCTTTACTTTTATCGAAGGCATGAGTTGATTCCGGCTTCCTTCTCTGGGGGTTGCCTACCTGGCAATTCTGAGCAAGAGTCTTGGTGGAACTCCATGTGGGCCACTTAGGTAAATTCAAAAAGAAGGCACTATCAAGTAGTTTTGTATGGTGTGGAAGAGGGAAGTCCTAAGACAACAGTGGGCGCTGATTAAGAATGTATTTAACTAAAGAGTTGAGTAGATACTATTATATTAATTCTTTATATGCAAAAGAATTCTATTAGATAGTCTATACATATATATCTCTCAACCTTCTGGCTGCCCACAAAGGTGGACCTGGCTGTCCACCGTATAAGGCAGAAACGAAGAAAGAGGGGAGATGTGGGCGCTCAAAGGGGATCGTAAGTCAACAGCTGCTGGTTTTGTAAATAAAAATAATTTATTGGTAAGAAATTTCTCACAAATAGACATTAAATGGCTGTAACGCCATTAACAATACATATACACATTCAAATAAAAAAATTGGCATAAAATCACAAAACAAATTAATATAATGATTAAAACTAATGACTGTGTCCAGGGCCTCAGGACTTATAATTGGGTACCCACCCTAATAGGAGTAAGTTTTCTTGCATGCAAAAGCTTGTTTGTTAGTTGCAGTTAGGGTTAGTGCATGATATGTTCAGATTGCACATTGCGGAATGAAGGCTATGTAGTGTTGGAAAAAGCCTGTTAGTACTTCACCATAAGACGCTGGTGGATGTAATATTCAATAATATGGCTGAGTGTTAAACGTGCCAGTCCCGCAGCTGTCTCCTATAAACAAGCTTGTTTAGTTCACTCACTGTTTGGATGACTGTCCGCACTGCGGCGGTTCCTTTAGGCAATGCTTGATATGATGTGCTGTCTTAGAGCACTGTGCCTGGACAGGAGCGGAGACAGAAATTCGTGTATGCAGGTCCTGGATGGCAGGGGACGCTGTAATGCCGCGATGCGTGGCTTCCGGGTTCGGGGCTTCCGGCTGCGGTCCACCTGCGTTCCACAGTCGTAACAGGTCACCTGACGCGTTTCTCCGCCTCCAAAGTGGGCGGTTTCATCAGAGGTATGCCTGATGGCGATTGCAGTCTCTGTTTATACCCGCTTCTGACTCCTCATTGGTTACCAGAATAAACGGATTACAGTTAACCCTTTCTGCATATTTTTATTTTGAACACAACCAGCAACGTAGCAACATGCATTGGTCCTATTGCTACTATGTTTTTTTCCATTATTTAATCAATCCATTGAAAAAGCAATTTACAACACATACAAATGTATTTAGAAATAAACACCTATTTGACCACACTGACATCTTGACTAAGAAAATATATACACATATTTTCATACCTGTACGATAATGGTTAATAGTACATAATTCTACACCTATTTCAGGCTTATATTTTAATTGACCACAATATAATCCATTATGGGGATAGAAATAAATAAATAAATAAGAACAGGAGCTAATATGTATGGTGGCCTGGGTTGGATCAGCAGTTGGAGGATGTGACCAGAGAGTGTCCCGGGTACCAATCAGCCTGCACCAGCACTGTTTCACCCAAGGGAGTGGCCACCCACCCTTGGCAACGGTTTCAAATGGACTTTGTGGGACTGTTTCTGGGGTCCATGTTTCTGGTGGTGATGGATGCCTGTTTTAAATGTACTGAAGTTTTTACAGTTACTTCTACTACAGCTGCACGTACACAGACACTACAGTATACATAGTGCAAATTTAGAAATGGAATAAAATATGGCAGAATAATTTCAAAAGAGTGGCCTTTTAGTACCTAAAACTATGGGCCTAATTCAGACCTTATCGCAGCAACAAAATTGTTCTCTCATGGGCCCTCATTCCGAGTTGTTCGCGCGGTAATTTTCTTCGCATCGCAGCGATTTTCCGCTAATTGCGCATGCGCAATGTTCGCACTGCGACTGCGCCAAGTAAATTTGCTAAGAAGTTTGGTATTTTACTCACGGCATTACGAGGTTTTTTCTTCGTTCTGGTGATCGGAGTGTGATTGCCAGGAAGTGGGTGTTTCTGGGCGGAAACTGGCCGTTTTATGGGAGTGTGTGAAAAAACACTACCGTTTCTGGGAAAAACGCGGGAGTGGCTGGAGAAACGGAGGAGTGTCTGGGCGAATGCTGGGTGTGTTTGTGACGTCAAACCAGGAACGACAAGCACTAAACTAATCGCACTGGTAGAGTAAGTCTCGAGCTACTCAGAAACTGCACAGATAAATCTTTTTGCAATATTGCGTATCTTTCGTTCGCAATTTTGCTAAGCTAAGATTCACTCCCAGTAGGCGGCGGCTTAGCGTGTGCAATGTTGCTAAAAGCAGCTTGCGAGCGAACAACTCGGAATGAGGGCCATGGGCAAAACCATATGCACTGCAGGGGAGGGGAGGGGGGGGCAGATATAACGTGCAAAGAGAGTTAGATTTGGGTAGGTTATATTGTTTCTGTGCAGGGTAAATACTGGCTGCTTTATTTTTACACTGCAATTTAGAGTTCAGTTTGAACACATCCAACCCAAATCTAACTCTATGCACATGTTATGTCTGCCCCACCTGCACTGCACATGGTTTTGCCCATCAGAGAAAAATTGGGGGCTTAATTCAGATCTGATCTTAGACATACTAAATTAAGCACATCTACGATCAGTTACTCGGACATGCAGTAGGTCACCCAGCACAGGGCTAGTCCGACCCGCATGTCAGACCCTCCCCCTTCAACACAGCTACAAAAGTATTGCACAGCGGCAATGCTTTTGTTCCTGGCGAGTAGCTCGCTGCCAGCGCAGCTCCTGCGCGATGGCATGCCGCTACTTGACACGCCCCGGGTTACAGCGGCTGCATGTAACGTCACGCAGCCACTGCGGCCTGATCCCTAATGATCCTGACATGCCTGTTGGAACACCCCCTCCCGCCCCACGACCGCCTCTGCCTGTCAATCAGGCAGAAGTGATGGCACCAGGGAGGTGCTGTTAGCTGTTTGTATCTCACTGGGCTCCCGTGTTGCGCACGTGCAGTGCGGCCGCTGCGCGTGCGCACTCCACAAAGTGATTCAGACTGCGATAGCTGCCGCTGCAGCGTTGCTGTCTGAATTACCCTCTTGCTGCTGCGATAAGGTCTGAATTAGGCCCGAAGTCAGAATATTTCCTGAAACACTACAATAGTTGCATTAAGTTCAGCATTTGGCAGGGTTAAGGGGGACACACGTGTATAGGGTTGAAGTTGACAGGGAGTTGCATGGAATCTATCAGTCACATGCCTAGGGTGATGATTCATATTTTTAACATAACATTTGACCACCATGAAGAACATGCTAATACATCTTGAATTTTACATACAGTACTAGTAAATGTCCAGCTAATTTTTATTAGAGATGAGCGGGTTCGGTTCTCAGAGAATCAGGTCTCCCGGCCTGCTTTGGATTCCTAAACGAGTTAAAATGTCATCTTCCCGCTGTCGGATCTCGCAGGTTTTGTATTTGGTCGCCAAATTTCGAATTCCCATTGAAATCAATGGGCTGACTGCTGATTGGCTGAGAGAGCCGTTCTCATGGCTCTCAGCCAATAGGCATTTTTGTTCACCAAGAGGCTGCTGCTGCATCCACCCAGTGGCTGCTGCTGTGCTGTATACTGTAGCTATGGGACCATCATCATCCTCAGAGGGCCTAATTCAGACCTGATCGTAGATGTGCTAAATTTAGCACATCTATGATCAGTCTTCAGACATGCAGGAGGACGCCCAGCACAAGGCTTGTCCGTCCCGCTCAAGTACAAAAGCATCGCACAGCAGCCATGCTTTTGTAATGGAAGAATAGCTTCCAGCCAGCGCAGCTCCTGCGCGCTGGCAGGGAGCTACTCGTCTCTGCCCGGTTCACAGTGGCTGCATGTGACGTCACGCAGCGGCGGTGGCCTGCCCTCTTCACTTTCCCTTCTTTCTGACCGGGGTTCATCATTGCTGTGATGTGATATCATGCTACCCACCTAGAACCTTTGCAATCCAGTGGACAAATATGCAATAGATAATGCCTTTCCTTGTGTATCAATGTCTTATTTCCCTATAGATTGTAAGCTTGCGAGCAGGGCTCTCCTCCCTCTATGACTGTTTGTTTTTACCTAGTTTTGTCTTCTAATTGTGTCTAGTTGTAAAGTGCAACGGAATTTGCTGCGCTATATAAGAAACTGTTAATAAATAAATAAATAATGCACCAGCGCACTGTGGCACATGCGCAGTTCAGACCTGATCGCTGCTGTGCGAAAACACACAGCAGCGATCAGGTCTGAATTAGCTCCACAGACACCACTGGAGGCAATGACCATTGGGAGGACCCTCCTGCCTGCTATCACAGTAAGTGCAGTATCCAACCCACATCTTATCCGACCTGCACTGTAACCCACACTGTATCTGACTTGCACTGTATCCAACCTGCACTGTATCCAACCCACAATGAAACCAGCACTGTATCCAACCCGCAGTGTATCCAACCTGGACTGTAACCCCCTCTATATTTAACTGTGTCCCAAAGTATTCCGCACTGTATACAGCAGGTACAGAATGCAGCTTTTATGGTTGGAGCTGCTCAACATAAAAGCTGATTGATTGGGGTTTTACATGGGCACAGAGTGCCAGTCATCAGTGGTCCAGGGCCCCCAGGAAGGATTGGACACCGAGAATAGGCATGTGCTGGGTGCATATGCAACTGTATATGGGGCATCCATGTCTCCTGTTGCTATTTTACACATGGTTTGGGGGTTCTTTTCTTTAGTGTTGATTAAGTACTACTACTTTTGAGCAATGATATTCCACACTAGATTCTGTATTGAATTGTTTCTATTTAAAGTACTTGCAAGTTGGTTTGATTGGTTATTTATGTGTCCTCATACACATTTTTGCATCATTTGGCATGTAATGCTTAGCATGGCTAAGATGCTCCACCACGAGTAGCGATTGGATGGATTCCCAATTTTTTTTTGCCACAAAAGAATTTATATAAAGTAGCTGATTAATGTACCTTAGAAGAAAAGTCACAAGGCGTGGCTATGTTGCAGAAACCATTGCATGGTTAATTTGGCTATACGACTTAAATGGGGAAAAGTGTATGTGGACTCATCTGTAACTGAGGGGTCTAGTTACTAATTGTATGGAGATAAAGGGGGTAATTCAGACCTGATCGCTCGCTAGCTGTTTTTTGCAGTCCAGCATTTACATAGTCGCCGCCCACCAGGGAATGTATTTTAGCTGTGCAAGTGTGCGATCTCATGTGCAGCCGTGCGGTACAAAAAGATTTTGTGCAGTTTCTGAGTTGCCCAGAACTTACTCAGCTGCTGCGAACACTTCAGCCTGTCCAGGACCGGAATTGACAGATACCCGCCCTGCAAACGCTTGGGAATGCCTGCGTTTTTCCAACCACTCCCAGAAAACAGGCAGTTGACACCCACAAATGCCTTCTTCCTGTCAATCACCTTGCGATCGCCTGCGTGAATGGATTCTTCGCACAAACCCATCACAGATCAACAAACCGCTTTGTACCTGTGCGACGCGCCTGCGCATTGCGGTGCATACGCATGCGCAGTTCTGACCTGATTGCAGTGCTGCAAAAAATGCTAGTGAGCGATCAGGTCTGAATTACCCCCAAAGTACCAGCCAATCAGCTCCTAACTGTCATGCCACAGGCTGTGTTTAAAAAATGACAGGACCTGGTTGGCTGGTACTTTATCTCCAACCAAGGCTTAGTAAATAGACCCATGTGTGTGTTGTGCCACTGCTCTGAACTCTTTGGTCTATGGGGGTAATTCAGAATTGATCATAGATGTGCTAAATTTAGCACATTTACGATCACTTTCACAGACATGCGGGGGGACGCCCAGAACAGGGCTAGTCCGCCCCGCATGTATGGCTCTGCTTGCCTTCCACCCCATAGGTACAAAAGCATTGCACGGCGGCGATGCTTTTGTACCTGAAGAGTAGCTCCCTACCAGAGCAGCTCCTGCACGCTGACAGGGAGCTACCCGTCGCTCTCCGGGTTGCAGCAGCTGCGTGTGAAGTGACGGAGGCACCGCGGCACGCCCCATGCATGGTCCAGGCACACCTGCGTTGTCCGGATCGTGCCCCCCAAACAGCAGCCAGACGCCGCCGGCCCACCCATCAAACGCCTCTGACTGTTAATCAAGCAGAGGCGATCGCTGGGCTGAGATGCCGATCCCATCTCTGGCATGCGCCGGCGCACTGTGGCGCCTGCGCAGTTCAGACCTGATCGACCGCTGTGCAAAAACGCACAGCAGCGATCAGGTCTGAATTAGCCCCTATGTTGGTGAACAATGGCCCTCATTCCGAGTTGTTCGCTCGCAAGCTGCTTTTCGCAGCTTTACACACGCTAAGCCGCCGCCTACTGGGAGTGAATCTTAGCTACTTAAAATTGCGAACGAAAGATTCTCAAAATTGCGACCACACACCTCTTAGCAGTTTCTGAGTAGCTCCAGACTTACTCGGCATCTGCGATCAGTTCAGTGCTTGTCGTTCCTGGTTTGACGTCACAAACACACCCAGCGTTCGCCCAGACACTCCTCCGTTTCTTCAGCCACTCCCGCGTTTTTCCCAGAAACTGTAGCGTTTTTTCGCACACACCAATAAAACGGCCTGTTTCCGCCCAGAAACACCCACTTCCTGTCAATCACATTACGATCACCAGAACGAAGAAAAAACCGTGAGTAAAATACCTAACTGCATAGCAAATTTACTTGGCGCAGTCGCAGTGCGGACATTGCGCATGCGCACTAAGCGGAAAATCGCTGCGATGTGAAAAAATTTACCGAGCGAACAACTCGGAATGACCCCCAATATTGTGAGCTGTGAGGAGGTAAAATTACTGGAAATAAATGTTATCGTAGTTAATAATACTGTAGGAACAAAAAAGGGCACGCAGATCATAAACCAAAACACGTGAGGGTGGTTTTGGCAAAACCAAAACATGAGGTTAATACAGATCCAAAACCAAAACACTGGGGTTGGCGCACATCTCTAATTTTAATACTAATACTCATAATCAGGTACATAAAAGTGATGAAGTTGAGTTCAGAGTCATTGTGTAACTTAAAATTAACATTCTGAGAAGGATGTTTGAGAAAAGAGCACTATCATGCCCATCTCATAGCGAAAGTGTGGCACCCCGGATCTGTGTGTGTGCCCATTTAAGAGCCCTTTGCTGTAGCTCCGCAGCAGCAGGAGAAATGCTGGTGCAGGAGGAGGTAACTGAGCCCTGGGTCTGGTCATGTGGTTGTAGAGAATGAGCTAATTGGAAGGAGACTGCTGGGAGAAGATTGGAATGCTGGGAAGAAGAAGTGTGGAGAGCGTGGAATGTTGCCAGAGAACGAGTGTTGACATGCTGCAGCCGGAGAACCAGACACTGGCAGGCCTGGTAATAGGCACGGACACCTCGACCATCTTGAAAAGGAGAGTGAGGAGCCAATACAGTGGGAAAAACCAGCTCAAAATACAGTTCCATGGGTCTGAGTGAGTACTGTTTGAAACTGACAGCACGCCACAGACCAGTGTATTGTTCAGCCTTCACAACCCTTGTTACAAGCTAGCCAGTGACTGAAAAGGGTGGTCAGTAGTGCCATTTTTGTACAAGCATAAGACCCCATAACAGATGGACTAAAAACAGGACTGAGTTTATTTCAAGTTCAAGGGACGTGTTTGTAGTTTTGACGCAAGGAAAAGAAACATATCTGTGCTAAAGGACTGAGTTTGTGCAATGCAGATAGATAAGCACTGCAGAAGGACTGAGCTAATTATACAAGTGTTAATTCAACCATGCAATTACAAGAGACTGAGTTTGTTTCATACCCAAAGTCCCTTCTTGTGATATATGTGCTATTGGTAAAAGACATTTGCCATTCCTTCGCTAGTTACATCCTCTTTGAGATAAGAAAATGTGCATAATAGACATTTTGACCACAGAACCCCCCTCCCCCCTTAGTAACTGTGTGCCCATTTCCGCCTCATTGACGTACTGTGGCACAGCAGGTTGTAACAAGATCTCCAACGACAACTGCCTGTGAAGATACTTGTTGCCTTGGCTAAGGAAAGTTAGGAGTCAGTAGCTAAAATTACTGAAACGTACTGTCTTCATTCACTTTGTGATCACAATGTAGAATGTAATGCACAGCGTTTGATTCATTTTTATTGATTCCAATTATTTTATGTTAATTTTTGTGATTATAATTGCTTCTTATGTTTCCAATAATTCTCCTCGTGATTCCAATTACTTGTATTTTGCAAATTGGATGATTTCTAGTGTAACTGTAGTAAAATTTGCATAATCCTGTTTTCTTATATGAAAGTCTTCTTTTTGTAATTCATCACCCAAGTAACTTTTCTAAATCCATCATTTATCCTAAATCCAGAGTTCATTGCAGATTAGTAAAAAGACTTCCTGTTGGAACTGCCGACTCACTTCTGAATCATATCAATCTCTCCTACTTCTCTGAGCATGGTGCAACGAGGCAAGGTACGGGGAAAAACACTTAAAGGGGAAAGGTTAGTCACATAGCCACCCAACACCTGGGGGTGTTACAAATGCAATTCCAGAAAAACAGTGGACCCTAAAAAATATTTTCTGGAAGAATCATATTTATAATGTTTCCTTCTAGTTGGGGTTCAGAACACATGCTAGAGAGGATATCGGGTTTGCCATTTCTGAATCTGGCTGGGATGAAATTATAATGTTAAAATGAGAGAAGGAAAAAGTTTTTCTGGCCTGTCTAAGGGACATTTGTTTATCAGAATGTGTAAATTACAGAATTATATGATCAGTAAAAACTTGCATTTGGTGAACAGAAACCTCGGAAAGTTATTTCCATTCTAAAAAAGAATATTTGATTGTCAGTAGTACCTTATTGTTCCAATGTTGTAACTCTTCTAGGCCAAGATAATTTGGTGGAAAAAAAAGTCACAATAATGAAACATTTCACCCACAGAGACTAAAAATATGGGATTGCTTAAGAAGCCTTTCAAGGCACATATGTGTTTGTGCAGTCATCTGTCGTATTCTATAATACATGTCAGAATCAAGGAATAGTTGCACTACACTTCCTCAACAACAACTGTGCACCACAACATGCACGACAGCTCTCCATCTGATCTCTCTGACATAAAGGACAGCACTCTTGGAAAGCAAAGAGGATTCCAAATTCAAATTTCGGAGTGAAACGTGAGGTTGATTATTTACACATATAATGGCTGCAAACACAAACTCTCCCTTTGCCTTTTTATCAGCACATGGCTCCTTCAACAATCACCAAAATGCAGAAACTTCAAAATCTTTGCTATATCACTAGAGCATCATTATTATCTTCTATTTATTTGGTGCCACTTTCTCCTGATATTCATGTCACAGAATCAAAGTAGTTTTTTGAGTTTTGTGGAGTTTTTATCTCCAAATATCACCCCATCTTTTATCTGCTTAAATTCTTGGATGGCTTGTTATCCAGGTACTTACCCAATTGTTATTTTCCCACTAACTTTCCTGCCATTTGCTGAAGTGACCTACTCCCAGCTAAGTCGAAGGGTTAAAATTATTCCTCATCTTATTCCTTGAAATCACCACCTCCTTTAATATTATCAATCATCCTCTTACTTGACACGGTCCTCTTCCTGTGCACTGAGGACCCTGCCCACGTCTGGTATACTTCCAGTTACTCCCATCACTCCTTTAGTATCTCCACTTACAACTTTTGCACTTCCCTCTACCCGTTCTTAGGGGCCTATTTATCACCATCCTTGGATGCGGGTGTCATGTGAAAAATCGCCCAAACTTGCACTGCGATAATTGATTACATTGCAGGGATGTATCAATTATAGCAGCAGGGACAGAGCTTGTGAGCAAGCTCTGTCCCTGTGATGACACTCCGCAGCATCATCGATGTCCTGCTGCATATGCAACACCGCTACCGCCACCCAGTCGACACCCCCCCGTCGTGACTACACCCGTGCGCCACGGACCCTCCTCCAGGTGGATAATGTACTCACCTGTCCAGAGAGAACTGGTCCACGCTGCTCCTACTGGGCTGCCGGGGGCGCCAGATCCTATGTGCTGCGGTGACCCCCAGTGCTGTAAAGTGCGCTGCTGCTTTGCAGTGTCACTTTACTGCACCGGGGTCACAGCACAGCATATGGGGGACCTGGCTCCCGGCAGCGCTCACTGGAGCAGCGGACACCGGCTCCATGGACAGGTGAATATGGTTGTTGTTTTTTTTTTTTTTAACACTTTGATCAGCTTGTGCGTCACTGGTGCTGGGTCCTGCTCAGCTTTCTCTGCCAGGGGCAGAGAAAGTAGGGCAAACACCTGCCTAACGCAGTGCTGACCTGTGATCTCGCCAGCGTGAGCTGGCGAGATTATCACAGGGCTCACTGCAGTATTTTTTCACATTTTTTTTTTTTAGTAAATTTGGCCACATCGGATTTCCCATTATAAGTATGGGGAATGTGATGTGGGTTACTAAAAAGTTAATTAAAAGGTTTGGAGCAGTAAAAATTGTTCCAAATGCCCTTTAATACATTCAGGACTTCAGGTGATACTAAAATAATGTTAAAAGGGTGTGAAAACACCCTTTTTCTCATTATTTTAGTAAAAATAATGTTAATAAATGGACTTCTTAGTCTGAGTCCCTTGGTTTATTGTCTAGCCTTCCTCTAATTCCACATACTCTCACAACTTCTCCTTCATTGTAGATAATGTCACCCTCACCACTCGAAGGTCATGCTTGCTGACTTGGTGTCATTACTGACTCTGCTTTCTGCCTATCTATTTACATCCAATCAAAATGTAATTTTAAGAGGTAACATACATTCCCCTGCCATCCACCCAGTAAGAGTAAATTCTCAGCCCCTATTTCTCCCTGATATAGAGAACACTACCAGCCCTCAGTTGATCCACGCTCACCCACATGACAGGTGCACTAGAGCTGGACAGCACCCCTGCTTTCATCTTCCAGACCACTTACACTTATGCACACATTTACCATCTTCTACCAGGTGCTGCAGAGTCAGATCTTCCATCTGCCTCTCTTCCTGGAATTGTGTATCATCAGTGGTCAGCAGAGGAGAGATGGTGAAGGGAGGGATGGATCAGTACGATCTGCCACTTTTCAGGCAGTAAGATAGTTGATCTTAACAGTGGATCAACCCATCACCGAAGTAAACACCCTATTCCGGGCACTCCATAGGCTGCAGCCTCATCAGGATGATCAGGATTTACTTCTAAAGGTGCATACATATGGAACGATTATAACCACGATGTGGACATTCCCGATCAATCAGAATGACGCATCGTTCCATGTGTATGAACGATAAGGATGCCAATGATAGCCCCTGCGGGTCGCTAGCGACAACCTCAGATCTATTGTATATGCTAGAAGATCTGGGGTAGTTGTTAGCGATGCCATACTGCTGAATGCACGGCCCCCGCTCCCCCCCACACCCGCTCCATTGTTCATCACTGCCGGCATCGGCAAGTGTGTATGCCCTTGCCGATGCTGGTCCCCCGTCGGTCACGATGTGTTATTCTGTGACACATCGTGTCATGTGTACCCACCTTTAAGGGGAGATGTACTAAGCAGTGTAAAAAGAGTGGAGAAGTGAGCCAGTGGTGAAGTTGCCCATGGTAACCAATCAGCATTAAAGTAACATTTAGAATTTGCATACTATAAAATTATACAGAGCAGCTGGTTGGTTGCCATGGGTAACTTCTCCACTGGCTTATTTCTCCACTCTTAACTGCTTAGTACATCTCCCCCTAAGTCTGTTTTTAAGTTCTTGCTTGTTCCCATCCTTCTCTCCCCAACACACACACAATAACTAAAAATCTCAGCAATTTTGATTTTCCATTCATGATTCGACACAGTAAACAAAGATATATTTGTGCTGTTTTTATAACCTGTACAGAAATAGAATTGAACACAGTTTGCTATTTCTATGTTCTCTATGTTAGACAGTGGATCACTCTGTGGTCTGTTTCCGTTCCCAGCACTAGAGGCAACATCCCAGCTCTAGAGTTTTCCCTCCTAGTGTCAGCTCAGTGCAGGAGGAGGTGCTTAGTGCACAGTCTGCGAGAGTTCTTCCTAGAAGAGACAACTGCACCGACGTGCAGCTTCTGCTCTCCTCAGAGTGTGACTTTGTCTACCCCGTAGCTGCACCATGTGTGTATACAGCCGGATCCTATGTGTACTATGACGCTGTGTTACCGCTGTACTGCTTCACATGTATACTGCTGCAGAACATCTTCTATATACTACAAGCTGTTATCTGAATAAACTAATCATCCTGGTTAAGTGCCGTTGTGTGGACTAACACCCCTATCTGACACCGCAACACTCTGCCAACAGGTTATGTGCCCAGGACTCCAAGTCGGAAAGGCATTATAAAACAGAAGTACAGTACATAAGAAATAAAAGTGTAGCTGATTAAAGAAGGAGTACTTTTATTAAATGTAGAGAAGAATGTACAGTACAGGGGACAGCGTGAACTTTACTAAGCTAAGAGGTTCAGAGAATGACACAACGTGAAAATTCGCCATGGAGATGCAGCTTAAGTGGAAGTTGTGGAAAGTCTCAATTGAGCCAGGAGCAGATCCAAACCCAGTTGAAGTGGATAGAGCCATCAAGACGATAGGCTTGGCCGTGAAACAACACATCTACTCCATTATCAGCGGGAAAGTGTCAGCCAAAGACATGTGGGCAGCTCTGCAAATGGCATATGAGAACAAAGGTCTGATGAGAAGAATAAACTTGAGGCGTATGCTGTACAGGACAAAGTTAAGTGCCTGTAAAGACATCGACAATTATATTTATACAATACTGTGAAAAGTGCAGCAGTTGGCATCTGTAGGAGCACAGGTGGATGACGAGGAAGTGGCAATGGTGATGTTACAAAATCTGACGCCAGAATTTGATTTCCTGGTAGTTGCTTTGGAGTCTAATGATACCAAGGTGACAACAGAAATTCTACGAGCCAAGCTGCTGTAGTTCCAAGAACGTATTCCTCTTGAGACACATGCTGAGGGTTCTGCCTTATTCACAAAAGGTACTAAGTCCAGAAAGCTCTAGTTCAAGTGCTTTATTTGTCACAAGGTGAGGCCTCAGATTGCAGACTGAAGAATTACAGTGGAAAGCAGAAGCAGCGTGACAATCCAAATGAGTCAGCATTGAATGTAGCAGATGTTCACAAGGATTGCTGGTACAGTACATGGACTCGGAGACCGGTAGGCATACATTCTTTCATGTCAACATTTCATAAGTGTCTACACTATGAATGTCTAGATATACCATACCCGTGTATTGGGGTAGGGAGGTGTTTGGGGAGGTGGGGGTATTCTGCATAATATTGCCATGAAAGTCAAATCAGATGGCATATTTAGGACCACCTGTACTTTCAGCTGTGTTGCCAAATTAAACTGTGGATTAAAGTATATAGCACAACACTTATCTATATATTTTTAACTTGGCTCTTTAATCTATCAGTATGCCATTTTGACTTTTTATGATGGCATAAAGACCTGACTGGCATTTGGGGGTGATCTGATTGCCTCTTAAGTGGCATGTGGGAGGATATAATGACATGGGAAAAAATCTGATTGGCACTAAGGGACATAAGAGGGGATTTGAAGGCATGGGTGAATCACGATTGGCACTTAAGGAGTGTGTGGGGGTGATCCAATGCTTGGAGTATACATATCTGATTCGTTACCCTTATTTATGTATAATTTTTGTAAAATTTGCTTTACCCTATTGTTTTTGTGTAGTTAACTATGAGTCTTAAGCTTATGTGTACAATATAGTACAACACCATTTCTTATTTGCCCTGGTGTGGATGGCCCCCACCGCTCTTCAGCCTAGGGGCCCCAGAGTCGCAAATTCAACACAGGTATTGCTGGCTCTTGCCATTTCTTTATAGAAGTCGGCACTTTGATGCTGATTCAGAGTCAGATGCAATGTCAATATCAAACGCATTTGAATTTTTTTCTACTGTATATGCACCCAGAGTCTGTTACAGATGTGACTGAGAAAGGTACCATCTATGATTTATACTAAACTGGCTTTACAATCTCTTTATAAGTGATGCTGTAAACTATTTTAATAGTCAACTGTTCAAAATGTTGGAGCTCCATCTTGTGGCTTTAAATTTTTTTGAATGCTATGTACAGTATTATTGCGATGTATGGTTGTCGTATTTATATTAAGGTGGAATTATCCAAATGTTATGGTTTATTTGTTATATAATAAATAGTGTGATTTGCATGAAATTGTTAAAATAAACCCAAGTGCTTGACTATCCTAGACGGAGTTCTTATTAAATGAATGAAAAGATCAGCAGTCTTCAAAAACAATCTGCAGCTGTTCAATGGCTTAAGGATTGTTCCGCAAGAAAGCAGAAAGAAAGATAAAAAACTGTGTGGACACTCTTAGAAGATGTGCATTAATCTAAAAATAGAACTTTTATTGTATCAGTTTAAAAGGTCAAAATCCAGAAAGCATTCATAAGTAGAAAAAAAGAGAAATTCTCCTAAACTGACCTAGTCTGTCTCTTCCTTAGAATATACAGAATTAGATATTTAAAATATGGCTAAATCTGTCCTAGGCTAAAATAGTCAACAGAACACTTGTGCTAAATAGCAATGTCCTAGACCTAGACCTTTTCTTGACCCACTTTCAGTGGCAGCTCTAAAGGTGGGGCTGCAGGTCAGTTCAAATTTCAAAAAGGGGAGCCACACCAACTGCCACCATCTGTCATCCCAATCTGACTCACTGGCAGTTGGTGTGGCGCCCCTATTTGAATATTGAAATGAGCTGCAGCCCCATCTCTGGAGCCATCCCTGCGGCCACTTTTATGTAATGCACTTACCCCAGGACAGCTGAGTAACCCTTGTATTTAGGTAAAAAGCTTCCACCATTTCTTTGTTGATAGGGAAGCCCAAGATTTTGCCATTTTTAACACAAGAACAGAGCCAAGCTGGACAGATAATTTAGATTTTCTGCAAAAGCAAATATTTTACATTTCACATCCACCAAAGTGTAAGCCCATTGCCACAATCAGGGTTTCCCCTAAGACGGATGTTACACTTGTGTGGCAAAGGGTTAATCAGAAACAATCTCTTTTTGTGTCTAACAATGATTAAAACCTCCCATTCAATAACACAATTAATAATACCTTTACCACCACCACTAAGATTTGATTAAAGGGCTTGCCCCTTACGGAGATCTTCAGTTCTCTCACTAATTCACAATAAATTTAAACATGTTATTTAAATCAGAGATAATGGCCCTCATTCCGAGTTGTTCGCTCGCTAGCTACTTTTAGCAGAAATGCAAACACAAAGCCGCCACCCTCTGGGAGTGTATCTTAGCATAGCAGAATTGCTAACAAAAGATTAGCAATTGCTAACGAAAGATTAGCAATTCTGCTAATATTAGCAGAATTGCTAATGAAAGCAATTTCCTTGCAGTTTCTGAGTAGCTCCAGACCTACTCCTATATTGTGATCACCTCAGTCCGTTTAGTTCCTGCTTTGACGTCACAAACACGCCTAGTGTCTGACCAGCCACTCCTCCGTTTCTCCAGCCACTCCTGCGTTTTTACCTGGCACGCCTGCGTTTTTTTAGCACACTCCCTGAAAACGGACAGTTTCCGCCCAGAAACACCCACTTCCTGTCAATCAGCAGAGCGATTGAAAAGCTTCGTTCGCCTGAGTAAAATAGCATAATTTTGTGTAAATTTGCTTAGCGCGTGCGCCCTGCTGTGCATACGCATGCGCAGAACTGCCGGATTTTAGCCTATTAGCAATTCTGCTAAAATTAGCAGCGAGCGAACAACTCGGAATGAGGGCCAATGTTACGTAGCGTGAACAAAAATGACCAAGTTAAAATTTGACTCATGATTATAAGAACATAGGACAGTATCAAATTCACAATTTAATATGGCAAAATATCTTTAATACAATAAATTGAGATGCAAAGAATGTTAATATTGGTTCAGTAAACAGGTCTTTGTCACAGCAATTTTACCGGTTACCTTAACCAGGCACTGGTCCACAAACAGCACATAAACAAATCTCAGGCTCACTGTCTCTAACCCACTGGCTCGCCCTCTATAGCCTGGCCACTTGTTGGCATCAGGAGCCCTTGCCCGAGCTTTACAAAAGTATGGCACAGGTGTGCAGGATTGCTGGGAGCGCTTGCTCCAAAACCTGGACCGGATCAGCATTAATGGGAGCCTCCCCAATCCAAACCCCAGGGACCCAAAACCGGCCGTGCTAAGGCTGAATGACAACCTGCTGTGTTCCAACACCTCCCTGGGGCTTCCTCTTGGTCCAGTCCTAAACCCAGGTCGCTTTATCTGGGGCACCCGAACTGTTGTGCCCTGTCCTGCAAACACCTGGGGTGGCATCCGGACTGGACTGCCACATATCCTCCCCCTAAGCTTTCAGTTTACGGGTGAAGCTGAATCCTTCTTTGGCTCACATACCTGCCTGCCAATTTCAGCAGGCATACCCCTTTTTGGGTCAGCCTCTCTACAAGTCCTCCTCCCTCCCTCTAGCTTCTTCACCCTACAGGGCTCTGCAACTTCTGAGGAGAGGAACTTTCTCGAAAGGTAATCCGCATTGCCCTGTAATCTTCCTGCTCTGTGCTGGACCTTGAAGTGGTACGGTTGGAGGGCAAGGAACCGTGTTATCCAGGCATTGGTCTCCTTATTTAGGCACATCCATTGGAGTGGAGCATGATCGGTGATTAAGGTGAATTCCCGTCCCAGGAGATTGAAGAACTTCAGAGTCTCTACTGCCCACTTGATAGCCAGGCATTCCTGCTCTATTGTGGCATATTGCTGTTCTCTAGGCAGTAGTTTCCTGCTGAGGTAGAGGACTGGTCTCTCCTCCTCCCCTACCTCCTGAGACAACACTGCTCCGAGGCCTGTTCTTGAAGCATCCATCTGCAGGATGAACCTTTTTCCGAAGTCCGGGGCTATCAACTCTGGTGCTTTACACAGGGCACTTTTGGAGTCCTTCCAGGCTCATACACCTGGAACGTCCGCACAAGCTTGTCCGGACTTTGCTTTTTCAAACAAACAATCAGTGAGCGGAGCTGCTCTGGTGGCAAAGTTCGGGACAAACTTGCAGTAATATCCCACCAGGCCTAAGAAGGCCCTGAGTTAGGTCTTCCATTCAGGCCTTGGCCAGGCAGCAACCACCTCCACCTTATTGACCTGAGGTTTGATTTGGCCCCGGCCCACCACATACCCCAAGTACTTAGCCTCCAACATACCTATCACACACTTCTCTGAGTTAGCTGTGAAAGCGCAGAGTCTTTAATACGGCTTCCACTTTGGCCAGATGAGACTCCCAGCATCGCTGAAGATAATGTCATCTAGGTATGCGGCTGAGTATTTTCGGTGGGGCTGGAGGAGCTTATTCATAGCCCGCTGGAATGTGGGCGGGGCCCTGTGAAGACCAAATGGCAAGACTGACCAAATGGCAAGACTCGATACTGAAACAGCCCATCTGGGGTGGAAAAGGCTGTTTTCGCCTTGGCGGTCTCAGTGAGGGGAATCTGCCAATAGCCTTTGGTAATGTCAAGAGTGGTCAAGTATTGGCTTTTGGCCAGTTGCTCACTCATCTCATCAACGTGTGGCATGGGATAGGCATCAAATTTAGATACCTGGTTCAACCTGCGGAAGTTGTTACAGAACCGCTGTGCACCGGATGGCTTGGGAACCAGCAGTATGGGGTTATTTCACCCGCTGGTGGACTCTTCAATAACCCCCAGGCGTAACATGTCCTCCACTTCCTTATGTACTGCATCCCTCTTTGCCTCGGGTATCCGGTATGGCCGCAGATTGAGCAATACACCCGGAGGAGTAACAACGTTGTGCTCGATGATCTTAATCCTCCCTGGTATCGCCGAAAAGACATCTAAATTTTTCCTGAGCATGTCTTGATCTTGATCTTCATATTTCATAGAGAGATGGCTTCAGGGTATTGTATGGCAAAATCAAGGAGGACTAAGATGTCCCCTTGCCGATTTTTCCACCGGCTCCACAATATCCATCCCAATCCTTTCAAAGGGAACAGAGATTACCGGAAGAGGGATGAGGGGAGCTCTGTACTGGAGCTTTGGTGCGGTACGCTGGCAGATAAAACACTCCTGACAGTACTTTGCTACCGACGCCCCGGATTCCCGGACAGAAAAACTGCTGCTGTACCCTCTGCAGAATTTTCTCCTCCCTCAAATGTCCTCCCCACAACTGTGAATGGGCAGCTACCAGGACCAGAGGTTGATGGGCCCTTGGCACTATAAGCTGCTCAACTTTAAGTGGCATAATGTCATCTAAAGGGCTCTATAATATGGCCTAAGGGCAATACAGAACTAAGGGCCTAATCAATGTATAGTAATGCATTAGCAAGTACGATTCTCTAGGCTACAGAACAGCTAATGTTAGCAAGTGAAGTTGCTGCCCTGAAATGAAAAGAGATGCCCACCGGAACCATAGCAAGCTTATTTGCAACTGAGTACACATTCGCAGCCTATATAGAAAAATCCTCATTACGAGTGGGATCGTAGCGGCACCGTAACCACACACAGTCTGCCGATAATTGCCCCGTTGTGTGATAATCTGCCATTGTGTACAAACATGAATTAGGCCCTAAGGGCACTATAAAGAAAAAAACGTATGGTAAGCCATGACAAATTTAGCATCCTGTTCAATGTGTTGAGTTGAAAAAGGAAGAAAAAACTGATCTAGACAACTACAAGGTGTAGGCACTCTTATAATACTGTTATTAGTGAGCACAATCCCATAAACCTGACAACAGATTGGAGCTGGATAGGATTGGCACAGTCTGTTAGGGATAGGGACTTATGTAAACTAAGTACATTTTGATGAAGAATCACATGTGATAAGTGTGTATTGTATTGTATTGTGTGTATTGTAATGATTACCACAACTGTCATTACATCACTTATAACAGAATGTATTGAGCAATATGCAGTCCTTTACTGAAATACCAGAGAGATCATATTGACATCAGGAGAGCAGGAAGAATTAGCTCAGAATAGTTGAAGAGCGTAAACTCCCATCACCAGCTGTTGCCTTAGGGCAGGGGTGGGGAACCTCAGGCCCGCGGGCCGTATATGGCCTGCACAGCCACTTGATCCGGCCTGGCCAAGCTCACCTATCTGAGGGAGATGCCAGGTGCCCGCTGAGATTTTGTTGCTACTGGGCGCCCAGCTCCTTCCCCTCAGCAGCAGCTCGCTCTAGAGCTCCGGCTTCTGGCAGTGTGCGGCTGTGCAGTGCTATGGGAGAGATGTCTCTCCCATAGTTCTGACGAGCAGGCGGCCAGGCGGAGGTCAACGGTCCGAAAGCAGGAGCAGGGCTGGTATTGTTTTTTTTTTTTTAAATGTGTGTGTAAGTGGCGCTACTAGGGGGCATATCTAATGGAACATATTTAATGGGGCATAACAACTGACTGGGGGCATATCTAATAGGGCATAACAAATGACTGGGGGCATATGTACCGGGGGCATAACAACTGACTGGGGGTATATCTACTGGGGGCATAACTACTGAAGTGGGGCATAACTACTGGGGGTATTTCTACTGGGGAATAACTACTGGGGGCAGGCTAATTTTTAAGTTGATAACTTTGGTATGGCCCCCAAAGGATTTTATAAATATCCAAATGGCCCTTGATAGAAAAAAGGTTCCCCACCCCTGCCTTAGGGCAAGGACCTTACTATGCTTTATTCAATATCAACAATAAAAGAGCAACACTTCTTAGGCATAAGAAAGATGAGCCTACAAATAGCTAGATTATGTTTTAAGTGTTTTGTAAATTGAAATTCCAGGCACTTGCGTACAACTTCCTCTTGGCATTTGTTAATTTCTGAAAATACCAAGCTAATGTAGTTGCAAGTTAACCGGTGATATGTTGCTCCAAAGGAGTCTGCTTGGAAAAAAGGTGTTCATTCACCATATGAAGGAGAAGTCACACAGGGCCTAATTCAGACCTGATCGTTGGGCTGCTAATTTTGCTGTGCTGCGATCAGATAGTCGCCGCCCAAGGAGAGTGTAAATTAGTCCATGCAAGTTTGCGATTGCATGTATACGCCGTGCTACAAATGTCCCTCAGTCAGCGGACAGCTGCTAATCCGTTCGCACCTCACTCACCATCAAATGGTTTTACCAGTGTGTGCAGTCTGTGTGCAGCCCAGGACTTACTCCTATAGTGCGAAAATAAGCGGCTGATCGGGTCCAGAGCTGACGTCACACACCCTCCCTGAAAAGGCTTGGGAACGCCTGCGTTTTCCTTGACACTCCCAGAAAGTGGTCAGTTACCACCCACAAACGGCCTCTTCATGTCAAACAGCTTGCTGTGCGATTGAAATTTTCACACCAGCTTGTCGCTGTTTGGCAATGCCTGTTTGGCGACACGCGTGCGCATTGCGGTGCATACGCAGTCAATCTATAAATTGCCCGATGTGCAAAAACCTAGAGCAGCAATCAGGTCTGAATCGGGCCCACAGTCTGGTAGGTGTGCACCTTGGCTGCTACTAGTCATTATCATCAGTGCATTCTACCCTATACTAGGTGCATAAAATAGGTCAACACAGCTCCACGAAACTTTCAAAAAAATATCCCTGCACTGTGTCCACACTATAGATAAAACATTGACCTTAAAAAGGTGGTAGAATTAACAGTAAAAAGCTGACATTTTCTTAAAACGAAACAAAAAAATAAAAAACTGTGCTGTCAACTTACAAATATAAAAATACAGGTTGAGTATCCCTTATCCAAAATGCTTGGGACCAGAGGTATTTTGGATATGGGATTTTTCCGTATTTTGGAATAATTGCATACCATAATGAGATATCATGGTGATGGGACCTAAATCTAAGCACAGAAGGCATTTATGTTACATATACACCTTATACACACAGCCTGAAGGTCATTTTAACCAATATTTTTTACAACTTTGTGCTTTAAACAAAGTGTGTCTACATTCACACAATTCATTTATGTTTCATATACACCTTATACACACAGCCTGAAGGTTATTTAATACAATATTTTTAATAACTTTGTGTATTAAACAAAGTTTGTGTACATTGAGCCATCAAAAAACAAAGGTTTCACTATCTCACTCTCACTCAAAAAAGTCGGTATTTCGGAATATTCCGTATTTTGGAATATTTGGGTATGGGATACTTAACCTGTACTCTAAAAGTGCCTCATAATTAAGACAAAAGTTATTAAACATAACAATGGGGGTAATTCCAAGTTGATTGCAGCAGGAATTTTGTTAGCAATTGGGCAAAACCATGTGCACTGCAGGGGGGGCAGATATAACATGTGCAGAGAGAGTTAGATTTGGGTGGGGTGTATTCAAACTGAAATCTAAATTGGGTGTAACAATAAAGCAGCCAGTATTTACCCTGCACAGAAACAAAATAACCCACCCAAATCTAACTCTCTCTGCACATGTTATATCTGCACCCCCCTGCAGTGCACATGGTTTTGCCCAATTGCTAACAAATTTGCTGCTGCGGTCAACTCAGAATTACCCCCAATGTAACAATCAATTAAGATCGCAGTGACGATTTAATTGCAGAGTGATTGACAGGAAGGGACTGTATGGGGGAGAGATGGCAGAGATGCAGGTGTACCATGGCCATTTTTGGTATGTGTATCTGCCTTCAGCTGCGATCATGTATGTAGTGAAACATGGCACCAACATTACTACTGCCGCGGCTAGTCTGCATAGGTCTACCCTTACAGTTGATGTTCCTCGTTCTTGCGTATAGGCTGTGAATGTGTAAGCAGTTGTGAGTTTGTGATGGCTATGGTAGAAGTCTCTTTTTATTTAAGGGCGGCAGCTTCACTTGCTAACATAACTTCTGTAGCCCAGAACATCGCACTTGATAAAGCATCTGCGTACAGATATGAATTAGGCCCATGGTACGAATGCCGGCGATTTGATTTCTAATCTCCTGAGAAAAGTGTTATCACAGAAACTAGTCAGGAAACTAAAGTGTGGAATCCTACCTACTTCTCATATTGTTCACTGAAATCTGCCTGGCTATCTGAAGATCCAGTGATCCAGTAATGACAGTGATTTACTTGTTTAACAAATACTGCTTACTTACCTACTTTTCATTTCTCCTCTCCAGGAGAAGCCCGGAGAGACGCTGCAGGAAACTCCAGAGGACGGAGACGGGCTCTGACATCAAGCCCTATCCCCTATCTGGGGAAAACGCAGTGATTTGCGGGTCCGCTGGAATGGGTCAGGGCAAGTCGTGTTAGCCCCTCCCAACCGACGCACGAATGACGGTGATTCTCTCTCCATCTTACATAGTAACTAAGGTTGAAAAAAGACAATTGTCCATCGAGTTCAACCTATTTGTGGTCTCCTATGCAGTCTTATTATAGGATGTTATTTTTATGATAGGACTAGTTATATTAACTATAATGCGTGCCTACACACCATAACCCTGAATATCTTTATCCAATAGGAATTTATCTAACCCATTCTTATAGGTGTTGACTGAGTCCGCTGTTACTACTCTCTCAGGCAGGTAATTCCAAACACGTATTGTCCTTACTGTAAAAAAAACCTTTTCGCCTCCTCTCCTCTAACCTAAGCGAGTGACCACGTGTCCGCTGTGCTGATCTGATAGAAACAGGTCCCTCCCTAACTCTGTGTATTGCCCCTTTATATATTTGTAGATGTTTATCATGTCCCCTCTTAGTCTCCTCTTTTCCAATGTAAACATGCCTAGCCTTGCAAGCCTTTCCTCGTATTCCAGCATCTTCATGCCCTTGATTAGTTTGGTCGCCCGCCTCTGAAGCTTTTCTAGCTCCAGCATATCCTTTTTGTAATATGGTGCCCGAAATTGCACACAGTATTCAAGATGTGGCCTCACTAGTGATTTATATAATGAGAGTATAATACTCTCGTCCCTTGCATCAATTCCCCGTTTTATGCATGCTAATATCTTATTAGCCTTCTTTGCTGCACTCCTACTTTGGGTACTGCTGTTTAATTTGTTATCTATGTGAACTCCTAAGTCTTTTTTCCAGTACAGAATTCCCTAGTATTTACCCATTTAGTATGTAGGTGTAATTTCTGGTCTTGGCCCCACAGTGCATTACCTTACACTTGTCGGTGTTGAATCTCATTCTCCATTTTGCTGCCCATGCTTCCAGTTTAATTATGTCGTTCTGAAGAGACTCAGCATCCCCCTCCGTATTTATAACCTTACACAATTTGGTATCGTCTGCGGAAATTGACACCATCTTCTCTAAACCTACTGTTAGGTCGTTGCTGAAAATATTGAACAACAGTGGTCCAAGTACAGACCCTTGTGGCACACCACTTAGTACTTTAGTCCAATTTGAAAATGATCCATTGACCACAACGCGCTGCTCTCTATTATCTAACCAATTACTGACCCAAGTGCATATTGTGCTCCATAGCCCTATTTCTTGTAGCTTATAGATAAGAAGCATGTGTGGTACAGTGTCGAAAGCTTAGGCAAAGTCTAAAAAGATTACATCCACCTCCTTACCCTGATCAAGGTTCGCACTTACTGTTTCATAAAAGCCAAGTAAGTTGATTTGACATGATCTGTCCTTCACAAATCCATGTTGGTTCCTTTTAATGACCTTATTTGCTTCAAGGAACTTTTGAATACCATCCCTTAGAATACCTTCCAATACTTTCCCCACTATAGATGTAAGACTAACTGGTCTATAATTACCTGGTTCAGCTTTCCTCCCCTTTTTGAATATCCGCACTACCTCCGCTATACGCCAGTCTTTGGGAACCATACCCGATTTAACCGAATCCATGAAGATCAAATATAGAGGTATTGCTAGTTCAGCGTGCAACTCCATAAGAACTCTCGGGTGAATTCCATCTGGACCAGGTGACTTATTAATCCAACTTTTTTAATCGGTCACAGACTACCTCCTCACATAACTCCTGCTTAACTAGGTTGTGGGCAGTATGTTGGAGATCTGGCTGCATCCGGAGGCTACCCAAAAAATCAGAAGCCTCCCCTAACTTCTTGGAGAGTAGGAAGTATGGCCAGAACTACGGGTAGACACAGTAATGTTCCTATTCCACCAGTAGCTTGATCCCTGGTTCAACTGAGGACATACAGTAATGAAGAGGCTATAGTTAACACAAAGCATAACAGGAAATCCCCACTGATATGTCAATACGTCTCAAAGTGGAAGTAATAGCATGATATGACCTCCTCCCAAAGTAGCTGCAGATAGGTCAGGATAAATCTGTAGGCTTCTCAAGGCATCTCATGTCTTGCCACGCTCAGGATATTCCCCTTAGTATGAAAGAAGTGGACTGACAACAGAGTATTATGAGTAAAGTTATTTTCCTAAATTCTCAGTTTAGGGAGATGAATGTGGTCAATTAATAGATCTTGTGTTGTTGCAAAATTATACACACAATACCCAATAATGACGACGTGAAAAAAGTTTGAGATTTTTGCAAATTTATTAAAAATAAAAAACTAAGAAATGACATGTACATATGTACTCACAGCCTTTGATCAATAATTTGTTGATGCACCTTTGGCAGCAATTACAGCCTCAAGTCTTTTTGAATATGATGCCACAAGCCTGGCACACCTATCTTTGGACAGCTTCGCCCATTCCACTTTGCAGCACCTCTCAAGCTCCATCAGGTTGGATGGGAAGCGTCAGTGCACAGACATTTTCAGATCTCTCCAGAGATGTTCAATCGGATTAAAGTTTGGGCTCTGGCTGGGCCACTCAAGGACATTCACAGATTTGTCCTGAATCCACTCCTTTGATTTCTTGGCTGTGTGCTTAGGGTCGGTGTCCCGCTGAAAGATGAACTGTCACCCAAGTCTGAGGTCAAGAGCACTATGGAGCAGGTTTTCATCCAGGATGTCTCTGTACATTGCTGCATTCATCTTTCCCTCTATTCTGACTAGCCTCTCAGTTCCTGCCCTTGAAACACATCCCCACAGCATGATGCTGGCACCACCATGCTTCACTGTAGGGATGGCATTGGCCTGGTGATGAGCGGGGCCTGGTTTCCTCCAAACATGGACGCCTGGCATTCACGTCAAAGATTTCAATCTTTGTCTCATCAGACCAGAGAATTTTGTTTCTCATGGTCTGAGAGTACTTCAGGTGCATTTGGCAAACTCCAGGCAGACTGCCATGTGCTTTTTACTAAGGAGTGGCTTCCGTCTGGCCACTCTACCATACAGGCCTGATTGGTGGATTGCTGCAGAGATTGTTGTCCTTCTGGCAGGTTCTCCTCTCTTCACAGAGGAATGCTGTAGCTCTGACAGAGGCATCAGGTTCTTGATCACCTCCCTGATTAGGGCCCTTCTCCCCCGATCGCTCAGTTTAGACGGCCGGCCAGCTCTAGGAAGAATCCTGGTGGTTCAGAACTTCTTCATTTACGCATGATGGAGGCCACTGTGCTCATTGGGACCTTCAAAGAAGCAGATATTTTTCTGTACCCTTCCCCAGATTTGTGCCTCAAGACAATCCTCTCTCGGAGGTCTACAGACAATTCCTTCATGCCTGGTTTGTGCTCAGACATCCACTGTCAAGTGTGGTACCTTATATAGACAGGTGTATGCCTTTCCAAATCATGTCCAATTAACTGAATCTACCACAGGTGAACTCCAATTAAGCTGTAGGAACATCTCAGGGATGATCAATGGAAACAGGATGCACAATTTTGAGCTTCATGGCAAAGATTGTGAATACTTATGTACATGTGATCTCAGTTTTTTATTTTATAAATTTTTAAAAATCTCAAAAAAAAAAAAACCTTTCACGTTGTCATTATAGGGTATTGTTTGTAGAATTTTGAGGGAAAAAATGAATTTATTCCATTCTGGAATATGGCTGTAACATAACAAAATGTGAAAAAGTTAAGCGCTGTGAATACTTTCCGGAAACAAACTACTATAACTGAAAGGGCCAGGATGTTAATGATAAGTTTTTGTCATTACGGAGGTACAAGAAATAACCTTTTAAGCTCAGCTTTGTTAGTGACTGACAAGAGCAGAATTCTATTTCAATGTAATCTTCTCCTAGACGACTCCTGAAACAAGTACTTATATATTTTCTCATTTTGTGCATTTCTTTCTAATTGTAACTACTGTATACGATGTGCTTAAAGCAGGGCTGGCCAAACCGGTCCTCGAGATCTACCAACAGTTCACATTTTCCAGACCACCTAGCTGGTGCACAGGTGTAGTCATTACTAATTAAGATGTGCTGCATTCATTCCTAACTGACAATTCTACAGATCTCCAGGAGGCCTGGAAAACATGAACTGTTAGTAGATCTCGAGGACTGGTTTGGCCAGCCCTGGCTTAAAGGATGTCTCTCATAAATGACCAGTTGAAAACCCACAATAATAGCTTTCCTTACTTTGTGACACTTGCAACTAATAGTGGAATACGGTACTAAAATATAGTTAAATTATAGTCTCATTAAAAGGGCTATGATTTGGCATACATAATTAGCCCCTCTCACTGTATGGTACTTGTGACTAGTTGCGGAGAGCAGATGCTATAAAGAAGTGTATCGGTGTGGTTTTACGCAAGTAACTTAGGGGTCCATTCATGAAGCAGTGAAAAGAGTGGAGAAGTGAGCCAGTGGAGAAGTTGCCAATGACTACTAATCAGCTGCTCCGTACAATTTTATAGTATGCAAATTATAAAGGTTACTTCAATGCTGATTGGTTTCCATGGGCAACTTCTCCACTGGCTCACTTCTCCACACTTTTCACTGCTTCATGAATAGACCCCCAAGCCTTTTGTTTTAAGCAAAGACTTGCAACTTATGCGCCTCTGTGGTCATATTGTAGCGGGCACCCCTTATGTAATTTTCCCGTTGGCTCCAACTGTAACAGCCAAGCTCATTTGATCCCACTTACTTGATCCCACCACAGGTGTGCGGCTTGAAAAACTGTACCTCTGATAGTGTAGCTCTAACTGAATAAAAATGGACTACAAACATGCAGCAAGTGCTCATATTTTACAGGCCTTTACCACTCACTAATCTCAGGGGATCATGCAACAAAATTCTTAAGCTAGCAACACGCGCAGGATGGCAAATGGACATCTGCCATTCCTAGCATATACACTGTCAGTAACTCCCCCCCCCCCCCCCCCAATGCGGAGTTACACATACTGTATTCACAGTATGTTTTAGAACATATTCATGTTACTGATAATGCTACTAAGTTACCATGGAGATTTGTGTATTTTCAGCGCCAGTCCTGTGCGTCGCACGGGGTGGTGTGATGTCACTGCTGGAGTTGGAGTGGGTGCCACGTCTTGAAGTTGGCGGACCGGAACCCCAGGCAGTGTGCATATGGCGCTGATGGCACAGGGGAAAGGAGAGTAAGCTATTTAAACTGTTTATTTTGCACTATATACTTGTTTGATCCTGAAGGTGAGAACATCCCCTGAAAACATTGATGTAATAAACCTTTTTTTTTTTTTTTTTTTTAACATACTACAAAGTCTCTGAGTACGACTCCATTCTATTGCTGTGTGTTTGTGTGTGTGTGTGTGTGTGTGTATTATATATATGTATACTGTATGTAACGATTGGGTGGATAAGAATTCACTTTTACAGCATCATTGGAATGTCATGAGAACAGTAACATGTCCTTTATCTTTATGGTTTTCATTTTGGGCTTAGTAGTGTTTAATGTAACAGAACGGACACATACAGAAATATTTTTAGCACAGTTTATTGTTCAATGTAAATGCTTTCCGTGATATACTGTAGTTAACACATGAAGCAGTAAACTTTGCCTTCATGTTAATCAAACCAGTACTGAAGTGGCACATCCGAAGCAGCACATTTAGTCCCCCCCCCCCCAAAAAAAAAAAAAAAAAAGACAATCTGTACACTTTAGATAAATAGAACTCTGAATAGCCCAACTCTAAGGACTGCGACATTTGTTACAAAATAATAATGCTAGGCACAGCACTGTACACACAAAATAAGGGTGAAGGAAACAACCAAAACCAAAGTGATGATTTAGCTTTTAAAAATACAGTCACAAGTCTTAATTGCCCAGCACATACATCTTGTTTAATTATTGTCCTCACTGAGGGCAGAATACATGCACCAAAAATATGTTTAACATAAGCTACTGTACTTATATGGTCCTGTAAGAAATTGCTGACCTATTTAGAGGGTTCATTTGTTAGGTGAAAGCTACTATAAGTACTGCTTTAGGTTACAGGTTCTTAAACTCGGTCCTCAGAACCCCACACAGTGCATCTCCTCACAGAATCACTAGTGAAATAATTAGCTCCACCTGTGGATCTTTTAAAATGGGTCAGGGAGTAATAAGTACACCTGTGCACCTGCTGGGTTACCTGCAAAACGTGAGCTGTATGGGGTCCTGAGGACAGAGTTTGAGAACCACTGCTTTAGGTGATAAGATGGGAAATTGCATTGTAATGATAGTTATTTATCACTGTCTTGCCTTCACCGACTGCTACTTCTACCATTTTGGAATTATTTACATAGAAGAAACAGTGTGAATTATAAACAATTTCTGATTTGTGAAAAGTGAAAAATATATAAAAAAAAATTCTGTCCTGTTTTGGAAACCATGACCGTTACAATTTGTGTTTCCTTAAAAACAAACAAAAAACAAACTAACAAATTAAAAATAAACTTGTATTTGTATTTCTGATAAACTTGTATTTGTGAAGATTACAAGTATGCAGTATAATATTGCTTACAGTTCATTACAAGTAAGAGGTACTGTACTGCAGCACACAATGCATAGTAAACTGCATCATTGGCTGATAGAGCCAGTCATGCTTGCAGCTTAAGTCTATTATACTATGCAGTAAGGGAAACAGTCCTCTGTGTTTTCAAAAGACAAAACTATTACCGGAGAAGCCACAGAAAATCTTATACACACTATACTTCACAGTACACATCTGCTGTCAGGCATCTATACAGTTAAATATAAAGAACAAATTTGCTAAATTAACTATTTAGGAAGATGAACCTGGTGAATTGTGATTACATACTTTCAGAATCTACAATAAATAATCTGCTGACATCAATTAAAAAATGTTAAATTAGGAGTTAAAACAGAGCAAAACATAATTTGGCTTTCCAATACATTTCCCTGGCCCGATGAAGAAAGACTGGTTGAAATGAATCAGTGCAAAAGGCTGTGCCACAAGGCAGTTGTTGGTGAGAAGCAGAATTCTAAATCAGAGCAGTCTAATTCTTCACCCTGCATGTTTTCTTACCATTTTGTTTCCAATTGTAAAGTGCAAGGGAATATGCTGACACTATATATGCAACTGTTTATAATAATATTTAACATGAGGTTACTCCTGCGTCCCTATGTAAAGGCAAGTGACCACAGTGATGTTAATACCCCTTTCACATCGCAAACCCGGGTCAGATCCGGGACTTGAACACGGCTCCAACCCGGCTCCGACCTGGGTAAGAGAACTTCACATCACAATATTGATCTGGGTTATTCCCGGGTTATTGCAGTGTTGGTGCCTTTTTGCTCAGCCCGAGTCACCCATGTTAAAACCAGTGTGATGTCATTTTCAAAGGACTTGATTGGTTCCCAGTTTTTGCCCATTCAACTTATTGACCACCTGCTGTTGGGACCTAATAAAGCCTGATGCCACAAGCATTTTAATGATGCTGTGATATGTTATCGCATCCCTGACTGTACCCGTTATCTGCCAATGGATTTCCTCCTCACCCCTGATCCGCAGCAACTCCCTGACTTCATCATCACCCCAGTTTGACATTGTTAATGAGGTCCAAGAAGTGCTGAACTGGTCCTAACGAGTGCTGAGCTGTGCAGATTGCTTTAAGACACGTGTGCTCGCAGTGCAGTACTGTAAACAAACCTCAGCTGACTACAAACAGCCAATCAGCGCTATTGCTTCAGAGCCGGGTCGAATATCCCGGGACTGTACCTTTTTAGAGCAAAATAACACGGGTCCGACACGTGTACAGCCCTGCTTTTAACCCGGGAACAAATACCGGGTTGGACGACCCGGGATATTGAACCTGGCACATTCACACCGCACCTCTACCCGGGTCGACTCAGCAGCAACCCGGGAAAGAGCCGGGTTATTTAGGTGATCTGAAAGGGGTATATGTTTATTAAGGTTTTATGTGTATCTACTGACCTATAATGATTAAATGTGCAGCTAGGGAATAATAACGGGGGGAAAATAATAAATGAAAATAAAAATTTCTAAAAATGGAAACGCTATTGTAATAAATAGAACTATAAATTTACAGATCACAGTAAATATAAAAATCCAAATGCTGAGGTATAACAGCCTGTTATGCTGCCCTCGGGTGTAACAGCCCGTTATGCTGCCCTCGGGTGTAACAGCCCGTTATGCTGCCCTCGGGTGTAACAGCCCGTTATCCTGCCCTCGGGTGTAACAGCCCGTTATGCTGCCGTCGGGTGTAACAGCCCGTTATGCTGCCGTCGGGTGTAACAGCCTGTTATGCTGCAGTAGGGTGTAATAGCCTGTTATGCTGCCGTCGGGTGTAACAGCCTGTTATGCTGCAGTCGGGTGAAACAGCCTGTTATACTGTACTCGGGTGTAACAGCCTGTTATACTGTACTCGGGTGTAACAGCCTGTTATGCTGCAGTCGGGTGTAACAGCCTGTTATGCTGCCGTCGGGTGTAACAGCCTGTTATGCTGCAGTCGGGTGTAACAGCCTGTTATGCTGCAGTCGGGTGTAACAGCCTGTTATACTGTACTGGGTGTAACATTATGCTGCAGTCGGGGATAACAGCCTGTTATACTGTACTCGGGTGTAACAGCCTGTTATGCTGCAGTCGGGTATAACAGCCTGTTATACTGTACTCAGGTGTAACAGCCTGTTATACTGTACTCCGAGTGGCAGACTGGTATAGTTGTGGCATTATAAAGCAGTGAGTTTAGATGCCAGTTGAAAGTCTGCAGAAATAAAAATGTAAAATCAACTCTATAAAAGGTGCAGTCTAGAAAAATAGACCCTGCTTATTTACCAAGTCGCTATTTTAGAATTTATGCAAAATGTGGTAAATACATTTTTATGTTGTGAACATTGCATCTTTTTTAATTCAAATTCCAACTCTGTCAAATACAGGTTGAGTATCCCATATCCAAATATTCGGAAATACGGAATTTTCTGAGTGAGACTGAGGATAGTGAAACCTTTGTTTTCTGATGGCTCAATGTACACAAACTTTGTTTAATACACAAAGTTATTAAAAATATTGTATTAAATGACCTTCAGGCTGTGTGTATAAGGTGTATATGAAACATTAATGAATTGTGTGAATGTACACACACTTTGTTTAATGCACAAAGTTATTAAAAATATTGGCTAAAATGACCTTCAGGCTGTGTGTATAAGGTGTATATGAAACATAAATGCCTTCTGTGCTTAGACTTAGGTCCCATCACCATGATATCTCATTATGGTATGCAATTATTCCAAAATAATCCGATACCCAAAATACCTCTGGTCCCAAGCATTTTGGATAATGGA
Organism: Pseudophryne corroboree; assembly: GCF_028390025.1. Classification (NCBI taxonomy): domain Eukaryota; kingdom Metazoa; phylum Chordata; class Amphibia; order Anura; family Myobatrachidae; genus Pseudophryne; species Pseudophryne corroboree. The sequence continues at coordinate 567,829,720 of NC_086444.1, forward strand.
GACTCAACCTGTATTGATATAATAAAAACAATGCACATGGTATGTGAGAAAACATTTACATGTAGACTCTAATGGGAAACAAAGCAATGAATAAAGTACCTCCAAATCATAAACAAACTTTTTCATAAACAAATGAAAACAAAATAAAATAAAAATGTGCAGGCAATTCTCAAGGGCATAGCCATAGAAAGAGCAGGGATTTTATGACTGCTATAGGACCTGGCCGCCTCCAGGATCCGGCCCTCCCTCTGTACCCAATTACACTGCCGCTGCTTCTCCTTGCTTGTTTCATCTCTCCGACCTCACTATTACTGGGAGGAGGTGTGGCAATGAACTAGGGATGGACAAACATGACCACATCTCCTCCCAGCATCTTTAAATGAATACTGAGAGATGGAGCAGGCTGTGACAGGGACAGATCCACAGGGGGCTGCTTGGGAGCTATAGAGGAGGAGAAGGGGTGGTGGTGGTGTAACACAGTCACGTGCTGGAGTCAGCCACATATAGGCTGTTTGACTACAAATTACCCACTCACCATGGCTCCTGCAAGAGCCATGATACTAGGCTTATTTTATTATGAACTACAACCTTCTTAAATACCACATTATTTTATGTACAATTAGGATTCGGGAGACTATATCAGTTTTATTATTCATAATATATCCTAATTATTTTGCCACTTAACCATTAAGATTGTAAATGATCTAATGCTTGCACTGTGTTTGTTAAGTTGATATGCAGCTCATATAAAATGAATGGTGATTAGCATAAGTATTATAAACTAAACAAAATATATAGTTTTTTTAAATTATATAATCTCCCTAATCCTAATGGTCACTGACATAAAATGGTATTTAAGGAGGCTATAATTTACAATAAATCTGCCTTTAAGGTACAATTTTAGTGGAACAATTATTTCATTTAGCTGACTATGTAGCCGGCTAGCCATGGCTCAGGTAGCTGCAGCTTGTGAGCATGGCTGTGACTGTGTGTTAAGGTGCCCTCATCGCCTACCCTGGATCCACCACTAGTAAGCGCCCACCTTACACTGAGGAGTGCACGGTGGAGGAATGGTATGGAAACGCTGCTATGGGGCCCCTGAGCATACTCTTTGTTTAAGTGGTATTTCCTGGTACAGAGAATGAAATAGGCATGGCCTCAAGCAAATGCAGCTGCGGTCAGGTGGATTGAGGCAGATCTTATTTTGTTATCAATGTTCCACTCTTAAATGTATGGCGTTATATGCCTGAAAATCAGCATAGGCTGAATGGCTGTTTTTTCTGCACAATGAACCTACACTTTTTGTTATCATGTTAAAACTAGTTTAGTAGGAGGAAGACATATCTAACAAACATAATGGAACACAATTTGCCCTTTGCCAGGACTTGTCAAGGTACAGAATCTTTTATGTAAAGAGGTATGGCAGGTGAATATGTTAGGATTTAAGGCATTGTATGCCTAAAAACGTCAATAGTATAAATCTGCTCCCTTAAAGAGAATAAGATCTACAGTATAATCCAAATTGTCTGTCTTGATATAAAAAGCAATAGGGCAGTTATAGATGTCCCAATACAGCAGATTTTGGCAGGACCGTGCCTAGGATTCTGAAGGGTGTCTGATTTATCAGAGCATTCCGATTAATGCAGCTGTTACTGGAAGAGTCTGGGATGGTCTCGCAAGGTTTGGTGTAGTACAGTAGATCTTAATTTATCCCAATTTATTTATTTGTTTGAAAAAGTGTAAGGAATGCAGCTATGTTTCCATATTTATTATGATTTTTGAGACACACTGACCTGATACAATTACAGGAAACAGTGTTAAACACTTATTATTATATATGTGTTTTAGATATATTGCAAATATAATGCTAATACATGAATATATCCCAATCCATATTAACATGTCAGCTCAGCGATCCCTACCATATACATTACAGTACTCCAGCTGTAGCGCTGGACCATTAAATGATCATAGTACCCCAAAGTGACTTCTAATATCCATATTATTTATAGAAGGGAGCACACAATCCCACAAAGCAAACCGTCATGATGTGATGAACTATTTTACAACCATAGGAAAAACCTAAAAATATTGACTATATTAAAGCAGGAAATAAAAATATCTTAACAGAGAACCTTCTTCGGTCCCACTTCATCCGGGATCGATTAATTCCTACAGTATACCTTGTAATGGACATTCAGACTACTAAAATAGGAAAATATTGTTTGTTGCGTTTGTACATGCAGCAGAAAAAGAATTGCTATTACAGCTTGTAAAAATGTGATGAAGAAATAATTTGAATGATAAAACCGACATTTTATATTGAAATAAACCACAGCAACTTTCATTAAGTCCCCATACAATGGGGACAATGGAAGGCTGTCTAACAATAGTTTTTTTGTTTTTTACAATATTGGAGAATAGAATTTAATGAATAAAGTCAAGCAAACAACTCTGTATTGTGGCCACAGCACAGTTTCTGCTCTGTAAACATTTATTTCTGGAAAAACATCGTAAGAGCGAAGTTAGCATAAAAATAACAATATCGCTTGGGCATTTTAAGACTACGGTGAACTGTATCCATGTAGAAGCAAGGATGCCACGACAAGTACTTTTTAAACCTGCATTCATTATAAAGGACACTAAGACCGTAAAAGAAATACAATAACAGAAGTAGAACACATATAAACAAAAAAGAATGAAAGAAAAAATATAAATGATTATGGAATGTAACGGATTTATAACCACTGCACTTGTACTTGTGATCTGGAGTAAGCAGCATTTAAAAACAGTGGTACAAACTGAATAATTGTTTATGTCGGACAGCTTAGTGGGGCAGCGGGACCAGAATATCAACATAATTGATGGGAAAGAAGCCCGACTGGCCATGGAGCATTCCTTCATACCAATTTTCATCAATCTGATTGGTAAGAGTGATGATGTCACCTTCTTTGAATCCAAGCTCCCCTTCATTTTCTGGATCAAAGTCATAGAGTGCCCGACAACATGGCTGATCCATGGGAGCACCTGTATTACAAACAAATAAACAGCACAATTAAATGTCCACAAAACAAGAGGGGTAACTGCCCACAGAGTAATGCTGAATGGTAGATCAGGATATTTAATATTTTAAGTCAATTTGGTTACATCTGATGGCTATGGAATGTTGGTTTCTCGTCTTACCCCGGGTGCTAAAATTTGTAATTACAAATACATACACAGGTATCATACAACAAGAAAGCGTGAATATCTCTAGGAGTTACTCTTGACCGAAGAATAATATATAAAACCAGATATATGGGGGAATTCAAATGTTTGGAAAGTCAGTTGGGTGTCTGTTTTTTTTCTGTCTATTAGATTGTTTTTTTCCTATCTAATAGACAGGATGAAACAGACACCCAACTGACTTTTCAAACAATTGAATATCCCCCATATAGTTTTAAGTGATAATACAAAGAGAATCTCCTTACTGATTAAAACCTAACATTTAAGTAAATAAAAAGGTACAAAAACACAATAAAATATAATATTTAGCTAAATATTTTAAATTTGAAGATTAGTGTATTTCCAAAGTGATAAATACTGTAAGTGCGTTAGAAAATGTTGATGCCTGTACCTCTCAGATAGGCACAGGATATTATATATACATATATAATATACTGTATATATATCCATAAACACGGCACTGGAGACTGTTATATAGCAGAAATCACTTGTATTCAAAGTAGACATTTTGGAGCGTTTGCCCCATCCTTAGTACATACAAGGATCACAATACATACTGAAAGTTACCTATAAATACCTGTGCAGGTCCCCGTTATCCTCACCACCGCACACCTGGTTCCCGTTGCCAGCCGCTGCGCCGCTGTCACTTCCTCTCCTGACGTCACTGTTGCCATGACTACGCAATGTATGCATGTCACCGGCTCCACTGTCCGGAAGAAGAGGGCTCCGGGTGCATCCAGTCAAGGCAGGGATACACTCAGTGTTTGCGGGTCGGTCACAATCAGACCTGTAGTGAACATACAATGCACTTAAAACGAAACACCAATAGTGTAACAACATTTACAACATTCAGCACAGATGACAATCTATGAAACTGTAAAATAGCTATATGTAGGGGCGTGTCATCTATATGGGATGTCTCAAACTTAGTAGAAAACACAAATTATTCCTTTTAAATTGAACACCTGATGACTCAAATACAAAGATATTGAAAAATCTACCCCATAAGGGCCTTCATGACCAAACAGATACCACCTTATATCCCATCATATTCTAACCATACATTTGGGATCCCAATTTACGGGGACATATTGACACCCCGTTACTGAGTTCTAATAAGAAGATTCCATTTAGAATACCTAACTCCAGGACTTTTATAGCACATTCCAGGTGAATTTATCATTCAATCCCTGTGGAGTGAAAGTATTTAATCTCATAATCCACCTGGACTCTTTTTCCAGCAGTGCCTTCGCCCTATCATCACCTCTTAGAGTGAGTGGCACATGATCTACACAAAAATCTTTTAGGCCACTCAGAGTGTGGCTGGCCACTTTAAAGTGACGCGCCACAGGCTGGTCACTTTAAAGTGGCGCGCCACAGGCTGGTCAACATCTTTACCCTCAAGAATTAATTTAATGGCCAATCTATGAGCTGCCATCCTTACATTAAATTTACGTGTAGTCTGGCCAATGTAATATAAACCGCATGGACAGACTATCACGTAAACTACACAGGCCGTGCTGCATGTAACATGTCTGACGGTATACCTTTTGTCAGTGTGTGGATGTTTAAATTCTTTGCATGCCACCATATGTTTACATGTGGCACACTTAGGGCACCTGTAGCATCCAGGTGCTTTGTAATGCACATTCGGGATTGCTACGGTCCCCATCCCCGTTATGTCAGTTTTGCCAAGTCGTCCCTAAGGTTACTCCCACGCTGAAAGCTGCTATGGGCCTGGTTTTCTTAAACACTGGTAAGTCAGGGTCTGATGCCACTATTGGCCAGAGGGCCTTCGTTGCCCTGCGGATAATCAGACTGGCTACTGTGTAGTCACTAGTCCACGGAAGAATATCCTTGTCCTTTCTATTTATGGACTTCAACAAATCTGCTCTGGACATCTTTAATACCCGCTGCTTCTGGACTTGTAATAGTTGCCTACCATATCCCTGACTCTCAAATTTAGCAATCATTTTGTCAAGTAAAGCTGGTACTTTTACGCCATTACTAGTGATCCGTGCCACACGCATCATCTGATGGTGGTTAAAGGCCATCAACAACGTGTTCCTGTCTGGTTAGAATATGATGGGCTATAAGATGGTATCTGTTTGGGCATGAAGGCCCTTATGGGGTAGATTTTTCAATATCTTTGTATTTGGGTCATCAGGTGTTCAATTTAAAAGGAATAATTAGTGTTTTCTCCTAAGTTTGAGACATCCCATATAGATGACACGCCCCTACATATAGCTATTTTACATTTTAATAGGTTGTCATCTGTGCTGAATGTTGTAAATGTTGTTACACTATTGGTGTTTTGTTTTAAGTGCATTGTATGTTCACTACAGGTCTGATTGTGACCGACCCGCAAACACTGAGTGTATCCCCGCCTTGACTGGATGCGCCCGGAGCCCTCTTCTTCCGGGCAGTGGAGCCGGTGACACGCATACATTGCATAGTCATGGCAACAGTGACATCAGGAGAGGAAGTGGACAGCGGCGCAGCGGGCGGAAACGGGAACCAGGTGTGCGGCGGTGAGGATCATGGGGACCTGAACAGGTATTTAGAGGTAACTTTCTGTATGTATTGTGATCTTGTATTGTACGGAGGACGGGGCGTACGCCCTGAAACGTCTACTTTGAACACAAATTTTCTGGTTCCCATTATGTGCTGCTGATAATGCCGCTGTTGTACTGGACTCTATGTTGACTGGCAAACTACCTTGAGAAAGGTCCTATCATGGGACCGAAACGTTGGTGAGCCCTTTCCAATTTTTGTGACTTGAAGTTTGATGGAACCAATTCCTTGATTAAATTTGGTGTTTATACTAATTACGCAAGTCTGGAGAGTGCTATCGTTCTTCCACCGTATGTGGAGGAACTCTGTATTGTACTATAAGTCTGACTCTTGATTGGGACAGGCTTTGATTGGCACCCCAGCCGCTATCTGTGTTGGGTGAGAGTGTGGGACTTCCCTTGTGTGTATATATATATATATATATATATATACACACACACACACAACCACAATCAGGCGGCACTCACGGCAAAGAAAAGAAGCAGACGCCTTGCAGAGCTGTCAACGTTTCAATGTATAAGCACATACATTTTCATCGTCCTGATGAAAATGTATGTGCTTATACATTGAAACGTTGATAGCTCTGCAAGGCATCTGCTTCTTTTCTTTGCCGTGAGTGCCGCCTGATTGTGGTTGTGCATTTGGAAGGGGATTTGTCCTTCTTCCCTATGGAGGGCACCGGCATCATTGGTCATTTATATTAAGTACACAGAGTGCCGCCTGACATGCTGGACTATATATATATATATATATATATATATATATATATATATATATATATACACACACACACAAACAAGCAAATATAAAACCACAGCACTTGCCACCCCAGAAGCGGGGTGCAATGTCTGCATTCACCACTCATAGGGTGGGGTGTATGTAGCCCATGGCCACCTACTTAAGTATATACAAACAGAAAATTCAGCACTCACCATAGCAAGCTCACTTATCCTTACAACATCAATAAATAAATGATGGGGGTTTAGTTAGTGAATTGGCCAATGCACGGAAGCCTGTAAACCGCTCGCCAAGGTACCCCATCTTCTTGCAGGTCCTACACTATCACAAAGTCTTAAAAATGAAAACCTGGCAACTGTATCACACATAATATAACTGCAAATATGTTGAAAAAGATGTTGTAGGATAAGTGAGCTTGCTATGGTGTGTGCTGAATTTTCTGTTTGTATATATTTAAGTAGGTGGCCATGGGCTACATGCACCCCACCCTATGAGTGGTGAGTGCAGACATTGCATCCCGCTTCTGGGATGGCGAGTGCTGTGGTTTTATATTGGTTTGTATATTGCAGGGTTAATCTTTGGTTAACTCTTATTAATTGTGGCCACAAGCTTTTTCATGCCCCCTATGTAAACTCATTTGTTCTAAACCTGTGTCAGCTGTTCCTTAGTAATTTATCAGCCAGTGCAGGTGACTAGTGTACCTTTAAAAGCCATAAGGTATGTGGCAGGTACACATTAAACCAAGTGGGCATATTTGCAGTTATATTATTTGTGATACAGTTGCCAGGTTTTAATTTTTAAGACTCTGTGATAGTGTAGGACCTGCAAGAAGGTGGGGTACCTTGGCGAGCGGTTTGCAGGCTTCCGTGCATTGGCCAATTCACTAACTAAACCCCCATCATTTATTGATGTTGTGAAAATAAGCGAGCTTGCTTTGGTGAGTTCTGAACTTTCTGTTTGTATATTTATAAGTAGGTGGCCATGGGCTACATGCACCCCACCTTATGAGTAGTGAGTGCAGACATTGCACCCCGCTTCTGGGGTGGCGAGTGCTGTGGTTTTATATTGGTTTGTATATTGCAGGGTTAATCTTTGGTTAACTCTTATTAATTGTGGCCACAAGCTTTTTCATGCCCCCTATGTAAACTCATTTAGTCTAAACCTGTGTCAGCTGTTCCTTAGTAATTTATCAGCCAGTGTCGGGTGACTAGTGTACCTTTAAAAGCCATAAGGTATGTGGCAGGTACACATTAAACCTAGTGGGCATATTTGCAGTTATATTATGTGTGATACAGTTGCCAGGTTTTAATTTTTAAGACTCTGTGATAGTGCAGGACCTGCAAGAAGGTGGGGTACCTTGGCGAGCGGTTTGCAGACTTCCGTGCATTGGTCAATTCACTAACTAAACCCCCACCATTTATTTATTGATGTTGTGAAGATAACTGAGTGATGAATTTTCTGTTTGTATAATATATATATATATATATATATATATTTACATTATGAACATTTATGTTTATTTACATTTGAATTGCAGTGTTGAAAATATTTCTGCCTCCAGTGTGCCCAATAATACCTGTTGTTGCAGGTTTGTTACAGTGTTTACTGCTAATTATTAAAACAACTGAATTTATGTAATATTCTATGTAAAAAGTAAATGCCCCCACTGCGAAGCACAACACAGTCACATTTGCATATATCACTTTTTGTGCAGTGTACAGTACTGTCCTTCTGCTTAGTTTCTGTAATTTTGGAGCTGGCAACTAACATTCTGAAATCTCACCTAAAGGTACACTGCTTGCTTAGGAAACAGTTTGGAAGTTTGCGGCTCTCTGGCCTGTCCCATTTCAGACCTGCAGTCCCCATATATAAAACTTTAGGCACCCTTATGTGTAAAGTAATGTAAAGTAAATGTAATATCAAGTCATCTAAGACAACATACAAATGTGACAGTGTCATGAATGTACCTGATGGTTTGGGAGTCCCAGCAAGAGAGATCCCTCCATTATGTTGAGGGTTATCAGTGGCCAGTGAAAGTTCCAAGCTCATACGTGGTTTGGGCTGATATTCTCGTCTTGGTTGATTTGAAGCATCTCTGATTCTACAAAATTCAATTCATTTTAAATATTTCAAAATATTAATATGACTTTGACAAATGGAACACAATGGTACTTTTTCCTTTAATAAACACTAAGCTTACCAATGATACTCATCATAACAAAATGACATCATAAATAGCTTTCCAACACCATATAATATCTGCAAGAGGAAATGTAATATAATAGGGGCAGGATGTACTAGGGAAAATGTGTTTTTTAGAATCTGTCCACATTTCCCATGTGTACAAAGATCAGGAATGCAATACCTGAGCTTGGACCTGGTGAGTAACGCCATCTGCGCTTCTCTTCGCAGTTCCCGCTGAACGGGATCCAATTACTCCCAGCGCCCCCAACGGCCGCCAGGTCACTCTGTGCATGCGCAGAAGGACTCCAGGGCAGCGGCGGATTGGTGCGGAGGGATGCCGGGACAGATTGCCGGTGGGCCAGGCCCTATCCATTCAGTACTGGCCGTGCTCCCCCTGCACTGGGCCGAATCATAAATGGTGCCCCAGCCCTCCCTCCAGCACCGTGGAAACCAGCGGGCTCTAGGACCCATCAGCCGCTGCAGAGGGGAGAAAGAGAGAGGGAAGGTGGTTGCTGGCCACTGCGGAGGGAGAGATCCGCTGCGAGGCGGTGAGAGGGGGAAGATTGCTGGCTGATGCGGACAGAGAGCTGCTGCTGGGGGCGAGAGGGGGTGTTGCCACTGCGGAGGGAGAGAGCTGCTGAGGGGAGGGGAGAGGGTTGCTGTCACGTGCTGACTGGGGAGGTGGAGAGACAGAGAAAGTGGATGCCAGCGGCTGTGGAGGGAGAGAGAGCCACTGTGAGGTGGTGAGAGGGGGGGAGGGTTGCCAGCCACTGTGGGGGAAGAGAGCCGCTGATGGGGGGAGAGAGAGGGGTGATGCCAGGTGCTGCGGGGGACAGAGATGGCAGGTTTGCTGGAGGCTGCTGGGGGAAGAGAGGGACGTTGCCACATACTGTACTGGGGGGGAGAGGGTATCCGTTCACGTGGTCGACCATGTTATGGTCGACAGTCATTAGGTCGACCACTATTGGTCGACATGGACACATGGTCGACACATGGAAATGGTCGACACATGAAAGGTCAACACATTAAAATGTCGACATGAGTTTTTTTACTTTTTTTTCTTTTGAGGAACTTTTCCATACTTTTCGATCCACGTGGACTACGATTGGAACGGTAATCTGTGCCGAGCGAAGCGGTAGCAGAGCGAAGGCACCATGCCCGAAGCATGGCGAGCGAAGCGAGCCATGCGAGGGGACGCGGTGCACTAATTGGGGTTCCCAGTCACATTACGCTAAAAACGACACAAAAAAAGTAAAAAAACTCATGTCGACCTTTTCATGTGTCGACCTTTCATGTGTCGACCTTTTTCATGTGTCGATCATGTGTCCATGTCGACCATGTCAACCAATAGTGGTCGACCTAATGGACTTTCGACCATAACATGGTCGACCATTCATACCGGAACCGGGAGAGAGTGGGGGGTGAGAGGGGGGCTGCTGGTGGCTTTATACTGCGGGGTGGGGGTATTTACCGGTTGTATGTCGGCTACTTATGTGCATTGAATCTGACAGCATCTAATCTCACGCGGCGGCTGCATGCATGGAGACAAGGGACACACATCGTGGGAAATTGAAAAGATCAGTGTATCCGTGTGTCAGCATCTGTCTATGTTATGTTTGTGTGTGTGTCATCGTCAGTGTGTCAGCATCTGTGTGTCAAGCAACAATGTGTCAGCATCTGTCTGTGTGCCAGTGTCTGTGTGTCAGCGTCAGTGCATCAGCATCAGTTTGTGAGCCAGCGTCAGTAAATCAGTGTCTGTTAGCATCAGTGTGTCAGCATCTGTGAGTCTGTGTCGTGATCTACCTGGAGTAATGTGTATAACATGGTCTGCCTGGTGCAATATGTAGAATGTGCTTTACCTGGTGCAATGTGTATAATGTGTTTTACCTGGTGCAATGTGCATAATGATCTTTACCTGATCCAATGTGTATAATGTGCTCTGCCTGGTTCAAAGTGTATAATGTGCTCTGCCTGGTGCAAAGTGTATAATGTGCTTTACCTGGTGCAATGTGTATAATGTGCTCTGCCTGGTGCAAAGTGTATAATGTGCTTTACCTGGTGCAATGTGTATAATGTGCTCTGCCTGGCGCAAAGTGTATAAAGTGCTCTGCCTGGTGCAAAGTGTATAATGTGCTTTACCTGGTGCAATGTGTATAATGTGCTCTGCCTGGCGCAAAGTGTATAAAGTGCTCTACCTGGCACAAAGTGTATAATGTGCTCTGCCTGGTGCAATGTGTATAATGTGCTCTGCCTGGCGCAAAGTGCAGAATGTGCTCTATCTGGCGCAATATGTATAACATGCTCTACCTGGCGCAGTGTGCATAGGAGGTTCTACCTGGTGCACTGTGTATAAGCGACACTACTGTGTGGTGTAATGTGAATTGGCACTATTGTGTGGTCACGCCTCTTCCCCATAAAGCCACGCACCTAAAATTTTGCTGCGCGTCTTCGGCATGCACTTTCCATCCCTGCATGTAGCCAGGCCTTCTGAGCAGTGATCCTGCCAACTTCACAGACTCCAACCCCTCAACAGACCCCATCCCCTATTAGGGCTGCTTCCATAAATTTCCCGGGCTGGTTTTCGATCACAATCCGCCCCTGCTCCAGGGTCATAAATTTGGAAGACCTTCTATCACAAAGGACAACTCTTATCAGGAGAGTTGTCCTTTGTGTATTTCTAGGTACATACTGGCATTATTACCGCCAGTATATATCGGTTAAGAGGCAGGATGTACTGCATCGCAAATGCGATGCTTAGTATATCCCGTCCTAGATCTGTAAAATATACTAGCTGTTGTCGAAGTTTTTCATGTTTTTTCTGTCTTTCTCCCTTCCTTCCCCTCTCTCGTGTCTTTCTGTCCTGATCTCAATGTCTCTCTTCCTTGCCCCATTTTCTCCATGGCTTTTGCAGACTTTCTTCCCCATCCCCTTCAAATGGTATCTCAAGTGATAGAAGAGACTCCCTCATGCCCACATGTAACAGGTCAATTCATGAAGCAGTGAAAAGAGTGGAGAAGTGAGCCACTGGACTACTATAAAATTATACAGCTGCTCTGTATAATTTTATAGTATGCAAATTATAAATATTATTTCAATGCTGATTGGTTGCCACAGGCAACTTCTCCACTGGCTCACTTCTCCACACATTTCACTGCTTCATGAATAGACCCCCTAGACTATATATTTTTTTCCCTCTGGAATGTTAGATTGGCAGGTTCACTGTGCACATAAGGTCCAATGTGCGTGCTGACAAGGATGCTATTATTTTTATCAGTACTTATATTTATTATATTGATATAGATGTCACTCCCCGGGAATGTCTAGGAGATTCAATAATTTTGGAGAGGTCTCCCAGACCCTTCTTAGAGTAGATCTCCCTTCCCGTTCTGGGTCATTCTTGCCCCAACCCCTGCAGCGCAACTAGGTAAATTGCAGCATTGCACAGGCAGCAATGCTGCAGACCACATTGTAATAACACCATCCCTACCTCGCATTTCTGACATAGATGTCAGTGTTAAATACTCATTGTTATAAGCAGTATGTGTATATATTGTAAACAGTTGCAGCTCTGAGGTGGGGCTGCAGCACAGTCCAAAGTTTAAGTTGGAGAGACACACCAACTGCCAGTGACTCAGGGGTCTACTTACTAAGCCGTGGATTTAGATAAAGTAGACCGAGATGAATGACCAGCCAATCAGCTCCTAACTGCCATGTCACAAGTTGGGTTTGAAAAATGACAGTTAGGAGCCGATTGGCTGGTACTTTCTCTCCGTCCACTTTATCTCCATCCAAAGCTTAGTAAATAGGCCCCCTCAGTTTGGAATGACCATTGGTGGCAGCAGGTGTGGCTCTCCTATTTGAATTTTGGACTGCAGACCCACCTCTGGAGGCGCCACTGATTGCAAACCTAGTAAAGGAAATTTTATTTGTGTGTGTGTGTGTATTACTATTATTTATATATTATATAATATACACACACACATATACAGTACACATAGAAAACATGTTCAAAATGAAAGAACCAGTGACAGATTTGTTAATGGACTTCTGTTAGGAAAAACTAAGAATACAGAAGACCGAGATTGTGCTTAAACATTCAGTATACATAGTTGGATATGCATGAACAGAATATCTGGGTTTAAAGGTAAAAGCAACAGGATTTTGCAGGTACATAACTGAAGAAAATTGTGGAAATACAGTGAATTGTGGGGCAAGGCAGTGCCTCAATGAGGAGGATAGGTCTATTAGAGCAATGTGCCCAGCTTCAAACAGGTGGCATTAAAGTGAACTCTCTACAGAGCAGAGAAAAAAGTTATGAGGCAATTAAATTCATAGAGCACAGGGAGAAGCAAACAATGCAGAGCCCTCACTTTTGGGGTGATAACAAATAGAGAGAGGGTACAGATATGTCCTCTCTCATCGTTGCTGCAGTTACATTAAACAGCCCTTTTAGTCGCGCCTAGTTGTGAGCGCGTTTACTAACACAGGGCGTCTTTGTGCATTTTCCCCCAAAAAATGTGTCTTATTTGCATCGCTATGCAAATAGGACGCACAAGCACACAGATGATTAAAATGATATGTGGCATGCCTATATTCTGTGTGTTACTGTGGCTGTATCTGCATACGAAATGCTATGTTACAGTGTTCTCCAGGAAATTCATATGCAGATACATCCGCAGCTGCACACAGAATATAGGCGTATGCGAATAAGACGCATTATCGGCAAAAAAAGAGGCCTAATGTTATCAGGCATCTCACAGTCCATGGCGTACTGAGGCTGGATGTATGGGGACACATCTATATATTGGTAAAAATACTGCGAGTTTAACATTATCCAATTCATTTTCTTATCTCCATCATGTCCTCACTGTAACAGGTGAAAAACTTGGTTGCAAGATCTTTGGTGAGTGTTTGCCTATTTTTCTGCTAATAAAGGAGTTAAAATGAAAGAAAAGTAATTTCTTTCTACTAGATATTGTTGCTGAATTATGTATGATATTAAGTGCAATAAGATAATTATAGCATGGCATGTTAATAGTTTAAATAAGAATTTACTCACCGGTAATTCTATTTCTCGTAGTCCGTAGTGGATGCTGGGAACTCCGTAAGGACCATGGGGAATAGACGGGCTCCGCAGGAGACTGGGCACTCTAAAAGAAAGATTAGGTACCATCTGGTGTGCACTGGCTCCTCCCTCTATGCCCCTCCTCCAGACCTCAGTTAGGGAAACTGTGCCCGGAAGAGCTGACACAACAAGGAAAGGATTTGGAATCCAGGGTAAGACTCATACCAGCCACACCAATCACACTGTACAACTTGTGATAACCATACCCAGTTAACAGTATGAACAACAACTGAGCCTCCTTTTACGGATGGCTCATAACAATAACCCTTTAGTGAAGCAATAACTATATACATGCATTGCAGAGAGTCCGCACTTGGCACGGGCGCCCAGCATCCACTACGGACTACGAGAAATAGAATTACCGGTGAGTAAATTCTTATTTTCTCTGACGTCCTAGTGCATGCTGGGAACTCCGTAAGGACCATGGGGATTATACCAAAGCTCCCTAACGGGCGGGAGGGTGCGGATGACTCTGCAGCACCGAATGAGCAAACTCAAGGTCCTCCTCAGCCAGGGTATCAAACTTGTAGAATTTAGCAAATGTGTTTGAACCCGACCAAGTAGCAGCTCGGGAAAGCTGTAAAGCCGAGACCCCTCGGGCAGCCGCCCAAGAAGAGCCCACCTTCCTTGTGGAATGGGCTTTTACTGATTTAGGATGCGGCAGTCCAGCCGCAGAATGTGCCAGCTGAATCGTGCAACAGATCCAGCGAGCAATAGTTTGCTTTGAAGCAGGAGCACCCAGCTTGTTGGGTGCATGCAGGATAAATAGCGAGTCAGTTTTCCTGACTCCAGCCGTCCTGGAAACATAAATTTTCAAAGCCCGGACTACGTCCAGCAACTTGGAATCCTCCAAGTCCCGAGTAGCCGCAGGCACCACAATAGGTTGGTTCAAATGAAACGCTGATACCACCTTTGGCAGAAATTGGGGACGAGTCCTCAATTCTGTCCTGTCCATATGGAAGATCAGATACGGGCTTTTACACGACAAAGCCGCCAATTCTGACACACGCCTAGCTGAAGCTAAGGCCAACAGCATGACCACCGTCCACGTGAGATACTTTAGCTCCACGGTCCTAAGTGGCTCAAACCAGTGTGATTTCAGGAAATCCAACACAACGTTAAGATCCCAAGGTGCCACTGGAGGCACAAAAGGGGGCTGAATATGCAGCACTCCCTTTACAAACGTCTGAACTTCAGGCAGTGAAGCCAGTTCTTTTTGAAAGAAAATAGGGCCGAAATCTGGACCTTTATGGACCCCAATTTTAGGCCCATAGTCACCACTGACTGTAGGAAGTGCAGAAATGGATCCAGCTGGAATTCCTCTGTTGGGGCCTTCCTGGCCTCACACCAAGCGACATATTTTCGCCATATGCGGTGATAATGCTTTGCTGTCACATCCTTCCTAGCTTTTATCAGCGTAGGAATCACTTCATCTGGAATGCCCTTTTCCGTTAGGATCCGGCGTTCAACCGCCATGCCGTCAAACGCAGCCGCGGTAAGTCTTGGAACAGACAGGGCCCCTGCTGTAACAGGTCCTGTCTGAGAGGCAGAGGCCATGGGTCCTCTGAGATCATTTCTTGTAGTTCTGGGTACCAAGTTCTTCTTGGCCAATCCGGAACGATGAGTATAGTTCTTACTCCTCTCTTTCTTACTATCCTCAGTACCTTGGGTATGAGAGGAAGAAGAGGGAACACATAAACCAACTGGTACACCCACGGTGTCACTAGTGCGTCCACAGCTATCGCCTGAGGGTCCCTTGACCTGGCGCAATATTTTTTTAGCTTTTTGTTGAGGCGGGACGCCATCATGTCCACCCGTGGCAGTTCCCAGCGATTTACAATCTGTGTGAAGACTTCTTGATGAAGTCCCCACTCTCCCGGGTGGAGGTCGTGCCTGCTGAGGAAGTCTGCTTCCCAGTTGTCCACTCCCGGAATGAACACTGCTGACAGTGCTAGCACGTGATTCTCCGCCCATCGAAGAATCCTTGTGGCTTCAGCCATTGCCATCCTGCTTCTCGTGCCGCCCTGGCGGTTTACATGGGCGACCGCCGTGATGTTGTCTGACTGAATCAGTACTGGGTGGTTTTGAAGCAGGGGCTCTGCTTGACTCAGGGCGTTGTAAATGGCCCTTAGTTCCAGTATATTTATGTGTAGTGAAGTCTCCAGACTTGACCACTGTCCTTGGAAGTTTCTTCCCTGAGTGACTTCCCCCCATCCTCGGAGGCTTGCATCCGTGGTCACCAGGACCCAGTCCTGTATGCCGAACCTGCGGCCCTCGAGAAGATGAGCACTCTGCAGCCACCACAGCAGAGACACCCTGGCCCTTGGGGACAGGGTGATCAACCGATGCATCTGAAGATGCGATCCGGACCATTTGTCCAACAGATCCCACTGAAAGATCCTTGCATGGAACCTGCCGAAGGGAATTGCTTCGTAAGAAGCCACCATCTTTCCCAGGACTCGCGTGCAGTGATGCACCGACACCTGTTTTGGTTTCAGGAGGTCCCTGACCAGAGATGACAATTCCTGGGCCTTCTCCACCGGGAGAAACACCTTCTTCTGTTCTGTGTCCAGAAACATGCCCAGGAAAAGCAGACGCGTCGCAGGAATCAGCTGCGACTTTGGGATATTCAGAATCCAGCCGTGCTGTTGCAACACTTCCTGAGAGAGTGCTACGCTGACCAACAACTGCTCTCTGGACCTCGCCTTTATGAGGAGATCGTCCAAGTACGGGATAATTATAACTCCCTTCTTCCGAAGGAGTATCATCATTTCGGCCATTACCTTGGTAAATATTCTCTGTGCCGTGGAGAGACCAAACGGTAACGTCTGGAATTGGTAATGACAGTCCTGTACCACAAACCTGAGGTATTCCTGGTGAGGTGGGTAAATGGGGACATGCAAGTAAGCATCCTTGATGTCCAGCGACACCATAAAATCCCCCTCTTCCAGGCTTGCAATAACCGCCCTGAGCAATTCCATTTTGAACTTGAACTTCTTTATATAAGTGTTCAAGGATTTTAAATTCAGAATGGGTCTCACCGAACCGTCCGGTTTCGGTACCACAAACATTGTGGAATAGTAACCCCTTCCCTGTTGAAGGAGGGGGACCTTGATTATCACCTGCTGGAGGTACAGCTTGTGAATTGCCGCCAGTACTACCTCCCTTTCCCTGGGAGCAGCTGGCAAGGCTGATTTGAGGTAACGGCGAGGGGGAGTCGCCTCGAACTCCAGTTTGTATCCCTGAGATACAATTTGTACAGCCCAGAGATCCACCTGTAAGCAAACCCACTGGTTGCTGAAGCTTCGGAGACACGCCCCCACCGCACCTGGCTCCGCCTGTGGAGCCCCAACGTCATGCGGTGGACTTCGTGGAAGCAGGGGAGGATTTTTGTTCCTGGGAACTGGCTGCCTGGTGCAGCTTCTTTCCTCTACCCTTGCCTCTGGCCAGAAAGGATGCTCCTCTGACCCGCTTGCCTTTCTGAGGCCGAAAGGACTGCACTTGATAATACGGTGCTTTCTTAGGCTGTGAGGGAACCTGAGGTAAAAAAGTCGACTTCCCAGCAGTTGCTGTGGATACGAGGTCCGAGAGACCGTCCCCAAACAATTCCTAACCCTTATAAGGCAAAACCTCCATGTGTTTTTTAGAATCAGCATCACCTGTCCACTGCTGAGTCCATAATACTCTCCTGGCAGAAATGGATATTGCATTAATTCTAGATGCCAGCAGGCAAATGTCCTTCTGGGAATCCCGCATATATAAGACGACGTCTTTTATATGTTCGAGGGTTAGCAAAACAGTATCCCTGTCGAGGGAATCAATGTTGTCTGACAGGGAATCAGTCCATGCTGCTGCAGCACTACACATCCAGGCTGAAGCAATAGCAGGTCTCAGTAGAGTACCAGAGTGTGTATACACAGACTTCAGGATAGCTTCCTGCTTTCTATCCGCAGGCTCCTTTAGGGCGGCCGTATCCTGAGACGGCAGTGCCACCCTTTTAAATAAGCGTGTTAGCGCCTTGTCCACCCTAGGGGATGTTTCCCAACGTAACCTATCCGTTGGCGGGAAAGGGTACGCCATCAGTAACCTTTTAGAAATCACTAGTTTCTTATCAGGGGAACTCCACGCTTCTTCACACAATTCATTTAATTCATCAGATGGGGGAAAAGTCACTGGCTGCTTTTTCTCCCCAAACATAATACCCCTCTTGGTGGTAACCGGGTTAATGTCAGAAATGTGCAATACATCTTTCATTGCAGTAATCATGCATCGGATGGCTTTTGTAGACTGTACATTTGTCTCATCCTCATCTACACTGGAGTCAGACTCCGTGTCGACATCTGTGTCTACCATCTGAGCTAGCGGGCGTTTATGAGCCCCTGACGGCTTCTGAGTCGCCTGGGCAGGCGCGGGCTGAGTCCCCGGCTGTCCCAAGGCTGCTGCGTCATCGAACCTTTTATGTAAGGAGTTGACACTGTCGGTTAAGACCTTCCACATATCCATCCAATCAGGTGTCGGCCCCGTCGGGGGCGACACCACACTTATCTGCCCCTGCTCCGCCTCCACGTAACCCTCCTCATCAAACATGTCGACACAGCCGTACCGACACACCGCACACACACAGGGAATGCTCAGACTGAGGACAGGACCCCACAAAGTCCTTTGGGGAGACAGAGAGAGAGTATGCCAGCACACACCACAGCGCTATATAACACAGGGATTTACACTATAAAAAGTGATTTACCCAATAGCTGCTTAAATATCTTATTTGCGCCTAAATGTAAGTGCCCCCCCTCTCTTTTTTACCCTTCTTGTATCAGGATACTGCAGGGGAGAGCCTGGGGAGCTGCTTCCAGCGGAGCTGTGAAGGGAAAATGGCGCTGGTGTGCTGAGGAAGAAGGCCCCGCCCCCTCAGCGGCGGGCTTCTGTCCCGCGTTTTATGTAACTTAATGTCGGGGTTTTTTACACATATACAGTTTTCAGACTGTATTATGTGTATTTTAAGTGCCAAAAGGTATTATAATTGCTGCCCAGGGCGCCCCCCCCCCAGCGCCCTGCACCCTACAGTGACCGGAGTGTGTGGTGTGCTGTGGGATCAATGGCGCACAGCTGCGGTGCTGTGCGCTACCTTAATGAAGACAGGAGTCTTCTGCCGCCGATTTCATCGCTTCTCTTCTGTCTTCTGGCTCTGCAAGGGGGACAGCGGCGCGGCTCCGGGAACGGACGATCGAGGTCAGGCCCTGTGTTTGAACCATCTGGAGCTAATGGTGTCCAGTAGCCTAAGAAGCACAAGCTAGCTGCAAGCAGGTAGGTTTGCTTCTCTCCCCTCAGTCCCACGTAGCAGTGAGTCTGTTGCCAGCAGATCTCACTGAAAATAAAAAACCTAACAAATACTTTCTTTTCTAGCAAGCTCAGGAGAGCCCACTAGGAGCACCCAGCTCTGGCCGGGCACAGATTCTAACTGAGGTCTGGAGGAGGGGCATAGAGGGAGGAGCCAGTGCACACCAGATAGTACCTAATCTTTCTTTTAGAGTGCCCAGTCTCCTGCGGAGCCCGTCTATTCCCCATGGTCCTAACGGAGTTCCCAGCATCCACTAGGACGTCAGAGAAATATACTTTTACAAGCTCAAAATTGCAGTTGAAGCGTTTCAATCCAGCTTTTCTATAACAGTGCTCCATTAAGTTCAAGTTTTGTTACTATGACATTTTATCAAGTCATTGCAATCTTAACATTCTGTCAAATTGTGCAGTTGTATTAGTGTATGTTACCTTCCACTGAGTTGTATTATAACAGAATGCAATCAAGCTGTGTAGCTGTACCATTTTCCAGGCCTTTTATCATAAAATTGTATCAGGCTGAGCAGGGGGCTGGGTAAATCTGTTGAGCCGTGTTATCACAAGATTACCTGATATTATGTCTGCGGACTTTAAAAAAAACACAGATTTTCGGCTGCTATGTAGTAAAATACATTTGGTTAATACCAGAAAAGTGAGCTTCTGTATAGAATGTTTTGGGGCATAGGTATATAGTTATACTGTAAATTAAATGGACTCATAATAGATTTGGTATACCTCTTCATTTAAGAACACAGATTGAGCCTTTTGTATTAGTGTAGTTATGAGGGAACAGCTGTCTTTCTACCCCTACGCACACACTCCCACACACATATGCACTTTTGCCTCTCTGAGAAAAGATGGCGTAAAGTCAAAACAGTATGATGCTGCTAAGGATTAAGCAAATAGCATCACCCATTTACAGATACACAAACCAAACAAGGGTTAAAATGGATTTCATACCCCAGTCAATCGATGCATTAAAGTGAGAATGGCGGTTTCTGGCCTGGCGTGATTGGCAAGTGATGTCTCAGATGTGCCTGTTTCCCAGGTATAGTCCCTGTTTTGAAGGTTCTTTCCCCAGAAAAGTCCCCATGGCTGTATACTCCTCTTCTCCGGCTGCTCTCCCAGTTATCAAGACCATTGCTCTTCTATTGGTATAATGCCAGCCCTCACTGACTGGTCCACTAAGTACATAAAGGGCAGTGGTGGAAGAAAGTGATTCTTGGCACTGTACATCACTATCATAGGTGCCAAGATTACATCAGGAGGAACAAGTGTGTACATTCGCGCCCCGTGATGGCGTAAGCTTCGAGATGTGACTTGACAATAGAAAAGTCACATTACCCTATGTGTACATAATATAATGTAATGAAATGGCATAAGAGAGAATAGTGTCTTGACAGATATAAATAAAGTGAGAGTTGCATTTATCTTATGAAAATACAACTTGCAAATCTGTTACTTTCAATATTTGTACAAAACAAAATTTGACACAACAAATGGACAAAACTGTTTGTTGCACCACATCATTTTTTAAATAGCTCAACACATGATTTTTGTACATTTTTTTTATAATTTGAAACGCATTGAGATCTGGTGTGACAGGTCCTTTTATGCTTGTTATTTTAACTACAGATTTATATATATGTTACATACAGTATGTTCCCATGCTACAGTATATCCCAAAAACAAGCTATGAAACCCAGATATAAATTCATATGTAGGTAACAGAATGCTTACCTGTGTTCAAGTTTTACAGTGACTTCCTGTAAGATCTGCACTGCTTGCTTGTGGTACTCCAGCTGTGCTTGTACAAGAGCAGAGAGCTGGCTCACCTGTTCAATCTGAGCACACAACAGGTCAAAAGTAGTTATTGGTTGGCCAAAATGTGAAAGGTAGATACAGGGGTATATTCACTTAAGGCTGATTTCTACGGATTTGAAATCAATCTAAATTGATGTTGTATTTCAGTGGCTAAAACACATTTATAAACAGACAAAAGTTTCTATATTGATTTTCAAATGTTAGTACTGTAAATGTGTGTTTTAGCGCCTGAAACACAATATTTATTTAAAATCAATAGAGAATCGGCCTTTATTAAATTTACCCTCTAGTCTCACTTTATTCCTCTTCAAAAAAAGAGTTCCATAATATGAAAGCTATACAAGGTGATCCCACGTGTTTTAGATCTGCAAAAACTACATAGTAGTCTAAAAATATGTTCTCATTTAGATTTCTCTTACTCTTTCCAAAGATGGCAAAGATCAACTATGAGAATATCTGCTAAATATAGATGCTCTTCATTTACAGATACCATTGGAGATATATATATAGGTACTAAACACAGTATCCCCAGGGGGTCTAAATGAAACTCTGGGACTACAGTGTTTTCTATAATATCATTGCACTGCTCATTCCCAAGCTATAATCCACATAGACAAGCATCTCTTTTTATTTATTATTGTTCAATTCAGAAGCGCTAATTGTGTTCTATAGCGGGCTTAATGTGATTTATATTCTACCCAGTATAGCATGTATTAATAGTAATAGTTTAGTTGATATTCCGCTATCAGTAACTGACACCCAATGTTTTTAACTTCTGTATTATTGAGGTATTTAGGATGTATCCTCTCTGATCTTTTAACACGCACTGTTGTTATTGTTTTTTTGTGTATAGGCGTCACTTAGCAACACCTTTTCACATCCTTCTATTGGTTCTCCTAGTCCGGCGCGGCCAGATGACGTCACTGTTCTGAGACCCGCGTGATTAGCGGCTGGACGCGGCGGGAATGGCAGTGCCGGACAGGTGAGTGATGTTAGACATTGTTAACACTTGTTAGATAGGGTATATTAGATGTGGTTTGTTGTATGTTGTTTGTATTGCTTGTCCCTGAAGACGGGGTATCACCCCGAAACGGCGTAGGACCGTAATAAAGGCTGTACGTTCTGCTTACCAGTCTGCTGAGTGCCTCTGCTTATATGGCTATATATATATAGGATTCGCAGGTCCGGCACTCCATGCTTAGATCAGCAGCTGCGGCGGTGCCCTCACAGGGGGAACAAATAGAGTTTGCAAAGGTGCGGCACTCGTACCAAATAAACAGACTTCAAAAGCAAAGTAGCTATTGCATCAACGTTTCAATATTTATATATTGTCTTCAGGATCCTGAAGACAATATATAAATATTGAAACGTTGATGCAATAGCTACTTTGCTTTTGAAGTCTGTTTATTTGGTACGAGTGCCGCACCTTTGCAAACGCTATATATATATATATATATATATATATATAGTGGAGGGATAAGGGTACCGGCGACCAATGTTGTGTAAATATGCAAATAATTAATATTAAAAGCTTAAGATTTATGAGCCAAAAAATATAAAATCGAACAAACAGTTTTAATATATAGATAAAATACATAAAAGGTCATATAATATCCGAATCAGGTAAAAAGGTAACAAGGTAAAAGACTTAGCTTTAAAATAGGCAAGGGGGTCACTGCAGGGAACCCAACGCGTTTCGTCACATCAGACTTCTTTGAAGAAGTCTGATGTGACGAAACGCGTTGGGTTCCCTGCAGTGACCCCCTTGCCTATTTTAAAGCTAAGTCTTTTACCTTGTTACCTTTTTACCTGATTCGGATATTATATGACCTTTTATGTATTTTATCTATATATTAAAACTGTTTGTTCGATTTTGTATTTTTTGGCTCATAAATCTTAAGCTTTTAATATTAATTATTTGCATATTTACACAACATTGGTCGCCGGTACCCTTATCCCTCCACTATATCTTTTCTCTGGCAGCACCGTACTAGTGCTGCACCCTTAAGGGGTGGCTGACACCTCTAACAAGGTGGTTGTGTATCTTATACCTTTTTATTACATCATATATCTTTTTACAACATATAAATCAAGTTAGTACTGAGACTATACCCCACAAGTGGCGCTGTATCACCCTTTTGCAATATATATATATATGTATTAAACTTTACTGGGACAAATAGCTGACATAATAAACAGCTGATTATTCTCGTATACTGCCGAGGTGGAAAATATTCATGTTCCTGATTATAACAAGCACATCTCAGGGAACTGTGCAATTAGCAATGACAATATTGCCTACCACTCCATCGGAAAGTGGGCAATGGTACGGCAGAAGAGAAAGTTGGCTGCTGTATGTAAAACTGACACCGCAGAATAAGTGATGCAAAAGATAGCTAAAAAATTGCAATTTTGATTTGAGGGATAGTGGTGGCATTATCATCAGAATAGGGCATTAAAAGTGCTCCTCTATCTATTCATTATAATATTTTATACATTAAATTAGACTAAGTAGAGACGATTAGTGTCAGTCTAGCAGTATACATAAAAGGCTGGTCTTTACCTATGAGCTTCCTGATAGGAAAGAACTTTATTTATTTTAACAAATAATGTAGGACAGAGAGGTTTATGTACTAGAGTGCTTGCATAATGAAATGTATTCATGGGTAAATTGAATACAATTTTGAGACCAAGAGGCGATCAATCCAGGCTACTAGTTTCAGAATAAATTTACACATTATACAGATTTGCTGGGAAACAAAACTATTTCCATTTTGGAAATAGACTATTCTTAACAGATTTGGAGCTATGATTCTGCAAATCGTAGACTTTGATATACTGTATAACAGCTCTTGTGTTTTCCCACAACAACAATATCTGCAATCAGTCATATCCAATCAGTACTAAGATCAAAGAAGCATTGCAGAACAATGGGGGCAATTCAGATCTGATCGTAGATGTGCTACATTTACGATCATTTTCTCAGACATGCAGGGGGATGCCCAGCACACGGCTAGTCCGCCCCGCATGTCTGGCTCTGCCCACCCCTTCCCCCCACACAGGTGCAAAAGCATTGCATGGCGGCGATGCCTTCACACCCGGCAAGTAGCTCAGCTAGTGCACATCCTAGCTGTTCTGACAGGCAGCTATCCGCCGCGTCCTGGGTCGCAGCGGCTGCGTGTGACGTCACACAGCTGCCGCGGCCCACCCCTCTAACGCCGTTGGCGCGCCCCCTCCCGCCCCGTCTCTGCTTGTCAATGAGGCAGAGTCGATCGCAGCCCTGAGATGCTGTTAGCATCTCACTGGGCTCCTGGGGTACGCACGCGCAATGCGGCCACTGTTTGTGCGCACTCCAGCAAGGGCTTCAGACTGTGATCGCTGCACCAGTCTGAATTAGGCTTAATGGGCACAGCCATTGGTCTGTTCACAAAATTCTGTATTATGTAAGTGTATTGTGACTAACTCTTCACTATAGTGGAGCTAATTCTAAAGAAGAAAATATTTTGATACGTTGTAGTTTAGAGAGAAATAAATATTGCCTTTTCTGTATTGGCAGAACAGCTCTGTGTAATAATAAAGTCCCTCTGAAGTTTCTGCTCAGAGGCTTCTAGATTCCTTTGAAAGTCTACCACAGTCACTGACTTTCATCTATAAATACATTGCCCTGTTAGCATTATATGAATTAATAACTTTTTAATTCTTCTTTGTCCTTATATACTGTTCAGACAAAGTGATACAACTGCAAGTATGTACATTATCTTACACTATCATTTTCTTTACTCCCTGAGTTGAGACTGAATATCCAAAGTAAAGTATTACTTATTATAACCAGTCATTATAGAGATCCATTTTATTGCTTTCACATACAGTACATTAAATGGATCATCTAGTGGATGAGAAAGACATGATAAATTATACATTATGTTCTGGATTTCTATATGTTTTGTGTCATTACAATTATGTTTTACTTGTAATAGTAATCTTCCTTTTGTACCAGTGTGCATTTAATATGAAAATCCTTGAAATACCGTAAATTAAATGGTTTTAGCAGGATATACACAGCAGTGTCTTACATCCATTTCCAAAAGGTTAAACATGCTCGATTCTGCAATTTCTTTGGACTCATCAAATTTCTCTAGAGCCTGACGAATCTCATCATCTGTGATCTTGCCTTGCCTTTTCTTTTTGTAATCAAAGTCCAGGCGCCTTCCTTCCAACTTTTTTAAGTGATGCTGAAAAAGAATATTGTGACTTTATTTTAATTACACTAATATACGTTATATATATATTTTTTTAAATGTTATCTATGATTAAACCTCAGGTTTTAGTGTTTACTATTGAAATATGAATATTGCATTCCTCCCAACTCTGGAGTGCCAGAAATCAGAATAGGGGGCATAGCCGCACCTTGGGGGCATGCCTACCGCTGTTGTAGCATTAGGCCATTTGCCACACTCCCCTTCCATCCAGTAAGCCAGTGGTTTTGAACTGCAGTATTCAAGTACCCCCAACAGGACATGTTCTGTGCAGTTAATTAATCATGCACAGGTGCATAGGTGTGCACAGGTAATTTTATTAGGTGGTGCACCACAGGAGAGGCTTGTCTAGCACTATTTTACATTCTCTCAGTAAAATCACATGGCTTAATCTAATTTCTCCCTAGTTCCTAATAAAGTAGATATAATACACCGCAGAAAAATAAAATTAAACATAATGGTGCGATCACCGGCCGGTACTGACTGTCCGCTACAGCATAACCCGGAGTCCTAGCTGCCGCTGTACTCTATCGCTGCTTACACTTCCCCAACACAAGTAAAGTTTAAAATTTACACATGTGCCAACAGAGCCTCATTTGCCTCTTTCTATGCCATCAGACTCCTCCTCTGCAGGACACCAGCATTTGTCAAACATGTCCCCATGCTCACCAGCTGACAGTCGTGCCCCTTATTCACAATACGCCACACAGTATGAGCCAAAATTCACAATATGCCACACAGTATATCCCCCAGCGGGGCCAGATACCACTAACGCCCCCAGAGGTGCTAGATACACATAATACCCCCTGAGGTGCCAGATACACGTAATACCCCCGGAGGCGCCAGATACAGATAATACCACCGGAGGTGCCAGATACAGACAAAACCCCCAGAGGTACCAGATACAGATAATCCCAGCAGAGGTGCCAGATACAGATAATCCTCCAATCAGTGCTCACCGTCGCTGCTGCTGCCTTGCCAAGGCTTGTGCTTTATAAGGAGAGGAGAGCATAGCGTGCGTCTCTCCTAAGTCCTGCTCATCACTGAACTGAAGTCTTCCTGCGGTGGTGGCCATTTGAAACATGGCGCTGGCCGTCAGCCTATCAAAGCTTGCGGTCCGGAAGCCAATCAAGAGCTGCCATTGCCGGTCCACAAGTTATGATTGGCTGGCGGCCGACACCAAATTGGAAATAGCCAGGTGTAGGGAGTGTTCAGGAATCAATCGGCAGGCGAGGGAGGGCGGCAAACATTAGGGGGTGCCTGTGCACACCAGGAACAACCTGTGCGCACGCCTATGCACAGGTGAGTTAATCTAGTTTGCTGGGTCAGTAATTATTCCGCCAGCTTTCACAGTCAGAAAACAGGATTTTGGTACTTACCAGATAAATTCTTTTCTTTGAATCCACAGGGGGCACTGGAGTACTCTTGGGATATGGATGGAGCGTTAGCAGGATAGGCTCATTTAAATATTTAAATGAGTAACTCTCCATCCCCTCCATACTCCCAAAGTACCTAAGTGTTTTTTACTGAGCCGAACAGAGCAATAGAGAAGATGAACAATAGAGAATTACATATAATATTATAACTTAACGGACAACAATGAATTTGACACATAACTTAACGGACAACAGTTGGCACAATAATCGATATCACCTGAACATTTGAACAAGTCGGTGAGAATGTGTTACCATAAGATCCACTGAACACAAGACAGGTAAAACTGCTCTGGGTGGGCGTCCAGTGCCCACTATGGATTCATAGAAAAGGATTTTTCTGGTAAGTACCAAAATCCTATTTTCTTTTTCATCCACTAGGGATCACTGGAGTACTCTTGGGACGTACCAAAGTTTCCCCCTTGGGCGGGAGAGCTGTTTGGCACCTGTAACAGACGGCCAAAACTAGATGCTGATGCCACAAACGTATCAAACTTGTAAAAGCGCACAAACGTGTGTACTGATGACCATGTAGCCGCACGGCAAAGTTGTGTCGTAGAAGCTCCACGACCTGCTGCCCATGAAGTTCCCACAGAATGTGTGGAATGAGCTGAAACTGATGTAGGCGTTTGTAGCCTAGCATGAAGGTAAGCCTGACGTATGGTTAGCTTAATCCATCTGGAGAAGGTCTGCTTAGAAGCTGGCCAACCCATCTTGACTGCATCACAGAGAACAAACAATGAATCCGTCTCACGAACAGTTGATGTTCGGGCCACATAAACGTGAAGCACGCGTACCACATCCAAAGTAGCTGAAGTTCCTGCACTTTCTGATAATACCGGAACTACGATTGGTTGATTGATGTGAAAAGATGATACCACCTTTGGTAGGAAAGGGGGATTCGTCTGAAGTTCCGCTCTATCATCATGAAACACTAAATACAGTGGTTTGCATGACAAAGCACCCAATTCTGAAACACGTCTTGCTGAAGCTAAGGCTAGGAGAAAAACTGTTTTCAAAGTTAGAAACTTAAGATCAATTTGTTGTAAGGGTTCAAAAATTGAAGACTGTATAAAATCTAAAACCAGATTCAAGTCCCATGGCGCTGCAGGTGGTATAAATGGAGGTTGTACTCTGAGGACACCTTGCAGGAAAGTGTAAACTGTTGGCAAAAGGGCCAAACGCCTTTGAAAGAAAATTGACAAAGCTGAGACCTGCACCTTTAGTGTAGATAAACGTAGTCCTCCATCTAACCCCGTCTGTAGAAATAGCAAAAGACGGGATAATTTGAAAGGTGATGTCGGAAACTTCCGAGCTTCACATCACCCTATGTAGGCATACCAAATCCTGTGATAATGAGCTGCCGTAACTGGCTTCCTAGCACGTAACATGGTTGGTATAACAGATTCTGCAATGCCCTCTCGTCTTAAGAGGGCGGTTTCAACAGCCACCCCGTCAAACGCAGCCACGCTAAATCGGGGTAAAGGAATGGACCCTGTTGTAGCAGGTCCGGACGTAGCGGGAGCGGCCAAGGATCATCTGCGATTAGCCCACGGAGATCCGAGAACCACGCTCTCCAAGGCCAATGAGGCGCCACTAGTATGACTGTCGTGGACTCTCTTTTGATCCGCTTTAGCAACCGAGGAAGCAGCGGAAACGGTGGAAACAGATACACGAGGCTGTATGGCCACGCGATCGTGAGAGCATCCACTGCCACCGCCTTTGGATCTCTTGTTCTGGACACATACTGGGATGTTTGATGATTTTGGCGAGATGCCATTAGATCCACCTGTGGGTAACCCCACCGCTGGACCAACATCTGGAACACTTTGGGATTTAATGCCCATTCTCCTGGATGAAAATCCTGACGGCTGAGATAATCTGCCTCCCAGTTGTCCACTCCTGGAATGAACACTGCCGACAATATCACCTGGTGATGCTCTGCCCAATTGAGGATTCAAGCAACTTCTCGCATGGACATGCGACTTCGAGTTCCTCCTTGTTTGTTGATGTATGTGACTGTCGTCGCGTTGTCTGACTGAACCTGGACAGTCTGAGACTGGAGCATGTGCACTGCTTGTCGCAGCGTGTTGTAAATTGCCCTGAGTTCCAGGACATTTATTGACAGTAATCTTTCTTGGTCTGACCAGAGACCCTGAAGCTGACAATTTTGGACCACTGCTTCCCAACCTCTGAGACTCGCGTCCGTCGTTAGAATTATCCAATTCCAGACGCCGAACCTTTTCCCTGCGGTGAGATTGCGTACTTGGAGCCACCAGAGTAGTGATACTCTGACCCTTGGAGACAACCGCACCATCTGATGAATTTGTAGATGCGAGCCTGACCACTGTGCGGAACATCCAGTTGAAAAGGACGTGAGTGAAATGTTCCGAACTGGAACGCTTCGAAAGACGCCGCCATCTTTTCTAACAGTCGAATGCACAAATGCACCGAGACTGTCCGTGGTTTGAGCATTAACTGTACCAGATGCTGAATACTTTGGACCTTCTGTTCTGGCAGGTAAATACGTTGATCCACCATATCGAGAATCATTCCTAGGAATTGAAGTCTTTGAGACGGAATCATGTTTGATTTCTTGAAGTTGACAATTCAACCGTGCTGAACTAGTACATTGTACGTTAGCAAGGCATGTTGAAGGAGTATCTGTTGAGACGGAGCTTTGATGAGCAGATCGTCTAAGTACGGAACTATTATCACTCCCAGGGATCAGAGATGAGCTATCATCACAGACATTACTTTTGTGAATACCCGAGGCGCTGACGAGAGGCCAAATAGTAGGGCCTGAAATTGATAATGGTTTTGTTGTACTGCAAACCTTAAGTACACCTGATGCGGTGGCCAAATTGGAATGTACAAGTACGCATCCTTGAGATACAGCGCAATCATGAATTCCTGTGGCTCTAAACCTGCAATTACTGACCGCAGGGATTCCATCTTGAATCTGTAGTAAGTGAAGTACTGATTGAGCCCCTTTAGGTTCAATATCGGTCTGACAGAGCAATCCGGCTTTGGTACTACAAAAAGATTGGAATAATAACCTTGACCCTGTTGGTGACCTGGAACCGGAATCAAAACTGCTGAATCTACCAGACTCTGATTCGCAGTCTGTATAACCGCCTTTTTGTCTTCTGACACAGGTAGACCTGTCTTGAAAAAGCGCTTTGGTGGAAGACAATCGAACTCTATTTTGTAACCTTTTAACACTAAATTGCGGATCCACCCATCTGTGGACGTCTGAAACCACGCCAAATGAAACATCTGAAGGCGTGCTTCCACAACTGAAGATCTGAGATGGGCTGGAGGCCCGTCATGCCACTAGCTTGTCGGTGGTCTTAGCGTCCTGACGACGGTTAGTGGTTTGTTGAAAACCACGTCCTCTACCACGTCTACTGTGTGTGGTTGTTCCTCTAGCGCGGCCTCGAAAGGACTGAAGTCTAAAGGATTTGAACTCTGGTCCTGAATATTTTCGTTTAGGAGCCTGTGAAGGCAATGGTAAGAAAACAGATTCTCCCCCAAAGTGCACGTCGTGCCGCAACTAGTGAAGCTGAAAGGCGAGAACTAACCTGGCCGACGTCCATAGAAGCTGTACATAGATACTCAGCAGATTCACAGATGTGATCAGCAAGAAGTATAAGGTGGTCGTCTTGTAGGGCCGACCTGAGCTGTGTTATCCATGCAATTACAGCCTTATTTACCCAAATTCCAACCAAAGCAGGTCTAAGCAACACCCCTACTGCTGTATACATTGACTTTAGCATAGCTTCTAGCTTACGCTCTGACGGGTCTTTAAGCGTAGTAGCAGTTGGTACTGGAATGGTTAACTTCTTAGAAAGTTTTGACACCGATGAATCCACCATCGGAGGATTCTCCCATTTAGACGTCATAGGGGTATATGCAATTGCGGTCGAATTCCCGAAATTGTCGAAAAACTGGACTTTTTCGCCAAAAATAAAATAAAAATCGACAATGCAATTCAGTACTTTCCGTCAAAAAAACGGACTTTCAAAATTCGACTTTTTGAAATTCGACATTTGTCAAATTCGACTTTTCTGCAATGGTACAAATGCGGCAATTCGACAAAAGTATATTCAATTGAAGTTTGGAAATTCGACAACAGTGCTTTTAGACAGTAAATTCGTCATTTTCAATCCGCCACACTTTGGTGGGTAAATCTAATAAAAAAAATTTAAAACATGTTTTTTTTTGGTGTTTTTTTATTGGTAATAGCATATCTATTTATATTAGAAGGGATTAGGTACTTGGTTTGTCTTTTTGGGAGGCACAAGTATTATTTATATATTTTTTAAAATATATATATATTTTTTTAGATGGAATGGTAAAATCCCGGAAAAAAATGGCGTGGGGTCCCCCCTCCAAAGCATAACCAGCCTCGGGCTCTTCGAGCTGGTCCTGGTTCTAAAAATCCGGGGGGAAAATGGACAGGGGATCCCCCGTATTTTTAAAACCAGCACCGGGCTCTGCGCCTGGTGCAAAAAATACGGGGGACAAAAAGACTAGGGGTCCCCCGTATTTTTTACACCAGCATCGGGCTCCACTAGCTGGACAGATAATGCCACAGCGGGGGTCACTTTTATACAGCGCCCTGCGGCCGTGGCATTAAATATCCAACTAGTCACCCCTGGCCGGGGTACCCTGGGGGAGTGGGGAGCCCTTCAATCAAGGGGTCCCCCCCCCAGCCACCCAAGGGCCAGGGGTGAAGCCCGAGGCTGTCCCCCCCATCCAAGGGCTGCGGATGTGAGGCTGATAGCCTTGAGAAAATGTAAAGAATATTGTTTTTTCCTGTAGTACTACAAGTCCCAGCAAGCCTCCCCCGCAAGCTGGTACTTGGAGAACCACAAGTACCAGCATGCGGGAGAAAAACGGGCCCGCTGGTACCTGTAGTACTGCTGGGAAAAAAATACCCAAATAAAAACAGGAGACACACACCTTGAGAGTAAAACTTTATTGCACACCTGCCGACACACACATAGGGGTCCCGGCATTCGGGAAAAGTGATCCCATGTGAAAACATGGGACCCCTTTCAGTCCGCAGGTCCGGGTGTGCGTTTATTTGTTTTGCCAAGTACGAGGATTTATATCTGGACACTGGATTGAGGTGAGTATTATTTGATTCACAGGTACCCCGGATCGTCGGATCAGGAGACGTGGCAGTCGGCGGGTCAACATAGGTAAGTATGTGTGTGTCGGCAGGTGTGCAATAAAGTTTTA
Organism: Pseudophryne corroboree; assembly: GCF_028390025.1. NCBI lineage: Eukaryota > Metazoa > Chordata > Amphibia > Anura > Myobatrachidae > Pseudophryne > Pseudophryne corroboree. The sequence goes on from NC_086444.1 coordinate 567,861,666, forward strand.
CTCTCAAGGTGTGTGTCTCCTGTTTTTATTTGGGTATTTTTTCCCCAGCAGTACTACAGGTACCAGCGGGCCCGTTTTTCTCCCGCATGCTGGTACTTGTGGTTCTCCAAGTACCAGCTTGCGGGGGAGGCTTGCTGGGACTTGTAGTACTACAGGAAAAAAACAATATTCTTTACATTTCTCAAGGCTATCAGCCTCCCATCCGCAGCCCTTGGATGGGGGGGGACAGCCTCGGGCTTCACTCCTGGCCCTTGGGTGGCTGGGGGGGGGACCCCTTGATTGAAGGGGTCCCCACTCCCCCAGGGTACCCCGGCCAGGGGTGACTAGTTGGATATTTAATGCCACGGCCGCAGGGCACTGTATAAAAGTGACCCCCGGCTGTGGCATTATCTGTCCAGCTAGTGGAGCCCGATGCTGGTGTAAAAAATACGGGGGACCCCTACTCTTTTTGTCCCCCGTATTTTTTGCACCAGCACCAGGCGCAGAGCCCGGTGCTGGTCTTAAAAATACGGGGGATCCCCTGTCCATTTTCCCCCCGGATTTTTAGAACCAGGACCAGCTCGAAGAGCCCGAGGCTGTTTATGCTTTGGAGGGGGGGACCCCACGCCATTTTTTTCCGTGCTTTTTCCCGTTTTTTAAAAAAAGGGACAAAATCCGTCAAATCGGCCGTTTTTCGTCAGCGGGACTGTCGAATCCGTTTTTTATTGCATATGGTCAATTTCGGCACCCACTTGCCGAAATTAGACTGTCGAATTGTGTCGAATTGAAAAACGGACGAAAAATTGACGCGATTCGCCGCTAATTGCATATACCCCATAGACTCTGGAAACAGGTAACTAGACAGAAACCGACCAGGTATAGAAAACCGTTTATCCGGATTCTCCCATGCCTGTGTTAACTGCTTATTAAGAGACTCTGAATAAGAAAAACACACCGGAGATCTCAGTCGTTTACCAAATAACACCTCATCATTTGAAAGAGGTTCTTCAGTCTCCGTAAAATCTAGAACCTGACGTACTGCCCTGATGAGATTATCAATGGCCGGACTATCAGTAACCTCACTATCTGACTCCTGGCCCAATTCACACTCCTCATGTTCCTCTTGAGATATGAGGTCTGGCACTGAATCGTCTGAATGCAACATAGCAGAAAATGGTAATTTATAAGACAAATTATAACTATCTTTGGGTCCCGAACTAGACTTGGACCTTTGCAAAGTCCTAGACATCTCCTGAGACCCTTCCGGTATCTCAGGCGGCATCACCCGAGCCTCAGATCTAGACGCCTTACGCTCCTTTCAAGCGGTGGCCAATTCCGATTGTAACCCAGACATTACATCCGCTAGCATTGCCCATAGAGGATCAGGAGAAGAAATCGTATTTGTAGCTGTATTTACAAAACATACCGTGCATGTGGTAGATCCATCAGGTAACACACTCGCACAAACATTGCAGCTAAGCTGCTTTTTGATTTAGCATTAGCCTTACTCATTATGTACACAGACAGACAAGTAGACAAAGACAGACAAGTCCCACGACTCAGTAAAATTTTTACTAAAGTGTGTATACGGCCGAAGTGTAGTGCACGTGGGCCACACTATATGAAACCGGAGCTGTACAGAATTTCTACTAACACCCCTGCTCCATCCGGTGGCCGAGTGTTGTAGGACAGCAAACTTCCTGGAAGAAGCAGGAAGTGGAGTTAAAATGGCCCCCAGCCATGTGGTTACATACCTATGTATAATACATAAATCATTTTAGGTTATATGTTAGCCTTACAGTGCTACAGTTATAACCCCTTTAAAGTCATACAGCCTTTATAGTAATAAAGCATCTTTTAGCAATACAGCTTTTATTAATACAGGCTTAATAGCGTGTTGTCACAAGCAGAATTAGCTGCTGCTGCGGGCATTATTCCCCCCCCCCCCTACAGCGGCGCTGCTTCTAATAGAAACAGACCGCGCCAGCAGGGAGCGCTGTCTGCGGTCTGAGAAAGGGCTAAGCTGCCGGCAGCGTGGAAGCTGTGTGTGGCAGGATCTCCACTGCGTGCAAGTTCCCCTTCAGTGAGAGCTGAGCCGGGAGCTGGGGAGCGGCGGTGGATGGCCAGTGGTAGCCGGATACCCACTGTGAGCTCCCATTCAGTGAGAGCTATCAGCGGCGGGAGCCGGGATCTGGGGAGCGGTGGCGGCCAGTGGTACCAGTGTACGTGGCTGGGCTGGGGAGGCGGTAGCGGGAGCAGCACATTACAAGTAATTAACAAGCAGTCCCCACACAGCGGGGCGGCAGCATGATCTGACCGCCCCGATCCCCCAGCAATGCTACATGAAAGAAGCGTGTCCGCCCGCTCTTACCTTAGGATGTTGGAGGCTATGAAGGGGCTTCTTGTGTAAGCTCTGTCCAGCTCCTTCCTGCAGCCTCAGTGACAATAGCTGAGCTGAGAATGGTCTATGGCGGTGCTCCTCTGGTGAGCGCCGACAAGCCAATAGCTGCCCCAGCAGCTTCCACAATCCCGGACCCAAGCTTCTTTATAAGCTAGGAAGGATTGAGATAGGATAGGGATTGAGCGTAAAAGGGAAAAATAAAAGTAAAATACAGAAAAAACGAGGAGAATCTCCACGTGTGCTCTATCCTGATTCAGCACAGAAAAGACACTGAGGTACTTTGAGAGTATGGAGGGGGTGGAGAGTTACTAATTTAAATATTTAAATGTGCCTATCCTGCTAACGCCCCGTCCATATCCCAAGAGTACTCCAGTGACCCCTAGTGGATGAAAAAGAAATACTTAAAACATGACCTGTTGGGAAAACATGAGGATTGAGTTTGAGAATCCCTACAATAACCCATTATTTGCAACTGGTGTCTGTAGCACTTCTTCACAATTTCTCTTCTATACAGAGCAGCAGTGAATAGGTTGCGCATCACAACTTTCTGACTCGGAGGAAACACTGTCCGATAAGGCCTGTCACGCCTACATTGGGACAGTTGGGAAGTATGTGTTGCTAAGGTGAATTTTTAACTGCATCCTCTATGATACTGTATACTCCATGTTCTTGTGTTTATTTGCAGGCTACAATTATCTGCAGCTTGATTCATATTTTACCATCTTTCTCCAAAGACAAAAAATAACCTCCAGTCAACGACTGCTCTAGTTGGTACCAATAGTATTCCTATAACAGCATGAAGAGGCGCATATCACTATTGTCACACATTATGTCCCCCAACAATACTGCAATGTATAAAATCACTGCCATTGCAAGTTCATTTTTTAAAGTTTAACATTTCTGCAGAAAAAACATATATTTGTATTTTTAAATTTAGGGCGGACGCAATCATTTTTAATCATAAAAAGGTATAAATTATTAAAACAAAAGATATTGAACCCACAATAGATTTCGACACAGCTCTCCAGACTCTACTTTATTTATTAATGTTCCTGAAAGTGAGAGTGAGGACTCGGGTCACTTTCCTCTCCTGCTTATGTCATTGCCGAGATACTATACACAAGTCCACGTGCTAGCACCTACTATTATTAGCTGCTAATGTGCTGCTGACAACTGTAGATTAAGTGATTGCATTTCAGCTTTTCACACTTTGCCACTGGCTGAATTATATGCAGCAGTGTATTATACCACCCTCAGTAAATACATAACAATAGCATACAGATGGGCCCTCCTACATCCTTGCTGCAGTTACGCTTAACAGCCCTTCTAGGGTGTGACTTGGTAGCGCAGAGCAACTTTATGTGCTATTTTTTCCATCAAAATGTGTCTTAGACATAGCTCTATGCGAATAGGACGCACAAGCAGCTTGTGCTGATTAAAATGATATGTGGCATGAGTATATTCTGTGTGTGACTGCGGCTGTATCTGCATACGAAATTATATGTTACAATGTTTACCTGGAATTCACTGTAACAAAGCATTATGTATGCAGATACAGCCGCAGTCACACACAGAATATAGGCATGCTTCATATAATTTTAATCAGCTTGTTAGCAATGTGAATAAGACGCATCTTCTGCAAAAAAGATGCCCAACATTAGCATAGTTGCACGGGACTTGTCAGCTTACTCACGCCAGGCATCTCCCACTGCATGGCTAAGTGAGGCAAGATGTAGAAGGATACATCTGTATGACACCTGACACACATACAGTAAATATACTGTTATGACAACCTTTATAATGAATGTAAAATAAATATATATACTGTATCTATTGAACAGAAGCTAGGGTAGGGTCTCTTATATTGCTTATATACCTGGATTTCCTTTAAATCTTTGTCATGCAGGTTTTGTAGTGGATCTATGAAGTTTTGCTTCACATCAATGTCTAAGGAGTCTTTGATATCAGAAAGTTCTCTCATAGATTCTCCTACATCAATAAGAGCTGGGCCTAGAGGCAAACAATATTTTTTTTAATTATTAATTCATGTACTGAAACAGGTAACAAGTAATACATACGAGATAAGGTATCCAAATTATCCACATTTGCCTATTCCTTGTTTTGGTTAATGATCTGCAAAAAAAGTAAGCATTATTCTCATTAATGTAGTTACTGTTCTGTGCAGAGCCGGATTCAGCCATCGGGCGGGCTGGGGCACTAAAGACTGGATGGGCACTCCCCTCTCATCAGCACCGCCCCCTGGCTGTGCCTTCTGTGTGTGCGCGCGTACCCTCCCCCATACCTCCATGAGTCAGCAGCAGCACAGGTCTTAACTGCACTAATGCAGGGCCATTGAGAGCAGACAAGGGCCTAGGTACTGGAGGTAGCCAGCGCCTCATCTCCCCCGTGTTTCTCAGACTCATTTCCCCACCCTGTGTCTCTCATAGATAGGCAGGTGAAGCAATGCCTCACCTGTCACAGACTTTTTACTCCAGAGTTTTAACTATAAAAATGATTAGAATAATACAAAGAAGATATCTATCATATAGGGGTATATTCAATTAAAGTCGGACCCATTCCGACATTCATTTGTCGGAATGGATCCGACTTGGGCTATTTAATGCATTCTCAATTCGACTTTTAAAAAAGTCGAATTGAGATGCGGGAGCTGAGACAGGGGAGAGGCACGGGCAGACGGGGGAGAGCAGCACTACAGCAGCGGCTATATAGCCGCCTGCCCGAGGCTCTCCCCCGTCTCTCTGCCTCTCCCCCTTCCCTCCTCTCCCCGTCCCCGCATCACAGCCACCGCTCACGGCAGCGTCAAACCCGGCTCCAGCAAGCGAGGTCTCGCTTGCTGGAGCCAGGTGGACGCTGCTGTGAGCGGCGGCTGTGACATCCTCCTGCGCTGCTCTCCCCATCTGGCTGCCCGCATCTCACTTCCACTTTTTTTAAAGTCGAATTGAGATGGTCGAAAATGGGGCCAAAACGCCCCGTTTTCTACACAAGCACGTGGATCGGCAGCAATTCCGCCGATCCACGTGCTTATCGACAAGTCGAATTCCTCGACTTGTCGAATAATTTGGGGTTAGATTGAACATGTCGGAACCCCTCTTTTCGATAGGCGGCAGCTTTCGACTTCAATTGAATATACCCCATAGTCCATGTAGTTTTCATATACTTTATATATTCAAAACTCTGGCTTATACTGGAATATGACAGGAAAGGCTCTGCCCCACCTCACCGCACGTCACTGCTCCCTATCTGCCTCTCAGCCATACCTCCCCCATCCCGTGTCTCAGCCTCATACTCGTCTATCAACCTTACCCCTTTACTGCCTGTTTAAGCATCATTCCCCTGGTATCTCTCAAGCCCATCATCCGGTGTCTCCCCAGATCAGTGCCTGTATTGTAGCACGTCCGACACACCCCACCCAAATCTAACTCTCTCTGCACGTTATATCTGCTCCACCTGCAGTGCACATGGTTCTTCCCAATTGCTAACTGTTTTGGTTTGCTAATAATTCTGAATAACCCCCATTATTAGGAGGTTTGCACATTTACTATATGTACAATATATTGTATATCTATTCTATATAAACAGGACTGGTAACAACTGGCCACACATGCAGGTCAAATTAAGATCCTATTGTTAAGAAAGTTGCAGTTTATTGACAGGTCACGCACAACCAAAACTTAAACTGGTAATTGCATTCATTGGGGGATATTCAATTGTTTGAAAAGTCAGTTGGGTGTCTGTTTTTTCCTATCTAATAGACAGGGAAAAAGAGACTCCCAACCGACTTTTCAAACATTTGAATTTCCCCCATTATGTGAATTAGAGCTCCCACTGCTGAAACATTTTCCACAGGCTGTACTATGGCAGTCCTATGTTCTATGGGGGTCTTTCCGAGTTGATAACACGCTGCCGATTTTCGCTGCGCTGCGATCAGGTCTCTACTGCGCTGCGTATACAATGCAATGCGCACGCGCTTCGTACGGGTACGAAGTCCTTTGTGGTTTTGCACTGGTTCTAGCGGAGATTCCAATCGCACAGCCGAACGCAAGGAGACTGACAGGAAGTGGGAGTTTCTGGGTGGCAACTGACCGTTTTCTGGGAGTGTTTGGAAAAACACAGGCGTGGCCGGGCGTTTGCTAGGCGGGTATCTGACGTCATTACTGTGTCACTCGTCGCAGCAATCATCGCACAGAATAAGTAACTGCATGGCTAGTTCTGTTCTGCACAAAATGTGTTTGCTGCTGCGCGGCTGCACAGGCGTTTGCACTCCTGCAAAGCGAAAATACACTCCCCCGTGGGCGGCGACTATGCGTTTGCACGGCTGCTAAAAGTAGCTAGCGAGCGATCAACTTGGAATGAGGGCCAATGTCCATTAAGCATGCAAGTAAATCACCAGTTGGTAGTCTACTGAAGAATATTTCCATATCTGATGCCTGAATACTATTATTATTTACCTTACTACACAGACACCTTTTTTCTGTATATTAAAAGACATCTTTCAGATACATCTCCCATAATGATGTGTTCATATGTTTAAATGCAATATGTTGATATTAGCGCAATCACCATGTGCATATATCCTATCCTGTTACTGTACCTGAAGACTTATTCAATATGGTTTTGCTGAAATGCTACTACTGTACATATCAGTACTCCCAACTTACAGTAAATGATTTAAGGAAGAACATTGTGAGCTCCTAGATTGTGAGCTCCTTGGAGCAGGGCCCACTTCCCTCCTGTTCTCACAACCCTCTTCTCCCATGGCCCTCTCCTACTCAGTGATTGTCTATACCCACATCTCTTCTCACTCGTTACTATTTATCTCTTCTAACGTCTGCCCACCCCCAGTAGTACGCCAATTACTCCTTTGCTTCCTTACATCTCGGCTGTATTGTGTACTGAGAATTGTGGTGCTAAATGTTACCTGTGCTCTGCTTTAGTTTTTCTGTTACTGTGATGTAAAGTTCTCTGTACCCTGGATTGTTCTAATGTCTGCCATACAGTATGTATGTGCAAAACACTTGTGACGCCTTATAAATAAAACATAATAATAATAGTAACAATCAGGGATTCACATCTAAGTAAGATGGACTTGTGACGCCTTATAAATAAAACATAATAATAATAATAGTAACAATCAGGGATTCACATCTAAGTAAGATGGACTTGTGACGCCTTATAAATAAAACATAATAATAATAGTAACAATCAGGGATTCACATCTAAGTAAGATGGACTTGTGACGCCTTATAAATAAAACATAATAATAATAATAGTAACAATCAGGGATTCACATCTAAGTAAGATGGACTTGTGACGCCTTATAAATAAAACATAATAATAATAGTAACAATCAGGGATTCACATCTAAGTAAGATGGACTTGTGACGCCTTATAAATAAAACATAATAATAATAGTAACAACCAGGGATTCACATCTAAGTAAGATGGGCTAGATAGCAAGAGGGAGGGATGCTAAATAGGAAGAAGTGTGCAAATATTGTGAACAAGAATACATGTAGTGTGCAGTGCCATCACATACCTCATTTTATCCCATGCCTCCTGTGCCTTGCATAAAAGGCATGAGCCTAGCAATGTGAATAGCAGAACATATTGATATGCACCACATTATAGTCCTATGCCACATTAACAACCTCATAAGCCAATAGTACAGTATGCCCAATGGCAGGTGGTGAACACAGAAATAGATCAGACATGTCAGAGTTTGAACCATGATATCACTGAATAGATCATGTGCTCATGGCAATATCATCCTTGCATATACAGCTCTACATGCCCAATACATGCACAACATACACAATATGACGTAATGTAAAAAATTGAAAAAGAGATTCTACTTACCAAAAAACTTACCAAAGTTGGATTCATCTCCGATTTCTCTCCCAAACTTTAGCATTGCTTCTGATAACAAAGCTTCAGCTTGAGGGTATCCAGGTCCCTTTTCTTGTCCTCGAATCTTTGACATTGTGTTTATCATGCTGAGTTTAGCTCGTGAAGCTATAGATTTTAAGAAAGAACAAAAACAAAACACAGGGAGAATAAAAAGTTATTGGATTTCGCATCACGTCAATATATAAACTACCATACTAGCCGTCTCAGCTCACAGTCAGTGAAGCCAAATGCAGTCCATGAGACTCCACTGGCTTTACTGTGATTGGTAGTGACTTCCTATTGGAAGTCCTACCTGTCAGTCACAGACACTAGCAGCAGCCCCATTAGGAGGCACTTACTCCCCCCGGGACTGCCAGACCGGGCTGCAATAGGCAGAGAGCTGGATTCCTGTAGGAAACCACTCTCTGCCTCATCGTCAGCCCTAGCCGGTGTATATGGGCTGCAGCTGATGCAGTCAGTCCATAGAGGCTGTGGTTTTGTTAAATGCGCAGTATGGTCATCGTTACTGCGCATGCACCGGGTCCCGGCACCTGTATACCATATATATAGTGAAGTCGAAGGGACCTGGGCGGCGGTGGCGTGGAGAAGATGGCGGAGACCTGGAGCATCGCCAGCAGCAGCCCTCCTCCTACAGCAAGGTAGGAGCCGCCACTGAATACTAGCTTAAAGAACATGCCATGCTAACAAAAAGAACAGTTTAATGAATATGTGTAGAATGTAAGTTCTCATGAGTAGGGCCCTCTGCCCTTATGTGCTTTTTCTTTTTTTACTTTAATAATCTTCGACTGCACCAGTTCCGGTGGTTTTCTGCCACTCTGATATTCATGTCAGTGTCATCTGCTGATGTAACTATGTTTATTTACCCTGTACTTGTCCTATATTGTCTTCAACTGTAAGTCTCTGTTTTCCTGTTTTGATTATTTGTTTATGTACTCTGTAATTGGGTGCTGCGGAACCCTTGTGGAGCCATATAAAGAGTAATACTAATAAGCAAAGCATTTCACCAATCATTAATAATAACAATGTATTATAACAATATAATAATAACAATATACCCTTCTGCTATATCCCATGTATTGCACAGATAACAATCTAAGTTTTAAATCTATCATGTGATAAGAGACACTTACTATGTTGCCTCTCTTTCCCCATATCATATTTTTGGCTTCAACCATTCCCATTTCTTCTTTTTTTTAATTACCTGGATTAGGTTGGAGATACTCTATTGACTTGGTCATGATTTCCATGACAGCCCTACTGGTAACATCAACTTTCTAAAATTAGAGAAAAACAGGAAGTTGAAGATTTGTATAAAAATAACACAACATTAACTATAAAATAAGAATTTACTTACCGATAATTCTATTTCTCATAGTCCGTAGTGGATGCTGGGAACTCCGTAAGGACCATGGGGATTAGCGGCTCCGCAGGAGACTGGGCACAAAAGTAAAGCTTTAGGACTACCTGGTGTGCACTGGCTCCTCCCCCTATGACCCTCCTCCAAGCCTCAGTTAGGATACTGTGCCCGGACGAGCGTACACAATAAGGAAGGATTTTGAATCCCGGGTAAGACTCATACCAGCCACACCAATCACACCGTACAACCTGTGATCTGAACCCAGTTAACAGCATGATAACAGAGGAGCCTCTGAAAAGATGGCTCACAACAATAATAACCCGATTTTTGTAACAATAACTATGTACAAGTATTGCAGACAATCCGCACTTGGGATGGGCGCCCAGCATCCACTACGGATTATGAGAAATAGAATTATCGGTAAGTAAATTCTTATTTTCTCTGACGTCCTAGTGGATGCTGGGAACTCCGTAAGGACCATGGGGATTATACCAAAGCTCCCAAACGGGCGGGAGAGTGCGGATGACTCTGCAGCACCGAATGAGAGAACTCCAGGTCCTCCTCAGCCAGGGTATCAAATTTGTAGAATTTAGCAAACGTGTTTGCCCCTGACCAAGTAGCTGCTCGGCAAAGTTGTAACGCCAAGACCCCTCAGGCAGCCGCCCAAGATGAGCCCACCTTCCTTGTGGAATGGGCTTTTACAGATTTTGGCTGTGGCAGGCCTGCCACAGAATGTGCAAGCTGAATTGTACTACAAATCCAACGAGCAATAGTCTGCTTAGAAGCAGGAGCACCCAGCTTGTTGGGTGCATACAGGATAACAGCGAGTCGGATTTCCTGACTCCAGCCGTCCTGGAAACATATATTTTCAAGGCCCTGACTACGTCCAACAACTTGGAGTCCTCCAAGTCACTAGTAGCCGTAGGTACCACAATAGGTTGGTTCAGATGAAACACTGAAACCACCTTAGGGAGAAAATGAGGACGAGTCCTCAATTCCGCCCTGTCTGAATGGAAGATCAGATAAGGGCTTTTACAGGATAAAGCCCCCAATTCTGACACGTGCCTGGCCGAGGCCAGGGCCAACAACATGACCACTTTCCATGTGAGATATTTTAACTCCACAGATTCAAGTGGTTCAAACCAATGTGACTTTAGGAACCCCAAAACTACATTGAGATCCCAAAGTGCCACTGGAGGCACAAAAGGAGGCTGTATATGCAGTACCCCTTTTACAGACGTCTGAACTTCAGGTAGTGAAGCTAGTTCTTTCTGGAAGAAAATTGACAGGGCCGAAATTTGAACCTTAATGGACCCCAATTTTAGGCCCATAGACACTCCTGTTTACAGGAAATGCAGGAATCGACCTAGTTGAAATTCCTCCATCGGGGCCTTACTGGCCTCGCACCACGCAACATATTTTCGCCAAATGCGGTGATAATGCTTTGCGGTTACATCCTTCCTGGCTTGACCAGGGTAGGGATGACTTCATCTGGAATGCCTTTTTCCTTCAGGATCCGGCGTTCAACCGCCCTGCCGTCAAACGCAGCCGCGGTAAGTCTTGGAATAGACAGGGTCCTTGCTGGAGCAGGTCCCTTCTTAGAGGTAGAGGCCACGGGTCCTCCGTGAGCATCTCTTGAAGTTCCGGGTACCAAGTCCTTCTTGGCCAATCCGGAGCCACGAGTATAGTTCTTACTCCCCTCCGTCTTATAATTCTCAGTACTTTTGGTATGAGAGGAAGAGGAGGGAACACATACACCGACTGGTACACCCACGGTGTTACCAGAGCGTCCACAGCTATTGCCCGAGGGTCCCTTGACCTGGCGCAATACCTGTCCAATTTTTTGTTTAGGCGGGACGCCATCATGTCCACCTTTGGTTTTTCCCAATGGTTTACAATCATGTGGAAGACTTCTGGGTGAAGTCCCCACTCTCCCGGGTGGAGGTCGTGCCTGCTGAGGAAGTCTGCTTCCCAGTTGTCCACTCCCGGAATGAACACTGCTGACAGTGCTATCACATGATTTTCCGCCCAGCGAAAAATCCTTGCAGCTTCTGCCATTGCCCTCCTGCTTCTTGTGCCGCCCTGTCCGTTTACGTGGGCGACTGCCGTGATATTGTCCGACTGGATCAGCACCGGCTGACCTTGAAGCAGAGGTCTTGCTTGGCTTAGGGCATTGTAAATGGCCCTTAGCTCCAAAATATTTATGTGAAGTGATGTCTCCAGGCTTGACCACAAGCCCTGGAAATTTTTTCCCTGTGTGACTGCTCCCCAGCCTCTCAGGCTGGCATCCGTGGTCACCAGGACCCAGTCCTGAATGCCGAATCTGCGGCCCTCTAGAAGATGAGCACTCTGCAACCACCACAGGAGAGACACCCTTGTCTTTGGTGACAGGGTTATCCGCTGATGCATCTGAAGATGCGTTCCGGACCATTTGTCCAGCAGGTCCCACTGGAAAGTTCTTGCGTGGAATCTGCCGAATGGAATTGCTTCGTAGGAAGCCACCATTTTTCCCAGGACCCCTGTGCACTGATGCACTGACACTTGGCCTGGTTTTAGGAGGTTTCTGACTAGTTCGGATAACTCCCTGGCTTTCTCCTCCGGGAGAAAACACCTTTTTCCGGACTGTGTCCAGGATCATCCCTAGGAATAGAAGGCGTGTCGTCGGGATCAGCTGCGATTTTGGAATATTGATAATCCAACCGTGCTGCCGCAGCACTATCTGAGATAGTGCTACCCCGACTTCCAACTGTTCCCTGGATCTTGCCCTTATCAGGAGATCGTCCAAGTAAGGGATAACTAAAACTCCCTTCTTTCGAAGGAGTATCATCATTTCGGCCATTACCTTGGTAAAGACCCGGGGTGCCGTGGACAATCCAATCGGCAGCGTCTGAAACTGATAGTGACAGTTCTGTACCACAAACCTGAGGTACCCTTGGAGAAGGGTAAATTGGGACATGTAGGTAAGCATCTTTGATGTCCAGAGAGACCATATAGTCCCCTTCTTCCAGATTTGCAATCACTGCTCTGAGTGACTCCATCTTGAATTTGAACCTTTGTATGTAAGTGTTCAAGGATTTTAGATTTAAAAATGGTCTTACCGAGCCGTCCGGCTTCGGTACCACAAATAGTGTGGAATAGTACCCCTTTCCCTGTTGCAGGAGGGGTACCTTGATTATCACCTGCTGGGAATACAGCCTGTGAATGGCTTGCAATACTGTCTCCCTGTCTGAGGGAGACGTCGGTAAAGCAGACTTTATGAAACGGCGAGGGGGAGACGTCTCGAATTTCTTGAGACGGACCCTCACCGTGCCTGAGACCGCTTGTAAAGCCCCAGCGTCATGCTGAGGACTTTGCGGAGGCGGGAGAGGGCTTTTGTTCCTGGGAATTGGCTGTTTAGACATACCCCAAATAACTCCTCCCTTTTATAAGGCGATACTTCCATATGCCTTTTGGAATCATCATCACCTGACCACTGTCTTGTCCATAACCCTCTTCTGGCAGAAATGGACAGCGCACTTACTCTTGATGCCAGTCGGCAAATATCCCTCTGTGCATCACGCATATATAGAAATGCATCTTTTAAATGCTCTATAGTTAGTAATATACTGTCCCTATCTAGGGTATCAATATTGTCAGTCAGGGAATCCGACCAAGCCACCCCAGCACTGCACATCCAGGCTGAGGCGATTGCTGGTCGCAGTATCACACCCGAGTGTATATACATTTTAGGATATTTTACTGCTTTCTGTCAGCAGGTTCCTTAAGGGCGGCCGTATCCGGGGACGGTAGTGCCACCTGTTTAGACAAGCGTGTGAGCGCTTTATTCACCCTAAGGGGTGTTTCCCAACGTGCCCTATCCTCTGGCGGGAAGGGGTATGATGCTAATAACTTTTTAGGAATTAACAGTTTTTATCGGGGGAAACCCACGCATCATCACACACTTCATTTAATTCCTCAGATGCAGGAAAAACTACAGGCAGTTTTTTCTCACCCAACCTAATACCCTTTTTAGTGGTACTGGTATTATCAGAAATGTGTAAAAACATTTTCCATAGCCTCAATCATGTAACGTGTGGCCCTACTGGAAGTCACATTCGTCTCTTAATCGTCGACACTGGAGTCAGTATCGGTGTCGGCGTCTGTATCTGCCATCTGCGGTAACGGGCGTTTTAGAGCCCCAGATGGCTTTTGAGACACCTGGACAGGCACAGGCTGAGTCGCCGGCTGTCTCATGTCATCAATCTTTTGTAAAGAGCTGACACTGTCACATAATTCCTTCCATAAGCTCATCCACTCAGGTGTCGACTCCCTAGGGGGTGACATCTCTGTTACAGGCAATTGCTCCGCCTCCACCTCATTTTCCTCCTCATACATGTCGACACAACGTACCGACACACAGCACACACACAGGGAATGCTCTGATAGAGGACAGGACCCCACTAGCCCTTTGGGGAGACAGAGGGAGAGTATGCCAGCACACACCAGAGCGCTATATATATATACAGGGATAACCTTATATAAGTGTTTTTCCCCTTATAGCTGCTGTATTGTTATACTGCGCCTAATTAGTGCCCCCCTCTCTTTTTTAACCCCTTTCTGTAGTGTAGTAACTGCAGGGGAGAGCCTGGGAGCTTCCCTCCAACGGAGCTGTGAGAGAAAATGGCGCCAGTGTGCTGAGGAGATAGGCTCCGCCCCTTCTCGGCGGCCTTTTCTCCCGTTTTTCTGTGGAATCTGGCAGGGGTTAAAATTCATCCATATAGCCCTGGGGGCTATATGTGATGTATTTTCGCCAGCCAAGGTGTTTTTATTGCTGCTCAGGGCGCCCCCCCCCTAGCGCCCTGCACCCTCAGTGACCGAAGTGTGAAGTGTGCTGAGGAGCAATGGCGCACAGCTGCAGTGCTGTGCGCTACCTTGGTGAAGACAGGATGTCTTCTGCCGCCGATTTTTCCGGACCTCTTCTTGCTTCTGGCTCTGTAAGGGGGCCGGCGGCGCGGCTCTGGGACCGAGCTCCGAGGCTGGGCCTGTGTTCGGTCCCTCTGGAGCTAATGGTGTCCAGTAGCCTAAGAAGCCCAATCCGCTCTGCACGCAGGTGAGTTCGCTTCTTCTCCCCTTAGTCTCTCGATGCAGTGAGCCTGTTGCCAGCAGGTCTCACTGAAAATAAAAAACCTAAAACTAAACTTTCACTAAGAAGCTCAGGAGAGCCCCTAGTGTGCACCCTTCTCGGCCGGGCACAAAAATCTAACTGAGGCTTGGAGGAGGGTCATAGGGGGAGGAGCCAGTGCACACCAGGTAGTCCTAAAGCTTTACTTTTGTGCCCAGTCTCCTGCGGAGCCGCTAATCCCCATGGTCCTTACGGAGTTCCCAGCATCCACTAGGACGTCAGAGAAATAGAATTTACTTTAAATACATTAATAGATACAATTTACGGTCATAAGCAATACTTGAAACAGTCTTGAGTTGAAATGACAGCACAAGACAAAACATATTATTTTACGAGCTATTGGGGTGTGGTGGCACTCTATGCTCATAAGTAGTCACAGTAACCTGACTTTATCTGCTTCCATCTGCAGATAGTATGGAATGGCCCCAGCAGTTCTACAACTATAGTGATTGAGAACTCACGGCCAGATTTTGAAGCCTGGTGAAGTGATAAAGTGAAAGGTGATAAGGCACCAGCCAATAAGCTCTTAACAGGCTAGGATTGAAATATGACAGTTAGGAGCTGACTGGGTGCGTTATCACCTTCCACTTTATCACTTCTCCAGGCTTAGTACATCTACACCTCAGAAGCTTAATTGAGTACACTGGAGGCCATGCTCTGGTAGACATTCTGCACCTAGCATGGGGCTTGTATAAGTTTCCATGGTGGCGCATCCGATGGTTGCATCTAAAAATTCATCAAGCGTGATTGCTGTGTCCCAGTGCTTGTACATTCAGATGCACCGCTGTACATCAGGGATTCGCTCAAACTACTGTAGTATTAGTGTAATACAAACAACCGTGCAAAAGATGCAAACACAGACGCTACTGCGTCAGACTCCAATTGAGTTTGGGGGGGGGGGGGCTGTACATTAGTGTCATCTCATCTCTGGATTTCCTAATGATTTCTGCAGCGTAAGGTGTGATGTCTGATAATCATCAGATAACTGGTAGGGGGCACATCTTTGACAGCGGGAACTCCCCTTTTCAAATGAGAATGTCCCTGAGTTTATAGATGTAAGGATGGTAGAGATCAGTACTTTCTAAGGCCTCCACCCCATCGCTGAGCTCTACTACAGATGTGTCCTTGTGCATGTAACCTCAATACACCACACAGCGGGAGATGACAGGTCCCATTGTAACTCCACTAGCGCTGGGTATCTTTTGTTTGAAGGAAATTGCAGTTTAGTCGCAACGTGACTAATCAGCAATGTGCTGATTAATTTAATATAAAGACACTTGTACTGTATATCTGTGTGTGACTGAGGGGGACTTACTAAGCAGTGATAAGAGCGGAGAAGTGAGCCAGTGGAGAAGTGCACATGGCAACCAATCAGCACTGAAGTAACATCTATAATTTGCATACTATAAAATTATACAGAGCCGCTGACTGGATGATGGGGCAACTTCTCCACTGGCTCAACGGAATTGGCATGGAAAATCGCTGCGCCTGCTACATTGTAGCACTTTATAATAAGGAGTATATTTATGAAGCAGTGAAAAGTGTGGAGAAATGAGCCTGTGGAGAAGTTGCCTTTCACTGCTTCATGAATAGACCCCATTGTCTGGTGATTATCAGACAATAACCACTAAGGGGCCACAAAATGTTGAAATAGGAGCGTTTATTGAAGCTCATTTATTGGTGAACCAGCCCCATCATTGGTCTTAATGATTTCTACAGTGTAACTTCTCAGGGACACTTCGAATGGGATCCGTTCAATTTGCCGGCTGTCAGGATACGGACGCCGGAATCCCGCCACCAGGCAATGCCGCCAGCCAGAATCCTGGCAAAACAGGACTATTCCCACACATGGGTGTCCACGACAACCATAGAGTGGTAATAGATCCCTTGCCGATCGCAGCGAGCCACCGAGCCCACAGCGCTCGCCTCGCTGCCGACATTCTGGCAGGTGGGATGCCGCTGTCGTAAAAATGGGCAGCTGGCATCCTGCCCGCCGGTAAAGCGTATGTATTCCTTTCAAATAAAGGGGCAGATGTATTAAGCCTGCAGAAATGATAAAGCAGTGATAAGTGCAAGGTGATAACACATCAGTCAATCAACTCTTAACTGTCATTTTTCAAACCCGTAATGATTGGCTGGTGGGTTATCACTAGGGAGGCCAATCCCGGGGCATTTTTTCAATCCCGGGATTCGGGATTGAAAAATGCTCAATCCCGGGATTGCAGTAGGGATCAGTGTAGGGAGCAGGGAAAGTATATGTGGAGGGCAGCAAGGCAGGGTGGATGTAGGGAGCAAGGGAGGGTGGGTGTAGGGAGCATGTAAGGAACAGGAAGGGAGGGTGGGTGTAGGGAGCAGCGGGAGAGTGGGTGTAGGGAGCAGCGGGAGGGTGGGTGTAGGGAGCAGCGGAAGAGTGGGTGTAGGGAGCAGCAGAAGAGTGGGTGTAGGGAGCAGCGGGAGGGTGGGTGTAGGGAGCAGTGGGAGGGTGGGTGTGTAGTGAGCATGTAAGGTACAGGAAGGGAAGGTGCCGGTGGCTGTAGCGAGCAGAGGGAGGATGTCAGGAGCAGAGAGTGTGGGTGTAGGTAGCGAAGATAAACACTTACTACTTACGGGCGGGCCGCGGGCACCAGCCATGGACACACACACACTGACCGCGCTGGCAGCATTTCAAACGTAGCGCTGGCCGCCAACCAGTCAGAACTGGCAGTCCGGCAGCCAATCAGGGGCCGCGGCTGCTGCCGCTTCCCTGATTGGCTGCTGGTCTGCCAGCTCTGATTGGCTGGCGGCCGGCGCTACGTTTGAAATGCCGCCAGCGTGGTCAGTATGTGTGTGTCCATAGCTGATGTAACTCCCTCGCTGACAGCCGGGCAGCGCTGAGCTATAGTGCTCAGCGCTGTCCGGCAAAACTGCGCATGCGCACTCTAATCCCGTGAATCCCGGGACTGGAAACTCCAATCCCGGGATTCAAATCCCGGCATTTTTGGGCCCAAATCCCGGGATCCCGCCGATCCCGATCCCGGGATTGGCCTCCCTAGTTATCACCTTTCACTTATCACTGCTTTATCACTTCCCCAGGCTTAATACTGTACCTCTGCCCCATTGTTTGAAAGACTATACTCTTTTAAACAAGATTACCCCTGTGTTTCTGGTGTGCCAGGCTTGAAGAGAAAGATTATATTTAGGGGGACATTTACTAAGCAGTGATAAGAGCGGAGAAGTGAGCCAGTGGAGAAGTTGCCCCATCAACCAATCAGCAGCTCTATATAATTTTATAGTATACAAATTATAGATGTTACTTCAGTGCTGATTGGTTGCCATGGGCAACTTCTCCACTGGCTCACTTCTCCGCTCTTATCACTGCTTAGTAAATATCCCCCTTTGTATGTCTCCATTCCCTGGCACTTTACAGTTTCATGCAGTGGGTTTTTTTTTCGTGAGGGTGGGGCTTAATGATGTCATCATGCCCCTCCAGCAACAGCTATCAGCAATGGAAGGTCTGTTAGATGGGTTTTTGTACCATCTGAAAGCATGTAATTCTCAAGATGAATGGGGCTCATCCGTACCACTTTTTTTTTACTGTACATAATAATGATGAGTACCATTCGCCTTAGCGCCTAATGGTTTAATAGGCAAAATTATATTTTTTTTTTTAGTGATTGGAGAGGATAATATTATACAGAGTATATGCACAAAATGAAAACCCTACAATTTCTCATACAAATATAATCCATTAAAACTTCAATGTAGATACTAGCAAATTCATCTTTCTGAAGATGGAGAGAAATTCACTGTTATATCTGTAGGGGATTGTGTTTTCCTATTGGATATGTAAGGGAAAGACAGCAGTAGTATTCATTTACCACATGTAGTGCTGTGAGTAAGGGGTCATTGTGATGCACCTGCATTGTGTATGTCACAGCTTCAGTCAGTGTGGTGTGAGCCATAATTGTAGAAGCCACTTTGTTGTGGGGATAATTATATTCCTGGGTTACAAAATAAAGAATTACACATCACAGAATTGCTCACAGCAAACTATAAAAACACAGTTTCTCACATTTCCTCTATGATGTTTATTTTTGTTATTTTCTTTGTGCTCTATAATTAAGGTAGCCATGACATTATATCACTGCAATCCTTTGTTGCTTCATTATTATAGTTAAATCGTTAAAAGGTGCAATTTTCTTCATTATCTTTTTTTTAGCAGCACATACTGTAGCAAGTGCTCACATATCTTAAGCAGGGGGAGGAAGGGACTGCCATTCAGTTCTTCACTGACAACACATATGTACTGTATCTGTGACTAAGGATTTATTCAATATTATATATTTTTGTGTGTGTGTGTATATATATATATATATATATATAGCCACCCATACATGCCCACATACATACATACATACATACATACATACATACACTTGTGCATATATATATTTACAAATTATATTACAAATAATTTATGCAATGTGTGCGGTGCACACGGGCACTCGGGGTCCACACAGCACACCCTGCCTGCACCGATTATTTGTAATACTTAACCTCCAGAGTCCCACTGCACCATTTTCCTGGTGTTTCGAGCATGCGCAGTAGGAAAATCACTGGGAAAATGGCCACATTGCCATTTTTCCGCAGATCTGCACATACTTTCTAGACTCTGGGACAGCGCCTCCGACTAGAGTGTAGGGGGCCCTGACGGAGCCTGCAAACAGGCCTCCTCCTCTACATACACCCTGGATATGTGTATATCCAATATATATATATATATATATATATATAAAAAGATGCTAGGGTGACTCATTCACGCGGGGCATCTCATTCAGCATGGCGTATTGAAGTTTGGTGCGAGGACACATCTGTATATTGTATGGGCAGAAAGCCTGTCCATACACGATTGCGGTCTTCTACAAACAGGGAAAAACGCCTCCAGTTTGCTCTGGAACACAGGAATTGGACAGTAAAAGGAGTGATGAGAGGCTGAAAAGTAGGAGCAGAGTCAAGTGAGCATGCTGAATCCGCCAAACATAGACCAGCCCAAGCTCATCCCCTACATTAGGAAAAGAATGATGGAAGGGACCGGAAACAGCAGAACTTTTCCACCACCTATCCAGGGTAGGTTGCAGCACGTTATTACAATCGCAGACATATCACCGTGGTATTAGGGGACAAAGAAATAAATTCACTGGATTTCATCAGGACTTCAATGGAATAAGGAAGAGGAGTATAAATATAAAAAAATAATAATAATAATAATAATAATAATAATAATAATAATATCTGCTCTTAACGTATCACTTGAGCCTCAGATATTCCAGGAGAGTATTTTAAGAAGGGGACCTAAACTAGTAGACAATACAGGGTTATCAATGCACCAGGGGGAAGAGGAGAAGATGGCTTAAAGGGATGCACCCAGCTTTTCACAGCAACGACACCAGAAAGAGAACACATTACGCATGGGCAATTTGAAGAACTAAGGAATACGATAAGAAGAAACCAGCGAAGGTTTAGAAAAGAAACAGATAAAAATATGCCACAGGTTGAATATGCAGCTTTCACCGGAAAAAGTGCGCACATTCTGTAGGTTAGCAAAAAAAAATTTTTTAACCATACAGTCAATGCTGACACTTGCACTATCAAGGAACCCACCCTTTAACCTTTGTCCATTCCTAACTGAAGGAATGCTAGGACTCTGGAAACTCTGAAAGACCTAGGATCAAATTTCCGGTCACTGCACCACTGAATATAGGCTTGCCATATTTGGTGATAAATGCGAGCTGAGGAAGGTTTCCTTGCTGTGAGCATTGTTTGAATTACCTGTTGTGAGAATCCTCTTGCTTTCAGGATGGAAGTCTCAGGAGCCACGCCGTCGAGGACAGTCGATCCAGGTGCTTGTGATAGCAAGGACCCGGAGACAGAAGATCTGGACGTTGAGAGAGTAGGAATGGAGCATCCATCGACAACCTCTGCAGATCTGTGTACCAATGTCTTCTGGACCAAGCCGGAGCTATTGGCATCACGGCACCCCTTCTTTGTTTTGCCTTTCGCATCACCTTGGGTAACAGGGCGATTTGTGGAAACACTGACAGGGCATCCACAAAGATCGCTTTGGGATCCTTTATTCCTGACTCGTAAGCGGGAACTTTGTTGTTCTGACGGGATGCCATGAGATCTATCTCCGGTAACCCCCATTTGTCTACTAGAGTCTGGAAGACCTCGGGGTGTAGAGCCCATTAGTTTGCATGAATGACGTGACGACTGAGAAAATCCGCTTCCCAGTTTAGGACTCCCGGAATGAACACTGCGGGCAAGGCTGGATGATTAAGTTCTGCCCACTTTAACGTGTGACTTACCTCCTTCATTGCATTTTGGCTGCGAGTTCCTCCCTGATGGTACAGGTACGCTACTGCCGTTGCATTGTCTGAGCAGATTTGGACTGGTTTCCCCTGAAGGATGTCCTTTGCCTGAATAAGTGCCATAAATATAGGGCCCGAAGTTCCAATATATTTTTTGGCAGGCGACTCTCTTCCTTGATCCACTGCCCCTGAAAGCAACTCCTTCCTGACACCGCTCCCCAGCCCTGAAGGCTGGCATCCATTGTCAGATTTTCCAAATCTGATATTTGAAAAGGGTCTCCCTTTGTCCAGATGGGATGTCTGCAGCCACCAGGTTACTGATCGCCTTACTTCCAGAGGAAGGACAATAGTCCTTCTCCATTCCACTTGATAAGGATCAGACGTTGCAGAGGCCTTGAGTGGAACTAAGCATACTCCACCATGTCAAATGTCGACACCATCAATCCCATCACACGCATTGCTGCGTGAATAGATACCTTTTGACTGTGTAGCAACTGAATCCTTGACTGAATTTTGGATATTTTGTTCAGAGGTAAAATTACTCTCTGCAGACTCTAATCCAACACAGCCCCCAAGTGAATCATCCGTTGTGACGGTACCAGGGACAACTTTGCCCAATTTATGAGCCAACCGTTTCTCTGCAAACAAGCTATTGTCTGCCGCAGATGACACCGAAGCAATTCCTGAGATTGTGCCAGGATTAATAAATTGTCGAGGTATTGAAAAATCCTTACCACCATAATTTTGGTGAAAACTCTGGGAGCTGTGGCAAGTCCAAATGGTAGGGCCTGAAACTGAAAACGTTGCTGGAGGATAGCAAACCCGAGATAGCGCTGATGGGACAGTACTATAGGAACATGAAGTTAAGTATCCTGGATATCCAGGGATACCATAAAATCCTCCGACTCCATCGCCAAAATAATGGAACGTAAAGTCTCCCTATAAAACCAAGGCACCCAAATATACTTGTTCAGCACTTTGAGATGGAGTATGGGCCGGAACGACCCATATGGCTTCTGGACTAGAAACAGGTTGGAATAAAAACCTTATTCTCATTGTGCAGGAGGAACTGGAGTTATCACTCCTGACTGAAGCAACTTCTGAACTGCCTCTTGCATAGCCCTGGCCTTCGTTTCCACTTAAGACGGGCTGGTATAAAAAAACCTTTGAGGAGGGTGTTTTTTGAAAGCAAACGTGAGATACAGCTTCTTGCACCCAGGCATTTGTCGGAGACTGCTGCTAGAACTGTGCAAACTGAAAAATTCGGCCTCCCACCCTGGGGTACCCCTGTTGGAGGCCCGCACCATCAGGCTGATGGTTTATCTTCTGATTTGGAAGATGGCCCTCTGGTACCCAAATGCTTTTTAGTCTTACCAGACTTGTCAGATTGAGACTGTTTGCCATAACCCTTTCCTTTTGCTTTTCTTTGAGTCTGAAAGGGCTGAAAAGCTGGAAATCTAGGCTTGGATTTATGTGTGGAAGGAAACTTAACTTTCTTGGAGTCTGCTTCTGACTCCAAAATACTGTTTAATTCTTTACCAAAAAGAATATCTCCAGTAAAAGGCAAATACTCCAGAAACTTCTTAGATTCTGAGTCAGCTTTCCATGTATGTAGCCAAACCACTGTGCGAGCTGCTACTGCTGAGGATGATGCCTGAGAGGCAATTGAACCCATATCCAAGGCTGCTTCTTCCATAAAAATAGCTGCCTGTTTTATATGTGAAATATGGGATTTTTGCTCTCTAGATGCCATTGAAAGGTCGTCCTCCAATGCATGCCATGCCGAAGCCATGGCTGGTCTTATGATTGCAGCAGACAAGGAGAAAATGGTTTTAAGAAGCATATCCACAGCAACAGAAGATAATTCAGATCAAAACCAAATAAAAATAGGCAGAGAGAAGAACATAGCTAGGAACAGAAAAAGCACAAACAAAACTCTAAAAGCTATGTGTGCAAATGCTAGGAGCTTAGGAAATAATATCCCAGAACTAACTGCAATAATGACAAGGAATGATCTAGACATTGTGGCAATTACAGAGTCATGGTACAATGAAAATCATGACTGGGACATAGCTATACCGGGATATACTTTATTTAGGAAGGACAGAATTGGAAAAATCGGAGGAGGGGTAGCAATGTATGTAAAAAATGCCATAAATACTACATTAATACAAAGTATTGAAGAAAAAACTGAGGCCCTTTGGGTGACCATAGAAACAGGGGAAAAGTTGATTATTCGTATTGGCGTGATATACAGGCCACCAGGTCAGGAAGAGGAACTTGACAAGAACCTATTGCAGGACATAACTAAAATGGCATTAAAAGGAGAGGTAATAATCATGGGAGACTTTAATCTTCCTGATGTAAACTGGGAGGTGTCTGTTGCTAGTTCCACTAGAAGTAGGAACATTTTAAATTCCCTTCAGGGAGCATCCCTCCACCAATTGGTGAGGGAGCCCACTCGGAAAGACGCAATATTAGACTTAATACTTACAAATGGAGACAGATTATCGGACGTAAAAGTGGGTGAAAACCTGGGATCCAGTGATCATCAAGCAGTATGGTTCAGCATTAAGACAGAGACTGACTCGTCCCATACAAAAACAAAGGTGTTGGATTTTAGGAAGGCTGATTTTGTAGGGATGGGAAAATGTGTAAGCGATTCTTTGGCAGAGTGGAGGAAGTTGGAAACAGTGCAGGAGAGGTGGGAAACATTAAAATGTGCAATATTGAAGGCAACAGACCTTTGTATGAAAACTGTTAGGAAAAACACAAGGAAAAGGAAGCCAGTGTGGTTTGTAAAAGAAGTAGCAAATATTGTGAGAGCAAAAAAGATGGCTTTTAGGGAATATATGCAGACACAAAATAATGAAGACAAAAAGATATATCTTGTTAGACAGAAGGAGACAAAGAAGGTAATCAGATGTGCAAAGGCACAAGCTGAGGAGAAAATGGCCCAGTCAGTGGGTAAAGGAGGCAAAACTTTTTTTAGGTATATAAGCGAAAGGAGAAAAACAAAAGGCGGAATTATAAAACTAAAGACGGACACTGGGAGTCTTGTTGAAGGAGACAATTTAATAGCAGATCATCTTAATGATTATTTTTGCTCAGTATTTACTACTGAAATAGAGGGGAAGGGGCCACAGTTAAGTTGCAGGGATATTCAGGAAAATGAAACAAGTACATTTACAGAGGAGAAGGTCCTAACAGAACTCTCAAAGCTGAAAGTGGACAAATCTATGGGGCCAGATGGGATACATCCAAGGATACTAAAAGAACTTAAAGAGGTGCTGGTAGCACCATTGACAGAATTATTTAACCAGTCATTAGCTACAGGAGTAATTCCAGGGGACTGGAAAAGAGCAAACGTAGTCCCACTGCACAAAAGTGGAAGCAAGGAAGAGGCAAACAACTACAGACCAGTGAGTCTTACATCAGTAGTAGGGAAATTGATGGAAACACTCTTAAAAGAAAGAGTTGTAGATTATCTCAAATCCGGCAATTTACTGGATCCCAAACAGCATGGATTCACTGGGGGGAGATCATGTCAAACAAATCTTATTGACTTTTTTGATTGTGTGACTAAAGTGATGGATAAAGGTGGAGCCATGGATATAGCTTATCTAGACTTTAGTAAGGCTTTTGACACAGTTCCACATCGCAGACTGCTAAATAAACTTGAAAGTTTAGGATTGGATATTAGGATTATTGAATGGATAAGATCTTGGTTGAAGGATAGAAAACAGAGAGTTGTGGTAAATGGAGTGCATTCACAGGAGGGAAATGTTACCAGTGGAGTACCCCAGGGATCTGTACTTGGACCAGTGCTTTTTAATATCTTTATTGGTGACATTGCAAATGGCATTAAAGGGAAAGTATGCCTTTTTGCAGATGACACAAAGGTATGCAACAGGGTAGACACACCAGGTGGGGTAAAACAAATGATTGAGGATCTAGGTAGACTAGAGGAATGGTCAAGAGTCTGGCAATTACAGTTTAATGCCAAAAAAATGCAAAATCATGCACTTGGGTCTCAAAAATCCTAAAGCTAAATACAGTATTAATGGCACTATACTGGAAACTACTGAGGAGGAAAGGGATCTAGGAGTCACTATTTCAGATGACTTAAAGGCAGGTAAGCAATGTAACAAGGCAATGAGGAAGGCTAGTCAGATGCTTGGCTGCATTGGGAGAGGAATCAGCAGCAGAAAGAAAGAAGTAATAATGCCACTGTATAGGTCATTGGTACGGCCTCATCTAGAATACTGTATTCAGTTCTGGAGGCCATATCTTCAAAAGGATATTAATACATTAGAAACTGTACAAAGGAGGGCAACTAAAATGGTGCATGGCCTACATCACAAAACATACCCAGAAAGACTAAGAAATCTCAATATGTATAGTTTGGAGCAGAGAAGGGAAAGGGGAGACATGATAGAAACTTTCAAATATATCAAGGGTTTTAACAAAGTCCAGGAGGGAAACATTCTCCAAATGAAGAGAAGCAATAGGACACGAGGACATGCACTGAGACTGGAGGGGGGGAGGTTCAGGGGAAATTTGCGGAAAAATTATTTCACAGAAAGGGTAGTGGACAAGTGGAATAGCCTCCCATCAGAGGTGGTAGAGGCTAAGACAGTAGAGCAATTTAAACATGCATGGGATAGACATAAGGATATCCTTACAAAGAAATAAGGATCAAATAAGGTTAGAGATAAAAATAATATAAAAAAAAATGGGGCAGACTAGATGGGCCAAGTGGTTCTTATCTGCCGACAAATTCTATGTTTCTATGTTTCTATAAGAAAACCATCTATTTTCCTATCCGTGACATCATTTAATTATGTTGAAGGCAGAGGTAATGTAGATTTTCACACCAATCGGATGACATGCGTATCTACTTTGGGAGCCACCTCCTTGTTTAAACAGTCCCCAACCGGAAGAGGATAATGGGAATTCCATTTCCTTGGAATTCTAAACTTCTTACTGGGTGTAACCCAAGCCTCTTACATAATTTCCGTCATCTGTTCTGACAGAGGAAACTCAGTCCTAACTATTTTGGGACATTTAAACACAGGTGCCTTAGATTTTAACAAAGGCTCTGCTGCCTCCTCTAAGGATAGAATGGCTTTCATAGCACTAATTATCTCAGGAATGTCCACTGAACTGAGGCCTTCCTCCTCATCTCTGTATGCAGACCTGGAGTGTGATGAGTCCTCATCCTCCGACGAATCCTCATCTGAAACATTTGTAAACTGTGAAGATTTTGTTTCATGTCTATGTAATTTACTTACAACGACCTTTTAGCCTGTTTCTGTTGAGAGGCTGCAGATTCCCGTACTGAATGTGATAACCCCCAGGTGGAATGTTGCATGTAAGGGTTAATAGGGTAACCTATCCCTGGTACAGGAGCTGGCATTATCTGTTCAGCTATACTGGATAAAGTCTGTGCAAAAGTAGCCCAAGGAGGTTCAACCTGAATCTGTGCCTGCCTCGGATTATTCAAGAGGCTTTGGTGAAAGCTAAAACAATTTGCACATAATCCATTTTGAACCAGATCCTGAGAAGTTAACCCATCTTTGCAAGACAAACATGACATGAGTGTTGGTGCTGCTGTGGAGAGTGTATCCTCCTCACCCTTGCCTCTCATAGATATGATAAATAAATCACACACCTTTACAGTGTTAACTACACAAATTGTGACTGCAATCACTTTAAAATTTGTGTAAAGTAACATACAACCCGATCCATCTCTGCTTTGCACCAGCATTGAGGATGGGAATACACAGAAACTGACAGAAAATAGTAAAGTCAGCAATTACACTAGCAATCAGTCACAGGTTATACATTAGTATAATAATCAATATGAGCACATAATCAACTACAGATATATTTCAAGTATGTAGGAGAAACATTACTGCATTACCTTATACAGGAGTTTAAATGTATTCAGTCGCACAGCGAAAGAAAACAGCAGCAATAGTTTACAGACTCATATGCATCAGGCACTTATCCAACTAGTCGCACCAAAGGTAGATAGAGACTTAGTGCTGTATCGCCCGGCTCTGGAGGGTGGTATACTGGGAGACTTCATCCCGCTTGCAGGATCGATCAATACGTTAGTGAACGCTGAGTGGATCCAGACGCTATTAGCGTACACAATCGGCCCGTGAACCTAGTGAACACAGATGCACCAGTCATACAGCTGCCTATGCTGTGACTGGGTCCTTTTAGATACACAGCGTCTCAGATGGAAGCTGGAACTCCGTTGATGGCGGTAAACTCGGAGGAAACTGGTCATGAACCGGAGAAGAGAATCATAAATTGCTGGGAGGCTTGAGAGCAGTGAGGAATGGAGGGAGGAAGGTTTGCAGGGGGAACACCAGTATCTCCAATACAGTCAAGCCTAGGAAAGAGTTACCAGCAGAGTTACATGCAGTAACAGCCCCCACACTGTACCTCCACCTCAGGGAACACTGAAGAGCATGAAGCAGAGGGGGTCATTCCGAGTTGATCGTTAGCTAGCTATTTTTTGCAGCGCTGCGATCAGATAGTCGCCGCCTATGGGGGAGTGTATTTTCGCTTTGCAAGTGTGCGAACGCTTGTGCAGTCGAGCGGTACAAAAAAGTCTTGTGCAGTTTCTGAGTAGGTCTGAACTTACTCAGCCGCTGCAATCACTTCAGCCTGTCCGGTCCCGGAATTGACGTCAGACACCCGCCATGCAAACGCTTGAACACGCCTGCGTTTTTTCAAACCACTACCTGAACACGGTCAGTTGACACCCATAAACGTCTTCTTCCTGTCAATCTTCTTGGAATCGGCTGTGTAAATGGATTCGTTAAATCCATCGCCCAGCAACGATCCGCTTTGTACCCGTACAATGCGCTTGCGCACTGCGGTGCATACGCAGTTTTGCCGCGTTTTGACCTGATCGCGGCGCTGCAAAAAATAGCTAGCGTGCGATCAGGTCGGAATGACCCCCAGAGTCTCTTCTAACACAGAAGCCTCTTCGGTTTAGGAGATCAAAGCAGCGATCCTTGCCAGATTGTAAATAAAAGACCTGTGCAAATATCGTCCCAATTGTCCAGATATTAGCTGATCAGGTAGGAAACTGCACACTGAGCAGCAATGAGAAATCTATCTGTCTGATATGGTCAGCATAAAACACACACGCCCATGAGACTCTGACACTCCTGATCACTTTCTACTCCCACCCTTAGGATTTC
Organism: Pseudophryne corroboree; assembly: GCF_028390025.1. Taxonomy (NCBI): domain Eukaryota; kingdom Metazoa; phylum Chordata; class Amphibia; order Anura; family Myobatrachidae; genus Pseudophryne; species Pseudophryne corroboree. Next base: position 567,890,065 of record NC_086444.1, read on the forward strand.
TGGCACACTGTGGCTATCCTCTGAAAGGTCTCCCATTACTTAGTCAGACTTTCCTCTAACCTCCCAACCTTTAAGTTCATCATAAAACTCTCCACAGTGCAACATCCAGCTGCCAGATCATTCTTCAGGGCAGCCAGAGAAACTTACTGTGCTGATTGGAAGCGGACATAGCTTTCACAACTGACATTGGTTCCTCTTGGCAGTTACTGTTGAGGGCTACAATACTTGCTATTTAGAAAAGGCACTAGTGAGCTAGTCAGCAAAGCAATTGTTTCTATAGGTCACACAGCCTGGCTGATGTGACCACTCTCTGACTTGAGTCAGGCAGCAGGATACTTGGAACAGAGGTTGAAGTGGCAGCGAAACGTTGCTAGTAAATTACAGTGTGTCTGCTTTTCCTAACATATTATGTAATACAATATAATAAATCTGAAAACTAATCTTTAGCTAAGATGTAAAGGGATGCGTTCACCATACCAGCAGTCAGAATGCCGGCAGTCATGTGACCGACACTGGAATCCTGACACCACTCAGAAGACCGGCACCGGATCACCAACAGCCGACACCCTGAAGGCGAGTATCGTGGTTCAGGGTTAGGGCCTGGGAGAGAAAGGGTTAGGCACTAGGGTGTGGTTAGAAGTAGCCGCCATCTCCCCAGAGGGGTAGGGTTAGGGTAAGGGAATGAAATGCTTACCCCCTCCAATGTCGGCATCTTCAGTGTCAGGATGCTGCTGTCAGTCATGTGACCGCCAGCATCCTGACCACCAGGAATTTGTATGTATTCTGATGTAAAATAACTGATTGAAAATACAAAGGGTTAATCACCTGAATGTACAGACTGAAAGGATGAGTTAAAAAGTAAATACAGAGGTAGGTGCAAAGGACAGTGTACTTACCCTCTCCATTTCTTTAAAGTCCTCATCTAGCTTTGTACCTTCAGCCCCTCCAACCTTCTCACTCACTTTCTGTAATAAAACCATAGTAACAAATCAATACATTTCACACATACAGTACTAGTGTCAAAATTAACTTTTACACAATATCATGAAGTCTGCAACCTCTCAGATGCAATTCCTTACGGCTTGTATGAAATAGCAGGTTTTAAATTAAATTACATTTAAACATTCAATGTCACTATTGTTTTAATCCTTTATGGTAATCTTGTCACAAAGGACCACTACTACTGAAGCCTGTAGCACTCAGATTTTGTGACACTTAGCCTTACCCTTTGATGACTCACATTAGGAGATGTACTAAGCATATGCGGTACATCCTGCCATACATCGCATTGATATTAATTACATATGTACTAACATATGCGATTAGTATCGCAAAGGACAGCTTTCCTGATAAGAGCTGTCCTTTGAGATCAGCGCCGGTCACCGGACTTTTGGGTTTCGGCCCCGGGAGTCCATCTGCGCATGTGCAGAGCGACGCAGCGACTGCTTGGAGGGATCAGAGTGGATCCCACTCAGGGGGAATATGGAAGGAAGCACATAGGCTTCTTTAGGGTAACACCAGCAAAAACTGGCATTACTCTCCAGCGGGACTTAGTACATATGGAAATGCTGTAAAAACCTTCAAACAGGGTTTACACTGCATTTTCCCTTTAGTACATCCCGAACACTGAGAGAACCTTCACTAGACCCTCTGCAAGCCACAGTGATGGCCTGTGGTAAGTGAATATAAATACCCTGTAAAGAGAGCGCATACAACAATACAAAAAAAAGTAAAAAAAAAAAAATTATATATATATATAATGACATATAATAAAATAAGATTTTAAACCTACCGGTAAATCTTTTTCTCCTAGTCCGTAGAGGATGCTGGGGACTCCATAAGGACCATGGGGTATAGACTGGCTCCACAGGAGACATGGGCACTATAAAGAACTTTTAGTATTGGTGTGCACTGGCTCCTCCCTCTATGCCCCTCCTCCAGACCTCAGTTAGAGAAACTGTGCCCAGAGGAAATGGACAATATGAGGAAAGGATTTTGTTAATCTAAGGGCAAGATTCATACCAGCCCACACCAATCATACCATATAACCTGGAATATACGCAACCAGTTAACAGTATGAACAAAAACACAGTATCAGTCAAAGACCGATCACAACTGTAACATAACCCTTATGTAAGCAACAACTATATACAAGTCTTGCAGATTTAGTCCGCACTGGGACGGGCGCCCAGCATCCTCTACGGACTAGGAGAAAAAGATTTACCGGTAGGTTTAAAATCTTATTTTCTCTTACGTCCTAGAGGATGCTGGGGACTCCGTAAGGACCATGGGTATTATAAGAAAGCTCCAAACCGGGCGGGAGAGTGCGGATGACTCTGCAGCACCGATTGAGCAAACGCGAGGTCCTCATCAGCCAGGGTATCAAACTTGTAGAATTTTGCAAAAGTGTTTGAACCCGACCAAGTAGCTGCTCGGCAAAGCTGTAATGCCGAGACGCCTCGGGCAGCCGCCCAAGAAGAGCCCACCTTCCTAGTGGAATGGGCCTTTACTGAATTTGGTAACGGCAATCCAGCCGTAGAATAAGCCTGCTGAATCGTGTTACAGATCCAGCGAGCAATTGTCTGCTTAGAAGCAGGAGCGCCAACTTTGTTGGCTGCATACAGGACAAACAGAGCCTCTGTTTTCATAACCCTAGCCGTCCTGGCTACATAAATTTTTAAGGCCCTGACCACATCCAGGGACTTGGAGTCCTCCAAGTCATCCATAGCCACGGGCACCACAATAGGTTGGTTCAAATGAAATGAAAAAAACCACCTTAGGTAAAAATTGAGTACGAGTCCTCAACTCTGCTCGATCCACATGGAAAATTAAATAGGGGCTCTTGTGAGACAAGGCCGCCAATTCGGACACCCGCCTTGCAGATGCCAAAGCCAATAACATGACCACCTTCCAAGTGAGAAATTTTAATTCCACCGTTTGAAGAGGCTCAAACCAGTGAGATTTTAGGAAACTTAACACCACGTTAAGGTCCCAAGGCACCACAGGGGGCACAAAAAGTGGCTGGATGTGCAGCACTCCCTTCACAAAAGTCTGGACTTCCGGGAGAGAAGCCAATTCCTTCTGAAAGAATATAGATAGGCTCCATTAAGGTACAGATTTCGGCCCTAACTTCAGGCCCAAATCCACTCCTGTCTGTAGAAAGTGGAGAAAACGGCCCAGATGGAAATCTTCCGTAGGAGCATTCTTGGCTTCACACCAAGATACATACTTCCTCCAGATACGGTGATAATGTTTCGCCGTCACCTCCTTCCTAGCCTTTATCAGAGTAGGGATGACTTCCTCCGGAATACCTTTCCCAGCTAGGATTCGGTGCTCAACCGCCATGCCGTCAAACGTAGCCGCAGTAAGTCTTGGAATACGCAGGGCCCCTGCTGCAACAGGTCCTCCCTGAGAGGAAGAGGCCACGGATCTCCTGTGATCATTTCCTGAAGATCTGAATACCAGGCCCTTCGAGGCCAATCTGGAACAACGAGTATTGTCTGTGCTCTTTTTCGTCTTATGATTCTAAATACTTTTTGAGATGAGAGGCAGAGGAGGGAACACATAGACCGACTGAAACACCCATGGTGTCACTAGGGCGTCTACCGCTACTGCCTGAGTGTCCCTTGACCTGGCACAATACCTCCGAAGCTTTTTGTTGAGGCGTGACGCCATCATGTCTATTTGAGGAAGTCCCCAAAGACTTGTTATATCTGCAAAGACTTCTTGATGAAGTCCCCACTCTCATGGATGGAGATCGTGTCTGCTGAGGAAGTCTGCTTCCCAGTTGTCCACTCCCGGTATGAAGACTGCTGACAGAACGCTTACGTGATTTTCCTCCCAGCGAAGAATCCTGGTGGCTTCCGCCATCGCCACTCTGCTCCTTGTCCCACCTTGGCGGTTTACATGAGCTACGGCTGTGACGTTGTCTGATTGAATCAGCACCGGTAGGTCGCGAAGCAGATTCTCCGTCTGTCGTAGGCCGTTGTATATGGCCCTCAATTCCAGCACGTTGATGTGCAGAGAAGCCTCCTGGCTTGACCATAGTCCCTGAAAATGTCTTCCTTGTGTGACTGCTTCCCATCCTCAGAGGCTTGCGTCCGTGGTTAACAGAACCCAGTCCTGAATGCCGAACCTGCGGCCCTCTAGAACAGGGGTTGGGAACCTTTTTTCTGGCCGAGGGCCATTTGGATATTTATAAAATCCTTCGGGGGCCATATACACACGCCAAAAAAATGGGTGTGGCCAGTTAAAATGGGACGTGATACACATATGCCCCCAATAGTGCAGTGCCAGATCCACAATTGCCCCCACAGTGCCAGGTATACAAATGCCCCTCACAGTGCCAGGTATACAAATGCCAACACAGTGCCAGGCATACAAATGCCCCTCACAGTGCCAGGCATACAAATGCCCCTCACAGTGCCAGGCATACAGATGCCCCAACAGTGCCAGGTATACAAATGCCCCCACAGTGCCAGGTATACAAATGCCCCTCACAGTGCAAGGTATACAAATGCCCCCACAGTGCCAGGTATACAAATGCCCCCACAGTGCCAGGTATACAAAGGCCCCCACAGTGCCAGGTATACAAATGCCCCTCACAGTGCCAGGTATACAGATGCCCCCACAGTGCCAGGTATACAAATGCCCCTTACAGTGCCAGGTATACAAATGCCCCTTACAGTGCCAGGTATACAGATGTCCCCACAGTGCCAGGTATACAGATGCCCCCACAGTGCCAGGTATACAAATGCCCCTCACAGTGCCAGGTATACAGATGCCCCCACAGTGCCAGGTATACAGATGTCCCCACAGTGCCAGGTATACAGATGTCCCCACAGTGCCGGGTATACAGATGCCCCCACAGTGCCGGGTATACAGATGCACCCACAGTGCCAGGTATACAAATTTCCCTCACAGTGCCAGGTATACAGATGCCCCCACAGTGCCAGGTATACAAATGCCCTTCACAGTGCCAGGTATACAGATGTCCCCACAGTGCCAGGTATACAGATGCCCCCACAGTGCCAGGTATACAAATGCCCCCACAGTGCCAGGTATACAGATGCCCCCACAGTGCCAGGTATACAGATGACCCCCACAGTGCCAGGTATACAGATGCCCACCCCCCCATGCCGCTTACCGCTCCTTTCGGCGGGTACACGGAGGAGAGCGCGGCTATGTTGGGAGGCGGCGTGTAAGACTTGAAACCAGCCGCTGGTTCGAGAGCCAATCAGAGCTCGCGGACCGGCAGCCGCGGCTCCTGATTGGCTGCCGGTCCGCGAGCTCTGATTGGCTCACGAACCGGCGGATGGTTTCAAGTCCTACACGCCGCCGCCGCCCGACAATAGCCGCGCTCTCCTCCGTGTGGTGACAGCTGAGACACGCTGCCGCCGGACTGTGCGGCGGCGTATCTCACTGAGAGGAGCGGGTGGGCCGGACCAAACGGCTTCGCGGGCCTTATACGGCCCGCGGGCCGGAGGTTCCCCACCCCTGCTCTAGAAGGTGAGCACTCTGCAGCCACCACAGGAGAGATACCCTGGCCCTGGGGGACAGGCTTACCTTCTGATGTATTTGTAGATGGGACCCTGACCACTTGTCCAGAAGGTCCCACTGAAAAGTCCTCGCATGGAACCTGCCTCGTAGGCTGCCACCATTTTCCCCAGAACTCGAGTGCATTGATGAACAGACACTCTTTTTGGTTTTAGCAGGTCTCTGACTATGTTCTGGAGGTCCAGGGCTTTTTCCATTGGGAGAAAAACCCTCTTCTGTTCCGTGTCCAGAATCATGCCTAGGAATGATAGTCGAGTTGTTGGAACCAATTGTGACTTTGGCAGATTGAGAATCCAACCGTGCTGTTGTAGCACGCTCAGGGAGAGCGACACGCTCTTCAGCAATTGATCTCTCGATCTCGCTTTTATCAGGAGATCGTCCAAGTACAGGATAATAATGACTCCCTGCCTGCACCATCATCTCTGCCATCACCTTGGTGAAAAACCTCGGTGCCGTGGAAAGCCCAAACGGCAGCGTCTGAAACTGGTAATGACAGTCCTGTACAGCGAATTTCAGGTACTCCTGATGAGGAGGATATATGGGGACATGAAGGTAGGCATCCTTCATGTCCAGCGATACCATAAAATCCCCCCCTTCCAGGCTGGAGATTACTGCCCGGAGCGATTACATCTTGAATTTGAACTTTTTCAAGTACAGGTTCAGGGATTTTAGATTTAAAATGGGTCTGACCGAACCATCCGGCTTCGGGACCACGAACAGGGTTGAATAGTACCCTTTTCCCTGTTGGACCAGGGGAACATTGACAATCACTTGCTGTTGACACAGCTTTTGAATTGCAGCCAATACAACTTCCCTTTCCGGGGAAGAAGCTGGCAAGGCCGACTTGAAAAATCGGCGAGGGGCACCTCTTCGAATTCCAGTTTGTAGCCTTGGGATTCAATCTCCATCGCCCAAGGATCCACGTCTGACAGAACCCAGACCTGGCTGAAAAGTCGAAGACGTGCCCCCACCGGTGCGGACTCCCTCAGTGGAGCCCCAGCATCATGCGGTGGATTTAGCAGAAGCCGGGGAGGACTTCTGCTCCTGTGAACTAGCCGAAGCAGGTGTTCTCTTTCCTTTACCCTTACCTCTGGTGAGGAAGGAGGAGCCCCAACCTCTTCTGGCCTTATGCGACCGAAAGGACTGCATCTGATACTGTGGAGTTTTCTTTTGCTGTTGGGGAACAAAAGGTAAAAAAGTAGATTTACCCGCGGTAGCTCTGGAAACCAGGTCCGCTAGACCATCCCCAAACAAAACTTCACCCTTGTAAGGTAAAACCTCCATATGCTTCTTTGAATCTGCATCACCCGTCCATTGGCGGGTCCACAGAGCTCGTCCTCGCAGAAATAGCCATGGCGTTGGCTCTGGAACCAAGCAGCCCAACGTCTCTTTGACCGTCTCTCATTCATAAGACTGCGTCTTTAATGTGACCTAAGGTCAGTAAAATGGTATCCCTGTCTAGGGTATCAAAGTCAGCTGACAAGGTATCTGTCCACGCTGCAACTGCGCTACAAACCCATGCCGATGCTATTGCCAGTCTGAGCAAAGCACCCGTATGCGTATAAATAGATTTTAAGGTAGTTTCCTGTCTGCGATCAGCAGGATCCTTGAGGGCTGCCGTGTCTGGAGACGGTAGCGCCACCTTCTTGGACAGACGCGTTAAAGCCTTGTCCACCCTGGGCGAGGATTCCCAACGTGCCCTGTCCTGTGCAAGGAAAGGATATGCCATAAGAATCCTCTTGGGAATCTGCAGTTTTTTGTCTGGAGTTTCCCAAGCTTTTTCAAATAACTCGTTCAGCTCATGAGATGGGGGAAAGGTTACCTCAAGTTTCTTTTCCTTATACATGCGCACCCTCGTGTCAGGGACAGAGGGGTCATCAGTAATATCAAAAACATCTTTTATTGCAATAATCATATAATGAATACTTTTGGCCACCCTTGGGTGTAATTTTGCCTCATCGTAGTCGACACTGGAGTCAGAATCCGTGTCGCTTTCAGTGTCTGCTATTTGGGATAGGGGACGTTTTTGAGACCCTGAAGGGCCCTGTGACCCAGTCCAATCCGTGGATTGACTCCCTGCTTTTTCCCTGGACTCTGCTTTGTCCATTCTCTTATGTAATAGGGTCACATTTTCATTTAACATATTCCACATGTCCAAACAATCATGAGTCGGCGTTGCCGACGGAGACACACCAATCATCTGCTCCACCTCCTCCTTGGACGAGCCTTCCGCTTCAGACATGCCGACACACACGTACCGACACCCCCACACACACAGGGATATATCTATAAGGGGACAGTTCCCCAACAAGGCCCTTTGGAGAGACAGAGAGAGAGTATGCCAGCACACACCCAGCGCCAACTGACACTGGAAACAAATTCCCAGATATAGCGCTCTTATATATAATAATCGTGTAATACACTCACTGCGCCAATTAAAAGTGCCCCCCTCTTTTCAGCCCTCTGTCACCGTGTTTAGCAGTGGAGAGTCCGGGGAGCCAGCTTCTCTGCAGTGCTCTGTGGAGAAAATGGCGCTGGTTAGTGCTGAGGGACCAAGCTCCGCCCCCTCCAGCGGCGGACTTCGGTCCCGCTCAATTGTATAAAAAATGGAGGGGGTTTATATATTAACTGCCTCCGCAGTCTAATATCTATAAAATGCCAGTCCAGAGGTTTATATTGCTGCCCAGGGCGCCCCCCCTGCGCCCTGCACCCATCAGTGCCTGTCAGTGTGTGTAGTGTGTGGGGGCAATGGCGCGCAGCGTTACCGCTGCGCGCTTACCTCAGTGAAGATCTGAAGTCTTCTGCCGCCTTGAAGACTTCTTTTCTTCTTATACTCACCCGGCTTCTATCTTCCGGCTCTGCGAGGAGGACGGCGGCGCGGCTCTGGGACGAACAGCGAGGGGAGACCTGCGTTCTGACTCCCTCTGGAGCGAATGGTGTCCAGTAGCCTAAGAAGCAGAGCATATCACTTAAGTAGGTCTGCTTCTCTCTCCTCAGTCCCACGATGCAGGGAGCCTGTTGCCAGCAGTGCTCCCTGAAAATAAAAAACCTAACAAAATTCTTTTTTTAGAGATACTCAGGAGAGCTCCCCTGTAGTGCACCCAATCTCCTCTGGGCACAGAATCTAACTGTAGTCTGGAGGAGGGGCATAGAGGGAGGAGCCAGTGCACACCCATACTAAAAGTTCTTTATAGTGCCCATGTCTCCCGCGGAGCCCGTCTATACCCCATGGTCCTTACGGAGTCCCCAGCATCCTCTAGGACGTAAGAGAAATTATCAATATAAAAAATATTCCCCTGAGCGAGGAAACAATACAAAAAACAATGAAACAGCACCAAATCATTAATTCCTAAATCAAACTAATTCAGTCCAGGTAAGTCCAAGCCTTTCTACTTGCTGAGTCAACTATTTCAAGATGAGTGCCATTAATAATATACACTAATAGCTATGGGCTTATACACTATATATATATATATATATATATATATATATATGTGGAGAGGCCAGTGGCATCAGAATCCATGCTCAACCTTCCCTTTGAGCTTACAGTGAGTACACAGCCGATGTGCTGGACTACTATTAGATTAACGGCGGGATGCAGCAACTCTGAAGGTGCTTCCAAATCACTGAAAATGCAGTTTTTGGAGGTCTGACCACTTACTGCATATGCACCAAGCATGTAATGCGATACTCGGGAATTGGATGCGTTGGGCAACACCATCTGTAGATTTTGTTACTTTATAGAAGCCTTTGGGCTTCTTTCCATCTTTTGAATCCCTCCCAGGACCTCCTGCAGCTTGCGCGTCATATGACACATGCACAGACGGACTCCCAAGTCCTAAACCTGAGAATCTCTACACCGCAAAGTACAGCTCTCATCGGTAGAGCTGTCCTTTACTAAAATATTCATGCATACGGTGTTCGTAAACACCGATATGCATGCAATGACTTGCGGGATTCATCTCATTCACAATGCGATGTGTCATGCATCCCACCCCAAGTCTTAGGAGTCTATTTACTAAACCTTGGATGGAAATAAAGTCGCTGGAGATAAAGTACCAGCTAATCGGCTCCTAACTGCCATACCACAGGCTGTGTTTGAAAAATGACAGTTAGGAGCCGATTGGCTGGTACTTTATCTCCATCCAAGGATTACTAAAGAAAGCCCTTAGGTAACTGCCAGTATGGAACTGTCCTGTGACCACAGGGGGAGAGGGAGAGTGCCGCTAGTAATGTAGATGACAAGTTGCGCTATGCTCAACCTCATCTCTCACAAATTGTGTCAATATTCAGAGGTGCCGTTACTGCAGGGGGAGTGGCAGAGCTCAGTCAATAATGTGCAAGATAATGGGTATAGGTTGCGATATGCTCAACCGAACCCCGCACACATGAAGAGTGAGCAGCACCAGTAGCACAAATGATCAGCTGTGAGCTACTTACCCCAGCAGAAGACCAGTGTAGGGAGAGCACAGCCTTTCAGTGGAAACTTTGTCACCAGTAAACAATTATCAAAGTAGGAAGAAATCACTTGGGTCTCAGGGGAAACCAAAAATCTGACGCTAACCATTTTTTTCCGCCCAATAGTACTTTGTCAGGAAAAATCCAGCTGAAGTAACTGCCAGTATTGGGAGGAGAAACCGGTTACGGTCTATATGCTGTAATGGCGGTTTCAATTTTTTGGATTGTAATGTTGAAAGTCTTGCACCCAAATAACGTTCCATATGTTATCCCAAATAATTTGATCATGGTGTAACCTCACCTTACTTATGGCGTGCCTCCACCCAAGCATATACACCCAGGCTAGCTTGGGAAAGCCTTCCTCTAATGGGATATATATATACATATATTTCCAGCAAATTGTTATAAGATTTTAAAACACAGTATACCTATTATTTCCTTTAAGGTTTACATAAATTCATACCTAACTACTATACAGGGTTACATTCTCCCCCTGGGGAGTCCACAGTTTAACCTTAACTGATCATGGAACTCCCCACTATTTCTAGTTCAGAGAATCCTTCCAGCCATTCTATGTTATATTCCTCTTCTTTATATAACACTTCCATAGTATGGCCAGGTCCACATAATGCCCGGATGTATGACTAATGGGACTTCGGAGGGTACTCCCAATTGATCATATGTTAATATCCGCGGCGGTCTACGCTCCCGTTGTGGTCTATAACTTTCATCTATCTCCCTTTCCATTATATTTGAGGGGTATTCACTAGAGTCATCCGGATCATGAACATTTGAAGCTCCTCCTGTATTCCACCATTCGTATTCTCCCTCCTGAGGTGAAATAGCCTCCTCGATTCGATTTTCCGGTCGTACTGTTTGTCTGTCCTCATAAAGGTCACTTGAATTTCTCTTTTCACTTTCCAATCTCTCAGTGTTTTCCTCACAGTAATAATATCCATTTCCATACTCTAATGTATTTCCTTCATCAAATTCATTAGACTCCCCCGACTCTTCAGTAGGGGTTATATTTTTTTCTTTGCTGGCACAAGACTTACTGTCGTCCTCTTTTACTTCCTCCCATCTAACATCTTGGGATACCGGTAATAGATGTTGTCTGTGATAGGTAAGTACTGACCCGGTCCCATTTTCTGGAACTAATTGATACACCGGGATGTTAGGCAATTGTTTTAAAACTACATACAACTCAGTTTTCCATCTATTAGCCAATTTTTGTTTTCTTGAACGTCCTAGATCTCGAATTAATACTCGATCTCCGGGGTTTAACATATGATGTTTCACTTGTCGGTCATGCCGGACTTTATTTTTTATTCCCATTTTTTCAGACTCTACCTGAGCTAACGCATAGGCCTCCTTTAATTGCTGACGAAGTCGGCTGACATACTGAGAATGTGAAGAGGTCAAATAATCAGCCTGTTTAGTATTCAAACAGACGTCTATAGGCAATCGAGCCTCTCTCCCGAACATCAGGAAATATGGTGAGTACCCCGTAGACTCATTGCGGGTGCAGTTATAGGCGTGTACTAAATGCGCCACATATCGATTCCACTGTGGTTTACTACGACTGTTTAACGTTCCTAACATGTTTAACAATGTGCGATTGAACCGCTCCGGCTGGGGATCTCCTTGCGGATGGTATGGCGTGGTTCGGGATTTCTTTATACCGCAGCATTCACACAACTCCTTGATTAGTCTACTCTCAAAATCCCTACCTTGATCTGAGTGTATTCTGGATGGAAGTCCATAATGTATAAAGAACTTTTCCCATAACGTATTTGCCACTGTTGCCGCTCGCTGATTGCGGGTTACATAGGCCTGCGCATAGCGGGTGAAATGGTCGGTGACAATCAAGATGTTACTATCTTTCCCTTTCGGTCCCTCAAAAGACAAGAAATCTATACACACCAAATCCAGGGGACCTGAACTAGTTAGATTGATCAAAGGCGCCACCCCCAATTTAGGTAGAGTCTTCCTCATTATACAATTCCCACATGTCCTACAGAATTGATCAATCTCTCTGTTCATAAGCGGCCAATAGAACCGATCTGAAATTAATCCATGTGTCTTCTCATAACCCAGATGTCCGTGGTTGTTATGCAAGGCTTCCATCACTAACTGTCTATATTTATCCGGTAATACCAGTTGTAAACGGTATCTTCCGTCCACCATCCGAGTACGTCGATACAGAACCCCTTGTTGTAGTCTCAGTTTGTGGCGTTGCCTCAACAATATCTTAGAGGCATTATTAAGGTTCAATTTTACTTTATTTTCATCTGTACTATTCAAGATCTGTATTACAGGTGATATGACTCTGTCCTCTCTTTGATCCGATGCCATCTGCTGCGTTCCTACTTGGTTCATACCTTCCAAATCAATCAGGGTTAGCCCACAATATAGGGGTGGTATGACTTGTTCGGATACCCCTAACGATGAAACAAGGGTGGTGTCTAAACGTTGTCCTTCATGAATTTGATGGCACAATCCTCGTACATCTGCTGCAGGGACTTCTATCCATTCATCTGTGGACTCAATCTCCGTTGGGTGTGATAATCTGGACAGAGCATCAGCATCTTGATGGGTTACTCCAGGCCGGTATTTGATGGTGAAATCGTAAATAGACAATGCGGCCAACCAACGATGTCCCGTAGCATCCAGTCTTGCTGTTGTATGGATATAGGTAAGAGGATTGTTGTCGGTTTGTACCGTAAAATGTACCCCATATAGATAGTCGTGGAATTTTTCCACAATGGCCCATTTAAGTGCTAAGAACTCCATCTTATGTACTGGATACTTTCTTTCACTTTGAGAGAGTCCTCGACTTATATAGGATACAGGTCTTAACTGCTGATTCTGCAATTGATATAATACTCCCCCTAGGCCTTCCAAAGAGGCATCTACATGGACCTCGTAAGGGAGCTCAGGGTTAGCATAGGCTAATACAGGAGCATGGGTCAAACAATGCTTTAATTGTAGGAACGCCTCTTCACATTTCTGGTCCCATCTTTCTCCAAACGGGTCTTGAATTCGGTGATACTGCAATTTATTATGGGCACTATTCTGCTTTTTATTATTATAGGGGGGATATCCTTTGGTAAGTTCTGTTAATGGTCTAGCAATTCGAGAATAATGTCTCACAAACTTTCTGTAATACCCACAAAATCCTAAAAACGATCGGAGGTCTTTCAGGTTCATAGGCTGTGGCCACTTCTGTACAGCTTCAAGTTTGGCTGGGTCGGTAGCAATACCTTCCCTACTGACGATATGACCAAGGTATTTCACAGTATGTTGGCAAAATTTACACTTATTTACTGACAATTTCAATCCTCTAGCCCTTAGTCGGTCTAACACCTTAATTAATCTTTCGTTGTGTTCTTCTATACTCTTGCCAAACACAATGTCATCTAAGTAGACCAGCACCTCTCGATAGCACATGTCGCCCACTGTTTTTTCCATGGTTCTCTGAAATGTAGCAGGTGCCCCCTTAACCCCTTGTGGCATTTTAAGAAATTCGAAAAAACCAATAGGGCAGATGAAAGCAGTCTTTTGTTGATCTTGGGCATTCATTGGGATCTGATAATATCCACACCTAAGATCTAGTATTGAGAACCATTGACTGCCCTGAAGACAGTCGAGGGCTTCATCTATTCGGGGTACGGTGTATTGGTCAGGGATTGTACGATTATTCAATGTCCTGTAGTCTATACATAGACGTATTTCTCCATTTTTCTTTCGAGCTACAACGATTGGGGATGCATACGGGCTTTCGGAGTCAGCGATCACCTTGTTTTCCAATAGATGTCTAAGATGTTGTCGTACATCCTCAAAATCAGCTGGCGCAAGTCTTCGTGATCTCTCTCTAAATGGGGTATCATCGGTCAATCTAATATGATGTTCCACGCCAGTCGCTGTTCCCAAATCCCAATCCCCACTGGAAAATATATCTGCTCGGCTGTGTAATTGGGCCAATAGTAGTGTCTTTATTTCCATGGAAACATCACTGTCTTGAAAGCAAGGTTCCAAATTAAGAACGGCTTCAGAATATCCAATTACACTTCCAACAGGACTTGAAGAAGTATTTATGATAGTGTCCACTCTACTACACATACATCTATCCTCTTCGTCCTTACTCTGCTGGCTTTCATCCTGAAACTCTTTATCTTGTTTGTCACACCATTTGATTAAGTTTTTATACATATTCGTGTTGGTTCCTATAATGACTGGTAAGTCCCCATTATCTCCCGGGGAATCCGGGCATACCAAAGCGACAAGGGGTACGGTATCGTTGGGAACATTTAGTCCAGGCTCAAAAGAGATATTAGCGATGATGTATCCCAAATAGGGATACTTTTGTTCGCTCAGTCCCCAGATGGTAAGCCCGTTTAGAGGCTGTATAGGAACATCACTTATGTGAGATCTATACCATGACTCGAAAACTATCGATATTTGAGAACCGCTGTCCATTAACACACTACAATCGTGTCCATTTAGTATGGCTTTAATTCTGGGAGCTCGTCCCATTAAATTTTCAGGAAGGTCAGACCACTGGTAACTCCCCATAGCTTTAACATTTATTGTGGGGGAGTCTGTGAGGGGACCACAGGACTCCCGTTGGAGTTTTCCAATTGTTCATCCCTTCTACGAGCATGGTATCGATTTCCTCTATTATTTGGCTCATTCAGATGACATTCAAAGGAACGATGGCCAATTTGACCACACCGATAGCAGGTTATGGGAGACTGATTCCGCCTTGTCATCCCTCTTCCAACTCCGGTGGGCATATACGGTTGGGTTTGTCTATCAGTTTGTAAGGCTATTAACTGATCTATTTTTTTATTCTGTTCTTCCAATAAATTCAATAGTCTGTCGTCTATAGAAGAATGCTGTGGACTAGGAGCAGGCACTACCAATTTTACTTTCTTGATGGTTTTCTCTCTATTCTCTATTTGAACCTCTTCAAATTTTACTTCCTTCACTAGTTCACTTAACGTAGGCGCTTGTCCCCCCCTCATGGTACATCGTAGCCTTTGAGCAACAGGGTTATTGGTTAAGGCGCCCTTAAGCACTTGACGTAGTCGCCTCTCATCCACTTCGCTCCTTTCCATTCCTCCTTTTTCCACCAATTTATAAATCACTTTATCCACTCGATATATATAATCAGTGAGAGTTTCTCCATGCTCTTGGAAAGTGTGATTCATACGTGCTAATAATTCACATACATCCTCTAAAGTCCCGTACGAAAAATCTAAAGCTTCAAAATATTCTCTAAGGGTAGCCTGAGGGTTACTCCTTCTAGTAGCTTGGATCACTCCCATTGCCGGCCCTCGTAAGCTCTCCACTACTCGTTGTTTTTTTATGGCATCCGTACACGGCCACTCTTCCGAATGCTGTATAGCCGCTTCTTTCCATAATTCATAGGACTCCTCCCCCGCAGGCACCGGTACTATTCCTGAGAACATTCTCAGCCGTCGATAGCCCCCTTCATAGTGCCATCGTTCCAATTGGTTTACTACTTTATCCATTACTGCTTCAGTCGAGGATCCGTCATTGGGGGGTTTACTGATCCCTGCCATCACTCGAGTTACAGAGTCTCCCTGCGGAGCGTCATAAGCCGAGGTATTAATGGGCCACAATAACTGTATTCGCCTCCCTGGTGCACACTTTAGCATAATCATCTTAGGGAAAAGTTCTGGTTCTAATGAAGTCTTATTAGTTATTAATAATGTCGACGGGTCTTCTTTTTCCCCTCTTCTTTTATCCACTATAGCCGGTTGATAAATTCCATATAATCCAGATAATTCAGACAACACTTCTCCGTCGGAAATGGATGAGAAATTACCTATCAACCCTATACTGCATTCTATATCCACCTCCTTCTCTCTACACCATTGAAACACATCATCTCCCGATATACTCTCCATCTTTTTATGGGTTCCCGAGATTTAGGATCTCAGCAGTGCCTCCACTTTGTAACCTCACCTTACTTATGGCGTGCCTCCACCCAAGCATATACACCCAGGCTAGCTTGGGAAAGCCTTCCTCTAATGGGATATATATATACATATATTTCCAGCAAATTGTTATAAGATTTTAAAACACAGTATACCTATTATTTCCTTTAAGGTTTACATAAATTCATACCTAACTACTATACAGGGTTACAATGGCTCCAAGGCAGAGATTTGTCAGGTCTTGGATGTAAATCGTACCCTTTGAACTTGTATTGAACCCTACTGTATAATAGGTTTCAACTTTTACTGTTAGTAAATACATGTTCCCAATTTAACATCTTGATTATGCTACTTTTTCTTAAAACAACTAGGTATTATAATATTATTGTCATTTTGCTATATTTCACCAGAGGGAGCTATTCATTAGACATACTGTACACAGAGTTGTTTTTCTATTGTGCAGGTTATGGGAAATTCTAAGCAGAAGTCAGCTCTCAATTTACAAAAAGTAGGCTTAAATAATTTAGCCCATGGCTCCACCTTTATACACTGTGACACATCTGCAAACACATTTCACATCATTATTAATATTCTATAAAAGTATTCAGAAAAACAAAACAATAACCATTAGGATATAACACTCTGACAAGGCATGTTATTTATTATATTTACTTGACATCTTACTACAGCTGGATAAAAACCTACAGCCCAATTACACGTACTCAGCCACAAGTGACTTCAAAGCAGTGGTCCCCATCCGAGCCTGTTAATTTCTCTTTCCAGACAGATATCTCGGGTTCTGTCTGACTTAAAGCCCCCATCCACTAGTGCGATATGGCCTGTTTTTATGCGATTGAGACGGATTGCATGAAAAGTGTCACATTGCATGGCTTTTTCGTGCGAATGCGATGCGAGGTACACTCCCGTGTGTCTCCCATCGCAATCGCAGATCACACGTGCTGCACGTTATATATTTATCTCAATCACAAAGAAATAGGTTTAATAACGTTAGATTGCATGAGATAAATCACATGTAAAAAATATACTCAAGTAGCAAATCGCAATTGCAAGGCTACCGGGAAGCTCCCAGCCAGATTGCAGGAAAATTGGATCCAACTCATTGCGGAGATAAAACTCCCTAGTGCAGAGGTTCTCAAACTCGGTCCTCGGGGACCCACACAGTGCATGTTTTGCAGGTCTCCTCACAGAATCGCAAGTGAAATAATTAGCTCCACCTGTGGACCTTTTAAAATGTGTCAGTGAGTAATTAATACACCTGTGCACCTGCTGGGTTACCTGCAAAACATGCACTGTGTGGGCCCCCGAGGACCGAGTTTGAGAACCTCTGCCCTAGTGGATGGGGGCCCTTAGAGTTTTTCTCGGAGTATACTCCAAAAGCTGGGACTCTCCCCTTTGGTGGACACTGGCAGCTTGTCTCTACTATGTCCAGAACTAAACATATCAGCTTTCAAGTAGCTGGTCCCTGCTGCAGCTCCACATGTAATACCCTAGAACTGCAAGGGTTAACAGGTACTGCAAGAGTTATTTAGATTTATCATGCATAGCAAGGGTTATGTCCTGCGCACTTTTTGGGGGATGTTTGGAGCTCAGCCAGCTGTCACTTGCAAGCCTCATTCAGGAGGGGGGACAGGAAGTAAAAGCTAGAAAAGAGCATAAGAGTGGAGTGTAGGCTAGGAGAAGGAGCAGGAGGATTGCTGGGGCCTATGGGGCGGACAAGCGTTGTTCCCGTGGTCTCCGGCTTTGTGAACAGCTGCCATGAGCTGCATCCTTTATATGGAGAGAGCAGCAACACCTGTGGGTTGCTGTGAATGGAGCCCATTCCTACAGGGTATAATGAGGAGACTGCAGCCTCAGTGAGAGCCCCGCACAGAACATGTGTTGAGTGCTGCCAGTCACAGCAGGGCATCTGACAGCAGGAGAGACCGTGGTGTGAGAGAAGCAGTAACCAGAATTCAGTGAGGGGGTGATGCCCATCTTTAGGGGTGCCCTAGAAGAGTGTGCCAGGTGTGAGTCTCAGGATAGGACTTATCTGGGTGAGTGGTTGGAAGCCACGCGGCATGTTTAGGAGCCCACCACTGACAAGAGTCCTCATTATGGATGAGAGAGACTGTAACCTGTGATGTGTAGCACTACTGGTCCCAGAATGTCCTGGTATGTACTGCTGATCGCCATATTTATGCTGCTGCAATTAAGTGATGTGCTGGAGGAGGTGTCCTGATATAGTCTGATGTAACCGATATGATTAATGTGCCGGAGGAGTTGGTGTGATGTGACCTGATGTAACCATTATGCTTTGTGCTGGAGGAGTGTGTTCAGAAGTTATCCCTGCTATGTCCCTGCTTTATGTTGAATAAACTGTTTATGCTCTGTTATGAGATGGTCTGGCACCCAATTCTTTCTGCCCTGCACTGGCACCTGTAGTCCACTCCCACAATGCAACTGTAATTAAACACCTGATTATTCTGGGGACCCTCTGGTACCTGTGCCTTACCCATGACCAGCCGGAGGAGAGTAAGTGTGATGCACCATACAGTGACTGCAGTTATGCATACCTAGTACCAGCGGGGTTTTACACACACACCTGGTATGCAGTTTTATATTTTTTTGTCAGTGGATTGCTTTGGCTCCTGAACTCTGATCCCCAAGTCTAGTTTTTTATCCCATTAAAAATCTAAGAAATCTATTGCCAGGAACTAGAGATATCTGCACTCAAGCAAGCTGCCCTCCCAACGGAAAATGAGTATTAAGACCACTCCACTATCCACCCCTGCCCTGTGCATTAAACACCCACTGACACCTTGGAAGTAACCCAATGCCCCCTTCTACAGTTTAGTGTTCTCCCTCTCGTCCCATCTCTCCCCATCCATGGAGTAAAGAGAAATTACTGCTCCAGGTCCTACATGCTGAGCTGCAGATAGGACACACCCTACGTCCTGCGGGACATCAAATCTGCCGCTGATAGCATCCTCCACCCTTACCACTGAAGAATGGGTAGGGGCCCCAGTGCATTGTTGTTCAGGGGCCTACACTGCTGTTAAAATGTCCCTGGTCGTACTCGCGATGCATGCTCAAGTGCATACGGATTGCAGATAAGATGAACACATTTGTACCTGCAATTGTCATTTTTCAAACACAGCCTGTATCATGGCAGTGGAGAGCTGATTGGCTGGTACTTATATCTCTCCACTTTATCTCTCTCCAAGTTTTTATTCACATTTACTAACAACAGTCCAAACACTGGATATACAGTAAGACACCTTATTGTCATTGTTCATCTCTCTTGTATATATGTAACCTTATTGCATTATATTGTGTCCAAAAAGAGTGATGTGACTTTAGTCTTCACTACTATAGGACAGATTTATCAAAGTGTGGAGAGAGTTTACCAAATTAATAACAGAATGACAATCTTCTTTCTTGCCATAGTCCAAATGGAAACATCCAATATGTAATGAAAGCAGATGGCTGTTACATACTGTATATAACTTTTAAATTCAATACTCAGCTAAAGAGGTCAATACACAAACAGCCACTCCAAAACGGCAGATAGATAATACTGCTAAGGGTTCTAATTATCATGAATACTTTTTTACGGCCCCAATTTTCTTGGGCACTGTCCCACCTGTGGGCCGCAGTGTCCCATGGTGGTGGTGGGTGTGTGTGGGGGGTGTTGGGATGGCCTCTCTCACTCCCTGCTCAGCAGTGAAAAGTGTCTGTTCATGGATGAGAGGGACTGGGGACATGGCCAGTAGTTCCCGGAGCACTGGGCATGCCTCCACAATGACAAACAATGGGAGGCGTGGCTCGCAATCATAATTTCCTATAAAGCCACGCCCATTTTATAGAAGCCTTACACCCTTTGCGGGTAGGCGCGCCTTCAGTGTGCAAAAATAAGAATTTACTTACCGATAATTCTATTTCTCATAGTCCGTAGTGGATGCTGGGAACTCCGTAAGGACCATGGGGAATAGCGGCTCCGCAGGAGACTGGGCACAAAAAATAAAAGCTTTAGACTAGCTGGTGTGCACTGGCTCCTCCCACTATGACCCTCCTCCAAGCCTCAGTTAAGATACTGTGCCCGGACGAGCGTACATAATAAGGAAGGATCTTGAATCCCGGGTAAGACTCATACCAGCCACACCAATCACACCGTACAACTCGTGATCTGAACCCAGTTAACAGTATGATAACCGTAGGAGCCTCTGAAAAGATGGCTTCCAACAATAAACAACCCGATTTGTTTGTAACAATAACTATATACAAGTATTGCAGACAATCCGCACTTGGGATGGGCGCCCAGCATCCACTACGGACTATGAGAAATAGAATTATCGGTAAGTAAATTCTTATTTTCTCTGACGTCCTAGTGGATGCTGGGAACTCCGTAAGGACCATGGGGATTATACCAAAGCTCCCAAACGGGCGGGAGAGTGCGGATGACTCTGCAGCACCGAATGAGAGAACTCCAGGTCCTCCTCAGCCAGGGTATCAAATTTGTAGAATTTAGCAAACGTGTTTGCCCCTGACCAAGTAGCTGCTCGGCAAAGTTGTAAAGCCGAGACCCCTCGGGCAGCCGCCCAAGATGAGCCCACCTTCCTTGTGGAATGGGCTTTTACAGATTTTGGCTGTGGCAGGCCTGCCACAGAATGTGCAAGTTGAATTGTACTACAAATCCAACGAGCAATCGTCTGCTTAGAAGCAGGAGCACCCAGCTTGTTGGGTGCATACAGTATAAACAGCGAGTCAGATTTTCTGACTCCAGCCGTCCTGGAAACATATATTTTCAGGGCCCTGACTACGTCCAGCAACTTGGAGTCCTCCAAGTCCCTAGTAGCCACAGGTACCACAATAGGTTGATTCATGTGAAACGCTGAAACCACCTTAGGGAGAAATTGAGGACGAGTCCTCAATTCCGCCCTATCCGAATGAAATATCAGGTAAGGGCTTTTATAGGATAAAGCCGCCAATTCTGATACGCGCCTGGCTGAAGCCAGGGCCAACAGCATTACCACTTTCCATGTGAGATATTTCAAATCCACTGTGGCAAGTGGTTCAAACCAATGTGATTTTAGGAACCCTAAAACTACATTGAGATCCCAAGGTGCCACTGGAGGCACAAAAGGAGGCTGTATATGCAGTACCCCTTTGACAAACGTCTGAACTTCAGGCACTGAAGCCAGTTCTTTCTGGAAGAAGATCGACAGGGCCGAAATTTGAACCTTAATGGATCCTAATTTTAGGCCCATAGACAATCCTGCTTGCAGGAAATGTAGGAAACGACCCAGTTGAAATTCCTCCGTAGGGGCCTTCTTGGCCTCACACCACGCAACATATTTTCGCCATATGCGATGATAATGTTTTGCAGTTACATCCTTCCTGGCCTTGATCAGGGTAGGGATGACTTCATCTGGAATGCCTTTTTCCTTCAGGATCCGGCGTTCAACCGCCATGCCGTCAAACGCAGCCGCGGTAAGTCTTGGAACAGACAAGGTCCCTGCTGGAGCAGGTCCTTCCTTAGAGGTAGAGGCCACGGGTCCTCCGTGAGCATCTCTTGCAGCTCCGGGTACCAAGTTCTTCTTGGCCAATCCGGAGCCACGAGTATCGTTCTTACTCCTCTCCTTCTTATGATTCTCAGTACTTTTGGTATGAGAGGAAGAGGAGGGAACACATATACCGACTGGAACACCCACGGAGTTACCAGAGCGTCCACCGCTATTGCCTGAGGGTCCCTTGACCTGGCGCAATATCTGTCCAGTTTCTTGTTGAGACGGGACGCCATCATGTCCACCTTTGGTTTTTCCCAACGGTTTACAATCACTTGGAAGACTTCTGGATGAAGTCCCCACTCCCCCGGGTGGAGGTCGTGTCTGCTGAGGAAGTCTGCTTCCCAGTTGTCCACTCCCGGAATGAACACTGCTGACAGTGCTATCACATGATTTTCCGCCCAGCGGAGAATCCTTGCAGCTTCTGCCATTGCCCTCCTGCTTCTTGTGCCGCCCTGTCTGTTTACGTGGGCGACAGCCGTGATGTTGTCCGACTGGATCAATACCGGTTGACCCTGAAGCAGAGGCCTTGCTTGACTTAGGGCATTGTAAATGGCCCTTAGCTCTAGGATATTTATGTGAAGAGACGTTTCCATGCTTGACCACAAGCCCTGGAAATTTCTTCCCTGTGTGACTGCTCCCCAGCCTCTCAGGCTGGCATCCGTGGTTACCTGCATCCAATCCTGAATGCCGAATCTGCGGCCCTCTAGAAGATGAGCCTTCTGTAACCACCACAGGAGAGATACCCTTGTCCTTGGAGATAGGGTTATCCGCTGATGCATCTGAAGATGAGATCCGGACCATTTGTCCAGCAGATCCCACTGAAAAGTTCTTGCATGGAATCTTCCGAATGGAATCGCTTCGTAAGAAGCCACCATTTTTCCCAGGACTCTCGTGCACTGATGCACTGACACTTGTCCTGGTTTTAGGAGGTTCCTGACTAGCTCGGATAACTCCCTGGCCTTCTCCTCCGGGAGAAACACCTTTTTCTGGACTGTGTCCAGAATCATCCCTAGGAACAGTAGACGTGTTGTCGGAATCAGCTGTGATTTTGGGATATTTAGAATCCACCCGTGCTGACGTAGCACTACCTGAGATAGTGCTACTCCGACCTCTAACTGTTCCCTGGACCTTGCCCTTATCAGGAGATCGTCCAAGTAAGGGATAATTAATACGCCTTTTCTTCGAAGAAGAATCATCATTTCGGCCATTACCTTGGTAAAGACCCGTGGTGCCGTGGACAATCCAAACGGCAGCGTCTGAAACTGATAATGACAGTTTTGTATCACAAACCTGAGGTACCCTTGGTGAGAAGGGTAGATTGGGACATGGAGATAAGCATCCTTGATGTCTAGAGATACCATATAGTCCCCTTCTTCCAGGTTCGCTATCACTGCTCTGAGTGACTCCATCTTGAATTTGAACCTTTTTATGTAAGTGTTCAAAGATTTTAGATTTAAAATTGGTCTCACCGAGCCGTCCGGCTTCGGTACCACAAACAGCGTGGAATAATACCCCTTTCCCTGTTGTAGGAGGGGTACCTTGATTATCACCTGCTGGGAATACAGCTTGTGAATAGCTTCCAATACTGCCTCCCTGTCGGAGGGAGACGTTGGTAGAGCAGACTTCAGGAACCGGCGAGGGGGAGACGTCTCGAATTCCAATTTGTACCCCTGTGATACTACCTGCAGGATCCAGGGGTCCACTTGCGAGTGAGCCCACTGCGCGCTGAAATTCTTGAGACGGCCCCCCACCGTGCCCGAGTCTGCTTGCAGAGCCCCAGCGTCATGCTGAGGACTTGGCAGAAGCGGGGGAGGGCTTCTGCTCCTGGGAAGAGGCTGCATGGTGCAGTCTTTTTCCCCTTCCTCTGCCCCGGGGCAGGAACGAGCGGCCTTTTTCCCTCTTGCCCTTATAGGGACGAAAGGACTGGGTTTGAAAAGACGGTGTCTTTTTCTGCTGAGAGGTGACCTGGGGTAAAAAGGTGGATTTTCCAGCCGTTGCTGTGGCCACCAGGTCCGATAGACCGACCCCAAATAACTCCTCCCCTTTATACGGCAATACTTCCATATGTCGTTTGGAATCCGCATCACCTGACCACTGTCGCGTCCATAACGTTCTTCTGGCAGAAATGGACATCGCACTTACTCTAGATGCCAGGGTGCAAATATCCCTCTGTGCATCTCGCATATATAGTAATGCATCCTTTAAATGCTCTATAGTTAATAATATACTGTCCCTATCCAGGGTATCAATATTTTCAGTCAGGGAATCCGACCAAGCCACTCCAGCGCTGCACATCCAGGCTGAGGCGATCGCTGGTCGCAGTATAACACCGGTATGTGTGTATATACCTTTTAAGATATTTTCCAGCCTTCTATCAGCTGGTTCCTTGAGAGCGGCCGTATCAGGAGACGGTAACGCCACTTGTTTTGATAAGCGTGTGAGCGCCTTATCTACCCTAGGGGGTGTTTCCCAACGTGCCCTAACCTCTGGCGGGAAAGGGTATAGTGCCAATAATTTATTAGAAATCAGCAGTTTTTTATCGGGGGGAAACCCACGCTTTATCACACACCTCATTTAATTCATCTGACTCAGGAAAAACCACTGGTAGTTTTTTCACACCCCACATAATACCCTTTTTTGTGGTACTTGTAGTGTCAGAAATGTTCAATGCCTCCTTCATTGCCGTGATCATGTAACGTGTGGCCCTACTGGACATTACGTTTGTCTCGTCACCGTCGACACTGGATTCAGTATCCGTGTCAGGGTCTGTGTCGACCATCTGAGGTAACGGGCGTTTTAACGCCCCTGACGGTGTCTGAGACGCCTGAACAGGCACTAATTGATTTGTCGGCTGTCTCATGTCGTCAACAGTTTATTTGCAAAGTGCTGACATTGTCACGTAATTCTTTAATTACTACCATCCAGTCAGGTGTCGACTCCCTAGGGGGTGACATCACTAACACAGGCAATTGCTCTGCTTCCACATCATTTTCCTCCTCATACATGTCGACACAATCGTACCGACACCCAGCACACACACAGGGAATGCTCTGATAGAGGACAGGACCCCACTAGCCCTTTGGGGAGACAGAGGGAGAGTTTGCCAGCACACACCAGAGCGCTATATATATACAGGGATAACCTTATATAAGTGTTACTCCCTGTTATAGCTGCTGTATTATATATTAGCTGCCAATAGTGCCCCCCTCTCTGTTTTACCCTGTTTCTGTAGTGCAGGACTGCAGGGGAGAGTCAGGGAGCCGTCCTTCCAGCTGAGCTGTGAAAGAAAATGGCGCTTGTGTGCTGAGGAGAAAGGCTCCGCCCCCTTCACGGCGGCCTTTTCTCCCGCTTTTTTCAGGAAACTGGCAGGGGATAAATGCATCCATATAGCCCAGGAGCTATATGTGATGCATTTTATTTAGCCATATAAGGTTTTTATATAATTTTTATTGCGTCTCAGGGCGCTCCCCCCCAGCGCCCTGCACCCTCAGTGACCGGAGTGTGAAGTGTGCTGAGAGCAATGGCGCACAGCTGGATCGTCCCTCTGGAGCTAATGTCCAGTAGCCAAGAAGCCCAATCCACTCTGCAGTCAGGTGAGTTCGCTTCTTCTCCCCTTAGTCCCACGATGCAGTGAGCCTGTTGCCAGCAGGACTCACTGAAAATAAAAAACCTATTTAAACTTTTACTTCTAAGCAGCTCAGGAGAGCCACCTAGCTTGCACCCTTCTCGTTCGGGCACAAAAATCTAACTGAGGCTTGGAGGAGGGTCATAGGGGGAGGAGCCAGTGCACACCAGCTAGTCTAAAGCTTTTATTTTTTGTGCCCAGTCTCCTGCGGAGCCGCTATTCCCCATGGTCCTTACGGAGTTCCCAGCATCCACTAGGACGTCAGAGAAAGTACCAATACCATTTTCAAGATGTTAGGTGGTATGATAATGTACCTTTTCCACATCTCTCCAGTACCCGCATGAAATAGGCCTCCTAAGAGACATATCTGGGGATGCATCCACATCTAATTATTTTGTACTTATGTGAAAATGCCTTTAGTGTAATCAGCTTACACTTGACTACCCCCTGCCTGCTCCTGTTCCATGTCTCCAGTTAGAGTACACAAGTGTACTTTAGGCAAAATTTACATACAATGCATTTTTAGTCTGAAATGTGTATTTCATACATACAAAAATTGGCATCCAAATCTAATGAGACCCCTACATAAGAAATGTAACTTATACCCCAGGTTATTGCATGTTATTGCGCAGTAACCTGGGATTTGTGCAGTGTGAAAGGGGCCAGGGGAAATATCCCGCATCGAACAACCCAGCATTTGAACCCATGTTTAAAGTAGGGTTAAAGTCGGGTTGGATCCGGGTTACTGTGCGGTGTGAATGGGTTGCCGGGTCGATGCGACCCACTACAGGAGCAGGTGGTGCTTGGAGAATGACGTGGTGATGTCATCAACACGGCAATATGCAATGTCGGGGGCCACCAGCAATGTGAAAGCGGTATTAGTGATATATTAGAAACAGTTTATTATTAATACATGTGCACAGCTACGGTTAACAAGTTCATTTAAACCTAACAATTAACAAAAGAAACGTTATGTTAACTTATTTGTGAAGCAATAATCTATTAGCTAAACATGCATTACAATAATGTGCCTGTGAGGCCTATTAGGCTGTCACAAAGCTATGCTAGTGTGTCATTTCTAGTAAAAAAATATATATAAATGGAACATAGGCTTGAGTGAGGCAGGGAAAACAATATGTCAGTCATGATTATTAATATATATATATATATATATATATATATATATATATATAAATGTATTCTGGATCATTTTATTTATGAAAATACATTTCTATTGAAGAGATGATTTCTTTTTCAGCCTGAATTCTCATCATTAATTTACGGATTTAGGAAGGCACGGGATCTATTAAGGAAGGAAACATCCATCTACTGTTAATGTGTGTTACTGAATGTCATACTAACTGCATACTGTATTTACATACGGATGTCACATTTATGAAAGGGTGACTCCACACTTTCACTGATGAAAGTATTTCCATTTCCTTTAACTGTGAGCATCCTGATTCTAGGACAGAAATCCTCCATGGCTTCTGTGGGTCGAAATCACAGGTGTCGGACATTTAGGGTTCTATTTAAAAAACAAAACAAAAGCAAAAAAGGTGGCACCAACAAAAAAATAAAAATAAAAGCAATCTCACTTTCATTTTGTTATTTTAATCATATTCATTATATCTTTGGATATACTGGGTCAGCCATTGCTGTAAAGTTGATTGTAACCTAGTCAGTGCAAACATGGGGTAAAATCTATAGTTAAACTGGATGCAGGGCGGTAAGGATTAACAATAAGGTAGACATACTGTATTATTTCAAGTGCATTGTGGGAAGATATTGAGTTTATTTAGTCCCTAGCAAGAGGGTCCAAAGCCAAAAGGCATTTTCCATGAGTAAAATGATCGGTTCGGTTTGCTATGATTTGTCCACAATCATAATGTAAACTCCACAATGTTGGGTCTCCATATTGACATAGTATATGTTGGCATGTTCATAATGTCAACATGCACAATGTTGACTTGGAACATGGTGGTGTTGACATGTTGAAATACTGACAATTCACCCTAACCTTAACACAAACCCTAAGATTTCTATTGTTGGTATTATGACTACAGTATTTGCTGGCGTATAAGACTACTTTTTTGCCCTGAAAAACATGCCTCCAAGTGGGGGGGTCGTCTTATATGCCGGGTGCACTTCAGTTGGGATAGACATAGCTGCCATAGTGGCCTTCCGATACTCGCCCGGTGCCCATAGTGGCCTCCCGATGCCCGCCCACCTCATTCTACATACCATCCAGTATCGCGCGGTATCCAGTGCAGCCGCGGCGGGTCACTAGTGCCAATTACAGGGAGATGCAGGGACTGGCCGGAGGCGCTGCAGTCGCGTTGTGGCCGTAAAATGGTGACAATGACAGGTACTGTAATGGCACTAATACTAATACTAATGGCACTCATGTGAAACCGGTAACAATAAATGCACACAGGGGTATACTTTTATACATTTTACAACTTTCTCCTCGCCCCCTCCCCCCTTCTTATGCATACCTTGATAAATACTCCCTATCCAAATCTCTTATCAGGTCATAATATACAGTATGTCACAAATCTGATGTTCTTTTACGTTTTATTTGGTGTGTGGAAGGGGGTAGTCTTATACGGCGAGTATATAACAAACTCTATATTTTGAGTGGAAATGTTGGGGGTCGTCTTATATGCCCAGTCGTCTTATACGCCGGCAAATACGGTATATAGACACATTATTTGTCAACATTTTAACCATTAACAATTCAACATTATGGTGTCTACATAATGACTGTCTATATAATCATTGTTGACATTATGACTACATACCACCCTGCTGTTCAGAACTTTGTCCCTATTCTTTGATAGTTTGTGTGTGCATGTAATGAGTGCTCCTTTGATGCCATGAGTACCAGAGGAAAGTGTGCTCACCACTGGGGATTTTTAAAGGAGGGGACACAGTGTGAAGGGACCCACACTTTGAATATACTGTTCATGCCCCCATGTAATATGACAAGCTCCTGTTCATTTGTGCTGGAACGCACATTGTCTTAATAAGAAAAAAAACCTTAAAATATGATATACTGTACTTGGATCACCGCATAAATACTTTTCCACTACAAGGGTCCAAAATCTGTTTATTTGTAGTCTGAATAGATTTAGATTTTCATCATTTGCACTTCTTCAATACACAACTGAGTCTGTGTCTGTCTGTACATACTCAGTTTTTACCCTGCATGATAATGCATGGCAGTGGTAATATAAGATATTATATAAGATAAGAGCCCAGGGTTATCAAAATTTAATATTTTAAAGATGTTTAAATATCAACATCTGAATAAATTACTTGCATCCAACTTACATCAATGATTATCCATGACATTACATTAATATATCCCCCCCCCCCCCCCCCACACACACACACACACACACACACACTACAGAAACAGTATAAAGCAGCAGAGTCAGAACTCATGATCACAATATAGTGAACAGAACAACCCGGTGATCTTCATACCGTAAAGAGAGCATTCCGGTGATGTCTGTACAGTAAACAGAACATCCCAGAGACTGCCTTAGAGTACACACGGTATTGCATTGCAGTGACCACCATATAATACAGTCCTGATCCCCCTTTCCTCGGATAGGTGCCATTTGTAACAGTTTCTGAGCAGGATGAGTGGTCACTTCCCCCGCACTCCCCCTGGGAATCCAATGGGTATGAACATAGTAATTTTATTCAAAGCACTATTTACTTTTCACTACTCGGAGAAGTATGATTAAGAACGAGGTAGTTGCGCTTTGGGAAACACAACTGAAGCAATATACTGCTCATCTAAAAAGGGCAGCACATGGAAGAACAGTGAAATCACCTGGGGTTACAAGACAATGTAACAGATGCTACATCCATACGTGCCATACAAACAAAGGGGGTGATTCAGAGTTGATCAGAAGTAGCAAGTTTTTGCTGCTCGTTTGATCAACCTGATGCCGCCTATGGGAGAGTGTATTTTAGCATAGTAGGGCTGCGAACGCTTGTGCAGCCCTGCTATGCTAAAAAAGTTTCAAGTAAAACAAGACCAGGGCTGCAGTTACTCACCCAGTGCGACGGGTCCAGCGATGAAAGTCCTGGTCCTGACGTCAGACATCCGCCCTCCAAACGCCTGGATCCGCCTGCGTTCGACTCACCACGCCTGGAAAACGGTGAGTATCCGTCCCGGAACGCCTCCCGCCTGTCCGTCTTCTTGCGATCGCTGCTGTGATCACATTTCTCGCTGGCGGCGTCGTTGCCCAGTGACGATCGTCACCAGGCAACGGCGCGCACGCGCAATGCATCAGCCGCGCATGCGCATTTCCAACCCGTTAGCACCGCAGCGAAGAACCATTGCGTGCGAACGGGTCGGAATGACCCCCTATATTCTGTTAGAAAGCAATATGTAAACAGTTCATAAGAAATACACTATACTATTTACTGTAGTTACTCCTTTGAAACAGAAAATACATAGATGACTCTTCATATTGAACATGTTTCCCTTTTTAAACACATTTTGTTAAAAAATAATCCAAAAAATGATGTTTTTGATTAAAAAGCATTGTGCTAAAGAGAAGGCGGAAGGAGGCAGAAATGTATTATGGATGCAAGAAGAATGGCCAACGCTTCTAGCAGCAAAGATGTTATATAACATGACGTGTACTAATCTCACAGGCTATGATGTGTTATAAACCTGGCTATTAACATCAAAATGACAACCAAATAGCTATTGTCATGGACTGAGTGATCAGTGAACTCACTATGGAATCAAAGAAATAAGAATATACAAAATGAAAGAGTAGGTTTAAAAAGTTAAAAAGGAGCCTGAAGCAGACCCAGAAATCCCATTAGGATTTTCTGCTGACTGACTAATCGGCAGCTGAAGCATGTCCCAGAGGCTCCAAATGGGCTGATGTCCTCTGGTCACATCACTGGACTGAAAAGTCTTATGAGAAGCACCACGTATGTTTTTGCAGACATATCCATATGTACATATAAAAATGTGATTTCTGAATACAAATTTAAAATGATAAAACTTGGTGTAATTTAGAGATAAGAATATATAATTATGCATTTTGTTAGTACAAGTCAAATGTTAATCATAATACACCGTAATACCTACTTATATATCCATTATTTACATTATACAATCTCTGCTATTTCTACATTTCATTAAGAATATAATATACATTTTTTTACATCTGATTAACTATGATGTGATATATAACATCTTATATAAAATGCTATAAAAGAGAATAACATTATAATATAAAGATGAGAAGGAAAAATGTCCAATAAATTGAATCACCCTAGTAAAGTTGATGTTCTCATTAAGGGGGTAATTGAGACCTGATCGCTGGGCTGCAAACTTTCCTGTCCTGCGTTCAGATAGTCGCCGCCTCCAGGGGGATTGTAAGTTCACCGTGCAAATGGGCGATCCTATGTGTACCCCGAGCTGCTAAAATCCATTTTGTGCAGTCTCTGCACAGCCCAGGACTTACTCCTACAGTGCGATGAGAACAGGCTGATCGGGGCCGGAGCTGACGTCACACACCCTCCCTGAAAACGCTTGTGAACCCCTACATTTTTCCTGACATTACCATAAAAACGGTCAGTTGCCACCCACAAGCGGCTTCCTCCTGTCAATCACCTTGCGAACGCCCAAGCTATCGGATTTTTTGCACCATCTTGTCGCTGACCAGCGCTGTCCTTTGTTGTTGTCCGAAGCGCGTGCGCATTGCGGTGCATACGCATGCGCAGTTACTACCTGATCGCCCGCACAGCAGCGATTAGGTCTGAATTACCCCCTAAGTCCTTTTATGTGCACTGGTATCTGCTTTCTCTTTTTAGGGTTTGTGGCATAAATTACCACGCCTGATCCTTATGCCAAGAAAACACATGGCTATACCTGTGGTAAGTGGATTCAGTTCATCGTGTCTACTTACATTTTCTTTACGTTATATAGTAAAGAATTCTTTGTTATGTCAAGAGAATACTTAGTAAATTGGCATTTGGATCATATATTACTCTTGACCTTGCAGAAAAATAGTCCGTTATAAGTGTAGCATAACTAAAAGAATTGTAGTTTTTTTATATTGTTTTGTGCACAGGAGTGGACAGTTCCATAAAAACGAGTTTTATGGTAAGAACTTACCTTTGTTAAAACTCTTTCTGCGAGGTACACTGGGCTCCACAAGGATAGACATAGGGGGTGTAGAGTAGGATCTTGTTACGAAGCACAACAGGCTCAAAAGCTTTGACCTTCTTCCCAAGATGCATAGCGCCGCCTCCTATATCACCCCGCCTCCGTGCACAGGAGCTCAGTTCTGTTAACCAGCCCAATGCAGTAGCAAGTAAAAGAGACGACAACGGCCAGTTACCACAAACACCACACTCTCCCGACAGGAGAAGTGTCAGCGGCTAATGCCATACCAACCCATAGAAGCTAAGTGCATCAGGGTGGGCGCCTTGTGGAGCCCAGTGTACCTCGCAGAAAGAGTTTTAACAAAGGTAAGTTCTTACCATAAAACTCGTTTTCTGCTGCGGGGTACACTGGGCTCCACAAGGATAGACATAGGGGATGTCCTAAAGCAGTTCCTTATGGGAGGGGATGCACTGTAGTGGGCACAAGAACCCTGCGTCCAAAGGAAGCATCCTGGGAAGCGGCAGTATCGGCATAGAACATTATGAACGTGTTCACAGAGGACCACGTAGCCGCCTTGCACAATTGTTCAAGGGTCGCACCACGTTGGGCCGCCCAAGAAGGTCCAACAGACCGAGTAGAATGGGCCTTAATGTGATCAGGAGCAGAGAGACCAGCCTTCACATAAGCATGTGCAATCACCATTCTAATCCATCTGGCCAGAGTTTGCTTGTAAGCAGGCCAGCCCCGTTTGAGAAACCCAAACACAACAAAAAGAGAATCAGATTTCCTAATAGGAGCAGTTCTCTTCACATAGATACAGAGAGCCCGTACCACATCCAAAGACCGCTCTTTGGGAGACAGATCAGGAGAAACAAGTGCCGGAACTACAATCTCCTGATTAAGGTGGAACGAAGAAACCACCTTAGGTAGATAGCCGGGACGAGTCCTAAGAACCGCCCGGTCACGGTGAAATATCAGATATGGGGAACTACAGGACAAGGCACCCAAATACGACACTCTTCTAGCTGAAGCAATAGCCAGCAGAAACACCACCTTAAGGGAAAGCCACTTAAGGTCAGCTGAACCAAGAGGTTCAAACGGAGACTCTTGTAACGCCCCCAAAACCACGACAAGTCCCAAGGAGTCACAGGCGGGACATAGGGAGGTTGGATACGCAACACGCCCTGAGTAAAGGTAAGCACATCAGGTAAGGTCGCAATTTTTCTCTGAAACCACATTGACAAGGCAGATATTTGAACCTTGTGGGAGGCCAGACGCAGGTCTAAATCCAGGCCCTGCTGAAGAAAATCCAAAAACTTGGCTATACTAAAACTTGGAAGCGTCATAACCGTTAGATGCGCACCAAACAAAGTAAGAATGCCAGACCCTATAGTAAATCCGAGCAGAAGCCGGTTTCCGGGCCCGCAACATAGTTTGAATGACCGCCTCAGAAAACCCTTTAGCCCTTAAGATGGAAGCTTCAAGAGCCACGCCGTCAAAGACAGCCGGGCTAGGTCCTGGTAGACACAGGGGCCCTGAACAAGGAGCTCTGGGCGTTGTGGAAGTAATATTGGACGCTCTGACGATAGGCCTTGGAGGTCTGAGAACCAGTGCCGTCTGGGCCACGCTGGAGCTATGAGAAGCAGAATTCCTTTTTATTGCTTGAACTTCCGAATTACCCTGGGCAGGAGTGACACCGGAGGGAACACGTACGGCAGCCGAAACCTCCACGGTACCGCCAGCGCATCCATGAATGCTGCTTTAGGATCCCTTGTCCTTGCTCCGAAGACCGGAACCTTGTGATCGTGTCGAGACGCCATCAGATCTACGTCTGGATGGCCCCACTTTTCCACTAGGAGTTGAAACACTTCTGGATGGAGGCCCCACTCACCGGCATGCACGTCCTGACGACTGAGAAAGTCCGCTTCCCAATTCAGGACTCCCGGAATGAATATTGCCGATATGGCCGGTAGATGGCTTTCTGCCCACTGTAGAATCCGTGAGACTTCCTTCATTGCTAGGCGGCTTCGAGTACCGCCTTGATGATTTATGTAAGCTACTGTTGTGGCGTTGTCCGACGGTACTTGAACAGGATGGTTCTGAATTAAATGCTGGGCTAGGTTCAAGGCATTGAAGACCGCCCGCAATTCCAGAATATTGATCGAGAGGAGAGACTCCTCCTTGGTCCACCGCCCCTGAAGGGAGTGTTGCTCCAGCACCGCGCCCCAACCTCTTAGACTGGCATCTGTCGTCAACAGGACCCAGTTGGATATCCAGAACGGATGGCCCCTGCACAGTTGCTGGTCCCGGAGCCACCAGAGCAGCGACAGACGGACCTCCGGAGTCAATGAGATCATTTCAGACCTGATCTGGTGAGGCAGGCCGTCCCATTTGGCTAGAATCAGCCTCTGGAGAGGGTGAGAGCGAAATTGAGCGTACTCCACCATGTCGAATGCTGACACCATGAGGCCCAGCACCTGCATCGCCGAATGTATCGGCACTTGCGGACGAGATAGGAAGCAACGAATCCTGTCCTGAAGTTTCAGGACTTTCTCCTGAGACAGGAACAACCGCTGGTTGTGAGTGTCCAATAGTGCTCCCAGATGCACCATGCTCTGAGCAGGGATCAGGGACGACTTCTTCCAGTTGATGAGCCACCCGTGGGCTTGCAGAAACCGGACCGTCACATCTAGATGACGCAGGAGAAGTTCTGGGGAATTTGCCAGGATTAACAAGTCGTCCAAATACGGCATGACTTTTGTAAAGACTCGCAAAGCCGTTGTTAAACCAAAAGATAACGCCCGAAACTGGTAATGGCAGTTGCCAATCGCAAATCTCAGGTATTGCTGATGGGACACTGCTATAGGAATATGCAGGTAAGCATCCTGTATATCCAGGGAGACCATGAAGTCCCCAGGTTCCAAGGCCAGAACTATAGAGCGAAGGGTTTCCATCCGGAACTTGGAAACCTTCACAAACCTATTCAATGCCTTGAGGTTGAGAATGGGCCGGGAGGACCCATTCGGTTTCGGGACTAGACACAGCGGAGAATAGTACCCCCGGCCCCTCTGCACAAGAGGCACCTGTACTACGACTCCTGTATCCAGGAGGGTCTGTACCACCGAATGTAGAGTGTTTGCCTTTGTCTTGTCCAACGGGACATCTGTCTGGCAAAATCGATGAGGGGGTCGGTTTTTGAAGGCTATGGCGTAACCTCGAGTGACGACTTCCCGTACCCAGGCATCTGAAGTGGTCTTCAACCATTCCTGGGTATACCGTAGAAGCCGACCCCCCACCCTAGGATCCCCCAGAGGGAGGCCCGCCCCGTCATGCGGCAAGCTTATCTGTCTTGGAAGCTGGCTGACGGGCCACCCAGGCTCTTTTGGGCTTAGGCTCACCAGGTTTGGAAGTGCGGGCCTGCTTGTTGTACGCCTGACCTTTTGCTTTACCTGAAGGACGAAAGGGGCGAAAGGAAGTACCTTTAGCCTTCGACACAGAAGGAGCAGTACTTGGCAGACAGGCAGTTTTGGCAGTAGCCAAGTCAGCCACAATCTTATTTAAATCCTCCCCAAACAGAATATCTCCCTTAAAAGGGAGTACCTCCAGGGCTTTTCTAGAGTCCAGATCCACAGACTAGGATCTCAGCCACAATATCCGGCGAGCCAGGACTGACGTAGTAGAGGCCTTGGCTGCCAGGATACTGGCATCAGAAGCCGTCTCTTTAATACAACGAGAAGCTGTGACAATATAAGACAAGCATTGTCTAGCATGGTCAGAGGAGATTTCAGCATCTAACTCCAAGGTCCATGCTTCAATGGCCTCTGCAGCCCAAGTAGCTGCAATAGTGGGCCTTTGTGCAGCACCCGTGAGGGTGTAAATCGCTTTCAGACAACCCTCCACACGTTTATCCGTAGGCTCTTTTAGAGATGTGACGGTGGTGACCGGTAGAGCTGAGAAAACCACCATCCTAGCCACATGTGAGTCCACTGAAGGAGGCGTTTCCCAATTCTTAGACAGCTCCAGCACGAGGGGATAGCGAGCCAGCATCTTCTTTTGAGGCACAAACTTCGTACCTGGGTTTTCCCAGGGTTCCTGACGTATATCAATTAGGTGGTCAGAGTGAGGTAAAACTTATTTAATCACCTTCTGACGCTTGAACCTATCTGGTTTCTTAGGAGGAACGGATGGCTCGGGATCATCCGTAAACTGTAAAATCAACTTAATAGCCT
Source organism: Pseudophryne corroboree (assembly GCF_028390025.1). Classification (NCBI taxonomy): domain Eukaryota; kingdom Metazoa; phylum Chordata; class Amphibia; order Anura; family Myobatrachidae; genus Pseudophryne; species Pseudophryne corroboree. The sequence goes on from NC_086444.1 coordinate 567,925,617, forward strand.
CCAAAAGATCAGGAACATCCACATGTGAACCACCCTCCCCATCAGCCGTATCTGAGTCAGAACCTGTGGGGTCAGTGTAAGTGCCGTCTTAATCCGACGAGGTGTCAGTGACAGCAGTGGATTGTGAGGAGACAAGCGCTCGCTTAGAGGACCACTTGGACGTAGGCAAGCGCCGGTCAGACTTTTTAGTAGTCAGGGACTGGTTCAACGTCTTTATTTGAGCAGATCAATCGTCCGTCCACGGCGGGTTAGCTGCAGGGACCACAAACGGTTGCACCGGCATTGGGGATCCCATAGGGGGTGTTAGTTTATGAACTAACGTATGCAGAAGCGTGGAAAAAGTGGCCCACGGCGGGTCATTATTTGCCTCCGTTGCCACCGTCCCACTGGGGGGCAAGGAGCCCCCAGAACCAGAACCCAAAGCTGCTATATTCTCCTCATAGGTATCTGCGGCTTCAGCCACACCGGCAGTGTGTTCAGCCCCAGAACCGTTACCCTGAGAAGCAGACATGATATAACTTGCAGTATCAGGTAACACAGTACAATTTGTCAGCAGCACAATACCTCTAGCCCAAACCCCTGTGCAGTGTAGTCAGCACCAGCAGAGATAAAGGAGAGATATGGTGACTAAATCACAGAGAAAAATACGTAATACAGTATATCTTTGTGAAAATCGTATATTAGATAAAACCTGACGCACCACACCCCCTCAGGTTATAGAATATAGGGATAGCAGGTTGAGTGAAAGACACACGAAATGGACACCACTCAGCTATCAAATGCACACACAGATAGTAATAACCTCTGCATTGTACAGACTGTGACTAACAATAATACTGCACTGGACTAGCTTACACAGCTATATAACAATAGATATAACAGTACACAGTAAGAACTGGATGTATATCACAGGGTAATTGTACTAGGAAACCCTGACTAAGTGCACTCTTTCTTAACTAACACTGACTAAAAAAGGCAGGTAGAATACTTAAGTGTCTTGTAAAGTCACAGCACTGACAACCAGGTGGCTTTACATTTGCCCAAGCATTCCCAGGAACAGTGAGCTGAGGTATAATGGCGCCGCAGACACTGCCAGGGAGTGAGGGAGAGACAGATATGCAGCTCCAGGGCGGGAACATTTGCGGGAAATGGCGCCCTGGGGCTGGGGAAGGGGCTCCAGGTCTAAGCCTTATCCCCTCTGCTGGCAAAACCACCAGGTACTGTGGGCTACTTGTAAAAAAGGTTTAGAGAGGTTTAGAGAGAAAACCTGACCTGCACCCATGCCCTGGTGATCTAGTGGGATCGCCTGTACTGCCACAGTGTCCACCGGCCGCGCCAGATCACGATAAAGTGCGGGTCCCGCGAGCGGGACCCACTTACCTCCTCCCGAAGTGCGGCCACACGATCCCGGAGAGCCCCAGCCGTGTGTGACTAACTTGGATGAAAACCGGAGCCTCCTGCTGTAGGTACCCGGCAACCAGGGCACGGGAGTGTACAGCGCCGCTGGGGGAGAGATGGAGCTGCAGCAGGCAATGTCTACTGACATCCAGCACAATCTGTGCCTCTGCTGCAGCCCTTGTAGTCTTCTTTTTTCCTCAGAAAAAGCTTTCTAGAGCTGCTGTGAGCAGCTCTTCCTGTTACATGCTTGCATTGCAAGCACCAACTACAAACTGAGCTCCTGTGCATGGAGGCGGGGTGATATAGGAGGCGGCGCTATGCATCTTGAGAAGAAGGTCAAAGCTTTTGAGCCTGTTGGTGCTTCGGATCAAGATCCTACTCTACACCCCCTATGTCTATCCTTGTGGAGCCCAGTGTACCCCCGCAGCAGAAATAGCTACAAAGTATGAATAAAAGAATGAAAAACCTACAGATAAAAATCAGAAAAACAGGTAGATTCCAATTATATTTATTTTGTCACCCACTGTAATATTTTAAGATGAAGCTATACTTGTAATAAAAGATGACCCTTAATTATTAATCAGTTTATAGGATTAGCAGTTACCATTCCCACCGCCTCATCATATTTTTACCCTGTTGAATCATCCCTATGTACTATGACCTCCACCTTCTCCCTGTAAACTTTCATGAGCAGGACCCTCCTTCCCTTTAATATTATACTCACTAAAGTCCATTCAGACCAACACTATGCAAATATGTATAAATTATAATAATTATACATCATTCGTATTGTTAGTGGTTTTAGGGCCCAATTCAGACCTGATCGCTGCTGTGCGTTTTCGCACAGCAGTCGATAATCGAACTACTGCACATGCGTATGCACCACAATGCGCACGCATGTCACCAGACAGCGACAGGATGGTGCGAAAATGTCGATTGCACGGCTGTTCGTTTGACAGGAAGAGGACGTTTGTGGGTGATTACTGGACGTTTTCTGGGAGTGTCTGGAAAAACACAAGCGTTCACAAGCGTTTTCAGGCATGGTGTGTGATGTCAGCTCTGGCTCCGGTCAGCCTGATTTCTTCGCACTGGAGGAATAAGTATTGAGCTACGCACAGACTGCATAGAATGGGAAAAACATTTAATGGTGAGTGTGATGCGAACAGTTTTGCAGCTGTCCACTGACTGTTATTTTCGCACAGTGTACACAAGCAATCGCACACTTGCACGGGGCAAATTTTCACTCCCCTTGGTCGGCGACTACCTGATCACAGGACAGTGTAATTTACAGCACAACGATCAGGTCTGAATAAGGCCCTCAGTCGTTATAGTTACAATCAAATGTTATTGCACTCTTATTTCTATTGTATTCTTATTATGCAACATGATTCTGAGATCTTGTAAAGGTTTATATGGATGTGGTTTAAAAGAATAAAAATAAAAAGTTGGAAAAAATCTCCTCTGCTTCCACATTTTATCTCTCCCGTGAGACTTTCAGGACATTATCTCAACCCAGTGCTGACCAAGTCTGACAGCTGTGCCTGTTTCTTCACACCACCTACTGTATGCCTGGCGATCTGACAGACCCTGACCTAGCCAAGTCCTCGAAGTGTGTGTGTATATATTTATATATAGAAAAGTCCCAACACCGCACTAAGAAGGTTCTTCTTAAAACATTACTTGCCCAATGCCTTCTGCATCAGTGGCAAACGCAGGATTTGCATGGGGGGGGTTTCCAGAACTGGGTGGAGCCAATCACGGGGGTGGGGACTGAGGTGACCCAGTATATGCTGGGTCCGTAAAACTAGTGTGTCTGTGTGTGTGTGTGTGTGTGTGTGTGTGTGTGTATATATATATATATATATATATACACACACACACACATACATATACACATATACATAGCATATTAAACATGAATACATATATATATATATATATATATACACACACATACAGTACACGTATATATACACATGTATATATATCGTGTGTGTGTGTGTGTGTGTGTGTGTGTGTGTTTATATGTATGTATGTATGTATATACATGTGTATATATGTATGCACATGGATATATATGTACTATAATTAAAATAAAGTAAACTTTTATTGCATTTACAAGTGCCACCAGGAAGACAGCAGGCTGCAGAGGACGCTAGACAGCCATTAATAATACTCATGCAGCTAAAGAAAAAAAAATAAAACATTTTTTTTTTTTTTTTGTGGAGGGGGTTTCTGGGTGCTCGGAACCCCCCCTGGTTGCGCCACTGTGCATGGGACATTGGTTTGGTATCCATCCACATGTACACTCTAAACAGTGGCATTCAGGTCTCATAAGTAACAAGGATTGTTACTTTGTTCTTGAATGCTGCTGTTTGCAGTGTGTATTATACAGGTGAAACTCAGAAAATTAGAATATTGTGCAAAAGTTAATAAAATTCAACTTAAAAAGGTGAAACTAATATATTATATAGACTCATTACATGCAAAGTGAGATATTTCAAGCCTTTGTTATAATTTTGATGATTGTGGTTCACATCTTAAGAAAACCCCAAATCCAAAATCTAGGAAAATTAGAATATTGCGAAAAGGTTCAATATTGTAGGCTCAAAGTGTCACACCCTAATCAGCTAATTAATCCAAACCACCTGCAAAGGGTTCCTGAGCCTTTAAAATTTAAAGTTTAAATGGTCTCTCAGTCTGGTTCAGTACAATTCACAATCATGGGGGAAGACTGCTGACCTGACAGTTGTGCAGAAAACCATTATTGACACCCTCCACATGGAGGGAAAGCCTCAAAAGGAAATTGCAAAAGAAGTTGTATGTTCTCAAAGTGCACAAGCAGCAGAGATGACAGCAGCCTGGAGAGGATTGTCAGGAAAAGGCCACTCAAAAGTGTAAGGGAGCTTCACAAGGAGTGGACTGAGGCTGGAGTTAGTGCATCAAGATCAACCACACACAGACTGATCCTGGACATGGGCTTCAAATGTCGTATTCCTCTTGTCAAGCCACTCCTGAACAACAAACTCACATGCGTCTTACCTGGGATAAAGAAAAAAAAAAAAGAACTTGTCTGTTGCTCAGTGGTCCAAAGTCCTCTTTTCTGATGAGAGCAAATTTTGCATCTCATTTGGAAACCAAGGTACCAGAGTATGGAGGAAGAATGGAGAGGCACACAATCCAAGATGCTTGAAGTCTAGTGTGAAGTTTCCAAAGTCTGTGTTGATTTGGGGAGCCATGTCATCTGCTGGTGTTAGTCCACTGTGCTTTATTAAGTCCAGAGTCAACACAGCTGTCTACAAGGACATTTTAGAACACTTCATGCTTCCTTCAGCAGACGAGCTTTATGGAGATGCGGAGTTCATTTTCCAGCAGGACTTGGCACCTGCCTATACTGCCAAAAGTAACAAAACCTGCTTCAATGACCGTGGGATTACTGTGCTGGATTGGCCAGCAAACTCGCCTGACCTGAACCCCATAGAGAATCTATGGGGCATTGCCAAGAGAAAGAGGAGAGACACGAGACCAAATGATGCAGAAGAGCTGAAGGTTGCTATTGAAGTATCCTGGTCTTCCATAGCACCTCAGCAGTGCCAGAGGCTGATAGAATCCATGTCACGCCACATTGGGGCACTAATTAATGCAAAAGGGGTCCAAACCAAGTACTGAGTACATATGCATGATTACACTTTTCAGAGGGCTGACATTTCTGTATTTAAAATCCTTTTTTTTATTTTTTTTATGTAATATTCTAATTTTCTGAGATTTTGGATTTGGGGTTTTCTTAAGTTGTAAAACACAATCATCAAAATTATAACAAATAAAGGCTTGAAATATCCCACTTTGCATGTAATGAGACTACATAATACAGTATATTAGTTTCACCTTTTAAGTTTAATTACTGAAATAAATGAACTTTTGCATGATATTCTAATTTTGAGTTTCACCTGTATGTATGTATGTATGTATGTATGTATGTATACACACACACACACACACACACACACACACACACACACACACACACACACACACACACACATATATAGATATATATACACATACATATACACTGTATATATGTTTTAAAGAGAATGTATTATGGAATAGAGATGGTTTGGTGTCTAAATTCTATTTCTATTAAATTGCACAACCATGCGGACACCTGTGTCCAAATCCTGCATGTGTAGAGTCCTTTTTAGAACCCTTTGTCACTTATTGCCCACTAACATGAGCTAGCCTGGGCAGGTGAAGCAGTAGAGAGGAGGTGCAATACCCACCCAAGCACCACAGCAAGTGGTTGAGATATAATAATAGATAGATAGATACCAACACAAACATACATTTGTTGTCAATATTGTGACATTTACATTCATATCTGTAGGATTTTAGGTTTTTATAAATATTGACTGTCTGAATATGTTATCAAAATTCTACCCATGGTTTTCATAGAGAGGACTGTCTTAAATATGTTGCTTCATTTGCAGCTCCTTTAATGTTCAATTGCAAAATATTTGCAGTTTTCAACTTTCAACTTTCACACAGACGATGTGCTTCAAAGAATAAAATAGAAAAGTTTATGAACATCCTATGCCAAGATGCACTTTTTATTATTGCACAATCTTACTTTACTCTGAAACGGAGATATTTTACAGGTGCATAATCAGATTCTTATTATTTTACTTGTCCCCAACATGAAGCAGATCTTTTACATTCCACGCGATCTTGTAACAAATGTTATATAACAAGGGACCGGATACTGTGAATGGGATCTCTACTTAAAAACCCCCCAATAGTCATCCATCATATTGGCCTCTGGTGTTGCATTGCTGTTAGCAAAAGTTGACAAAGCAGCAAACAAAACATCCTTTCTCAATGGATTGCTACTGAAATTACACATATTTCCTTATTGCTACCCCACCTCCCTTCCTTATTCAATGGAATGGACAGACATGTCCACAGATACAGAGAATGCAGAGAGTTTATCTTCTATTTGGCACCCATACGTCCATAACCTTTCTCCTTATGGCTAGGCAATGTATCAAAACAGACAGTGCAATTGACTTTCTGGCACAATTTTGAAACACTTGCGTGAAAAAAATCCCCCTTTGTGATATAGGTAATGTTTCTATGATGTCTTCCACATTCCTGGTAAATAGATGAGGGATATTATGAATAACAATAATCCTTCATTTTCTATGTGTTTATTTTGGGGCAGATGTATTAACCTGGAGAAGGGGTGGTATTCATGTGACCGCCGGTCAGCTGACCGACAGTCACATGACCTCCTCCACCAGCCCGACGGCTCACTATCCCCGAGCGCGCAGCGTGGCGAGTGCAGCGAGCCCGCAAGGGGCTTGCTGCACTCGCCCCTTCCCGCCGGGATACCGGCGTCAGTATGCTGCCGGGATCCCGGCGTCGGGAAGCTGACCGCCGGTCAGCAGTACTACACCCCTGGAGAAGGCATAAGGAAGTGATAAACCAGTGATATGTGCAAGGTGATACACGCACCTGCCAATCAGATCCTAACTGTTAATTTACATAATGGATCTGATTGGCTGGTGCGTTTATCACCTTGCACATACAGTATCACTGGTTTATCACTTCCTTATGCCTTCTCCAGGTTAATACATCTGCCCCATTGTTTGTTATTTCTTTTAACTATTTATGGGCTTTTGTCCTGGACTCTTAAGTTGCAATGTTTCTTGTTCTTTGTTCATGTGATGCTGAGAATACTGTGCAAAATACCACTGTGATCTTGCTATAGTATCTTTTAAAATAACTGGTATGTTAGTTCGCTAACCTTTCAATAAAAAGTAAGCTGAAGTTAATTAATTGCCTTACGTCCATCATGTATATCTGGTCATTTTTCTCTACAGCAATTTATAACCTAGATAGGTCTCAAAGAAATTGTATTTCACGGTTGACTCGTTGACGTCAATTTACTGTGAATTGCCAACTCAATACAAAGGAAACATTGCAGTTTTATTTATTAATGTCTTATACACCAACTACCTTCTTAAATCAATAGTGGGAGTTCAGTCAGTAAAAACATGCAAGATATACTGCCATATTTCATATGCTTATCTACCATATGTTAGAATCACAGGACTTTACATGTAAAGCACAGTAGTGTTTAAAGTATTTGCCTTTGGCTGCAGCAAGGACTGTTCCCATTTCTGTATATCAATAAGTGGGGCAGATACGGCTAGGCATTGGCTAGTTATTGTTACAGGAGCCTTAGGTGAGGGCTTATAAGTGGGTGCAATATTTGTCATAGCTGGTGTTGTTAACCTTGCCTACTGGGTGGACTGATGTGCAACAGAGCAACAATGGGCATGTAAAGTTAGCAAGGTACAATGCCTACCATTCAATTGATTAGTTAATGCACATTGGGAATCTCATGTTAAATGCATTGTGCAATGGGTCATACTGGTTTGCAGTTGAGCGACATTCAGGCATTACATCTTTAGGTAAAGTTTTTTCTTTTTGGGCAACAACAATGTCAATTAATTTTTCTCTGTGGTGTGGTTGTCATAGCACTGCTCAAAAGTAAGCAAGACTAGTAGAATTACTACTGTTTAACCATCTACTGCAGTGTTTTCCAAACTGTGTGCCTAGGCACCCTGCGGTGACTCAGGGCACTTGCAGCAGTGCCTTCGATTGATGGATAAATGTATTTGTTCCATACTGTCGAGGGGGGCAGCCGGTCAACGAGTAAGGGGCGTGGCCGGCTTGCACATGGGTTGTCTGGGGAAGGGGGGGCATCACTTGATTTTCGGGAGGCACTCGGCCATTCCGGGGAGGGTAGGCAAGTATGATTTGCTCCCCTTGCATGGCAACATGGTTGTTCTAGATACATAGTTACTTTTTTATTTTTATTTTTTTTGCTTTACTTACACACATAAATTAAGCACAATTAAGCACATTGTTAGCAATGATCTGTCCTTGTTCTAAAACATTTCATAATTAGCAGATTTTATAATTAGATATACTGATATCAGTGACTAACATACAGACAATTGCAGGAATGCAGCTGCAGTATATCAGCAGCTATTGCAAAACAAGCTGTAGCCTTTATGTGATAAAGGAGTAGGAAAATAGGTGCTGAGATTGTGAGCATTTGCTGTATTAAAGTCTTTGGATGACGCATGGCAGTGTAGTATTAACACTGACAGCTGCAACATTCATACAGATGTGTCCACATACTTCTAGCCTTCTAGAAAAAAAACAAAAACACATTTTCGTTCAACTAGTTACATTAAAATGCAAAAACCTGTGTGAATGGGACATACAAGCTGCTTATGCTGATTAAAATATGAGGCATGCCTATATTCTGTGTGCGACCGTGGCTGTATCTGCATATGAAATGTCACGCTTAAGTGTATTCCTAGAAAACACTGTAATTTTCCATTTCGTAAAAAGATACAGCCGCAGACGTACATTGAACATAGGCATGCCGCATACATTTTAATCAGCAGAGTCTGCTTGTGTGCATTATTCACATAGGGGGTCATTCAGAGTTGATCGCAGCAGTAAACTTGTTAGCAGTTGGGCAAAACCATGTGCACTGCAGGGGGGGCAGATAAAACATGTGTAAAAAGAGTTAGATTTGGGTGGGGTGTGTTCAAACTGAAACCTAAATTGTAGTGTAAAAATAAGCAGCCAGTATTTACCCTGCACAGAAACAAAATAACCCACCCAAATCTAACTCTCTTTGCACGTTATATCTGCCCACCTGCAGTGCACATGGTTTTGCCCAACTGCTAACAAATTTGCTACGGCGATCAACTCTGAATTACCCCCATAGTCATGTGCATTTTCAGCAAAAAAGACGCCCAATGCTAATGGAGTTGCATGGGATCTGTCAGCTCACTCATGCCAGGCATAGCCCACTAAGTGGCGTATTGAGGCAAGATGTATGAGAACACATCTATATATCTTTTATTGTACTCAATCTTCACAACTTATGGCCACAGAGAAAGCTGCTATCATTACGTCAGACAGAAGTCTCATACATTTATACCACACTTATACCCATTTTTTTATCGGGATGCAGTTAAATTTCTGGCAGTCGGGATCCCAGGTCAGGATACAAACACCGGAATCCCGACTGCTGACAATGCCGCCAGCCGGAATCCCAGCTCATAGGGGGTATTCCCACTCGTGGGTGCCCATGACACCCTTAGAACCTGTGGCGAGTGCAGCAAGCAGGCAAAGGGATTCCCTGCGCTCGCTCCACTGCCAGCATACTGACGGCCAGGATGCCGTTGTCTGTATACCGATTGCCGGCATCCCGACAGTCGGAAATTTATACTGATCTCTTTTTATCCATTTACTTAGTTTGTACCACAAGTAATCACTATTAAAAAAAATTACTAATACAGACGAAACCATCTGCGTTTCATTAATGAAGAAACATTGTTAGTCTAACCCACATAAACAAGTATAATATATGCCTCAGTACTCAAAGTGGGAATTTAGAAGTAAGGGTATGGAAATTTGAGTCAACCCCACCCCACTTCATCCTAGGTTAACCTTCCCACTTGCTCTCCTTTGTTTCTGATCACCTCCATGTCTCTCCTTTACTTAACTCCTCTCCCAACCAACGCTCCTTGCAGGATTTAAGTTAAGTCCCAGACAGTCGGAATCCCGACGGTCGAAATGCCAACGCCGAATTCCCTACTGCAGTCAAAATGCCTGCGGTCGAAATCCCATCCGCTGCCCGGTATTCCCACTAGGGTGGTGGTCCACGTCACCACCCAAGGGGGAATATAATACAGGTTGAGTCTCCCTTATCCAAAATGCTTGGGACCAGAGGTATTTTGGATGTGGGATTTTTCCGTATTTTGGAATAATTGCATACCATAATGAGATATCATGGCGATGGAACCTAAATCTATGCACAGAATACATTTATGTTTCATATACACCTTATACACACAGCCTGAAGGTCATTTTACCCAATATTTTTAATAACTTTGTGCATTAAACAAAGTGTGTCTACATTCACACAATTCATTTATGTTTCATATACACCTTATACACACAGCCTGGAGGTCATTTAATACAATATTTTTAATAACTTTGTGTATTAAACAAAGTTTGTGTACGTTGAGCCATCAAAAAACAAAGGTTTCACTATCTCACTCTCACTCAAAAAAGTCTGTATTTCGGAATATTCCGTATTTCGGAATATTTGGATATGGGATACTCAACCTGTAGTGTGTGGCGAGCGGACAAGCTGTGCTCAATGTCGGGATTCCGGTGTCAGTATTTCGACCGACGGGATCCCGACTGTTTGGAAATCCTACTGAATCCCTCCCTGTTACCTTTTCAATCCCTTCTTCCCTCTCTCAGTGCCTTTTTCTCTCATCCTCTGCATCACTCTAAAACTAAAACTTCTTCTTCTCTAAGAACTAGCCCCTCCACCCAATTACTTCTCTCACCCACTGCAGCTCCTCTCACCAGGTGGGGGCACATCTTTGACCTGGACTCTGGAACACAGTATTGGTTCCCAGCTCCAGGGCAGATGCGGCGGCAGTTAAAACTTGGTCAATCACAAGAAGCAGAGGCTTTTTGAATTTGTCATTGTCCATTAGCCCAATCAGAAGCAACCACGGACCAGCTCACCATGGCTGCTTCTGATTTAAACTCCCTCTGCATCTGCCCTGGTGCCAAGACCCGATCAGAGTTGTGTCTTGCTGGGAACACATCTCCACCACTACAGGTGATCTGCTGTGTTGTAAGAGGGAAGCTAGAAGTGGCAGTATGTCATGCAGTATACTGCTCCACTGCAAGCAATGAAATGCATGATAAACGAAGAAAGCATCATCCTGAGTATGGTGCACTTGCAAACAACCAATCTCAAGCAGGACATTGATGTTAGATGGTTTAATACCATCAATATTTTTCTTGTAATGGTAGTGTTTTCACCATCTGAAAGCCACCATCAAATGGTATGGAAGTGATGGCCATTTGTTGTTAAAACATCAAGAACAGCTGCAGTTCTTAGCTAGTGATAGTCTCAATCATTATGCACCTGTGCTCCGGTCTGCCTCTGTTTGCAGTTGCATGAATAGGTTCTTACTATCCTCGGAATACATTTGCATGACCCTTCCCTCACTAACGATATTGTCTTAAGTCCATGAGCCCACTTATGCAAGATATTTTACCATAGTTATGTCTGTGCATTAAAAGTGATGCACGCTACCATTTTCTAGCATCTAAATAATTCCCTCTTAACTTTCCCTTCAACCAAGTTCATGTAATTCATGCAGCCAGTAGTGCTTTGCACACTGCTCTTTTTCTTGTTGAAATGTAGTATTATATAATTCCATTTTAATACCACCATTAAGATGTTGTAGCGTTTGATGCTTTGCATTACAATCTAATTTTTTAATGTTTGTACTTCATCATTAAATAATTAGCAATATTAGGTTGTAATGAACCAATACATTCTGCCGGCCTTTAGGGGGAGATGTACTAAGCCTTGAAAAGTGATGTTTCACGGTGATAAAGTACCAGCCAATAAGCTGCTATCATGTTACAGGCTGGGTTTGAAAAATGACAGGAGTTGGTTGGTTGGTACTTCATCATTCAATTTATTACTTTTCAAGGCTTAGTAGATTTGGTCCTATATATTTTGTTGTGCTAGACTATTTAAGAGATACAGTGTACGACAGGGCTTGACAAATCCCATGCGCCAGGTTGCCATGGCCTCTAGATTTTGCTGCCTGGCTACCAGATTATGTGTGTGTGTGGGGAGGGGGGGCAGGTCCTCATCAGCCCAACAGAGAATCGTGAGTGTGCCTGTATTGCAGCGGCCATTTCATGCACAGGAGTGCATGTGCCGAGTGTCTGTCCCAGCCTGCGCCGACTGCCGTGCCTGTCCATCCCAGCCTGCACCGACTGCCGTGCCTGCCCGTCCCAGCCTGCGCCAACTGCCGTGCTTGCCCATCCCAGCCTGCGCCGACTGCCGTGCCTGCCCGTCCCAGCCTGCGCCGACTGCCGTGCCTGCCCGTCCCAGCCTGCGCCGACTGCCGTGCCTGCCCGTCCCAGCCTGCACCGACTGCCGTACCTGTCCATCCCAGCCTGCACCGACTGCCGGTACCAGCCTGAGCCGACTGCCGTGCCTGTCCAACCCAGCCTGCGCCGACTGCCCGTCCCAGCCTGCGCCGACTGCCGTGCCTGCCCGTCCCAGCCTGCGCCAACTGCCGTGCTTGCCCGTCCCAGCCTGCGCTGACTGCCGTGCCTGCCCGTCACAGCCTGACCCAACTGCCGTGCCTGCCCGTCCCAGCCTGCACTGACTACCGTACCTGTCCACCCCAGCCTACACCGACTGCCCGCACCAGCCTGCGCCGGCTGCCGTGCCTGCCCGTCCCAGCCTGCGCCGACTGGCGTGCCTGCCCGTCCCAGCCTGACCCGACTGCGTTCTCCAAACTACTGCAAACAGCTCTCCGTTAAGAGGGTCTATGTGTGGTTAGGGATTACAAAGTAAAAATAAATTCTACCCATCTCAATGGTTCAAACTTTTTAAAATCTCGACGCCTTAGAAAATCAGAGTTTTCTTTCACGGCACCCCTAGGCCAAATGTTTCTTCTTCAGAAATTTAGAAATAAAAATTAAGTAAATTGTGTTTTTATGTCATCCTTAGGGTCAGTTATGTGGTGAGGGACAAGATTTGCTTCTGTTTGCCCACATATTATAGGATTGGCAGTCACCAGCACTGGTTTTGCCGATTACATTGACCATAAATAATCTGAATTGGTCCTGGACCACCAACCAGAGGCATCCCTGCAAGTCCCCAAGGTACCCCAGGGTGCCACGACACACAGTTTGGGTACAACTAACCCAAGTGTTTGACAAATAAAGTGTAATATAAATAGGTGTTTAAATTACAAATATGAAATAAAAAAAATAGGTAAATGTATTGAAATGAGTGATACAGTACATCATGTGTGCACCCCTGTGTAGGGTAAATCATGTGCAATTATTGCTTTGGGCAGAAACAGTTATTTATTTATTCCATGTTAAAGAAATGTATTCCAAGGACGGTTTAGATTATCAATTTCATAAATGCTGAAAACAAGTTAGCTTTGAAATAAAATGTAAACTTATTTGAGTCTTAAGAACAGATTATTTGTTCACTGTACGTACAATATATAACCGCTAATCAACTGCTCAAAAACCCAGAAAACAATAGGGATCTTTTGATTTGATTTTCAGGCATGCTGGTTCGGTCAATCTTTCTTCAGATATTGTTGAAAGCTCACCAGTCTATAGTAAATTACCGATGGCCTGGGGAGGATTCCCCCAATAATATGCTTGCATTGTACAGCCCGTGAATGTATTGCAGAAATTATTTTACACTACAGTAAAATGGATTAAAATTTATTAAACTGGGACGAAGTGTATGGAGTGACTTTGTTTCGCTTTTTCGGATCTCTGGTGATGGAGGTATAACGCACTGATGTTTACAAAGTCTCACACAGCCTTCCTTCCTCCTTATCTGTAAACTGTATATACATCATAATTTCAAACAGTAATGCATAATGCCTCTAGAGATTATAATTATCAGACGATAAAACATTATTTGCGCTGCAGATTAAGCAGACAAAACAGCTGATATTATGATTTATTGAGTGCAAAGTAACGGTGCTTAGTAGATTCACTGAGAGTGTCTGATGCTTATGAATTCTTAAAGGTCTCAAAAGCACATTAAATTATTTAACTTGCTAGGCTGCAGGAATGTCACTTGCATAAGAAACAGGAGGCTGGTAATTTCACTGACAGGGAAGAACATGCTGCTAGAAAAGAACATGACTGTTTGGTCTCACTCCTGAACCAGTCAAATTAACACTGATTAGATTAAAGAAATAAGAGGTCAACAAGCAAGAACTACAGGTTCATTTCAAGTGACATAATCATTCAGCTACCAATATAATAAAACACAATATATTATGTAACTGCTGGTGTTGAATGTTTTGTAATTACAGAAATCTAAACCTAATATTATTCAGAAATATACATGTAAATATTGGAACCTTTTTGAAAAAAAACTTCATTTATATATGGATTTTGCACTTCAGAATTTCTTTCTACAAGTTTAATGAAGAGCACTGTGTGGAATCTCTCAGAGCACAATCTTGTAACAAAGGTACAATAGCATTAGCTTAGCAAACAAACACATACAACTATTGAATCATTTATAAGCAGCTCTACAGTACTATTCAAAACCTTAATGTAAGCTGCAGACTTGGTAGAAGGGGGGAGCTGTATGCAGAAATGTATGGTATCAGAATATACACCCACGCACCATGCAGGAAGATCAGAACCCTTGCAGGAAAATTCCTCTGTTGGGAAAGTATGCTACTCTGCAATACTCAGACAGAAAATGAGAAGAAAACCAGAAAAAGAAAAAAAATAGAACTTTTTACAATCAATATAAAAGGTGAAGTTTATCACAACCATTACAGAATACGGCGAGTAGTAGTCTGATGGCAATCCACAGAAACTGAAAGTCCATTCAACATGTCATAGGTCATCCACATTCCAAATGGTGTTTCTCAATGCATGGGAATACGTTTTCTTACATTTATTATAAGACTTTCGAACACAATAGCTAGAAAAGTGATAAAGACACAGATTGATCTCACCAACAGTTCAGTGTGTTTTGCCGTCCCAAAGCCGGTTATAGGCACTCCATCAGCCTTCATTACCGAGCTGACCATCCTGTCCTGCCTGCTTACCATCATAGCTGCCCTACAGAGCTTCACTCCTGCTAAGAATATTTCCAAAACGGCTACATTCACAAGTGGAGTAAATATCCTTATATTTGGATACCTGCTGCATATTCCAACTAGATTTTTATTGAGGACACCAGCTGGTACTATACTTTATAGGACTTTCCTAATAACCCAAAGGCATGGTAAAATAAGAATTTACTTACCGATAATTCTATTTCTCGGAGTCCGTAGTGGATGCTGGGGTTCCTGAAAGGACCATGGGGAATAGCGGCTCCGCAGGAGACAGGGCACAAAAGTAAAGCTTTCCGATCAGGTGGTGTGCACTGGCTCCTCCCCCTATGACCCTCCTCCAAGCCAGTTAGGTACTGTGCCCGGACGAGCGTACACAATAAGGGAGGAATTTTGAATCCCGGGTAAGACTCATACCAGCCACACCAATCACACCGTACAACTTGTGATCTAAACCCAGTTAACAGTATGATAACAGCGGAGCCTCTGAAAAGATGGCTCACAACAATAATAACCCGATTTTTGTAACTATGTACAAGTATTGCAGATAATCCGCACTTGGGATGGGCGCCCAGCATCCACTACGGACTCCGAGAAATAGAATTATCGGTAAGTAAATTCTTATTTTCTCTATCGTCCTAGTGGATGCTGGGGTTCCTGAAAGGACCATGGGGATTATACCAAAGCTCCCAAACGGGCGGGAGAGTGCGGATGACTCTGCAGCACCGAATGAGAGAACTCCAGGTCCTCCTTAGCCAGGGTATCAAATTTGTAGAATTTAGCAAACGTGTTTGCCCCTGACCAAGTAGCTGCTCGGCAAAGTTGTAAAGCCGAGACCCCTCGGGCAGCCGCCCAAGATGAGCCCACCTTCCTTGTGGAATGGGCATTTACATATTTTGGCTGTGGCAGGCCTGCCACAGAATGTGCAAGCTGAATTGTATTACACATCCAACTAGCAATAGTCTGCTTAGAAGCAAGAGCACCCAGTTTGTTGGGTGCATACAGGATAACAGCAAGTCAGTTTTCCTGACTCCAGCCGTCCTGGAACATATTTTCAGGGCCCTGACAACATCTAGCAACTTGGAGTCCTCCAAGTCCCTAGTAGGTGCAAGGCACCACAATAAGCTGGTTCAGGTGAAACACTGACACCACCTTAGGGAGAGAACTGGGGACGAGTCCGCAGCTCTGCCCTGTCCGAATGGACAAACAGATATGGGCTTTTTTGAGAAAAAACCACCAATTTGACACTCGCCTGGTCCAGGCCAGGGCCAAGAGCATGGTCACTTTTCATGTGAGATGCTTCAAATCCACAGATTTGACTGGTTTTAAACCAATGTGATTTGAGGAATCCCAGAACTACGTTGAGATCCCACAGTGCCACTGGAGGCACAAAAGGGGGTTGTATATGCAATACTCCCTTGACAAACTTCTGGACTTCAGGAACTGAAGCCAATTCTTTCTGGAAGAAAATCGACAGGGCCGAAATTTGAACCTTAATGGACCCCAATTTGAGGCCCATAGACACTCCTGTTTGCAGGAAATGCAGGAAACGACCGAGTTGAAATTTCTTTGTGGGGCCTTCCTGGCCTCACACCACGCAACATATTTTCGCCACATGTGGTGATAATGTTGTGCGGTCACCTCCTTTCTGGCTTTGACCAGGGTAGGAATGACCTCTTCCGGAATGCCTTTTTCCCTTAGGATCCGGCTTTCCACCGCCATGCCGACAAACGCAGCTGCGGTAAGTCTTGGAACAGACATGGTACTTGCTGAAGCAAGTCCCTTCTTAGCGGCAGAGGCCATAAGACCTCTGTAAGCATCTCTTGAAGTTCCGGGTACCAAGTCCTTCTTGGCCAATCCGGAGCCATGAGTATAGTTCTTACTCCTCTACGTCTTATAATTCTCAGCACCTTAGGTATGAGAAGCAGAGGAGGGAACACATACACCGACTGGTACACCCACGGTGTTACCAGAACGTCCACAGCTATTGCCTGAGGGTCTCTTGACCTGGCGCAATACCTGTCCCGTTTTTTGTTCAGACGGGACGCCATCATGTCCACCTTTGGTATTTCCCAACGGTTTACAATCATGTGGAAAAAACTTCCCGATGAAGTTTCCACTCTCCCGGGTGGAGGTCGTGCCTGCTGAGGAAGTCTGCTTCCCAGTTTCCATTCCCGGGATGAAACACTGCTGACAGTGCTATCACATGATTTTCCGCCCAGCGAAAAGTCCTTGCAGTTTTTGCCATTGCCCTCCTGCTTCTTGTGTCGCCCTGTCTGTTTACGTGGACGACTGCCGTGATGTTTTTCCCACTGGATCAATACCGGCTGACCTTGAAGCAGAGGTCTTGCTAAGCTTAGAGCATTATAAATTTACCCTTAGCTCCAGTATATTTATGTGGAGAAAAGTCTCCAGACTTGATCACACTCCCTGGAAATTTTTTCCTTGTGTGACTGCTCCCCAGCCTCTCGGGCTGGGCTCCGTGGTCACCAGCATCCAATCCTGAATGCCGAATCTGCGGCCCTCTAGAAGATGAGCACTCTATAACCACCACAGGAGAGACACCCTTGTCCTTGGATAATAAGAATTTACTTACCGATAATTCTATTTCTCGGAGTCCGTAGTGGATGCTGGGGTTCCTGAAAGGACCATGGGGAATAGCGGCTCCGCAGGAGACAGGGCACAAAAGTAAAGCTTTCCGATCAGGTGGTGTGCACTGGCTCCTCCCCCTATGACCCTCCTCCAAGCCAGTTAGGTACTGTGCCCGGACGAGCGTACACAATAAGGGAGGAATTTTGAATCCCGGGTAAGACTCATACCAGCCACACCAATCACACCGTACAACTTGTGATCTAAACCCAGTTAACAGTATGATAACATCGGAGCCTCTGAAAAGATGGCTCACAACAATAATAACCCGATTTTTGTAACTATGTACAAGTATTGCAGATAATCCGCACTTGGGATGGGCGCCCAGCATCCACTACGGACTCCGAGAAATAGAATTATCGGTAAGTAAATTCTTATTTTCTCTATCGTCCTAGTGGATGCTGGGGTTCCTGAAAGGACCATGGGGATTATACCAAAGCTCCCAAACGGGCGGGAGAGTGCGGATGACTCTGCAGCACCGAATGAGAGAACTCCAGGTCCTCCTTAGCCAGAGTATCAAATTTGTAGAATTTAGCAAACGTGTTTGCCCCTGACCAAGTAGCTGCTCGGCAAAGTTGTAAAGCCGAGACCCCTCGGGCAGCCGCCCAAGATGAACCCACCTTCCTTGTGGAATGGGCATTTACATATTTTGGCTGTGGCAGGCCTGCCACAGAATGTGCAAGCTGAATTGTATTACACATCCAACTAGCAATAGTCTGCTTAGAAGCAAGAGCACCCAGTTTGTTGGGTGCATACAGGATAACAGCAAGTCAGTTTTCCTGACTCCAGCCGTCCTGGAACATATTTTCAGGGCCCTGACAACATCTAGCAACTTGGAGTCCTCCAAGTCCCTAGTAAGTGCAAGGCACCACAATAAGCTGGTTCAGGTGAAACACTGACACCACCTTAGGGAGAGAACTGGGGACGAGTCCGCAGCTCTGCCCTGTCCGAATGGACAAACAGATATGGGCTTTTTTGAGAAAAAACCACCAATTTGACACTCGCCTGGTCCAGGCCAGGGCCAAGAGCATGGTCACTTTTCATGTGAGATGCTTCAAATCCACAGATTTGACTGGTTTTAAACCAATGTGATTTGAGGAATCCCAGAACTACGTTGAGATCCCACAGTGCCACTGGAGGCACAAAAGGGGGTTGTATATGCAATACTCCCTTGACAAACTTCTGGACTTCAGGAACTGAAGCCAATTCTTTCTGGAAGAAAATCGACAGGGCCGAAATTTGAACCTTAATGGACCCCAATTTGAGGCCCATAGACACTCCTGTTTGCAGGAAATGCAGGAAACGACCGAGTTGAAATTTCTTTGTGGGGCCTTCCTGGCCTCACACCACGCAACATATTTTCGCCACATGTGGTGATAATGTTGTGCGGTCACCTCCTTTCTGGCTTTGACCAGGGTAGGAATGACCTCTTCCGGAATGCCTTTTTCCTTTAGGATCCGGCTTTCCACCGCCATGCCGACAAACGCAGCTGCGGTAAGTCTTGGAACAGACATGGTACTTGCTGAAGCAAGTCCCTTCTTAGCGGCAGAGGCCATAAGACCTCTGTAAGCATCTCTTGAAGTTCCGGGTACCAAGTCCTCTTACTCCTCTACGTCTTATAATTCTCAGCACCTTAGGTATGAGAAGCAGAGGAGGGAACACATACACCGACTGGTACACCCACGGTGTTACCAGAACGTCCACAGCTATTGCCTGAGGGTCTCTTGACCTGGCGCAATACCTGTCCCGTTTTTTGTTCAGACGGGACGCCATCATGTCCACCTTTGGTATTTCCCAACGGTTTACAATCATGTGGAAAAAACTTCCCGATGAAGTTTCCACTCTCCCGGGTGGAGGTCGTGCCTGCTGAGGAAGTCTGCTTCCCAGTTTCCATTCCCGGGATGAAACACTGCTGACAGTGCTATCACATGATTTTCCGCCCAGCGAAAAGTCCTTGCAGTTTTTGCCATTGCCCTCCTGCTTCTTGTGTCGCCCTGTCTGTTTACGTGGGCGACTGCCGTGATGTTTTTCCCACTGGATCAATACCGGCTGACCTTGAAGCAGAGGTCTTGCTAAGCTTAGAGCATTATAAATTTACCCTTAGCTCCAGTATATTTATGTGGAGAAAAGTCTCCAGACTTGATCACACTCCCTGGAAATTTTTTCCTTGTGTGACTGCTCCCCAGCCTCTCGGGCTGGGCTCCGTGGTCACCAGCATCCAATCCTGAATGCCGAATCTGCGGCCCTCTAGAAGATGAGCACTCTATAACCACCACAGGAGAGACACCCTTGTCCTTGGATATAGGGTTATCCGCTGATGCATCTGAAGATGCGATCCGGACCATTTGTCCAGCAGATCCCACTGAAAAGTTCTTGCGTGAAATCTGCCGAATGGAATTGCTTCGTAGGAAGCCACCATTTTTACCAGGACCCTTGTGCAATGATGCACTGTTTTTAGGAGGTTCCTGACTAGCTCGGATAACTCCCTGGCTTTCTCTTCCGGGAGAAACACCTTTTTCTGGACTGTGTCCAGAATCATCCCTAGGCACAGCAGACGTGTCGTCGGGATCAGCTGCGATTTTGGAATATTTAGAATCCACCCGTGCTGTTGTAGCAGTATCCGAGATAGTGCTACTCCGACCTCCAACTGTTCCCTGGACTATGCCCTTATCAGGAGATCGTCCAAGTAAGGGATAATGAAGACGCCTTTTCTTCGAAGAAGAATCATCATTTCGGCCATTACCTTTGTAAAGACCCGGGGTGCCGTGGACAATCCAAACGGCAGCGTCTGAAACTGATAGTGACAGTTCTGCACCACGAACCTGAGGTACCCTTAGTGAGAAGGGCAAATTTGGGACATAGAGGTAAGCATCCCTGATGTCCCGGGACACTATATAGTCCCCTTCTTCCTGGTTCGTTATCACTGCTCTGAGTGACTCCATCTTGATTTGAACCTTTGTAAGTGTTCAAAAAAAATTTTTAGAATAAGTCTCACCTAGCCTTCTGGCTTCAGTACCACAATATAGTGTGGAATAATACCCCTTTTCTTGTAGTAGGAGGGGTAATTTAATTATCACCTGCTGGGAATACAGCTTGTGAATTTTTTTCCCATACTGCCTCCTTGTCGGAGGGAGACCTTGGTAAAGCAGACTTCAGGAGCCTGCGAAGGGGAAACGTCTCGACATTCCAATCTGTACCCCTGGGATACTACTTGTAGGATCCAGGGGTCCTGTACGGTCTCAGCGCCATGCTGAGAACTTGTCAGAAGCGGTGGAACGCTTCTGTTCCTGGGAATGGGCTGCCTGCTGCAGTCTTCTTCCCTTTCCTCTATCCCTGGGCAGATATGATCTTATAGGGACGAAAGGACTGAGGCTGAAAAGACGGTGTCTTTTTCTGCAGAGATGTGACTTAGGGTAAAAAACGGTGGATTTTCCAGCAGTTGCCGTGGCCACCAGGTCCGATGGACCGACCCCAAATAACTCCTCTTCCTTTATACGGCAATACACCTTTGTGCCGTTTGGAATCTGCATCACCTGACCACTGTCGTGTCCATAACATCTTCTGGCAGTTATGGACATCGCATTTACTCATGATGCCAGAGTGCAAATATCCCTCTGTGCATCTCGCATATATAGAAATGCATCCTTTAAATGCTCTATAGTCAATAAAATACTGTCCCTGTCAAGGGTATCAATATTTTTAGTCAGGGAATCCGACCAAGCCACCCCAGCTCTGCACATCCAGGCTGAGGTGATCGCTGGTCGCAGTATAACACCAGTATGTGTGTATATACTTTTTATGATATTTTCCAGCCTCCTGTCAGCTGGTCCTTGAGGACGGCCCTATCTATAGACGGTACCGCCACTTGTTTTGATAAGCGTGTGAGCGCCTTATCCACCCTAAGGGGTGTTTCCCAACGCGCCCTAACTTCTGGCGGGAAAGGGTATACCGCCCATAATTTTCTATCGGGGGGAACCCACGCATCATCACACACTTTATTTAATTTATCTGATTCAGGAAAAACTATGGTAGTTTTTTCACATCCCACATAATACCCTCTTTTGTGGTACTTGTAGTATCAGAAATATGTAACACCTCCTTCATTGCCTTTAACGTGTGGCCCTAATAAGGAATACGTTTGTTTATTCACCGTCGACACTGGATTCAGTGTCCCTGTCTGTGTCTGTGTCGACCGACTAAAGTAAACGGGCGTTTTTAAAACCCCTGACGGTGTTTTTGAGACGTCTGGACCGGTACTAATTGTTTGTCGGCCGTCTCATGTCGTCAACCGACCTTGCAGCGTGTTGACATTATCACGTAATTCCCTAAATAAGCCATCCATTCCGGTGTCGACTCCCTAGAGAGTGACATCACCATTACAGGCAATTGCTCCGCCTCCTCACCAACATCGTCCTCCTACATGTCGACACACACGTACCGACACACAGCACACACACAGGGAATGCTCTGATAGAGGACAGGACCCACTAGCCCTTTGGAGAGACAGAGGGAGAGTTTGCCAGCACACACCAAAAACGCTATAATTATATAGGGACAACCTTATATAAGTGTTTTCCCTTATAGCATCTTTTTTATATATTTCTAGCGCCAAATTAGTGCCCCCCCTCTCTGTTTTAACCCTGTTTCTGTAGTGCAGTGCAGGGGAGAGCCTGGGAGCCTTCCCTCCAGCCTTTCTGTGAGGGAAAATGGCGCTGTGTGCTGAGGAGATAGGCCCCGCCCCTTTTTCGGCGACCTCGTCTCCCGCTCTTAACGGATTCTGGCAGGGGTTAAATATCTCCATATAGCCTCCGGAGGCTATATGTGAGGTATTTTTAGCCAAAATAGGTATTCATTTGCCTCCCAGGGCGCCCCCCTCCCAGCGCCCTGCACCCTCAGTGACTGCCGTGTGAAGTGTGCTGAGAGGAAAATGGCGCACAGCTGCAGTGTTGTGCGCTACCTTTAGAAGACTGAGGAGTCTTCTGCCGCCGATTCTGGACCTCTTCTTACTTCAGCATCTGCAAGGGGGCCGGCGGCAAGGCTCCGGTGACCATCCAGGCTGTACCTGTGATCGTCCCTCTGGAGCTGATGTCCAGTAGCCAAGAAGCCAATCCATCCTGCACGCAGGTGAGTTCACTTCTTCTCCCCTAAGTCCCTCGTTGCAGTGATCCTGTTGCCAGCAGGACTCACTGTAAAATAAAAAACCTAAGCTAAACTTTTCTAAGCAGCTCTTTAGGAGAGCCACCTAGATTGCACCCTTCTCGGCCGGGCACAAAAATCTAACTGGCTTGGAGGAGGGTCATAGGGGGAGGAGCCAGTGCACACCACCTGATCGGAAAGCTTTACTTTTGTGCCCTGTCTCCTGCGGAGCCGCTATTCCCCATGGTCCTTTCAGGAACCCCAGCATCCACTAGGACGATAGAGAAAATATACTATAAGTGCGGAGTTTTGTATACCTCTGCATAGTCTTTGAAGTGCTGATTTAGATGCTTTTTATATACTCTATAGCTGGCTACTAATTAGTGTGGGCACATAGCCACCAAACATCTAACTCAAAGTAGGTCCTGAATATCAAACTGCAGTACTCATTTATTTTGAATGCTTTATTATTCATATACAGTATGGAGAGTTCAGAGTTAAGTGACATAATGGTCAATTTTGAGAAAACTGGGTACAGGAAGGTTTTTGGAGGCATGACGGATTTGTGTCATTTATGGCAGGAGTGACGGCATGTTAGTTTTCTTTTTTTCAGTCTTACTGTACATAAATAAGTTGTTTCCACTGTACCATGGTGTTAATAGTAAGCTCTATGCATGTTAATAAATTGTTTCTGATGCACATCTGACACGTTTTGTTGACCTCTGTGCCTGTCCATCCCAGTCTGCGCTGTCTGTTGTCTCCAAAGTCTGGCTGCATAGAACTCTCTTGTAAGAAGGTCTATGCATGGCCAAGGAGTGCGGCTTCAGAGGAAGTAGTGATGTTGGGATTGTTTGCCCGGGAGTGGCATCAGAAGGGTGGTTTGCCTGGGGTAACCCCTTGGTTGTGTGGCTGTGGGGGCTGGTTGCCCATGGGGGTTAGCAGCTCGTTAATGTGGCTGTGGGGGGGAATGGGGGGCTCTGTTTGTACAGGGGGTAGCTGCACAACTGTGGAGGGCTAGTTATGTGGGCGCAGGGAGGGTTATGTGGTTAGGTGGGAAGCTGCTCAGAAATGTGGCTTCGGGGAAGGGGGGGTGGACGTGGACTTGGCTTTCAGTTATTTTTTTTTATTTTGTGAAGGGGGGAAGGTATCTAGTTTCTAGAAAGTTGTCAAGTACTTGTCAAGTCCAGTCTTAAGGAACCTCAGCGTCAAGCCCTATATTTTTCCCTGCCGTCAGGATTCTGAAGCCGGTCTTCTGGGCCGCTGGTGTCACGTCCTTCCCTTATTTAGCATAGCTGTGCATCTCGGACACTTACCTTCCACACGCCCTGTATATGCTTTTTTTTTTGTCTGGAGGCTGGTCTTATTAGGTGTGCTGATTGTTTCTATGGGGTCTATTTATGAAGCAGTGAAAAGTGTGGAGAAGTGAGCCAGTGGAGAAGTTGCCCATGGCAGTGCTACTGCCGATGACAAAAGTCTCTCTGTACTGCCGCTAGTGCTTCCTGGATTTGGTCACACCACCCTCAATACCCAGGCCCGTGGCCGCTCTCAGTGGCCCTGCTTGTGTCTGCTGCATTGCTTCTATACCAACTTCACCTTGTGATTCTGACTCTGCTATTACATGTCGCCTGGACCTATTACATGTCGCCTGGACCAACCTCTGCTCATGACCCAGATGCGACTATAAAGCCCTGTTTTGGTTTTTTCTTATTTGTACTTTGGTATAATTCAAAGGCGTTAACAAATGTATAATTATTTGGAAGCTGTTACTGTATGAAGTATCTTCAGTGAAAAGTCTGTAGTTCAGTGAAGTCTGACGTCAAAAAGCAATAAAAATGTACTCAACAAAATGTACACTACTTCAGCTGCTTATAGTAAAGCTGGGTACACACTCTGCGGATCACTCTGCAGATCCTATAAATGCTCCGATCCTCGGAGCGATTATCAGATCAGTGTGCTCTGTGTGTGCTTTCTGTAATCGGATCCCACTGCTGCTGGAGCATTTTTTTTTTTAATTGGCTATCGCTCTTGCATAAACACCTATGCAATGACAAAGCCAATTACCTGATACTTGCATACTGTTGTTTATCCAGCTTTAGTGTAGCTAGGCAACAATCGAGGGCTGGCAATATTTTCATGGGGGCTAAACAAAAGCAGGTGACCAAGGGGTTTATTTGTCATTGAATATTTGTGGCATATCCCCTGAAAATACCAGTTTTTGGGGGATACCCACAAATAATATTTACTGTTCTAGCTACAGGAAACAGGCATACACTCACCAGTCTGCTGGACTTGAACACTTTCACTCTCCGGATTTTCTAAGGTCTAGTGCCTCCTGCAAATATTTTTTCCCACCCAAGATGAAAGCAACTTAAAACATTTTTTTTTTTTTATTCCATTATTACAACGAAAGTTCTGACAAAGCTGGAACCACAATGAGACAATGTGTACCAGAACTAACAGTGGCCGACATACAGTTACTGCGGTACACATAAAAACGGTCTCATGAAGAACAGAAATGATCACAGTTCCTTCATTCGCATACATCATATCGCTAGTGTTAACACCTAGTTGGCTGTGCAGCAGGGCTGATTGGGCAACATCGCTAGCAACCGCGGGCACCAGCATATCGGGCATACACACTTGAACAATATGCCGGGTAGGTCATTCTTATTCAGCCGGAAACATATAGGGCCAATAGCAAAAAAAATAGCAGCGTTATATACCTTAAAATCTAAATATTATTTGAAATTTGAAAGTTTTTGCCACTTTGAAGTTATTTATCAATACCCAATGTTTTTATGGGACATCTTTTATTCACACTGCTTATGGTTTCATAGTCATACTGCTATGAAGTTTCATTTGTGCTGAATTAAGGTTATTTTTATGTTACAGGCTGGCAGTTACAGTATATCCTCAACACCATGATTTTTCAAAACGGTGTACACTACATTTTTGCCACCTTTTTTATTAAATTTTTGAGAAATCCACCTGGAGATCCTTCAAAGCAATTCAGTTGGAAAGACAGCACCAGAACCAACCTCCTTGTTTTATACCCATACCTGAGGAGCTCAGTTGAAGGCTCCTGCTGTTCCTGACCACACATTACTCTATACCCTTTGAGAAGCTTTTGAAGCAAGCCATCCTAAGTTCCATTATAAATTTACTGCAAGGTAACAAGCTGAAAAATCACTAAAACAATCCAATCTGTCACCACTTTGTTCAAATATTAAATAAAACATTAATTTATGCAGAGTTTTTCAGTGCTTCAGGACTGTGAAGTGCACATGTGGCACAACCCAGAGATTTAAGCAATTTCCTTATGTCAGTTTACTGTATTTGTATAACAGTGGTTGCCAACAGTGGCCTATTTGTGCCCAATATCTATATGCGGCTTATAAATTGTTATTTTTGTATTTGGATTCAGGAGCTTAAATTTCAATTAATTTTGTCCCTTATTGGAGTGATTTTTACTTGCATAAGTGTAGCATCCCACAATCACGAGGTACCAGCCAATGCTGCTCAGGTCTCTGCAGCCATAGTGAACTAGAGTCCAACAATTCACCAGGCTCATCTAGCGGGATGAGCACATGAGCAGCCTGAAGTGGCAGAATTATCAAATTATGTTTACTAAAATAAAATGTGAAAAAGTGTGTTTTCACACCCTTTTCAGATTTTTTTAGTATCACCTGACTGTATGTACGAATGGGCAATTGGAGGAGAATTCACAAAACTCTCCTCCAAGCCTTTAAATTTACACATATTTTTTTTTTAGTAATCAGATCGCACTTCCCATACTTTCATTTGGAAAAGACGATCTGCAAAAAAATAAATAAATAAAAATAAAAATATTTGAGGGTGACCTTTGATAATAACACTATCTTGAGATAGCGTTACAGGGCTTCCCTCCGGTTCCCCGACTCCTGCACAGCCATTCTGCTAGCAGTGAAGGGAGTGCACGGGTCTGGCCCCTGTGATAACTGCATAAAAGAAAAAAAAAACATTTTGAAAAAATTTAAATAAAAGTAACACAGCAACTGCACCCAGGAACTGGTGATCGGTGATCCGGTGAGGGCAGCCGGTCAATCAGATTGCTGTGCTCCTATGACCCCCTGTGCAGTAAAGGGATGCTGTGAAGCAGACATCTCACTTTACAGCACCGGGGGTCACAGAGGAGAACCGCATCAGATGACCATCTGCCCTCCTGGAGCACTGGTCCTGGTGCAGGTAAAGTTGGGCGGGGGGATGTTAGCTAACAGTGCAGCAGCGCATGTTCAGGGTATTTTTCATTAAAAATACCACGAGAACTGCAGCAAGTGGATTCACAGGGACAGCGCTTTCTCGCAAGTTCTGTCCCTGCATGCAATTATTGCTAAATGATTGTGATGTATTCAGTCATCGTAATGCGATTTTGGTAGAATTTATCACAACTGTTCTCTCTCTCAGGGCTTTTTACCACAATCTGTATCTAAGTTGCAGATTGTAATAAATAGACCTGATAGTGAGGACAGCTAGTGACAGCTACAGCTGACTGCTGAGGCAGAGCTGGATAGGGAGGTGATTGGTGGCCGGCACATCAAGGTGAGAGAGAGAGAGAAAGAGAGAGAGAGAGAGAGAGAGAGAGAGAGAGCTCCAGGACTTGGCAGTAGGATTAAATACAGTGGATGAGTGTAAGAAAAAAGGAGGGACTAGTGAACAGAGGAAGGATAATTGGGAGAAAGGACACTAGTCTTACTACCAACCAAGGGCCAATACATGCACAAACCGGCAGCAATGGAGTACTTTCAGGTCACTTATTGATAACCAAACTGTTCACATAAATAATTATTTCCTCTTGGGATTGATGTGCTAGACCAGTGGTTTTCAACCTCGGTCCTCAAGTATCCCCAACAGTTCATGTTTTCCAGGTTTCCTCACAGGATTGCAAGTGAAATAATTTGCTGCACCTGTGGGTCTTTTATAATGTGTCAGTAAATAATGAATACACCTGTTCAACTGCTAGGTGACCTGGAAAACATGAACTGTTGGGGGTACTTGAGCTGTGCTAGAATACACTGTTGATTAACTGGTTCCTGGTTTAGTGATAGTGGGTGCGCATCCTGTCCGCCGGTAAATGGTATGTATTCCCTTTAGACTATTATTTGAGTGTGATCATCTACTTTAGTTTTGTACAGAATCATTAGCATTTGGATGCACTGTATTTGTAACTATGTGGAGACAATATAGAAATGTGCAATTGCTGCAATTTATTATTAATACATTACTGGAGCAAATGCAGGTATGAAGACAAAAAGGCGCTGATCACAAGGTCGACATTCATAATGTAGACAGCAAAGGTCAACATTAATGGTCGACATCTGTGACATGTTGACAGTGACAGAATGAAAACCTCATAAATGTCGACATTGTCATCATGTTGACACGTCCATTAAGGTTATGGGTAGAAATAGCATTAGATGAAAAGCATTGTGTCAACAATAATCAACATGACATGAGTGTCAACATGGTTAATGCAGCTCTCAAAATTGGGGGGTAGGCTCTTGTTATTGAATTATGGTCTTGGCCATGGGTGTGGGGGAGGGGGGCCTCACTGATGTTAGGCAACACCCCTGCTTTAAAATGAAGGAGATGGGGTTACAATGACAAGATGTTGTGCCACGACCAAGGGTTGCCCCCCTTTGGGCAAATTCCACAAAAGTCAGCAAGTATAGGTTAATACTGATATTGAAAATGTCAGTGCAACAATGTTGACATTCTCATGTAGGTACTGTGAATGTGGACAAGGTATACCAGACCCCTGCTGGGTGACATGAGTAGTTTCATTGTTTTACTGCATCAGTCTTGGTGAATCTGCACGTGAATCAAGTGTGAGCCAACGTGACAGTTCACAATTGCACAATAAAATAGGAAGCAATGACTTAGTATTTTAGTTCTACTTATTAAAAGAAAACTAAAATGTTAAAGCAAGTTATTAAAAAAAAAAAAAATAATGACTATCTTTAATAGGGAAAATCCTTCTGTCGCAGACAACCAGAAGATGAAAAACAGTTTAGAAGAACCAGGAGAGGATAAAAATCCTGCATTCTCCAAAGCGAAGTGCTGTGGGTCACTATGGTAACCAGAGACACCAGAGGTTCAAAAAATATTAATAATGTTAACAATTCAAACATTTTAAAACAGCAGGAAATAATCAGCTGATAAAGCAGGTCTACAGGTTTAATTTAAAAAAATAAAAACCATATAGAAGAATGAATTAGAATGACAATATCAAAAGTAGACCAAACATTTAAGCAGAAAGTGTTAATCTGAGAGTCTAAAAGGGTGTATACACACGGTGCGAAGTGTGCTTACGATTTTGACTAAATAGTCAAAATCGTAAAAAAAAAAAAAAATTAGCACATATCGCCAGTGTGTATACAGCTTGTATAGACTGTGCAGGCAAGGCAATTTGGACTATATTTGGTACAATCTAGTTTCTAGTATAGTCAAAATCGTACACACAGTCAAAATCGCAAGTAAATATAGTAAAAATTGGTGGTTCTGGGCTTCGGGGAGTTCAAGGGATATCGCATAGTCAAAATTGGCACTTCAAAATCTCACTGTGTGTATACACCTTTATATGTTTTATATTGCTTTTCATATAAAGGGGACTCATTAGTGACTTCGATATGTACCACTAGTTAAAATGTAGTGAAGGGTGCGAGTTGCCATTGCAACAGCATCTCGTGGCCCGATATCCCCTCCAATACGCGCCCGCTATGGGCAAAATTGTGAGAGTCCAAGCTGTCATGAAGTGTGGATGTTAACTGGATTGACCCTTACAATGTATAAGGATACATTTTTACTTTTTGACTGGCAAACATCTTTTATTTATACTCAATAGTGTATACGCCATATAAAAATGAATAACCATACAATCTATCACAGAGCATGCGGGGCAAAATAAATGAGGGTAAGATGTATCTGAGTAAATGTCAAATTTCTAAAGAAGAAGAATTAGAATTCTATGAGCCATTTATTTTATAAAAATCACTCAATGCTTCAAAATGAGCATTAAAAACCATGACCCAGCACAGCAATATATCATAATTTAGATACATTTGTGGGGGGGGAAAGGAATGGTTGTGTGACTCTCTAGAGCAGGAAAAACCCCTGTAAAATGGAATAAGGAAGATGAACATTGAAGAGTTAACAGACACCATTTCACTGACATTGCAAAAGTTTAATGGGCCCTACACACTGGCCGATAACACTTTAAGTTATCAACGATCACGTTCATTAATGAACGAGATACCGTTATATCTTTCAGTGTGTAGGCATCAATGATGAACGATGCGCGGCCCCGCGCTCGTTCATCGTTGGTGCCGGCTCGTTTGCACATGCAAGCCAATATGGACAATCTTGTCCATATTAGCATGCAGGGCTATGGGGCCGGGTGACTGTGAGTGAAGAAACTTCACTCCTCCCCACGGTCACCCTACCCCCACGCACCGCCGGGTCGTCCATCGGCCGTATCAATCGGCCAGTGTGTAGGGGCTATAAGAGAAAATGAGGATAAAAACAGCGCACTAATCTATAAATCAATTCTACTCCAACAGAGTACATTATGAATATACTACACTTCTTTACAGTATTGTATTTAGGATTTAGGCTTACAAGATGTGTAATAGTTGGGTTCAAGGTTTCTAAAAAAAAAAAAAAGCCCTATTAAAACTAATTTTGTAGAATTGGTACAGATTTATTAATGTGTAATAAAGTGCCATGTAGCGGTCAGCAGCCATTCATAAAATTCTGCTGCCCTAAACCCAGGCCAGTTTGGCCTTTCCAGGAATCTAAAACTGGCTGCCGGGGACTGCGTTAAGCAACAAGAGAGAGAGTGCTGATCATGCACAAGTGATTTTGAGTTGACCTGGCCAAACCATATTATTTTTGCATGCAGGGTAAATACAGGCTGCTTTTGCATGTAGCCCTCAAATGCTGGACAACTTTAGTTTTATACTGCTATTTAGATGTGAGTTTGGTCACTACTGTCTCAAACCTAAATCTCTCTGTACATGTTACGTACATCTCTTCCACCTAGATGCTTTTTTTTTTTTTTTGTATTGCTTTTCTCCCACTTTAGAATCAGGCCCTATATCCTTGAAAAAGTAAAAGGAGATTTACCATTGTTAAAACTCTTTCTGCGAGGTACACTGGATTCCACAGGGAATAACATTGGGGTGTAGAGTTGGATCTTGATCCGAGGCACCAACAGGCTAAAGCTTTGACTGTTCCCAGGATGCACTGCACCGCCTCCTCTATAGCCCCGCCTCCAGGCACTGAAGCTCAGTTTTGTTAACCAGTCCAATGCAGTAGCAGGTAAGAGAGACGGTAGATGTTAGTCACATAGAACCACATTCTCACGACAAGAGAAGGGACTAGCGGCTAATGCCATACAAACCCAAAGAAGCTAAGTGCGTCAGGGTGGGCGCCCTGTGGAATCCAGTGTACCTCGCAGAAAAAGATTTCAAGATTTAATTTATGGTAGATTTAAGTCTACCATAAATCTCCTTTTCTGCAGTGGGGTACACTGGTATTCCACAGGGAATAACATCGGGGATGTCCTAAAGCAGTTCCTCATGGGAGGGGACGCACTGTAGCGGGCAAAAGGACCCAGCGTCCAAAGGAAGCATCCTGGGAGGCGGAAGTATCAAAGGCATAGAACCTGATGAACGTGTTCCCTGAGGACCACGTAGCCGCCTTGCACAATTGTTCAAGGGTCACACCAAGAAGATCCAACCGACCGAGTAGAATGGGCCTTGATAGCAGCAGGAGCTGGGAGCCCAGCCTGTACATAAGCATGTGCAATCACCATTCTAATCTATCTGGCCAAGGTCTGCTTGGAAGCAGGCCAGCCACGTTTGTGAAAACCAAACAGTACAAAAAGAGAATCAGATTTCCTAACGGAGGACGTTCTCTTCACATAGATACAGAGAACCCGTACCACATCCAAAGACCGCTCTTTGGAAGACAACTCAGGAGAATGAAAGGCCGGAACTA
Organism: Pseudophryne corroboree; assembly: GCF_028390025.1. Classification (NCBI taxonomy): domain Eukaryota; kingdom Metazoa; phylum Chordata; class Amphibia; order Anura; family Myobatrachidae; genus Pseudophryne; species Pseudophryne corroboree. The sequence continues at coordinate 567,957,593 of NC_086444.1, forward strand.
CAATCTCCTGGTTAAGGTGGAAGGAAGACACCACCTTGGGTAAATAACCTGGGCGCGTACTAAGAACCGCCCGGTCACGGTGAAAAATCAAATGGGGAGATTTACAGGATAAGGCACCCAAATCCGAGACCCGTCTAGCTGAAGCAATAGCCAGCAAAAATAGCACCTTAAGGGAAAGCCACTTAAGGTCAGCAGAGGCAAGAGGTTCAAACGGAGACTCTTGCAAGGCCTCCAAAACCACCGACAGATCCCAAGGGGCCACAGGTGGCACATAAGGAGGGTGAATCCGCAACACGCCCTGAGTGAATGTATGAACATCAGGTAGGGCAGCAATCTTTCTCTGAAACCAAACCAACAAGGCAGAGATGTGAACCTTGAGGGAGGCCAAAGTCCAGGCCCTGTTGTAGGCAGGCCAATAGTTTGGCCGTACTAAATTTGAAAACGTCATGATTATGAGACGCACACAAAGTAAAATAAGCATTCCAGACCCTATGATAGAAGCCGTCTTACGGGCCTTCAACATAGTTTGAACGACTGCCTCAGAAAAACCCTTGGACCTCAGGCTGGAAGCTTCAAGAGCCACGCCGTCAAAGCCAGACAGGCCAAGTCCTGGTAAACACAAGGGCCCTGAACGAGGAGGTCTGGCCGTTGTGGAAGTAGAAGGGGACGATCCAACGAGAGGCCCTGTAGATCAGAGAACCAGTGCTGCCTGGGCCACGCTGGAGCGATGAGAAGTAGGTTTCCTCCTTCTTGTTTGAACTTCCGTATTACTCTGGGCAGTAATGACACCGGAGGGAACACATACGGCAGCCAAAAGTTCAATGGGATTGACAGAGCATCCAAGAACGCTGCTGGAGGATCCCTTGTCCTTGCTCCGAAGACCAGAACCTTGTGATTGTGTCGAGAAACCATCAGGTCCACATCTGGAAGGCCCCACTTGTCCACGAGAAGTTGAAAACAATTCTGGATGGAGGCTCCATTCTCCGGCGTGTACATCCTGACGACTGAGGTAGTCCACTTCCCAGTTTAGGACCCCCAGAATGAACACTGCGGATATGGCCGGCAGATGGCGTTCTGCCTACTGAAGGACCCTTGATACTTCCGTCATTGCCATGCGGCTTCGAGTGCCGCCTTGATGATTGATGTGTGCCACCATGGTGGTGATGTCCGATTGTACTTTAACAGGTCTGTTCTGTATCAAATGCTAGGCCATTGTCAATACATTGAACACCGCCCGCAGTTCCAGAATGTTTATCGGGAGTAGAGACTCCTCCTTGGTCCACCAACCTTGAAGGGAGTGTTGTTCCAACACCGCGCCCCAACCTCTCAGACTGGCATCCGTCGTCAGCAGGACCCAGTTGGATATCCAGAAGGGACGGCCCCTGCTCAATCGATGGTCCTGAAGCCACCAGCTCAGTGACATGCAGACCTCCGGAGACAAGGAGATCATGTGAGATCTGATCCGGTGAGGCAGGCCGTCCCACTTGGTCAGAATCAACTTCTGCAGAGGGCGAGAATGGAATTGAGCATACTCCACCATGTCAAAAGCCGACACTATGAGACCTAGCACTTGCATTGCCGAATGAATCGACACTTGCGGACGAGATAGGAAGCATCGAATCCTATCCTGAAGTTTCAGGACCTTCTCCAGAGACAAGAACAACCGCTGGTTGTGAGTGTCCAATAACGCTCCCAGGTGTACCATGCTCCGAGCTGGAACCAGGGATGATTTCTTCCAATTGGCAAGCCACCCGTGGGCTGTCATGACCTGGACAGTCAGATCTAGATGACGCAGGAGAATTTCTGGGGAATTTGCCAGGATCAACAAATCGTCTAGGTACAGTAGGATCCTGACCCCTTGACGGCGGAGTGTAGCCGTCATGACCGCCATTACTTTGGTGAAAACTCGGGGAGCCATTGTCAAACCAAAGGGTAACGCCCGAAATTGGTAATGGAGGTTGACCACTGCAAACCTCAGGTACTGCTGATGAGACACTGCAATAGGAATATGCAGGTAGGCATCCTGTATGTCCAGGGAGACTATATAGTCCCCAGGCTCCAAGGCCAGAACAATAGGGCGCAAAGTTACATACTTGTTCATGGACTTCAGATTGAGAATGGGCCGCGAGGACCCGGTCTGTTTCAGGACTAGAAACAGCGGCACCTGTGCTACCACTCCTGTGGTCAGGAGGGAATGTACCACCGAATGCAGGGTGTATGCTTTTGCCGGATCCAGAGGAACACCTGTCAGGCAAAATCGATGAGGGGGGCGATTCTTGAAGGGTACGGCGTAACCTCGAGTGACGACTTTCCTTACCCAGGTATGGGAAGTGGTCTTCAACCATTCCTGGACAAAATCTAGAAGTCGCCCCCCCCCCACCCTGGGATCCCCCAGAGGGCGGCCCACCCCGTCATGCGGCAGGCTTGTCAGTTTTGGAAGCAGGCTGACGGGCAGCCCAGGCTCGCTTCGGTCTGGGCTTTGCAGGTCTGGAAGCACGAGCTTGCTTTGGGTACGCCTGACCCTTTGCTTTACCTGGAGGACAAAAGGGCCGAGGAAAAGTACTTTTAGCCTTCTGTGCGGAAGGAGCTGTACTAGGTAGGCAAGCTGTTTTAGCACTAGCCAGATCAGCCACAATCTTATTGAGGTCTTCTCCAAAGAGAATGTCTCCCTTGAAAGGAAGCACCTCCAGGGTTTTCTTGGAATCCATATCCACCGACCAGGATCTCAACCAAAGGATACGTCTGGCCAAGACTGATGTAGTAGCAGCCTTGGCCGCCAGTACCCCGGCATCGGAGGCCACCTCCTTAAGGTACAGGGAAGCCGTGGTAATATATGAGAGACATTGTCTAGCATGCTCAGATGCGTTGGAAGGCAGCTCCGCCTCAAGTTCCTGAGCTCACGTCTCAAACATCTTCAGCAGCCCATGTTGCTGCAATGGTTGGCCTATGCACAGTCCCAGGTAGGGTGTAAATCACTTTCAAACAACCCTCCACACGTCTATCCGTCGGTTCCTTCAGAGAGGTGATGGTAGTTACTGGCAGAGCATAGGAAACTACCATGCGTGCCACATGAGAATGTACAGGTGGAGGAGTTTCCCAATTTTTACATAGCTCCGCAGAGGGGGGATAACGAGCCAACAGTCTCTTATGCGGTGTGAATTTCGTTCCCGAGTTTTCCCAGGATTCCTGACGATTCCAGGTGTTGAGAATGAGGTAAAAAAAAAAAACTTGTATTTTTAGAGACAGACACAGGCTCAGGTTCATGAGAGACCTGAAGAATGAGCCTGATAGCCTCAATCAAATCAGAGACATCCACCATTGACTTCCCTTCCCCATCAGAGCATCTGAGTCAGTGTCTGTGGGGTCAGTATATGCACCATCCTCCTCAGAGGATGTGTGTGGAGTAGCAGTGGATTGTGAGGAAGCGGCGGCCCGTTTAGAAGACGTCTTAGTCTTAGGTGGGCGAGAGTGAGATTTGAACTTAGTCAGTGACCGGTTCAAGTGCTGTAACTGAGTGGAAATTTGATACAGAATAACTGCAGAATAACGGCAGAATAACTGCAGGGACCATAAACTGCTGCAGTGGCCCAGGTGGTCCCACAGGGGGTGTCAGTTTAGTTACAAGCGTATTCAACAGCGTGGAAAAGGTAGCCCAAGGTGGGTCATTTGTTACCCCCGATGCTACAGACCCACTGGGGGGTAAGGAACCCACTGAAACTGAATTCTCTGCTGCCATATTTTCCTTCAAAATGTCCGCAGCATCACCACCATGCAATGTGGGAGAAGCCCCAGCTCCGTTGCCTCGTGAAGCTGACACAATATCAGGCAACCTGGTACAATTTTAAGCAGGAATATACCTAGCTAGAACTCCCAGTGTAGTGTGATTTTCCTGTCAGCACAAACCAGGAATTCAGGATATATCTATATAAATATATAGAAAGTGACTATAAATCACAAGAAAAAATACACAGCAAGTATATCCTGTGAAATACCTATATTGTTGAAAAACCTGACACACTTAGCCCCTTCAGGTTATAGAACATAGGAGCAGCACACTGAATGAAATACCCGATACGGCAGCCACGCAGCAGCTACATGCACACACACACATATATAGTCACAAACGTACCATGCAGAAATTATACACCATAAAACTGCACTGGACTAGCAATACAAAGTAATACTCAGTATGGCTATATATGTAAACAATAGATATAACAAAGCACAGTAAATACTGGATGTATATCACATGGTGTTTGTACCACACAGCCCTGAATGTATGCACTCTCTTAACTAACACTGTCCCTTGACAGGTAGAATACTTAAGTGTACTGTAAAATGCACAGCGCTGGCGAGCAGGCGGCTTTACAGAGGAGGATTTGCCCCAGCAGTCCCAGGAACAGCGCAGCTCCGTTGTGATGGCGGCTGACAGGGAGTGAGGGAGAAATATGCAGCTCCAGGGCGGGAACATTTATTGAAATGGCGCCCTGGAGCTGGGGAAGGGGCAACAGGTTAGGCCTTATCCCCCTGCTGGCTTCCCCACTGGGCGCAGCGGGCTTGATTAAAACAGGGTTTTTATGAGAGAAAAACCCTCACCCGTGCCCTGTGTCCCAGTGACTAGTGGAGCGGCTACCCTTTACAGTGGCCGCGCTGGATCACAATTAACAGCGGGCCAAAGAGACCCCTTACCTCCCCGTGTACCTGCGGCCACGCGATCCTGGAGGGCAGCGGCAGGTATGTGTGACTAACAGAAGGACACTGGAGCCTCTGCTGTAGTTACCCGGCAACCAGGGCGCGGGAGTGATGGAGCTGCAGCAAAGATTGTCTTATGTGACATGCATAAAAGCTGCAGCCCTTGAAGTCTTCAAAAGCTCTTCTTTTCTTCTAATTAAGCTAAAATATGGGCTGCAATGGCAGTCCCCCTGTTGATTGCCTGCTTACTGCATGGCACCAACTTACAAACTGAGCTCCTGTGCACGGAGGCGGGGTTATAGAGGAGGCGACGCTGTGCATCTTGGGAACAGTCAAAGCTTTGAGCCTGTTGGTGCCTCGGATCAAGATCCTACTCTACACCCCCCCGATGTTATTCCTTGTGGAGCCCCGTGTACCCCGCAGCAAAAATAGATACTGTTAACGGGGTTACTTTAAGGATTGGTCGCTACTCATGGGCCAGTGCTAAGTGCATGCACCCTGGACTAAAATTTGCCAGCCAGCCCCTTGCACATACGCACAGCATCTATAAATGGGAGACACCAAGGGACTGGGGGCATGCCAACAGCTCACAGAGCGCTGGGCATACCCCCACAGTGATGGACATGGGAATTATGGCTTCTAAATAGCAGCATTACCACAAAGCCATGCTTCTTTACAGAGGTCACACCCTCTTGTTGTGTGTGTGCAGCTTTGCCGTGCAGGAGTCCCGAATCACTCGTCATGAAAGTTGGGAGGTATGCTGGTACAAATCCACACTATTGTTGATGATGACGACGATCAGCAGCATTAGCTTGATGCTTTTCATGGCTGGCTCCTGATCGGCAGATTGTAGCTAATTCTGCTCAACTCATTTAATCTGAGATTTTTAATTTTACATTTACTACTTTTAAGCTTTACAATCACCATAAGGTCATAGGTGTGGGAGTGTTTCTTGCTTAACGCCAACTACACATACCTATAGTTTGGCTCCACGTAGGCTGTATGCTGCACTGGCTATATTTACAGATGTGGATGTAAATAAGTTTAAAATACATCTAGCATTAACCCGGTGCATGTGTGTCTGTACATGGGATGCACCTGGAAAATTAATCTAGGAGTATCATACCCTCCAACTGTACCTTTTTAGCAGGTACGGTACCTTTTTTTATGGTCTGTACCGATTTTTGGCTCTCCAAACTTCCATTTAAAGTAGAGGAAAAGGGGCGTGACCACGCCCACTTTATCCGTGACCACGCCCCCTTTCCTAATTTGTACCGATTTTTATTTGCAAAATGTTGGAGGGTATGGAGTATGCATAAAGTATTTTATCAATTCTATTTGTCCATATTTACATTGAAATCTATTTACAATGTTTCTAACTTTAAAATAAGCCCTATATGCTAAATTGGAAGGCAGTAACGTGACCGGCGGTCAGGAGACTATCTGAGAGACAGTAAGAGATTGCCACACTAAATGGCTTTAGAGGTGGGTGGGTGCTGTCAGTAAACCACAAGTGCCTACTCTCCCAGAAAGTCAGGAAGACTAAAAAGTTTTGGGGAGTTCCCTTAGCAGAGCAGAGAACCTTCCTGTATCCTGCTCACTTCTTATACCACTTTCATACCGTCTGAGGCGGGTCGCACCCGGGAGCCTGACACGGAAGCTCCCAGTGTGCGACCCGCCTCAATACCCCATTTCATACCGCAGACTGCAACCCGGCAATATGCCGGGTTGGTGACGTCAGCTGTGACGCGGCCTGGGCGGTGCTGGGAGATCACATGATCTCCAAGCGCCGCCCGTCCACACACTGTGAACGGGAAACGGGTCGCACTGACCTGGCTCCCGTTCACACTGCACAGCGAGCCGGGTTGAACACGCGTTCAACCCTGCTCGCTAGCAGGGTTGAAATACCGGGTCACTCAACCCGGTATATTGCCCCTGGTACCTTTCACACCGCACAGCAACACGGGTTATGCGCGCTCATGTGCCAATAACCCGTGTTCAAAGCGGCTGGTGTGAAAGGGGTATTAGTGAAGTGTGCAAGATAGTGGCTTGTTGCATAGGCTTGAAAAAATAAGAATTTACTTACCGATAATTCTATTTCTCGGAGTCCGTAGTGGATGCTGGGGTTCCTGAAAAGACCATGGGGAATAGCGGCTCCGCAGGAGACAGGGCTCAAAAGTAAAGCTTTACGATCAGGTGGTGTGTACTGGCTCCTCCCCCTATGACCCTCCTCCAAGCCTCAGTTAGGTACTGTGCCCGGACGAGCGTACACAATAAGGAAGGATTTTGAATCCCGGGTAAGACTCATACCAGCCACACCAATCACACTGTACAACCTGTGATCTGAACCCAGTTAACAGTATGATAACAGCGGAGCCTCTGAAAAGATGGCTCACAACAATAATAACCCGATTTTTGTAACTATGTACAAGTATTGCAGACAATCCGCACTTGGGATGGGCGCCCAGCATCCACTACGGACTCCGAGAACTAGAATTATCGGTAAGTAAATTCTTATTTTCTCTATCGTCCTAGTGGATGCTGGGGTTCCTGAAAAGACCATGGGGATAATACCAAAGCTCCCAAACGGGCGGGAGAGTGCGGATGACTCTGCAGCACCGAATGAGAGAACTCCAGGTCCTCCTTAGCCAGGGTATCAAATTTGTAGGAATTTACAAACGTGTTTGCCCCTGACTAAATAACCGCTCGGCAAAGTTGTAAAGCCGAGACCCCTCGGGCAGCCGCCCAAGATGAGCCCACCTTCCTTGTGGAATGGGCATTTACATATTTTGGCTGTGGCAGGCCTGCCACAGAATGTGCAAGCTGAATTGTATTACACATCCAACTAGCAATAGTCTGCTTAGAAGCAAGAGCACCCAGTTTGTTGGGTGCATACAGGATAACAGCAAGTCAGTTTTCCTGACTCCAGCCGTCCTGGAACATATTTTCAGGGCCCTGACAACATCTAGCAACTTGGAGTCCTCCAAGTCCCTAGTAGGTGCAAGGCACCACAATAAGCTGGTTCAGGTGAAACACTGACACCACCATAGGGAGAGAACTGGGACGAGTCCGCAGCTCTGCCCTGTCCGAATGGACAAACAGATATGGGCTTTTTTGAGAAAAAAACACCAATTTGACACTCGCCTGGTCCAGGCCAGGGCCAAGAGCATGGTCACTTTTCATGTGAGATGCTTCAAATCCACAGATTTGACTGGTTTTAAACCAATGTGATTTGAGGAATCCCAGAACTACGTTGAGATCCCACAGTGCCACTGGAGGCACAAAAGGGGGTTGTATATGCAATACTCCCTTGACAAACTTCTGGACTTCAGGAACTGAAGCCAATTCTTTCTGGAAGAAAATCGACAGGGCCGAAATTTGAACCTTAATGGACCCCAATTTGAGGCCCATAGACACTCCTGTTTGCAGGAAATGCAGGAAACGACCGAGTTGAAATTTCTTTGTGGGGCCTTCCTGGCCTCACACCACGCAACATATTTTCGCCACATGTGGTGATAATGTTGTGCGGTCACCTCCTTTCTGGCTTTGACCAGGGTAGGAATGACCTCTTCCGGAATGCCTTTTTCCCTTAGGATCCGGCGTTCCACCGCCATGCCGACAAACGCAGCTGCGGTAAGTCTTGGAACAGACATGGTACTTGCTGAAGCAAGTCCCTTCTTAGCGGCAGAGGCCATAAGACCTCTGTAAGCATCTCTTGAAGTTCCGGGTACCAAGTCCTTCTTGGCCAATCCGGAGCCATGAGTATAGTTCTTACTCCTCTACGTCTTATAATTCTCAGCACCTTAGGTATGAGAAGCAGAGGAGGGAACACATACACCGACTGGTACACCCACGGTGTTACCAGAACGTCCACAGCTATTGCCTGAGGGTCTCTTGACCTGGCGCAATACCTGTCCCGTTTTTTGTTCAGACGGGACGCCATCATGTCCACCTTTGGTATTTCCCAACGGTTTACAATCATGTGGAAAAAACTTCCCGATGAAGTTTCCACTCTCCCGGGTGGAGGTCGTGCCTGCTGAGGAAGTCTGCTTCCCAGTTTCCATTCCCGGGATGAAACACTGCTGACAGTGCTATCACATGATTTTCCGCCCAGCGAAAAGTCCTTGCAGTTTTTGCCATTGCCCTCCTGCTTCTTGTGTCGCCCTGTCTGTTTACGTGGGCGACTGCCGTGATGTTTTTCCCACTGGATCAATACCGGCTGACCTTGAAGCAGAGGTCTTGCTAAGCTTAGAGCATTATAAATTTACCCTTAGCTCCAGTATATTTATGTGGAGAAAAGTCTCCAGACTTGATCACACTCCCTGGAAATTTTTTCCTTGTGTGACTGCTCCCCAGCCTCTCGGGCTGGGCTCCGTGGTCACCAGCATCCAATCCTGAATGCCGAATCTGCGGCCCTCTAGAAGATGAGCACTCTATAACCACCACAGGAGAGACACCCTTGTCCTTGGATATAGGGTTATCCGCTGATGCATCTGAAGATGCGATCCGGACCATTTGTCCAGCAGATCCCACTGAAAAGTTCTTGCGTGAAATCTGCCGAATGGAATTGCTTCGTAGGAAGCCACCATTTTTACCAGGACCCTTGTGCAATGATGCACTGTTTTTAGGAGGTTCCTGACTAGCTCGGATAACTCCCTGGCTTTCTCTTCCGGGAGAAACACCTTTTTCTGGACTGTGTCCAGAATCATCCCTAGGCACAGCAGACGTGTCGTCGGGATCAGCTGCGATTTTGGAATATTTAGAATCCACCCGTGCTGTTGTAGCAGTATCCGAGATAGTGCTACTCCGACCTCCAACTGTTCCCTGGACTATGCCCTTATCAGGAGATCGTCCAAGTAAGGGATAATTAAGACGCCTTTTCTTCGAAGAAGAATCATCATTTCGGCCATTACCTTGGTAAAGACCCGGGGTGCCGTGGACAATCCAAACGGCAGCGTCTGAAACTGATAGTGACAGTTCTGCACCACGAACCTGAGGTACCCTTAGTGAGAAGGGCAAATTTGGGACATAGAGGTAAGCATCCCTGATGTCCCGGGACACTATATAGTCCCCTCTTCCTGGTTCGTTATCACTGCTCTGAGTGACTCCATCTTGATTTGAACCTTTGTAAGTGTTCAAAAATTTTTTAGAATAAGTCTCACCTAGCCTTCTGGCTTCAGTACCACAATATAGTGTGGAATAATACCCCTTTTCTTGTAGTAGGAGGGGTAATTTAATTATCACCTGCTGGAAATACAGCTTGTGAATTTTTTCCCATACTGCCTCCTTGTCGGAGGGAGACCTTGGTAAAGCAGACTTCAGGAGCCTGCGAAGGGGAAACGTCTCGACATTCCAATCTGTACCCCTGGGATACTACTTGTAGGATCCAGGGGTCCTGTACAGTCTCAGCGCCATGCTGAGAACTTGTCAGAAGCGGTGGAACGCTTCTGTTCCTGGGAATGGGCTGCCTGCTGCAGTCTTCTTCCCTTTCCTCTATCCCTGGGCAGATATGATCTTATAGGGACGAAAGGACTGAGGCTGAAAAGACGGTGTCTTTTTCTGCAGAGATGTGACTTAGGGTAAAAACGGTGGATTTTCCAGCAGTTGCCGTGGCCACCAGGTCCGATGGACCGACCCCAAATAACTCCTCTTCCTTTATACGGCAATACACCTTTGTGCCGTTTGGAATCTGCATCACCTGACCACTGTCGTGTCCATAACATCTTCTGGCAGATATGGACATCGCATTTACTCTTGATGCCAGAGTGCAAATATCCCTCTGTGCATCTCGCATATATAGAAATGCATCCTTTAAATGCTCTATAGTCAATAAAATACTGTCCCTGTCAAGGGTATCAATATTTTTAGTCAGGGAATCCGACCAAGCCACCCCAGCTCTGCACATCCAGGCTGAGGCGATCGCTGGTCGCAGTATAACACCAGTATGTGTGTATATACTTTTTATGATATTTTCCAGCCTCCTGTCAGCTGGTCCTTGAGGACGGCCCTATCTATAGACGGTACCGCCACTTGTTTTGATAAGCGTGTGAGCGCCTTATCCACCCTAAGGGGTGTTTCCCAACGCGCCCTAACTTCTGGCGGGAAAGGGTATACCGCCCATAATTTTCTATCGGGGGGAACCCACGCATCATCACACACTTTATTTAATTTATCTGATTCAGGAAAAACTACGGTAGTTTTTTCACATCCCACATAATACCCTCTTTTGTGGTACTTGTAGTATCAGAAATATGTAACACCTCCTTCATTGCCTTTAACGTGTGGCCCTAATAAGGAATACGTTTGTTTATTCACCGTCGACACTGGATTCAGTGTCCCTGTCTGTGTCTGTGTCGACCGACTAAAGTAAACGGGCGTTTTAAAACCCCTGACGGTGTTTTTGAGACGTCTGGACCGGTACTAATTGTTTGTCGGCCGTCTCATGTCGTCAACCGACCTTGCAGCGTGTTGACATTATCACGTAATTCCCTAAATAAGCCATCCATTCCGGTGTCGACTCCCTAGAGAGTGACATCACCATTACAGGCAATTGCTCCGCCTCCTCACCAACATCGTCCTCATACATGTCGACACACACGTACCGACACACAGCACACACACAGGGAATGCTCTGATAGAGGACAGGACCCACTAGCCCTTTGGAGAGACAGAGGGAGAGTTTGCCAGCACACACCAAAAACGCTATAATTATATAGGGACAACCTTATATAAGTGTTTTCCCTTATAGCATCTTTTTTATATATTTCTAACGCCAAATTAGTGCCCCCCCTCTCTGTTTTAACCCTGTTTCTGTAGTGCAGTGCAGGGGAGAGCCTGGGAGCCTTCCCTCCAGCCTTTCTGTGAGGGAAAATGGCGCTGTGTGCTGAGGAGATAGGCCCCGCCCCTTTTTCGGCGGCCTCGTCTCCCGCTCTTAACGGATTCTGGCAGGGGTTAAATATCTCCATATAGCCTCCGGAGGCTATATGTGAGGTATTTTTAGCCAAAATAGGTTTTCATTTGCCTCCCAGGGCGCCCCCCTCCCAGCGCCCTGCACCCTCAGTGACTGCCGTGTGAAGTGTGCTGAGAGGAAAATGGTGCACAGCTGCAGTGCTGTGCGCTACCTTTAGAAGACTGAGGAGTCTTCTGCCGCCGATTCTGGACCTCTTCTTACTTCAGCATCTGCAAGGGGGCCGGCGGCAAGGCTCCGGTGACCATCCAGGCTGTACCTGTGATCGTCCCTCTGGAGCTGATGTCCAGTAGCCAAGAAGCCAATCCATCCTGCACGCAGGTGAGTTCACTTCTTCTCCCCTAAGTCCCTCGTTGCAGTGATCCTGTTGCCAGCAGGACTCACTGTAAAATAAAAAACCTAAGCTAAACTTTTCTAAGCAGCTCTTTAGGAGAGCCACCTAGATTGCACCCTTCTCGGCCGGGCACAAAAATCTAACTGAGGCTTGGAGGAGGGTCATAGGGGGAGGAGCCAGTACACACCACCTGATCGTAAAGCTTTACTTTTGTGCCCTGTCTCCTGCGGAGCCGCTATTCCCCATGGTCTTTTCAGGAACCCCAGCATCCACTAGGACGATAGAGAAAGGGGATTAATTCCCCGAAAAGTTGTACAACAAACTGCACTATTTTGCAGTATGAGGGGAGTGTGCCAGTTCTGTACCCCCCTTGCCTAGTCCCAGCATAAACTCATCAGTACGTTCCCCTGCATTTTAGCCATCTTAATCATCAGCTTCTCCTTCATGTTGGCTGCTCCTGGCTGGGTGCTGTGGAACCTCCTGGATGTCACCTGACACTGCATCAAGCCATGCCCCCCTCAGTGAGGAAGATCAGGCAGCTGCCTCACCTTGTGCTTTTTTTTTTTTGGCAGTATTATTGGCCACGCGCCCAGCTTCAGTAAGTTTCTATCATAGAGGGGTGGGCTGAGCTTATACAGTAGCTGCCTCACCTATGGTGTCTCCCCAACAGCCCCTGTATTTTGTAGATGAGCGCTGCAAATTTGATGAGTTTTGACTCTGGAGGGAGAATAAATAGCGTGGGCTCATTTGCATTCGCCAAGCTGCCGGCATGCTGGCGGTTGACTGTCGGCATAACATACTACACCCAAAATGAACAATTAAACATGAACTCTGAAAAGGTTGTTTTGCAGGATTTTACAGATTAAAGGGAACAAGCAATATAACCATGGGTGCTAAAAGTATATATATATATACACCCACACACACACACACACACACACACACACACACACACACACACACACACACACACACACACACACAATAATTGGCTTGGATGTCAGAGGTTAGTCTGAGTAGTAATGACAATTTCCAGGGCTGCAATTTAGGGGAGCATGTGCCCCGGGTGCCGAATTAGGGGTAAATTTACTAAGATGGGAGTTCTATTTAAGATGGGATGTTGCCCATATCAACCAATCAGATTTTACTTCTCATTTATCTAGCACCTTCTAGAAGATAATACCTGGAATCCGATTGGTTGCTATGGGCAACATCCCATCTTAAATGGAACTCCCATCTTAGTAAATTTACCCCACAGAGGGGTTGTTGAGACAATTGACGGCAGCATAGTAGGATGAGAGGAGAGCATAGGCTGCAGCAGGCAGAGGTCAGTGCCATGAGGGAGGCAGACATCCGTAGGCGCTGTGTTGCATGCATCACCGAGGAGGGGGCAGAGATTACTCCCTGGCTAGAATAATCAATATGAATCATCACCAAAGGAAGGGGTGTTTGTTCTGCTCATCCCATGCACAATTACTGACAGGGGAGCAGGGGACAGGAGACCACTCTGATCAACACCCTATTGGTGGGAGATCCTGTGCCAGGAGGTAAGAGTTAGGCATGGGAGGTGCAAACAGCAGTGAGGGTCCCACCTGTGCCTTTATGTGTGCAACAGGGAAGAAGTAAAGTAGACAATTTCCATATGGTGCACACATCCCATACATAGGCCCTCATTCCGAGTTGATCGGTCGCAAGGCGAATTTAGCAGAGTTACACACGCTAAGCCTACGCCTACTGGGAGTGTATCTTAGCTTCTTAAAATTGCGACCGATGTAATCGCAATATTGCGATTACAAACTACTTTGCAGTTTCTGAGTAACTTCAACCTTACTCTGCCTGTGCGATCAGTTCAGTGCTTGTCGTTCCTGGTTTGACGTCACAAACACACCCAGCGTTCGCTCAGACACTCCCCCGTTTCTCCAGCCACTCCTGCGTTTTTTCCGGAAACGGTAGCGTTTTCATCCACACGCCCATAAAACGCTGTGTTTCCGCCCAGTAACACCCATTTCCTGTCAATCACATTACGATCGCCGGAGCGATGAAAAAGCCGTGAGTAAAAATACTATCTTCATTGTTAAATTACTTGGCGCAGTCGCAGTGCGAATATTGCGCATGCGTACTAAGCGGATTTTCATTGCGATGCGATGAAAAATACCGAGCGAACGACTCGGAATGAGGGCCATAGTGCGAACACATAGGGACTCCCATACATAGGGTGCACTGTGCCCCCTTGCACTTCCCCTTGGCTTGGATGGCAACACTCCAGTATTAGGGGTCTATTTACAAAGCCTTGGATGGAGATAACGTGGACAGAGATAAAGTACCAGCCAATTAGCAACTACCTGCCATGTCACAGGCTGCATTTGAAAAATGACAGTTAGGAGCTGGCTGGCTGGGACTTTATCTCCGTGCACTTTATCTCCATCCAAGGCTTAGTAAATAGACCCCTTAATTCTATATTTACTGCCTTGCCCTGGGTTATTTATCACCGTTTTGAAAATAAATATAAAAAAAAAAAATTGTATATGCTTGTGGGGCTATCCCTTACTTATTAAAATAAGAATACATCTGCTTAATTTCAAAGTTATCAACAAATGTGTAAAACAGTGTTCCACTGCCATCTATAGAGTGGCTCAGGCAACTGCTTCATCTGCATGACATCTCAGCTAATACTACACTGCATTACAAACCATAATCACACCAATACAGGTTGAGTATCCCATATCCATATATTCCGAAATACGGAATATTCCGAAATACGGAATTTTTTGACGGAGAGTGAGACAGTGAAACTTTGTTTTCTGATGGCTCAATGTATACAAACTTTGTTTAATAGACAGAGTTATTAAAAATATTGTATTAAATGACCTCCAGGCTGTGTGTATAAGGTGTATATGAAACATAAATGAATTGTGTGAATGTAGATACACTTTGTTTAATGCACAAAGTTATTAAAAATAATGGCTAAAATGACCTTCAGGCTGTGTGTATAAGGTGTATATGAAACATAAATGCATTCTGTGCTTAGACTTAGGTCCCATCACCATGATATCTCATTATGGTATGCAATTATTCCAAAATACGGAAAAATCTGATATCCAAAATGCCTCTGGTCCCAAGCATTTTGGATAAGGGAGACTCAACCTGTATACTATCATAAATGTTAGCTAGCATCAATAGTAAAGCCTAAATTATATTAACTTTTCTCTGACGTCCTAAGTGGATGCTGGGGACTCCGTCAGGACCATGGGGGAATAGCGACTCCGCAGGAGACAGGGCACAAAAGTAAAAGCTTTAGGATCAGGTGGTGTGCACTGGCTCCTCCCCCTATGACCCTCCTCCAAGCCTCAGTTAGGTTTTTGTGCCCGTCCGAGCAGGGTGCAATCTAGGTGGCTCTCCTAAAGAGCTGCTTAGAGTAAAAGTTTTATTAGGTTTTTTATTTTCAGTGAGTCCTGCTGGCAACAGGCTCACTGCAACGAGGGACTTAGGGGAGAAGAAGTGAACTCACCTGCGTGCAGGATGGATTGGCTTCTTAGGCTACTGGACACTAGCTCCAGAGGGACGATCACAGGTACAGCCTGGATGGGTCACCGAAGCCGCGCCGCCGACCCCCTTGCAGATGCTGAAGAGAGAAGAGGTCCAGAAATCGGCGGCTGAAGACTTCTCAGTCTTCATGAGGTAGCGCACAGCACTGCAGCTGTGCGCCATTGCTCTCAGCACACTTCACACCAACGGTCAATGAGGGTGCAGGGCGCTGGGGGGGGCGCCCTGGGCAGCAATGAAAGTACCTATACTGGCTAAAAATACATCACATATAGCCTCTGGGGCTATATGGATGTATTTAACCCCTGCCAGGTTGTCAGAAAAACGGGAGAAGAAGCCCGCCGAAAAGGGGGCAGGGCCTATTCTCCTCAGCACACAGCGCCATTTTCCCTCACAGAACTGCTGGTGGGAAGGCTCCCAGGCTCTCCCCTGCACTGCACTACAGAAACAGGGTTAAAACAGAGAGGGGGGGCACTTATTTGGCGATATGCTTATATATTAAGATGCTATAAGGGAAACACTTATATAAAGGTTGTCCCTGTATAATTATAGCGTTTTGGTGTGTGCTGGCAAACTCTCCCTCTGTCTCCCCAAAGGGCTAGTGGGGTCCTGTCCTCTATCAGAGCATTCCCTGTGTGTGTGCTGGGTGTCGGTACGTGTGTGTCGACATGTATGAGGACGATGTTGGTGAGGAGGCGGAGCAATTGCCTGTAATGGTGATGTCACTCTCTAGGGAGTCGACACCGGAATGGATGGCGTATTTAGGGAATTACGTGATAATGTCAACACGCTGCAAGGTCGGTTGACGACATGACACGGCCGGCAAACAAATTAGTACCTGTCCAGGCGTCTCAAACACCGTCAGGGGCTTTAAAACGCCCATTTACCTCAGTCGGTCGACACAGACACAGACACGGACACTGACTCCAGTGTCGACGGTGAAGAAACAAACGTATTTTCCTTTAGGGCCACACGTTACATGTTAAGGGCAATGAAGGAGGTGTTACATATTTCTGATACTACAAGTACCACAAAAAAGGGTATTATGTGGGGTGTGAAAAAACTACCTGTAGTTTTTCCTGAATCAGATAAATTAAATGAAGTGTGTGATGATGCGTGGGTTTCCCCCGATAGAAAATTATTGGCGGTATACCCTTTCCCGCCAGAAGTTAGGGCGCGTTGGGAAACACCCCTTAGGGTGGATAAGACGCTCACACGCTTATCAAGTGGCGTTACCGTCTCCAGATACGGCCGCCCTCAAGGAGCCAACTGATAGGAGGCTGGAAAATATCCTAAAAAGTATATACACACATACTGGTGTTATACTGCGACCAGCGATCGCCTCAGCCTGGATGTGCAAGGGGTGGCTTGGTCGGATTCCCTGACTATAAATATTGATACCCTTGACAGGGACAGTATTTTATTGACTATAGAGCATTTAAAGGATGCATTTCTATATATGCGAGATGCACAGAGGGATATTTGCACTCTGGCATCAAGAGTAAGTGCGATGTCCATATCTGCCAGAAGATGTTTATGGACACGACAGTGGTCAGGTGATGCAGATTCCAAACGGCACATGGAAGTATTGCCGTATAAAGGGGAGGAGTTATTTGGGGTCGGTCCATCGGACCTGGTGGCCACGGCAACAGCTGGAAAATCCACCTTTTTTACCCCAAGTCACATCTCAGCAGAAAAAGACACCGTCTTTTCAGCCTCAGTCCTTTCGTCCCCATAAGGGCAAGCGGGCAAAAGGCCAGTCATATCTGCCCAGGGAAAGAGGAAAGGGAAGAAGACTGCAGCAGGCAGCCCATTCCCAGGAACAGAAGCCCTCCACCGCTTCTGCCAAGTCCTCAGCATGACGCTGGGGCCGTACAAGCGGACTCAGGTGCGGTGGGGGGTCGTCTCAAGAGTTTCAGCACGCAGTGGCCTCACTCGCAAGTGGACCCCTGGATCCTACAAGTAGTATCCCAGGGGTACAGATTGGAAATTCGAGACGTCTCCCCCTCGCAGGTTCCTGAAGTCTGCTTTACCAACGTCTCCCTCCGACAGGGAGGCAGTATTGGAAACAATTCACAAGCTGTATTCCCAGCAGGTGATAATCAAAGTACCCCTCCTACAACAAGGAAAGGGGTATTATTCCACACTATATTGTGGTACTGAAGCCAGACGGCTTGGTGAGACCTATTCTAAATCTGAAATATTTGAACACTTACATACAAAGGTTCAAATCAAGATGGAGTCACTCAGAGCAGTGATAGCGAACCAGGAAGAAGGGGACTATATGGTGTCCCTGGACATCAGGGATGCTTACCTCCATGTCCCAATTTGCCCTTCTCACCAAGGGTACCTCAGGTTCGTGGTACAGAACTGTCACTATCAGTTTCAGACGCTGCCGTTTGGATTGTCCACGGCACCCCGGGTCTTTACCAAGGTAATGGCCGAAATGATGATTCTTCTTCAAAGAAAATGGACGATCTCCTGATAAGGGCAAGGTCCAGAGAACAGTTGGAGGTCGGAGTAGCACTATCTCAAGTAGTTCTACGACAGCACGGGTGGATTCTAAATATTCCAAAATCGCAGCTGTTTCCGACGACACGTCTGCTGTTCCTAGGGATGATTCTGGACACAGTCCAGAAAAGGGTGTTTCTCCCGGAGAAGAAAGCCAGGGAGTTATCCGAGCTAGTCAGGAACCTCCTAAAACCAGGAAAAGTGTCAGTGCATCATTGCACAAGGGTCCTGGGAAAAATGGTGGCTTCTTACGAAGCGATTCCATTCGGCAGATTTCACGCAAGAACTTTTCAGTGGGATCTGCTGGAAAAATGGTCCGGATCGCATCTTCAGATGCATCAGCGGATAACCCTGTCTCCAAGGACAAGGGTGTTTCTTCTGCGGTGGCTGCAGAGTGCTCATCTACTAAAGGGCCGCAGATTCGGCATTCAGGACTGGGTCCTGGTAACCACGGATGCCAGCCTGAGAGGCTGGGGAGCAGTCACACAGGGAAAAAATTTCCAGGGAGTGTGATCAAGTCTGGAGACTTCTCTCCACATAAATATACTGGAGCTAAGGACAATTTACAATGCTCTAAGCTTAGCAAGACCTCTGCTTCAAGGTCAGCCGGTATTGATCCAGTGGGACAACATCACGGCAGTCGCCCACGTAAACAGACAGGGCGGCACAAGAAGCAGGAGGGCAATGGCAGAAACTGCAAGGATTCTTCGCTGGGCGGAAAATCATGTGATAGCACGGTCAGCAGTGTTCATTCCGGGAGTGGACAACTGGGAAGCAGACTTCCTCAGCAGGCACGACCTCCACCCGGGAGAGTGGGGACTTCATCGGGAAGTCTTCCACATGATTGTGAACCGTTGGGAAAGACCAAAGGTGGACATGATGGCGTCCCGCCTGAACAAAAAACTGGACAGGTATTGCGCCAGGTCAAGAGACCCTCAGGCAATAGCTGTGGACGTTCTGGTAACACCGTGGGTGTACCAGTCGGTGTATGTGTTCCCTCCTCTGCTTCTCATACCCAAGGTACTGAGAATTATAAGACGTAGAGGAGTAAGAACTATACTCGTGGCTCCGGATTGGCCAAGAAGGACTTGGTACCCGGAACTTCAAGAAATGCTCACAGAGGACTCATGGCCTCTGCCGCTAAGAAGGGACTTGCTTCAGCAAGTACCATGTCTGTTCCAAGACTTACCGCGGCTGCGTTTGACGGCATGGCGGTGGAATGCCGGATCCTAAGGGAAAAAGGCATTCCGGAAGAGGTCATTCCTACCCTGGTCAAAGCCAGGAAGGAGGTGACCGCACAACATTATCACCACATGTGGCGAAAATATGTTGCGTGGTGTGAGGCCAGGAAGGCCCCACGAAGAAATTTCAACTCGGTCGATTCCTGCATTTCCTGCAAACAGGAGTGTCTATGGGCCTCAAATTGGGGTCCATTAAGGTTCAAATTTCGGCCCTGTCAATTTTCTTCCAGAAAGAATTGGCTTCAGTTCCTGAAGTCCAGAAGTTTGTCAAGGGAGTACTGCATATACAACCCCCTTTTGTGCCTCCAGTGGCACTGTGGGATCTCAACGTAGTTCTGGGATTCCTCAAATCACATTGGTTTAAACCGCTCAAATCTGTGGATTTGAAATATCTCACATGAAAAGTGACCATGCTGTTGGCCCTGGCGAGTGTCAGAATTGGCGGCTTTGTCTCACAAAGCCCATATCTGATTGTCCATTCGGACAGGGCAGAGCTGCGGACTCGTCCCCAGTTTCTCCCTAAGGTGGTGTCAGCGTTTCACCTGCACCAGCTTATTGTGGTACCTGCGGCTACTAGGGACTTGGAGGACTCCAAGTTGCTAGATGTTGTCAGGGCCCTGAAAATATAGGTTTCCAGGACGGCTGGAGTCAGGAAAACTGACTTGCTGTTATCCTGTAGGCACCCAAAAAACTGGGTGCTCTTGCTTCTAAGCAGACGATTGCTAGTTGGATGTGTAGTACAATTCAGCTTGCACATTCTGTGGCAGGCCTGCCACAGCCAAAATATGTAAATGCCCATTCCACAAGGAAGGTGGGCTCATCTTGGGCGGCTGCCCGAGGGGTCTCGGCTTTACAACTTTGCCGAGCTGCTACTTGGTCAGGGGCACACCCTGGCTGAGGAGGACCTGGAGTTCTCTCATTCGGTGCTGCAGAGTCATCCGCACTCTCCCGCCCGTTTGGGAGCTTTGGTATAATCCCCATGGTCCTGACGGAGTCCCCAGCATCCACTTAGGACGTCAGAGAAAATAAGAATTTACTTACCGATAATTCTATTTCTCGTAGTCCGTAGTGGATGCTGGGCGCCCATCCCAAGTGCGGATTGTCTGCAATACTTGTACATAGTTATTGTTACAAAAATCGGGTTATTATTGTTGTGAGCCATCTTTTCAGAGGCTCCGCTGTTATCATGCTGTTAACTGGGTTCAGATCACAGGTTGTACAGTGTGATTGGTGTGGCTGGTATGAGTCTTACCCGGGATTCAAAATCCTTCCTTATTGTGTACGCTCGTCCGGGCACAGTATCCTGACTGAGGCTTGGAGGAGGGTCATAGGGGGAGGAGCCAGTGCACACCACCTGATCCTAAAGCTTTTACTTTTGTGCCCTGTCTCCTGCGGAGCCGCTATTCCCCATGGTCCTGACGGAGTCCCCAGCATCCACTACGGACTACGAGAAATAGAATTATCGGTAAGTAAATTCTTATTTTTACATCATATGCTAAAATAAAATAATATTGTTACTTTATGATCAATATAGACCATGCACCGATAAAATTATCCTGTATTAAACATTCATTTAATGACTCTTTTAGATTTCAGTGATCTGCAATGACTCTCTAATCTACTACTGTACATGCAATGATATAATCTGAATTTTGGAATGCCTACAATTATATAGCAGATGGAAAAAAAAAAAAAGTATTGTTCTTCAGTTGACTGCGTGAATTTAGATTCAATGTTTAGAGGTACAGTATAACTATGTCAAAAATACAGAAATATACTGCAAATAAATAAAAAGATCCAAGCAAGCACTAGTGACACAACATTGCCATATACAGTATGACAGAACTTTAAAATATTGCTGAAGCAGAAAGTGTTAAATAACAATTTCATATATACACTTTATAAGCCAGACGAGTAATGTGTGGGAAGTGAAAAGCTGGCATACAAATTGAACGGCACTAAATGAAAAGGAGAAAACATTTTGAAGGGGCTGAATAACGTTCTTTGTTACACTTGTGGCTGCAGGGAAGTCTACAAAACAGAATAAGTTTCCTTGACAAAATAAGATTCTGGCTTTTACCATTAAACACAAATATGTGTAAATATTCAACAGCTCCAAGTTTGTTCAAGTATTGTACATCAAAGCAGTGGGGGCATGTTCTGTCTCCAATGTTTATATTAGCATTCTCACAGTGCATTTCATATATTTAAAATAGAGAATTTTGGCAGCAGGTAAGAACCACTTGGCCCAACTAGCCTGCCCATGTACAAGCACACCCAGACTAGGGTTATTTTTTATGGGGCACCAAGTGACTTACCAGTATATTTTTGGATTGTAGTACTGTAGTACCGGGAGGAAACCCACGCAGGCACGGGGAGAATATACAAGCTCCAGTTGAGGGCTATATTTTTTCAATTACATTTACATCTACTGGACTTGGGAAATATCAGGAGATTGCCCAAGACCCCCTAGGAGTGGACTTGGTGCACACTTTAAACAGATTACACATTTTCACCAGAGAAGCAAATCCATTTCTATAGCTGATCACATATAGACTGATCTTACTGGTCAGCATTAAAAAGGTCATGCAGAATCAATGTCCAGTTTGACCAACCCCATAGACAGGAGTGGAGAGAGGTGGGGTAACAGGTGCTGATTACCCCCCTCCCCCTCCGAACACACTTACCTGCCAGTGGCTGCATTCTCTCTACCCAGCACAGCCGTGTGCTGGGCTGCAGTGGGTCCAGAGAGGCTGCAGACTTCTCTGCCTCCATGATGTGTTATCCCACCACCCATTCCCCCACAGATCTGTGCAGCGTGTAGTGCATATTGTTATTACATAATTTCTGGGGCACTGGAGCATGGCCATGCCTCCACGGTTAGGTCACTTTCACTACAGTACCCAGGCCCTGGCCATAGATGCTATTTAGCATGGGATCTGTCCATTTGGTGCTTCGGTCAACAATCTTGCATTCTAAATGGTTCTGCAGGTAAGTGGGTAGGGCTATGATGGCGCTGTGAATGTATTATTGTGGTAGGGGTAGTTCATCCCAGTGCCAGCTACCTAATAGGGGGAACTATTAGGTTCCCATTTCAATTATCCTAGAGGTCTGGAAATATGGTGCTTTCCCGTCTAGCCTTCATGAAGAGACACAAATAGTGATAAATGCAAAAAAGTTCCACTGCCAACGCAATCGCTTCTACGCCATTGCAATGGCAATTCAACCACCTCGTGGCTAATTAAATTGAACCTTAAAAGGTAGACTAAAGGTGGTGCTTGCAGAAAGAGGCTTAGGAAGTGGTAAATATGCAGCATGGGTCAGGAAGGAGTTTTCCATTTTAACTCTGCATCCACTATAGGGGGTCATTCAGAGTTGTTCGCTCGCTGCCGATTTTCGCTATGCTGCGATTTGTTGCTAACTGCGCATGCGCATGGTACGCAGAGCGCATGCGCTTAGTTATTTTACTAAAAACGTAGCAGTTTTGCTGTGGCTTCAGCGGCGCTTTTCAGTCGCACTGGTGTTCGGTGTGTGATTGACAGGAAAGGGGCGTTTCTGGGTGGCAACTCAGCGTTTTCCTGGCGTTTGCAAAAAAACGCAGGTGTGTCAGGGAAAAACGCGGGAGTGTCTGGAGAAACGGGGGAGTAGCTGGCCGAACGCAGTGCGTGTTTGTGACGTCAAACCAGGAACTAAACGGACTGAGCTGATCGCAATCTGTGAGTAGGTCCGGAGCTACTCAGAAACTGCAAATAATTATTTAGTAGCAATTCTGCTAATCTTTTGTTCGCAATTCTGCTATGCTAAAATACACTCCCAGAGGGCGGCGGCCTAGCGTGTGCAATGCTGCTAAAAGCAGCTAGCGAGCGAACAACTTGGAATGAGGGCCATAGCACCTTTGAATACATGTCACTCACCTAAGCAGTGAAATGAGGGAAGATTAGTTGTTCCTGTGATTCAGGGGGATTTGCTTTACAAACCATGGGCCTAATTCATACCTGATTTCAGCAGCAAATTTGTTCTCTAATAGGCAAAACCATGTGCACTGCAGGTGTCTATCTCTGAATAACCCCCTGTGACCATGACACTACAGATTGGCTATCACGCCAAAATGAAAGCATTGTGTCAAGTGAGCAAGAAATTCCATTCCCTTGTCACTCTTGAAAAATGGGAGATGTTGGAGGTTGTGACATGATCAGATTATCTTAAAAAATTTAAGATGTATTGTTTTAACATGAGTTCACAGGGGAGGGGAGGGGAGGGGAGGGATATATCTAACCTCAGAGAGAGAGAGAGAGATAGCGGAGAAAGATTTAGTACCAATGAATCAGCTTATAACTATCATTTTACAGGCTGTGATTTGTTGGTACTGAGGTCTCGCCAAAGTTTGATACATCTCCGGCTGTGACTGATGCAGAGCTGTACAAGTCCAATTTGCGGACAGATCTTTGCACGTGCTCAAGAGCAGAGCCTATGCATCTACTGCAGATGATGCAGAGTCAAACGCAACTAAGTTGCGGCTGAATGGGTGCAAAAGCTTTCAAATGAATTGTGGGTTACTGTTATGTTATGATAATGGTGACAAATAAGCAGTACATACTGGCCAACTTTTCATTTGTCCTCTCTGG
Source organism: Pseudophryne corroboree (assembly GCF_028390025.1). NCBI lineage: Eukaryota > Metazoa > Chordata > Amphibia > Anura > Myobatrachidae > Pseudophryne > Pseudophryne corroboree. Next base: position 567,981,506 of record NC_086444.1, read on the forward strand.
GAGAAGCCCAGAGAGGAGATGCAGATGACCACTCCAGAGACGGGACTGGGTTCTTCACATCATTAGGACTAAAATGATCCAGTACTTCTAGTAACATGTCATATTGGCCACACCGCCTCCATACGGACCCGTGATTCCCAGTATTATCAAGGAGGTGGTGGAATGTGGTAGGTCCACCCTCTTTTCCAGGAATCCAGGGAACTAGCTGAAAAATAAGGAGTCTCCTAGGAGAGTAGGTACAGTAAGTACACCACACAGAAACACGGAGTACTGGAGTGTCTAAGTACCAGATGTTTTACACTTATCCACCCTCCGCTATTCAATACTGCTCGCCAGTTCTGGAGTGGCTCTTTTACTCAGTGATCAACCGACTGGAATCTAGATAAAGCTATAACCTATAGGTATTCCAGGGAGTTTGCTCCCAGCCTGAAGACCTGCCACATAAATAAGTCACATGTCCCAATGTCTCTTTGACACACTGCTTCCAGACTGTGTGGTATGGTCTGATCTCTAATATGGGTCTTAACCCAAATCATAAGACCTTACATTGTATGAAAGGCTTATTACCATTTCAGCTCAAAGTTACTATTCTGTGCGATCAGGAAAAGGGCAAGTTGTTCCAGGACCATTACATACAGTAATAAGTAGTTTACTACAGTACAGATTTTACAATCAGAATTACATATATCGGAACTACAGACCAGCATGGTTGTTTTGTTTAAATGTGTGTAACTGTGCAATTTACGATGACGGGTAGAAAAGCTGGTGAGTCATAATATATTAAACCACGTAATGTGGTCTTCACACAGAGAACACAAATGACAGCATTCAACAGTCATCAAGTATTGGCAGACTGTGCTGCTGGAGCGGTCACATCTGTAAAACTGATCCCTCTGCTAAAACTGTAACACAAATGGGCTCAAGAGTCATTCTACCATACGGTATAACAATGTCTGTCAAATTAAATACAATATACCCCAGAGCCCAATCACTAACACGCTGACGTGCTATAGGACAGTGAAGTTAAGTCAAGGCAATGCATGTCTTGAAACATTATCCTGTAACAGAGAAGCCTCATTAAGAACCAAAGGAATAGAACGCAGATACACCTTTTGACTTACTAATTCCAAAGAATACAGGCTTAAAAAAAATGGGTGTCAGAGATAACCATAGTTTCCGTCATACATGATTTTCTAAGGTTCTGTTCCTTTAATTTAAGTTGTCAATGTACTAAGCTTTGGGAGAGAGAAAGTACCAACCAGCTCCTAACTGTAATTTTTCAAACACAGCCTGTGACATATCAGATAGGAGCTTATTTGGCTTTCTCTCTCTCCAAGGCTTAGTAAATAGACCCCTTAGTCACTAGAAAAAGAAAAAGTCTACATAATTGTACTCTATGGTCTGAATATTAAGATTCTGTGAATTTATTAATTAATTAAATTCCACTGTAAAGGTGGGTACACACGGAGCGATTTTTATTTCATTTCTAAGCAATCTGACTAGATTGCTTAGAAATTAAGCACACATCGCTCCGTGTGTAAGGTGCCGGCTACAGCGATGCGCGCCCCCTTGCGTCGCTATCACCGGCTCTAGATTTGGCATGCATGCATGCCGAATCTAGTCAGGGCACTCATTTCACCGCTGTGTGAAGTGAGCGGTCCCCCCGCCCCCCTCCGCTCAGCACACATCGCGCTGAGTGGTGAGTGGGGGAGAGATGTGTGCTGAGCGGTCTGTGATAGATCACTCAGCACACATCTCTACGTGTGTACCCCCCATAAGTTTAATATTACTTTGCATGCTATGAATTACATTGTCATGTCTGGGCGTGAAGTGGAGGTGGGCCAAGGTCAGCACTCATGTACACCACAAGTCTGCAGCAGCAGCACCTGTGTACATGGGTTCATGCTGCAGCAATGTGCACCTCAGCTGCCAGACCACACATCACTGAATATGGGTCCTGTATGTGCCCGCCTGCCCAGTTTGTCTCAGTGTATGATCTAGGTACGTAGAATGGAAGCCTGCCTGCTTATTTTAACCATGATCAATATATTGGATCAGTTGCTCCTCCACTGCAATGTCAGGTTTAAAATTATGTAGTATAATCTGTATATAAACTTTCACATGCACATTTAATAGTAACATTTCCAGAATACACTTTTAGCTTCATTTACCATAGGTGATCTTATGAGTGTTCCTATCACCACTAAATTGCAATCTGCACTGTAACATCCTTAAGGGTCAATCCAAATATCCACGGGAGCAACTCATGGTGGCAACGGCACATCGCGCCCTTCACAGCTAATGGGATTGACCATGTGCATGCTGTTGTCACATGGTCTTCAAATTGTATTGTTTTGCCCTTGTGTTTCGGACCTACAATCATTACATAACTAAGACTGCTTGCATGACCTTGGATTTGTTGGACTCTGCATTCTTATTATTATTATTATTACCTTTTGTACCTTGCTATTGCCTGTTCTTTACCAAGTTCATCTGTATTTATACAGTCTCAGTGTAAACAGCGTATTCATCTTATTATTGTGTCTAGTTGTCTGTCACTTTCACGGAATGATCCCCTGCGGGAATTGTTAATACTTTACTACCCACTATTACTTAGAATTGAAATAGCAGTTGTTATTATGTGAATTTTCCAATAGGTGTTCCATTATACTACTTGGAATATAGTAACCTTTAGAGATGTGAATAGGACATTTTTCAGGTTTTGTGTTTTGGTTTTTGATTTGGTTCAGCGGACACGTTTTGGCAAAACCTCCCTGAAAATTTTTTGTCGGATTCGGGTGTGTTTTGGATTCGGGTGTTTTTTTTTTCAAAAACCCCTCAAAAACAGCTTAAATCAATTTTGATCCTATAGTATTAACCTCAATAACCACAATTTCCACTCATTTCCAATTTATTCTGAACACCTCACAATACTATTTTTAGTCCTAAAATTTGCACCGAGGTCGCTGGATGACTAAGCAAAGCAAGAGGGCGGCACAAACACCTGGCCCATCTAGGAGTGGCACTGCAGTGTCAGACAGGATGGCACTTAAAAAAATTGGCCCCAAACAGCACATGATGCAAAGAAAAGAGAAAAAGAGGTGCACTGTGGTCGGTGGACGGCTAAGCTAAGCGACACAAACACCTCAATATCACAGGAATTATTCGTTCTGCTAATCAATGGTATTATTGGTCCAAATCACTGGAAGAAAATGACAAAATCACTGGAATTATTAGTTCTAATCAATGGTATTATTGGTCCAAATCACTGGAAAAAGACTGACGTTTTGGGGATTATGGAGACATAATGTTTTTGAATATAAATTCTAAAGCAGGTGGTGTATTAGAGCAAAAGAGTGCAAGAGACCAGCCATGCAGTTTCTGAAATATTATGACAAAATGTTACTGTATTTCCTAAGCACTCATTCCTAACTCTGCTAAGTACTGTTTGGTATACTGTATCTGGCTTCCGTGAGGTAGTTGTCCATTATTTCAGCTTCCATTGACCTTTTTGAAAGCGGTAGAAGTTATTGATTCTTTTTTTTTATTTTCCCCTATTTTTAATTTTCTCCTGCATAGCCCAGTAAAATGTTGCAATGTTAAATATCGACTTGTGCCTTCTGGGGGTCCACTTCTTCACCAAACCCAGCCAAATCTCATCCTGATTCCTACCCTCTGTTCCACGTTCTCTATGTACCCCATCTGTGTCACCCATGTCTGTCTACCCCTCCCCTTTAGATTGTAAGCTCTCACGAGCAGGGCCCTCTTCCCTCATGTGCTTATATACTGTTGGTCACCAAAATGCTGCACTGTGATACTATATATACTGCTCACAAAAATGCAGCACAGATATGGAATGAATACTTGCAGTGACACAGAGCTGCAAGATACAGCAATGGCCTACTGTACAACTATATACTGTTAGTCACCAAAATGCTGCACTGTAATACTATATATATATATACTGCTCACAAAAATGCCGCACAGATATGGAATGGATACTTGCAGTGACACAGAGCTGCAAGATACAGCAATGGCCTACTGTACAACTATATACTGTTAGTCACCTAAATGCTGCACTGTAATACTATATATACTGCTCACAAAAATGCTGCACAGATATGGAATGGATACTTGCAGTGACACAGAGCTGCAAGATACAGCAATGGCCTACTGTACTGTACTACTATAATTATTATATACTGGTGGTCCCCAGTCCCCACAATGCAGCACACTGATCAAATATTTGCAGCACACTGAGCACAGATATGGGGTGTTTTCAGGCAGAGAACGCAGATATTTTCAGCACACTGAGCACAGATTATTTGCAGCACACTGAGCACAGACATTTGCAGCACACTGTGCTCAGACATTTGCAGCACACTGAGCACAGATTACGGAGCTTTTCAGGGAGAGAACGCTGCCACGTACTCTCCGTTCAATCTCCAATGCACGAGTGAAAATGACGGCGACGCGCGGCTCCTTATATAGAATCCGAATCTCGCGAGAATCCGACAGCGGGATGATGACGTTCGGGCGCGTTCTGTTTAACCGAGCAAGGCGGGAAGATCCGAGGCTGCCTCGGAACCGTGTAAAATAGGTGAAGTTCGGGGGGGTTCGGATCCTGAGGAACAGAACCCGCTCATCTCTAGTAACTTTGGGTATATTTTTTATTCCACATGGTAGTCCTGAAGGCATACAGTATAAGCATTGGTAAGTGTATGAATCTTTATGGGAAAAGTGGCTGTTATAGGTGAAGTCAAATGTTCTGATTCTAACCTCGAAAGGGGCACACATTCTCCCAAAATTGGTCTTCTCACAGCAGATTTTCTGTCCCAATTTTGCATGCCTAATGATGGCAGGTAGAAAATCAGGACAGAAGTGAATGGTTATCAATAAAGATGTGCGGGTTCGGATTTACCCGGATCTCAAAACGGCATCTTATTGGCTCTTAGATGTGGTGTGTTTTAGATAATAAGTAAAATCCAGATAAATCCAAACTTGTATTAATTTTGGCATTAAGAACAAAGTAAATCCAAACCTGCACATCTCTAGTCATCATAATGTTACGCACAGATTTGGGTCATCCGCCATGGTCTGATTGTTTAGTGAGAATTCTTGCTCTAATGTTTCAGAATTCTTTTATGTCCAACCAACTGCACTAGAGTCTAATTATGTCCCATCCTGAGATAACCATTCTACATTGAAGTAAGCATTTGTAACGATTGTCAACAACAGAACGTGTTGAATTGCCCACAAAGCAAAATATCCAGATGGTGAAGGCTCGATCTTAATGGCAACATTTAATTGATTTAAACTGATGTTATCAAAAAGGATTACAAACCATTATTATGGTGCCAGAAATCCAAGATATGGAGCAAATTTAATCTTTCCTATCCAGTCTGGGCTTCAGCACAGATTTGCATAAACTGCATCATGTTACTCAGCTGATATTAAAAGGGCATTTCTGACATGACAAAGAGTGGGCTTTACTTGTGATGAAAAAATTGGTGCTTCACAGAGAATAATCAAAAGGAAGAGAAGATGGCTAAGCTCTGAGATGAATATAAAAAAGACATCATGCTCACTAATATCTGTTTATTTCATATGTGCATCATACATCACCAGAATTACAAAAGATAAGGATTACAGGTGCCCAGAATTCCCTCTTTATAGACAACACTTGGGAGCAGATTTACAAAAGATAATTTTTTCAAAGCCTCTTGAGTGCTGGATTTAAACAGCAGCAGTAATAGAAGGTAGATTTTGTGTGTATTACCCTCTGTTATTAGCGCCTACTGTGACCTTGCGCTTGCAGAACCCACTTGCCAAGTGATTAGCCTATAAAGAGCCCCTTTCCCTGAACTACCGTCACTCAATGTACTCGGAGGCTGCCAGGACTCCAACTATAAGTAGTGTAAGCACAAGATCACAGATACATACATTTAAAAGGGAACTGGACAACTCAGACACTACTAAAACTATAAACAGAAACCAGCATGCCAGATCTTCAGTATAGAATGGGCAATCTTCACTTAAGAGTATGCTTGTCAGTTTTTCAAATAGCACTTATAAATGTAGTGTTCATTCTAGCACCCTGCACCTAATAAGTGAGGAGGAACTATTAAAATTTTGAAGGTCAAAATTTGAGACGTGATGTATCGAGACACTTATACCCTTTCACACCGCCAATGCCGGATCCCACCCGGGAATTGGAAACGGGTCCTTCCCGGGTGGGATCCGGCATTGGATGCTGCTGCTGGCTTCCCCGACACGGCAATATGCCGGGCGGATTGCCATAGCAGCGGGGGGCAGAGCCGGCAGCGGGGGCGGTGCTGGGAGATGAGATCATCTCCGTGCCACCTCTCCCTGTTGTAGTTAACGGGTCGCATCGACACAGGAGCCCATTTGCGCTGCCTTGACCCGGTATTCAACCTGGGTATAACACTGCTTTATTCCCGGGTTGAATTGCCGGGTCAGGCAACACAGGATTTCCGACATGGCGCTTTCACACCGCACGCTGACCCGTGTCGACCCGGCAATATGCCGGTTCGATACCGGGTTATTTGTGCGGTGTGAAAGGGTATTACTGTAGCGATACACTACGTACACAATTCTCCCCTAAAAAATTAAGATATGCCCTCCTCACTGATTAGGTACAGAGGGGAAAATTTCTTAAGCTCGGTGAAGTGATAAAGTGGAAGGTGATAAAGGACCAGTCAATCAGATTTTAACTTCCATGTCACAGGCTGGGTTTAAAAAATGACAGGAGCTGACTGGCTGGTCCTTTATCACCTTCCAATTTATCACTTCACCAGGCTTAATAAATCTGCCCCAGACTGCTAGAATAAACACTATAAATGTTTTTCTGTACAATTTTCTCAAATAATACAAGTCTTTTCCACAATAGAGAATTAATTTTTGCATACATAGGTAAATGCCTTGTATGACATATTGCACAATTCTTTCAAAAAACACGTTTACTTCATAAAATGTTTTACTAGACAATTCTCTCAAATAATATTTTTCACAATAGCGAACTGATAAAAGGAACAGGTATTCTGCCTGCATAAGTCAATGCCTTGTAGAGAAATAGTGCTGTTTTTTTTCCAATAGTACAAGTATATTTCACTGTAGATATATGAATTGAAAACATCGCTAAGCACAATGAGATCTAGTCTGCATAGCTGACTAGTTGTCGGGAGACTGATTGGAGCTCACCGAACTAACTTAACCAAGATATACTATGCTGAGCTTATTACATATTCGAAAGGTGCTGAAAAACTATTTTTAGTAAATACAACCCTTAATGTTAATACATTGCTCAAAAAAATAAAGGGAACACTTAAACAACACAATGCAACTCCAAGTCAATCACACTTCTGTGAAATCAAACTGTCCACTTAGGAAGCAACATTGCTTGAAAATCAATTTCACATGCTGTTGTGCAAACGGAATAGACAACAGGTGGAAATTATAGGCAATTAGCAAGACACCCCCAATAAAGGAGTTGTTCTGCATGTGGTGACCACAGACCACTTCTCAGCTCCTATGCTTTCTGGCTGATGTTTTGGTCACTTTTAAAAGCTGGCAGTGCTTTCACTCTAGTGGTAGCATGAGACGGAGTCTACAACCCACACAAGTGGCTCAGGTAATGCAGCTCATCCAGGATGGCACATCAATGCGAGCTGTGGCAAGAAGGTTTGCTGTGTCTGTCAGCATAGTGTCCAGAGCATGGAGGCGCTACCAGGAGACAGGCCAGTACATCAGGAGACGTGGAGGAGGCCGTAGGAGGGCAACAACCCAGCAGGAGGACCGCTACCTCCACCTTTGTGCAAGGAGGAACAGGAGGAGCACTGCCAGAGCCCTGCAAAATGACCTCCAGCAAGCCACAAATGTACATGTGTCTACTCAAACGATCAGAAACTGACTCCATGAGGGTGGTATGAGGGCCCGACGTCCACAGGTGGGGGTTGTGCTTACAGCCCAACACCATGCAGGACGTTTGGCATTTGCCAGAGAACACCAAGATTGGCAAATTCGCCACTGGCGCCCTGTGCTCTTCACAGATGAAAGCAGGTTCTCACTGAGCACATGTGACAGACGTGACAGAGTCTGGAGACGCCAAGGAGAACGTTCTGCTGCCTGCAACATCCTCCAGCATGACCGGTTTGGCAGTGGGTCAGTAATGGTGTGGGGTGGCATTTCTTTGGGGGGCCGCACAGCCCTCCATGTGCTCGCCAGAGGTAGCCTGACTGCCATTAGGTACCGAGATGAGATCCTCAGATCCCTTGTGAGACCATATGCTGGTGTGGTTGGCCCTGAGTTCCTCCTAATGAAAGACAATGCTAGACCTCATGTGGCTGGTGTGTGTCAGCAGTTCCTGCAAGACGAAGACATTGATGCTATGGACTGGCCCACCTGTTCCCCAGACCTGAATCCAATTGAGTACATCTGGGACAACATGTCTCGCTCCATCCACCAACGCCACGTTGCACCACAGACTGTCCAGGAGTTGGCGGATGCTTTAGTCCAGGTCTGGGAGGAGATCCCTCAGGAGACCATCCGCCACCTCATCAGGAGCATGCCCAGGCATTGTAGGGAGGTCATACAGGCATGTGGAGGCCACACACACTACTGAGCCTCATTTTGACTTGTTTTAAGGACATTACATCAAAGTTGGATCAGCCTGTAGTGTGTTTTTCCACTTTAATTTTGAGTGCGACTCCAAATCCAGACCTCCATGGGTTAATAAATTTGATTTCCATTGATAATTTTTGTGTGATTTTGTTGTCAGCACATTCAACTATGTAAAGAACAAAGTATTTAATAAGAATATTTCATTCATTCAGATCTAGGATGTGTTATTTTAGTGTTCCCTTTATTTTTTTGAGCAGTGTATATTCACTGAGACAATGTGAACATTAGACTAATCAACACACCTGATACCAGAATTGGTTGTTACAGAAATTGTGTGAATCTCTACATGAGAAGCAGGTACAGTTTGGCATTTCCCATATCTGAAATGCTTGGGACTAAAAAGCATACCTCCCAACTGTCCCGTTTTTTTGGGACAGTCCCGCTTTCCCACCCGCGGGCCGCAGTGTCCCGGGGTTGGGGGGGGGAGCAGTTGGGAGGCTCCTGTCACTGCTGCAGAGAATAGACACTGTGCATCTATTCAATCGAGAAAGAGGGAGAGAGGGCATGCCAGCAGCTCACAGAATGCTGGGCATGCCCCTCACTGACAACAGGGGTGTACCCCCACACCCGTTTCTATAGGCCACGTCCCTTTTCAGGTGGTCACGCGCTACGCATGCACAGAAGTCCTTCTTCACATGTTTCAAATGTTGGGATGTATTTTAGAATATATGCATACCATAATGAGATAACTTGGGGATGGGAAACAAAACACAAAATGCATTTATGTATCATATACCAGTGGTTCCCAAATGTTTTTGAATCACGGCGCCCTACAATATGAGAATTTTTTTCGTGGCACCCCGAGGCCAAAGTTTTTGTCATAGTCAAAAATATCACACACACACACACACACACACACACGTGCAAACTCCAAACAGAGTGGCCTCTGTTCGTGCGCATTACCACGGTGCGTACGCATACACGCATGCTACGCACCCAGGCCTTGCATATTAATGCATGACAAGAGTATATACGGTATTGTGACAATTGTTTTCAATGATATGCGCAACAAAACTTGAGGTGCAGCTATATCTAGTGTAAATAGAAGTGAACCCCACACTTCAAAGGTATACAATGGTGAAAAAAAAATTATTACACTTGACAATTAGCGCTCATCAACTATCATGCAAATGAAAGTATATAACTGGTAAAATTTTCATTCACCCTTAATAGAAGGTGGATCCTCATGGAATGGTGAAACAGTTTTTATTCTAGATGTTCCTCAAATCAACCAAAAATTCCGATAAAACATGCAAGTATCCAGAAAACCTGCAACGATAAATGCCTCTGTCTCCAAGAGAATTGGATTGGGAAATCCGAGGCACCATTAAATACCGACCATAGTGTAGTACTTTTTAAAACACGCACTGGTTTTAATACACTGATAAAACTTACAAGAAATTAAAAGAACATAGGCATGTAATCATTTCACTCCATAGGACAACACAGATGATATATCACCCAGAAATTCACTGCAGCCCCAGCAAATGGCAATGGAAGACGTGCACAATCTCTCCAATAGTCCAGTAGCATGCAGGATAACCAAAGATGACTGTGTCCAGAAAAGTCCTAGGATCAATGACAAGTTAAAAGCAGGAGCCACGCTTAACGCGTATCGGACCAAGTGTCCTTCATCAGAAGCGTGGTTTGTCTGGCTCAGGAAAGTGCTTTTAAACCCCTTTAGGAGATAGTCACAGCTGTATCCACTGATTGTCTGATCTCTGCGCTACGGACAGCGCACCTGCGCTATCGCGACCGGAAGCCGGAAACCGGAAGTTGTAAATGCGGTGACCCGCTTCTGATGAAGGACACTTGGTCCGATACACGTTAAGCGTGGCTCCTGCTTTTAACTTGTCATTGATCCTAGGACTTTTCTGGACACAGTCATCTTTGGTTATCCTGCATGCTACTGGACTATTGGAGAGATTGTGCACGTCTTCCATTGCCATTTGCTGGGGCTGCAGTGAATTTCTGGGTGATATATCATCTGTGTTGTCCTATGGAGTGAAATGATTACATGCCTATGTTCTTTAAATTTCTTGTAAGTTTTATCAGTGTATTAAAACCAGTGCGTGTTTTAAAAAGTACTACACTATGGTCGGTATTTAATGGTGCCTCGGATTTCCCAATCCAATTCTCTTGGAGACAGAGGCATTTATCGTTGCAGGTTTTCTGGATACTTGCATGTTTTATCGGAATTTTTGGTTGATTTGAGGAACATCTAGAATAAAAACTGTTTCACCATTCCATGAGGATCCACCTTCTATTAAGGGTGAATGAAAATTTTACCAGTTATATACTTTCATTTGCATGATAGTTGATGAGCGCTAATTGTCAAGTGTAATAATTTTTTTTCACCACAAGAGTATATACGGTAGCAAACGCACTTGCACAGAAAAGCCACAAAGACATATTCAATACTTTATTACCATAGTGCATAATTTACACATAGGGGTAAATTTACTAAGATTCGTAATAGTACCGAATTGTAGTGAGAATCAACACGAATGACATCGAAAGGGTAAAATTGCAACTTTTTGAATGGATTACGACTAATTTACTAAGCTGTCGTATTTGTATTTTTAGTGTTGTCCGATGTCGATGTCATTCGTGTTTTTTTTTTGTTATAACGCGGCCGATTTTGTGGTTTTACGGCCGTGTTAATAATTTTTCTTACGACTGCGTCACATGTCTGTTACGGCAGTGTTTGTCCGTGCACGGCCGCGTTTTTTTCCTAAGTTTCGTTTTTGTCACTCGTCCGTGATTGGTTGTATTCGTGATGGAGGAGTGTCTGTGCACATTACTATAAAAACGCCCAAAACCGTCCGCACCTCGTGGGTTTAGCTAGTGGAGAGGAGAGAGGAAGGTGTATTAGGAGTTGGTGAGTTTGGTGGAGTTTTTGGAGCGGAGTTTTGCGATTGTTGAGTGCTGTACTGTGTGTGTAAGTAGTCTTGTCATACTTGTTGTGTAGTTTTTTCTACTTTTTTGTCCTTGTTTTTTTTTTCAAGTCTATTGTCATTGTTTGTGAGTGAGTGAGTGTGTCTGTGTTGGGTGTGTGGTGTGTAGTGGTAGTGGAAGAGTGTGTTATCTGTTTTTTTTTCTCTGTGTTTTTTGTAGTTATGTCTCAGTCAGAGGTCAGTGTGGTGGAGGAGGTTAGTGAGAGGGAGGAGGTGAGTGAGGTGGAGGAGGTGAGTGAGGTGGAGGAGGTGAGTGAGAGGGAGGAGGTGAGTGAGGTGGAGGAGGTTAGTGAGAGGGAGGAGGTGAGTGAGGTAGAGGAGGTTAGTGAGGAGGAGGGGGTGCCTGTTCTTGCGTTTTCCAGTGATAGTGAAGGTGCTGTGGCTCCGCAGCCACGCACCACTACCAAGACTGGGCGCAATGTTAAGTTCAGCTATGCAGAAAACATGGCTTTGGTGCGGGAGCTGATGAGGCATCATCGCCAATTGTTTGGGCAGGATGCTGCCAAGGTGTCCTCACGTAGGAAGTCTGTCCTGTGGGCTAAAGTTATAGCGGCAGTTAATAGTGAGGGTGTGGTGAGGCGGACTGAGGACACGTGCCGTAAAAGATTTTATGACATAAAGCGCCGTGTCAAGGCCAAGATGGCCAAGGAGGCCAAATCAGTCCGCCAAAGCGGGGGTGGACACCCCTTCAGGGCTACTTATCGTGATTGGGAGGAGCCTGTGCGGACCCTTATTCCTGCCGAAGTGGTGTCTGCGACTCATGTCCGGGATTCGGACCGCCCAAGGCTGGATGGTGAGTTTGTCTAAATTATGTGTTGTATATTTCATTTTTCAAAAAGTTAATGTTGCTACTTTTTAATGTGTTTTTAAATATGGAAACATTGTGTTGGTGATGTCGTGCAGGCCTGTGCAACCTGTAGCTGTAAATGTGTTTCAAAACTACAAGTCCCATCATGCATTGGCTGAGTTTGGTTATTAGTGAATGTTAAATCTGTTGCAGTGCATGCTGGTATGTGTAGTTCTAATACATAATCAGAGATCTTGCTTGTCCCTAACTGTTTTTGAGAATAGCATTTTTTTAAATATTGTTAGTTTTTTTGTTAATGATGTTTGTGGTGTTTTTTTTATAATAAAAAATTTGTTTGTGTCAATTATGGCTTTCAAATTCACTGCAATATCTTGTGCAGAATTAATCTATATTTATGGCTTAATTATTGCAACACCATCTTAATTTCCGAATACACACCCAATTAAGTAATCCAGAATTGCTTAAACATAAAATAGTTTACTTAACATTAGGTTCAAGATGTTTACATCACAATAATGAGTTTCATATAACAATGAGTATTCAACGTATGGTAATAATGTTGTTTCCAATTTTTCAACAGTACGCCAGCGAAGCGCCACAGACAGGCCACAGCCAACTGATGGAGATGGTGGGAATGCAGGTAAGAATTCACTGTAGTCACATATTCTGCAAACACATAGAAGCACAAAATATTAATGTTTACATTTTTACATAGGTTCGTCTTCTGCAAGCCGCCCTCCTCTAAGGAGGCCATCACAGGGCTCTGTGAGTTTACCTAGGAGGCCCAGTAAGACGCGTCGTGTGGAGTCTGAATCTGCGGCTCCATCTTCACCACCCAGGCGGCGCATCTCCGCAGTGCTGGCCCAGCCACCACAGGCAATTTTGGCTTGTCCCCAAAGTGATGAGCCATGATCACCTCAGCTGTCTGGTGAGTAAAAACATTAAATTATCAAAATCAAAAAGTAAGACACAGTACATTTACTAAGATGTGAGTTCTATTTGAGATGGCATGTTTTCCCGTAGCAACCATTCAGATTCCAGGTATTCTCTTCTTGAAGGTGCAAAATAAAAGAGAAATAAAGTCTTATTGGTTGCTATGGCCAACATCCCATTTTAAATTAAACACCCATCTTAGGAAATTGATCCCACAGGCGTGCACAGAAAATGAATAGCGGGTTTCACACCGGACTTAACCCCCCAACCCCTCCACAGCATTATAGTGTTCTCACACCTCCCCTGTCCTGGATGTAGACTGCTTACCTGATCTGCTCCTCTGGGCCGTCCAGGTGAGCAGTCTATATCCAGGACAGGGGAGGTGAGAGAACACTATAATGCTGTGGAGGGGGGGAATTTCTGTGCGGAACCCGCCAGTCAGTCTCTGCGCACGCCTGTGAAGGCACATATGTGTTTGTAAAGGAAAGATTCCTAGTTTTTTTAAACACACCTTAAAATAAAAATTGGCATGAGTATTATTAAGTATGGCATGTTTAGGACAAGCAAAGATATTTAATTATAACTAAACAGTGCCTGTTGGCCACCCCATACAGACCCAACCATCATGGCCGAGGAGGACCAGCAGGAACCTGACCAACAGCCAACATTTACACTGCACCTTACGCCCGTTGATCCTACCCAGCCAACCCAGCAGCAGGATATGCCCCAAGCCTCAGTAAGGCCACAATTGATCCCTACTCCACCCCAGCAACAAATGTCCGCAGACTTTTGGACCAGTTGGGCCACACAACAGGTCCAAAACACTGCCTACCTGAACACACACACACACACACACACACAACACCTTGCCAGTCTGCCCCATCATCTTCCGCGCATTAGTCGGAACTCGGGAAGACTGATTGTTCAGGTAGGCAGAATTGCGACATCAATGGAGCAAATCAGGGCGGACAACACGCAAATGCTTTCAAATTTGACGCGCATCATCGATGAGCAACAGCGGCAGCAACAAGCCCTAATACAAGTTATCCAGCACAATCAGGTAGTGAATGAAACTTTGTCTCGGATTGTGGCCAGCAACACTGCCACAAATAATCAGCTGAATGCCAGTATTCATAACTTGAGCCAAAGCATAACTCTGATGGCAGCACAACAAGCCAGCTCCAGCTCAGAAACGACTACCCCTAGCCAGACCCCAGTTACCTCCCCGGTTCGACGATCAAGCAGAACACGGCCCAGCGACCCTACTCAAACCTCTGCAGCCAGCACACAAAAGAAAAAAAAAATGAAGAATACATGAAATTTGTGTTACACAATAAAATTGTTACTATTCTATTCTCAAAAATTCCTGTGTCCGCGTAAATCATTGTAAAACTCGCTATGTGTGTTTGTTTTAATGGGAGAATGAGTGACAATGTTTTTTTTTATTTGATTATCAAAAATGTATAGACCAGTATAAAGAACAAACACTAACGAACAAAACACACATTCACACCTACAATACATTTAATCAAAGTGGTTAGTCAAGGTGATTTGTAATAAAAAAATACTTACGGGTAAAATACCGCTGAATCACTTCTTGCCTTACCTGCCTCCCTACATCTGTACTCACACTGTCACCAGATGTTTCTAACTCCTCTGCTTGCTGACTGTTTTCTCCATCATCATGTGGCAGATGTTGTTTCAAACACAGATTATGGAGAAAACAGCAGCAGAACACAATCCTAGTCACCTTGGAGTGACTATACAACAAAAGCCCAGCAGATTTATCCAGACACCGAAACCGAGATTTCAGCACACCAAAACATCTTTCTATCACGTTCCGTGTAGACTTATGTGCATGATTGTAACTGTGTTCAGCAGGAGAATCAGGATGGGACAATGGAGTAAGTAGCCAAGAGTAGCAGCCATAACCCCCATCACCTGAAAAACAGATATAGGCAACATTAGTACATGTGTATGATGAGTAATTACCCTAAAAAACAATGGAGTTTGAAGTTACCACACATACACACAACATACTTGGAACATACCCAGCAGCCAGCCATCAGGCATTTGTCCGTCCTCAAATTTATCGAACAGAGATGACTGACTGAGGATGAAGGAGTCATGGCAGCCGCCAGGGTAACCTGTAACCACACTCATAATGTTGAGATATGCATCACAAACCACCTGGACATTAGTGGATTTGTCCATATGTCGATTAGTATAAATATATTGTCGGCCCCTAGGTGGTCTCAGCTCAACGTGTGTGCAATCTATGGCCCCCAGCACATTGGGCATGCCAGCAAGCTCATAGAAAGCTACCCTGACAGCATGCCACTGCGACTCCTGGGTAGGGAAGCAGATAGAGGCATTTATATGGGGTTCCAAGACATCTAAAACCTGAGTGGACATTAATAAATATAAGGTGAGTGTCATGATCTGTATTCAATACAATACTGTGTTCTAAGACCTAACAGAAGCAACACTTAGATTTAGACGTGTATATATATTTCAACTCACCTGGTTCAAATATTTTGAAAAGGTGGGCTGGGAGACACCGATGACGTCGCCTGTCACAGACTGGAAGCTCCCAGTAGCCATAAAGTGTAACACAGCCAGGAGTTTGTGCAGGCCTGAGACAGAGCGAGAGCGTGCTGTCTCGGGGTCTAGTCCCAGTTTGACAAGGTCATACAGACGGAAAATGTTGTTTCTATTTAGGCGAAACATCTGTATGACCCTATCATCAGACAATGCGTTTAAGTTTAAACGTCCCCTAAAAAATCGTGGCTGGCGCAGCCTCCGCGGCACCTGCTCAACCTGCTGACCATGTTCACTTACCTGGCCCTGATTTATGGACGAGTCATGGATCACTCTCCGGTATCCCCCAGCAACCAAAAAAATATGTAGCACACACCACAGCCGCCATTTCAGAGTGAGAGATATTCAAAATGTGCCTTGGACCCTTTTATAGGGCCAAACATTCAGGTGTGACTAATGGATAATTGAATACACATGTAAACACGCTTCTCAAAAGCAGGTCTACTTTTTTTTAGGACTTTTTTACGAATTGTATTTTTTCACAACCGCAAAAGCATTTTCACGGTAGACATTACAAATACGAATGGTTAGTAAATGACCGTGATTCATACCTAAACAGCCGCGTTTTGACCGATGGTGTATTCATTCGTATTTTTTTACTCCAACTTCAAAAAAAATACGAATGCCCTCATTCACTGCCGTGATTTTTGCTTAGTAAATTACCGAGATGACACTTTGAAGAAAAAACGGCATCTCGGTCAAAATCGGGACCTTAGTAAATATACCCCATAGTCTCCACACACTTTGTCAGCAACTTACATACACTTAAAAAGTAAAACAACAGAGCTATTCAGCTTTACATGGTGTGAGGGGATGGAGCAGTATTAGGTCTTAGTGTTTGGTATCCAGATGTACAGTATTTTGAGATCTATACTCCGGTTGCTATTTGCAGGTGATCGCATGTTTCTGTGTGTAGATATATGCAGAAATATAATATTCGCAAACGGTTAGGATACTGTACTCAGGATATTCGGCAGGTACCGAGTGGCGAACATCTGCAAGTACACCTGGACCAAGAATTGCCTATTCATTTAAACCAACCTATGACACCTCATGTACTGTAAATGACCTGCCCTCTGACCTATGAAAGAAGAGCTTACAGTTCCCACTGTACTGTATTTGGACGCATTGTATAAAAGAGAGGCCTCCTGACCAGGCTCAGTCTGTATTCTCTGAGGTCATCTTGCTAAGACTGACTCCTGGAACCAGGAGCACCCGCGATCAAACGTATGTCTTATTGGTTGTAGCTCTTCTTTATACATTGTTGTACCAATATATTATATATATATATATATATATATATATATATATATATATATATATATATATATATATATATAATATAAGAATTTACTCACCGATAATTCTATTTCTCGTAGTCCGTAGTGGATGCTGGGAACTCCGTAAGGACCATGGGGAATAGCGGCTCCGCAGGAGACTGGGCACAAAAGTAAAAGCTTTAGGACTACCTGGTGTGCACTGGCTCCTCCCCCTATGACCCTCCTCCAAGCCTCAGTTAGGATACTGTGCCCGGACGAGCGTACACAATAAGGAAGGATTTTGAATCCCGGGTAAGACTCATACAAGCCACACCAATCACACCGTACAACCTGTGATCTGAACCCAGTTAACAGCATGATAACAGAGGAGCCTCTGAAAAGATGGCTCACAACAATAATAACCCGATTTTTGTAACAATAACTATGTACAAGTATTGCAGACAATCCGCACTTGGGATGGGCGCCCAGCATCCACTACGGACTACGAGAAATAGAATTATCGGTAAGTAAATTCTTATTTTCTCTGACGTCCTAGTGGATGCTGGGAACTCCGTAAGGACCATGGGGATTATACCAAAGCTCCCAAACGGGCGGGAGAGTGCGGATGACTCTGCAGCACCGAATGAGAGAACTCAAGGTCCTCCTCAGCCAGGGTATCAAATTTGTAGAATTTAGCAAACGTGTTTGCCTCTGACCAAGTAGCTGCTCGGCAAAGTTGTAAAGCCGAGACCCCTCGGGCAGCCGCCCAAGATGAGCCCACCTTCCTTGTGGAATGGGCTTTTACAGATTTTGGCTGTGGCAGGCCCGCCACAGAATGTGCAAGCTGAATTGTACTACAAATCCAACGAGCAATAGTTTGCTTAGAAGCAGGAGCACCCAGCTTGTTGGGTGCATACAGAATAAACAGCGAGTCAGATTTCCTGACTCCAGCCGTCCTGGAAACATATATTTTCAGGGCCCTGACTACGTCCAGCAACTTGGAGTCCTCCAAGTCCCTAGTAGCCGCAGGTACCACAATAGGCTGGTTCAAGTGAAACGCTGAAACCACCTTAGGGAGAAATTAAGGACGAGTCCTCAATTCTGCCCTGTCCGTATGAAAAATTAGGTAAGGGCTTTTATAGGATAAAGCCGCCAATTCTGAGACACGCCTGGCTGAAGCCAGGGCTAACAGCATTACCACTTTCCAAGTGAGATATTTTAAGTCTACAGTGGAGAGTGGTTCAAACCAATGTGATTTTAGGAACCCCAAAACTACATTGAGATCCCAAGGTGCCACTGGAGGCACAAAAGGAGGCTGTATATGCAGTACCCCCTTGACAAACGTCTGAACTTCAGGAACTGAAGCCAGTTCTTTCTGGAAGAAAATCGACAGGGACGAAATTTGAACCTTAATGGACCCTAATTTTAGGCCCATAGACAGTCCTGTTTGCAGGAAATGCAGGAAACGACCCAGTTGAAATTCCTCTGTAGGGGCCTTCTTGGCCTCGCACCACGCAACATATTTACGCCAAATACGGTGATAATGCTGTACGGTTACATCCTTCCTGGCTTTGATCAGGGTAGGGATGACTTAATCCGGAATGCCTTTTTCCTTTAGGATCCGGCGTTCAACCGCCATGCCGTCAAACGCAACCGCGGTAAGTCTTGGAACAGACAGGGTCCCTGCTGGAGCAGGTCCTTTCTTAGAGGTAGAGGCCACGGGTCCTCTGTGAGCATCTCTTGAAGTTCCGGGTACCAAGTCCTTCTTGGCCAATCCGGAGCCACGAGTCCTTACTCCTCTCCTTCTTATGATTCTCAGTACCTTGGGTATTAGAGGCAGAGGAGGGAACACATAGACTGACTGGTACACCCACGGTGTTACCAGAGCGTCCACAGCTATTGCCTGAGGGTCCCTTGACCTGGCGCAATACCTGTCTAGTTTTTTGTTGAGGCGGGATGCCATCATGTCCACCTTTGGTTTTTCCCAACGGTTCACAATCATGTGGAAGACTTCTGGGTGAAGTCCCCATTCCCCCGGGTGGAGGTCGTGTCTGCTGAGGAAGTCTGCTTCCCAGTTGTCCACTCCCGGAATGAACACTGCTGACAGTGCTATCACATGATTTTCCGCCCAGCGGAGAATCCTTGCAACTTCTGTCATTGCCCTCCTGCTTCTCGTGCCGCCCTGTCTGTTTACGTGGGCGACTGCCGTGATGTTGTCTGACTGGATCAGCACCGGCTGACCTTGAAGCAGAGGTCTTGCTAGGCTTAGAGCATTGTAGATGGCCCTTAGCTCCAGGATATTTATGTGAAGTAATGTCTCCAGGCTTGTCCACAAGCCCTGGAATTTCCTTCCCTGTGTGACTGCTCCCCAGCCTCTCAGGCTGGCATCCGTGGTCACCAGGACCCAGTCCTGAATGCCGAATCTGCGGCCCTCTAGAAGATGAGCACTCTGCAACCACCACAGGAGAGACACCCTTGTCCTTGGTGACAAGATTATCCGCTGATGCATCTGAAGATGCGACCCGGACCATTTGTCTAGCAGATCCCACTGGAAGGTTCCTGCGTGGAATCTGCCGAATGGGATTGCTTCGTAAGAAGCCACCATCTTTCCCAGGACCCTTGTGCATTGATGCACTGAGACTTGGCCTGGTTTTAGGAGATTTCTGACTAGTTCGGATAACTCCCTGGCTTTCTCCTCCGGGAGAAACACCTTTTTCTGGACTGTGTCCAGGATCATCCCTAGGAATAGAAGTCGTGTCGTCGGGATAAGCTGTGATTTTGGAATATTGAGAATCCAACCGTGCTGGCGCAGCACTATCTGAGATAGTGCTACCCCGACTTCCAACCGTTCCCTGGATCTTGCCCTTATCAGGAGATCGTCCAAGTAAGGGATAACTAAAACTCCCTTCCTTCGAAGGAGTATCATCATTTCGGCCATTACCTTGGTAAAGACCCGGGGTGCCGTGGACAATCCAAACGGCAGCGTCTGAAACTGATAGTGACAGTTCTGTACCACAAACCTGAGGTACCCTTGGTGAGAAGGGTAAATTGGGACATGTAGGTAAGCATCTTTGATGTCCAGAGACACCATATAGTCCCCTTCTTCCAGGTTTGCAATCACTGCTCTGAGTGACTCCATCTTGAATTTGAACCTTTGTATGTAAGTGTTCAAGGATTTTAGGTTTAAAATTGGTCTCACCGAGCCGTCCGGCTTCGGTACCACAAATAGTGTGGAATAGTACCCCTTTCCCTGTTGTAGGAGGGGTACCTTGATTATCACCTGCTGGGAATACAGCTTGTGAATGGCTTCCAATACTGCCTCCCTGTCTGAGGGAGACGTCGGTAAAGCAGACTTTAGAAACCGGCGAGGGGGAGACGTCTCGAATTCCAATTTGTACCCCTGAGATACCACTTGAAGGATCCAGGGGTCCACTTGCGAGTGGGCCCACTGCGCACTGAACTTCTTGAGACGGGCCCCCACCGTGCCTGAGTCCGCTTGTAAAGCCCCAGCGTCATGCTGAGGACTTTGCGGAGGCGGGAGAGGGCTTTTGTTCCTGGGAACTGGCTGTTTGTTGCAGCCTTTTCCCTCTCCCTCTGCCACGGGGCAGAAATGAGGCGCCTTTTGCCCGCTTGCCCTTATGGGGCCGAAAGGACTGCGCCTGATAATACGGCGTCTTCTTAGGTTGAGAAGCTACCTGGGGCAAAAATTTGGATTTTCCAGCAGTTGCCGTGGCTACCAGGTCTGATAGACCTACCCCAAATAACTCCTCCCCCTTATAAGGCAATACTTCCATGTGCCTTTTAGAATCCGCATCGCCTGACCACTGCCGCATCCATAAACCTCTTCTTGCAGAAATGGACAGCGCGCTAACTCTTGATGCCAGTCGGCAAATATCCCTCTGTGCATCACGCATATATAGAAATGCATCCTTCAAATGCTCTATAGTCAGTAATATACTGTCCCTATCTAGGGTATCAATATTTTCAGTCAGGGAATCCGACCACGCCAGGCCCGCACTGCACATCCAGGCTGAGGCGATTGCTGGTCGCAGTATAACACCCGTGTGAGAGTATATACATTTTAGGATATTCTCCAGCTTTCTATCGGCAGGTTCCTTTAGGGCGGCCGTATCAGGAGAGGGTAGACAAGCGTGTGAGCGCTTTATCCACCCTAGGGGGTGTTTCCCAACGTGTCCTATCCTCTGGCGGGAAAGGGTACGATGCCAATAACCTTTTAGGAATTATCAGTTTTTTATCGGGGGAAACCCACGCCTCATCACACACTTCATTTAATTCCTCGGATACAGGAAAAACTACAGGCAGTTTTTTCTCACCAAACATAATACCCTTTTTAGTGGTACTTGTATTATCAGAAATATGCAATACATTTTTCATTGCTTCAATCATGTAACGTGTGGCCCTAGTGGAAGTCACGTATGTCTCCTCATCATCGACACTGGAGTCAGTATCCGTGTCTGTGTCTGCCATTTGAGGTAACGGGCGTTTTAAAGCCCCTGATGGCGTTTGAGACCCCTGGACAGGCACAAGCTGAGTAGCCGGCTGTCTCATGTCGTCAACTGTCTGTCGTAAAGAGCTGACACTATCACGCAATTCCTTCCATAAGCTCATCCACTCAGGTGTCGACTCCCTAGGGGGTGACAACTGTATAATAGGCAATTGCTCCGCCTCCATCTCATTTTCCTCCTCAAACATGTCGACACAATCGTACCGACACACCGCACACACACAGGGAATGCTCTGATAGAGGACAGGACCCCACTAGCCCGTTGGGGAGACAGAGGGAGAGTATGCCAGCACACACCAGAGCGCTATATATAGACAGGAATACCACTATAAAATGTGCTTTTCCCGTTATAGCTGCTGTTAGTATCAAAACTGCGCCAAATTAGTGCCCCCCTCTCTTTTTTACCCTTTTCTGTAGTGCAGGACTGCAGGGGAGAGTCAGGGAGACGTCCTTCCAGCGGAGCTGTGATGGAAAATGGCGCCCGTGTGCTGAGGAGATAGGCTCCGCCCCCTTCTCGGCTGCCTTTTCTCCCGCTTTTTAGGTGAGTTCTGGCAGGGGTTAAAATACATCCATATAGCCCCGGGGGTTATATGTGGTGTATTTATGCCAGCCAAGGTGTTTTACATTGCTGCTCAGGGCGCCCCCCCCTAGCGCCCTGCACCCTCAGTGACCGGAGTGTGAAGTGTGCCTGAGTAACAATGGCGCACAGCTGCAGTGCTGTGCGCTACCTTGTTGAAGACTGATGTCTTCTGCCGCCGATTTTTCCGGACCTCTTCTTGCTTCTGGCTCTGTAAGGGGGCCGGCGGCGCGGCTCTGGGACCGAGCTCCGAGGCTGGGCCTGTGTTCGGTCCCTCTGGAGCTAATGGTGTCCAGTAGCCTAAGAAGCCCAATCCACTCTGCACTTCAGGTGAGTTCGCTTTTTCTCCCCTTAGTCCCTCGATGCACTGAGCCTGTTGCCAGCAGGTCTCACTGAAAATAAAAAACCTAAACTTAAACTTTCACTAAGAAGCTCAGGAGAGCCCCTAGTGTGCACCCTTCTCGGCCGGGCACAAAAATCTAACTGAGGCTTGGAGGAGGGTCATAGGGGGAGAAGCCAGTGCACACCAGGTAGTCCTAAAGCTTTTACTTTTGTGCCCAGTCTCCTGCGGAGCCGCTATTCCCCATGGTCCTTACGGAGTTCCCAGCATCCACTAGGACGTCAGAGAAATATATATATATACACACACACATACATATACATACACATATATATACCACAACATAACATTTAACTACTGGTGTCGCATTCAATTCTTGTTTGGGGGTAAAGTGTATTCAGCCACACGTGTCGCTATATTGTGCGCATAACGTGTCGGTGGGTATACGCAATTTATATACACAGTATAGCGGTTATATGCATATGATTAGCGGCCGCAGCGTCTCGAACCACAGTGTGCGTATGTATTGCATTTCTTTGTAAGTTAATCGAACTTAACATTTTGTATTGGGATTTTTTTTTTCAATATTAAACTAAGTAAATTGTGTTTGTATGTCATACTTAGTTTTCATTATGTGGTGAGGGACAAGATTCACTTCTGTTTGTCCACATATTTTATGACAGACTGACACAGCACTGGTTTTGCCTAATACATGGACCATGAATAATTTGAATTGGTTCTCCATCACCAACCCGAGGCACCCCTGCAGATGTCCCGGCACACCCCACGGTGCCACGGCACACAGTTTGAGCAGGGCCGAAACTAAGATTTTCGTCACCCATGGCGTGGCAATAATTTGGCCCCCACCCCAACAAAAAAAAAACAAAAAAAAAACACCAATACCTTGTCAGACTAAAATATATGCGTGGCCGCGCATCGCTATTGCTGTGGGGCATACACACGACAGATCCATGCTTAAAATCTAAGCAATCTAGTCAGATTGCTTAGATTTTAAACACGGATCTCTCCGTGTGTACCCCCCTTTAGTTTCCACTGTCAAGTGGATAGCTAGCAAAGTGAGCCTTTTATTTCTGTAACATCGGTGATTGCACCTGTTAACAAGAAAAAGCCTTGGGCAGTGTGTCCTTTCAATGGTGTGTAGCCGGCATCTTATTATCGGTTGGTGTTGTCAGGCAGCCGGGATCATAGCCTGCTGAAAAACACAGCACCAACAGCTCGCTTCTATAGCTTGCACGGTGCACTGCAAGCTAGTCGAAGCACTGCATGGCAAAGATGAAAGTTTAAGACAGTAGCCGACATAGGAGAGAGCCCAGGTACTGGAGCTCACCCGCACAGCGTCAGAGCCAGCTGCGGGCATACAGGTGGGTTAGAGACACTGCCTTGGGAGCCGACAGCACAAAAAACTCTGCTCCTCTGTAACTCCTCAGCGCCCCCTCAAATTCTGAATCCAGGGTGCATGCCCCCTTAGCCCCCCCTAGTTACTGCCCTGGTTTGAGAACCACGGTCATATACACATTATAAACATAGCCTGGTGGCAATTTTATACAATATTTTAACAAGTCTGTGCCTGAAACAAAGTTTGTGTACACTGAACCAGAAATCAAAGATGTCACTATCCCAATAAAAAAATAAAAAATAGTTTTCTAAATATTTTTTGACATCGGATTTTTGGATATAAGAGACTGAACCTGTAGTATTGGTCAATCCAAGTGGAGTGGTCCAGCCCTGGTTGCTTGCCCATTTTTTTTTTTTTTTTGTGTGTGATGACCCCTGTAAGTTAGTCAGAAACCACCAATACTTGATTTTTATTTACCTTCATATGAAGATGGCGGCCATTTTTGTATCATAGCTTATGACATTTTTCACTGTTGTGGACGTTTGGGGTAAATGCAATATCTCAGCTCAGAAAAGTCATCGAAAGCTGGGATAAAAAAAACATTATTTTCAGCACATTTCAAACTACATTTTTGTCACATAACTATTTCCCTACCTCACTACCTTATGACTGAAATTTAAGGCCTTAAATTAATGGTCAGATTTTTTTTTTAAAAAGTCGATTTTGTTAATTGAATATTAAAGTGGGAAGGAATAAAATTTCAGAGCTGTAATTTTTGGGGGGAATAGTTATATACTAAAAGATTTGTCAAACACATTTTGAGTTCTCTATCTTGTCTACTTTTTTTTTTATTACAGCACGTTGAAATGGGTGGTCTTCAGTATGCCGACTGTCGGGATCCCGGCGCACAGTATACCGGCGTCGGAATCCCGACAGCCGGCATACCAACACTTTTTCTCCCTCGTGGGGGTCCACGACCTCCTGGAGGGAGAATAACGCGTGCCACCGTGCCCGTAGCGTGGCGAGCGCAGCGAGCCCGCAAGGGGCTCATTTGCGCTCGCCATGCTGTCGGTATGCCGGCGGTCGGGCTCCCGGCGCCGGTATGCTGGTCGCTGGGAGCCCGGCCGCCGGCATACCATGCTACACCCCGTTGAATTTGCAGGTTTTTCCTTTTTTCACCTAAATTTACCTCTCATATCTCTGGTGGGGGACCTGATAACAATTTAAAATTCATAGCATACACTATCTCATCTACACCTATAGGTTGGAGAAATTGCTTCTGTCCCATATAGACTGAAAAGGATGCAGTCAAGATGCCGCCTGTCGGGATCCCGGCAGCCAAAATACCAATGTGTCAGGAGGGAGGAGGGTGAGGTTTAGGAGTCAGGTGGGGGGGTTAGAGTTCTGCTTCAGGGGGGTTAGCATTAGGCTGCAAGGGGGGGGGGGGGGGATTGTGGAGGTAGGGTTAAGGCTGTGGGGGAGGGAGGGTTAGGGCAGCATGGACAGGGTTTAGGATTAGGCACCTCCACGGTGGGGTTAGGGATAGGCACAAAGGGGGAAAGTTAGAGATAGGCTGTGGGAAGGGAGGGTTAGAGGGGGTGGGGAAAGGGGAGAACACACCTTACTCACCTCGGTCTGTCTTTTCTACAGCGGGAGCCCATTGCGCCGGGATCTCATACTGATTCCGACTAAAGGCCTAATTCATGTTTGCAAGTAAAGCAAAAAAGCAAGCAACTGGGCAAAACCATGCTGCACTGCAGGTGGGGCAGAGAGATTTAGATTTGGATGGGGTGTGTCCAAACTGAAATCTAAATTACAGTGTAAAAATAAAGATGTCTAGTGGGCTACACACAAAAGCAGCCAGTATTTACCCTGCACAAAAATATATAAATAAAAAAGTATAAATGTATTTGCTCCACTTTCAGTGCAACATGGTTTGTTCCAGATACAAAGTTGCATTACTTCCAAATCAGAATCCGGCCCTGAGTACTTAGTGACACCACTTCCCTTTTCCTACTTCCTCTACTACACAGTCTTCATGCAACCTCTTAGGTGTGACAAATGACGCTAAGTGCAATCCATGGCAAGCCTGCAACATATAATGTCGGAGCATGATGCTCTTTAAAAAAATATATATATTTGCACAGGTAATTGTGATCTGCACTGGTGATCAGTCACATCACTGCCCGTAGCTCCACCTGTAGCTCAAATACTGATTAATGCAGGCAGTCAAGGAAAGGAGATAAGAGAGGGGAAGTGGTGTCAAACAGGTTAATGGTTGGTAGCTTTGGCAAATACAGTACACTAGCAACCCTGAAAACATTTTTAGGAGTGTGTCTTTAAAATATTGTTATGTAGTATACTGTATTACTAGAAAAACTGACCCCATTCATTAACTGATGTGGGCCGGTTATTTAATTATCGTATATACTCGAGTATAAGCCGACTTTTTCAGCACTTTTTTTTGTGCTGAAAAAGCCCCCTCAGCTTATACTCGAGTCAGTGCAGGGAAGGAGTGGGGACATGGAGAGCAGTCAGTGCAGTGTGAAGGAGGGACACGGAGGGCACAGCGCGCGCCTCTCCTGTGTCCCTCCTGCGTCTCCGGCGGCAGCGGTGGGTCTATTAGAGGAAGTACCCGTTCGTGAGCTCTGATTGGCTCACGAACCGGCACTTCATTTAACAGACCCGCCGCGGCCGCCGGAGACGCAGGAGGGACACAGGAGAGGTGTGCGCTGTGCCCTCCGTGTCCCTCCTTCACAAGACAGCACGGGAGCGACGGAAGGTAAGTAACTGGCACTGGGAGAACATATTTGGCACTTGGGGGGGCGCATATCTGGCACTATGAGGGGGCATATCTGGCACTGTGGGGGCATATCTGGCAGTGTGAGGGCATATCTGGCACTGTGGGGGGCATATCTGGCAGTGTGAGGGCATATCTGGCACTGTGGGGGCATATCTGGCAGTGTGACGGCTGTGTACGGCTAGAGCTGCATTTCCCACCCTAGGCTTATACTCGAGTCAATAAGTTTTCCCAGTTCCCAGGTTTTTGTGGTAAAATTAAGTGCCTCTGCTTATATTCGGGTCGACTTATACTCGAGTATATACAGTAGTTATAGTCAATGTAAAAGCAGTTTGTATGCAAGAATGCATTTCCTGTTGATTGCATATGCCTCCATGAAACCGCGTGAATACACGTGCAACAGGGCTGTAAACATTTAAGTGTTTATTTAAATTAGTATAATAATATGCAAATGTAGTATGGAATATTGTGTATACATGTGTGCATGCATGTCTGTGTTAGATGTATTTTTATAAAATACTCTTGGATGCTTTTTTTTTAATGGTGTAAAGTGTGCACACAAATACACACAAATATTGTATACCATACAGGGTTACTATAACACAAATAGACACTTTCACCATTTCATATAAACCAAAGTATTATTGATATAGTCAAAATACTTACATGGATATGTAGTATATGTCTAAGTTTTTATGCCTAAATTACAAATGTTCTATGTGTGAGCCTTTTTGTCACACGACAGATTTCAATACGATAATTCAATTTATTCCAAATGCAGAAGGAATGATGTACGAGTTAGTCGTCGTTACTTACACTTTGCAGTAACTGTAGCTTATTAAAGGTTTCTGCAAAAATTTTCCATGCAGTCTGTTGTGGAATATGTCATTTTAAACTTGCACGTGTTGTTGACTTCTTAGGGCTGCGTGTGTAGATCTCATGGACACAAGCTACTTATTCCTCTTTCAGAACTTTTCCTTTTGCATAAACAAACAGTGTTCATAATTTTCTTGCTCCAGTCCTAGATGGGCTGCCTTGTAGGTAGAGGTTTCCCATATAGTGTTCTAAAATGCAGCTAAACAGTAATAAAGTTTGTTTTCACTAATTTTAGTGCACAAAAAACCCCATCTCTACCGGCCAAACTTTAGCACAGTTGCACAGGACCTGGAGGCTCACTCACACCAGGCATTTCGCACTGTGTGGCGTTTTGAGGCTGTATGTATGAGGATGTATTTGTATATATGCGCTAAATAATTGGAATGTTTTTAAAGTTGAAATTCAATTATTTGAAAAGTAAAAATTAAAACGTTTTCCAATTATACTGTTCAAAACAAAAACTGTGTTTTCAAAAGAAATGTGTTGCCTAAGTTTTAAATAGAGGTTGTGAACCAAAATCAGTCACAACGTATGTTTTTGGAAATTGTGGTTAAAAGTAACACAGCATTGTGGGGTCTTTATCAAACTTTTCTTGGACCTGTAAATCATGATATAAACTAATTCAAGTGCCCATGTATCAAGTGTCTAAAACAGTTACCATCACAGATGCCTTTGGGGTTAAAAGCAAAAAAAATAATTAAAAAAATAGGATTTTAATACCTAACGGTAAATCCTTTTCTCTTAGTCCGTAGAGGATGCTGGGGACGCTTCAAGAACCATGGGGTATAGACGGGATCCGCAGGAAACATGGGCACTTTAAGACTTTAAAAAGGGTGTGAACTGGCTCCTCCCTCTATGCCCCTCCTCCAGACTCCAGTTATAGGAACTGTGCCCAGGGATACGGACATTTCGAGGAAAAAGGATTTATTTTGATTTAAACTAAGGTGAGATACATACCAGCTCACACCTCAAACATGCCGTACAACATGGCATTCAACCCAACGCATGCAATGGCATGAATAATGACAGCAACAGGCCGACTATAACTGCAACACAACACGTGTGTAACCATAACCAATAACTGCAGTCACAGTTTGCACTGGGACGGGCGCCCAGCATCCTCTACGGACTAAGAAAAAAGGATTTACCGGTAGGTATTAAAATCCTATTTTCTCCTTACGTCCTAGAGGATGCTGGGGACACTTCAAGAACCATGGGGTTTATACCAAAGCTCAAGAACGGGCGGGAGAGTGCGGATGACTCTGCAGCACCGATTGACCAAACAAGAGGTCTTCCTTAGCCAGGGTATCAAACTTGTAAAACTTTGCAAAAGTGTTTGAACCCAACCAAGTAGCTGCTCGGCAAAGCTGTAATGCCGAGACCTACCGGGCAGCAGCCCAGGATGAGCCCACCTTTATGGTAGAATGGGCCTTCACCGATTTCCGTAACGACAATCCAGCCATAGAATGAGCTTGCCGAATCGTATTACAGATCCAGCGTGCAATAGTCTGCTTGGAAGCAGGAGCCCCAATCTTGTTGGGATCATACAGGACAAACAAAGCCTCCGTTTTCCTAATCTGAGCTGTTCTGGCTACATAAATTTTCAAAGCTCTGACCACATCTAGAGACTTCGATTCCTCAAAGGCGTCAGTAGCCACTGGCACCACAATAGGTTGGTTCATGTGAAACGATGACACCGCTTTAGGCAGAAATTGCTGACAAGTTCTCAACTCCGCTCTATCTTCATGGAAGATCAAATAGGGGCTCTTGTGAGACAAAGCCGCCAATTCAGATACCCGCCTTGAAGAGGCCAAGGCCAACAGCATTATCACTTTCCAAGTGACGAATTTCAACTCTACCTTACGTAAAGGTTAAAACCAATGAGATTGCAGGAACTGCAACACCACGTTAAGATCCCATGGTGCCACCCGGGGCACAAAGGGAGGTTGGATGTGCAGCACGCCTTTCACGAAAGTCTGAACTTCCATAAGGGAAGCAAATTCTTTTTGAAAGAAAATTGACAAGGCCGAAATTTGTACTTTAATTGAGCCTAACTTTAGGCCCGCATCCACCCCTGCTTGCAGAAAATGGAGAAAACGGCCCAGCTGAAATTCTTCCATAGGAGCCTTCTTGGATTCACACCAAGACACATATTTTCTCCAAATACGGTGATAATGTTTCACCGTTACCTCCTTTCTAGCCTGAAGCAGTGTTGGAATTACTTCACCGGGAATATCCTTTCAGCTAGGATCCTGTGCTCAACCTCCAAGCCGCCGTAAGTCTTGGTACACGTACGGCCCCTGCTGTAACAGATCCTCTCGTAGAGGAAGAGGCCAGGGATCTCCTATGAGCAATTCCTGAAGATCTGGATACCAAGCCCTCCTTGGCCAGTCTGGAACAATGAGGATTGCCTGAACCCTTGTTCTTCTTATGATCTTTATCACTTTTGGAATGAGTGGAATCGGAGGGAACACATATACCGACTGAAAGACCCACGGTGTTACTAGGGCGTCCACTGCTATTGCTTGAGGGTCCCTTGACCTCGAACAATATCTCTGAAGTTTCTTGTTGAGGCGAGACGCCATCATGTCTATTTGAGGAATTCCCCAACGACTAGTCACTTCTGCAAAGACCTCTTGATGAAGATCCCACTCTCCTGGATGGAGATCGTGTCTGCTGAGGAAGTCTGCTTCCCAGTTGTCTACACCCGGAATGAAGACTGCTGACAAAGCGCTTACATGCCTTTCCGTCCAGCTGTAAACTTTTGTGGCTTCTGCCATTGCCGCTCTGCTCTTCGTTCCGCCCTGGCGGTTTATGTACGCCACTGCTGTTATGTTGTCCGACTGAATCAAGATGGGCAGATGGCGAAGAAGATGCTCCGCTTGTAGAAGGCCGTTGTAAATGGCCCTTAACTCCAGAATGTTTATGTGTAAACAAGCTTCCTGGCTTGACCATTTTCCCTGGAAATTTTCCCCCTGTGTAACTGCACCCCAGCCTCGGACACTCGCATCCGTGGTCACCAGGATCCAGTCCTGGATCCCGAATCTGCGTCCCTCTAGGAGGTGAGAGCTGTGCAGCCACCACAGGAGTGAGATTCTGGTTTTGGAAGACAGGATTATCTGTCGGCGCATGTGCAGATGGGATCCGGACCATTAGTCCAACAGGTCCCACTGAAACACTCTGGCATGGAATCTGCCAAACTGAATGGCCTCGTAGGCCGCTACCATCTTCACTAGCAACCGAGTGCATTGATGAATCGACACTCTTGCTGGCTTCAGAATCTGTTTGACCAGGTTCTGAATTTCCAGAGCCTTTTCCACTGGAAGAAAACTCTCTGTAATTCCGTGTCCAGAATCATACCCAAGAACGAGTCTTGTCGTCGGAACCAACTGTGATTTTGGCAAGTTTAGGAGCCAACCATGTTGTTGCAGAATTGTCAGGGAGAGCATCACGCTCTGCAGTAATTGTTCCTTGGACCTCGCTTTTATCAGGAGATCGTCCAAGTACGGGATAATTGTGACTCCTTGCTTGCGCAGGAGAACCATCATTTCCGCCATAACTTTGGTGAAAACCCTCAGAGCCGTGGACAGACCAAACGGCAATGTCTGAAATTGGTAATGACAATCCTGAACGGCAAACCTCAGGTAAGCCTGATGTGGAGGATATATGGGGACGTGTAAGTAGGCATCCTTTATGTCGACCGACACCATAAAATCCCCCTTCTCCAGACTGGAGATCACTGCTCGGAGAGACTCCATCTTGAATTTGAATTTTTTTAGATAGAAATTGAGGGATTTTAAGTTCAGAATACGTCTGACCGAGCCGTCCGGCTTCGGGACCACGAACAGGCTCGAATAAAAGCCTTCTCCCTGTTGTGACGGGGGCACCATGACAATGACTTGATTTTGACATAGTTTTTGTATATCACCGCATACCACCTCCCTGTACGGAAGAGAAACTGGTAAGGCTGTTTTGAAAAATCGTCGAGGTGGCACGTCTTGAAATTCCAACCTGTACCCTTGGGACACTATTTCTAATACCCATGGTTCTAGGGTCGAACGAACCCAGAAATTACTGAAGAGTCGGAGACGTGCCCCCACTGGTGCGGACTCCCGCAGAGGAGTCCCAGCATCATGCGGTGGATTTGGTAGAAGCCGGAGAGGACTTCTGCAAGAACATAAGGTAAAAAGGATGACTTACCCACGGTAGCCGTAGATACCAGGTCAGCGAAGCAGTCACCAAACAAGACACCACCTTTATATGGCAGAGACTCCATAGCCTTCTTAGAGTCAGCATCAGCATTCCATTGATGAATCCACAAAGCTCTCCTAGCTGAGACTGCCATAGCATTGGCTCTTGATCCCAAAATGCCAATGTCTCTCGCAGCTTCTTTAAGGTAGGCTGCAGCATCCCTGATATGACCCAGAGTCAAAAGAATGTTATCCCTATCCAGGGTATCAAACTCAGATGACAAGTTATCTGCCCACTTTTCAATAGCGCTACTCACAACACACTGAAGCAACGGCAGGTCTGAGTAGCGTACCCGTAGTGACATAAATTGATTTCAATGTATTTTTCTGCTTACGACCGCAGTTTCTTTTAGGGCTGCCGTGTCAGGAGACGGAAGCGCCACCTTTTTGGACAGCCGTGACAGAGCTTTGTCCACAGTGGGGGGTGACTCCCACTTTTCCCTATCCCCAGAGGGGAACGGATATGCCACCGGAATTCTCTTGGGAATCTGAAACTTCTTGTCAGGATTTTCCGAAACCTTTTCAAAAAGAGCGTTCAGTTCATGAGAGGGAGGAAACGTTACCTCAGGTTTCTTTCCTTTAAACATACAGACCCTTGTATCAGGAACAGCAGGGTCCTCCGTGATATGTAACACGTCTTTTATCACCACAATCATGTACTGAATTCTTTTAGCCAGTTTTGGATTTAATCTGGCATCACTGTAGTCGACACTGGAGTCAGAGTCAGTGTAGGTATCTGTATCTGCTATCTGGGTAAAAGAACGCTTTTGTGACCCCGAGCGGGTCTGAACTTGTGACAACACATCCTCCACGGATTTCTTCCATGCCTGGGTCTGAGACTCAGACTTATACCATCTCTTATTTAATAGAGCCACATTCGCATTCAAAGCACTCAAAACAATTACCCAATCAGGCGTCGGCGGTGCCGACAGGGTCACTCCCACAGTCGTTTCTTTCCCTAATCCAGTCTCCTCCTGGGAAGAGCACTCAGCCTCAGACATGCTGACACACGTGTACCGACACCACAAACACACTGGGCATATAGTGGACAGACCCACAATAAAGCCCGTCAGAGAAACACAGAGGGAGTTTGCCAGCTCACAACCGAGCGCCTATCCCGGTACTGAAACTTTTATACAATGCCTCAGACCTGTTAGCGCTTTTATTATTATTAAAACAGCACCAAATTAACTGTGCCCCCCCCCCCTGTTTTGAACCCTGTTACTTGTACAGCAGTGTAGGACAGGACCAGCGTCTCTGCAGCTCTGTGAGAGAAAATGGCGCTGATGAGAGCTGTGAGGGCTAAGCCACGCCCCCTTAATGGCGCACTTCAGCCCCGCTATTTTTCAAATATACTGGCGGGGGTTGAGATTCAGTGCCCAGGCACTATATACCACTTTAGCCAGTTACTTAAATGAGGATTTATGCTGCCCAGGGCTTTGAGTTACATGGATCTTGATATATGGATACTGCAGGACATAAATTTTGCTCCTACTTTAAGTGAAGTTGATGAGCTTCACCTTGAGTGCACAGATCCCTTCCTATAAATTCAAATGTCCCCTCTTTATTATAACAATTGGGAATCAGATAGTAATATGCAGTTTGGGGGACATTTGGGTTGGCTAGCAAACCAAAAAAGCACACTAATGGGCAAAACCATGTGCACTGCAGGTGGGGTAGATGTAACATATGCAGAGAGGGTTAGATTTGGGTGGGTTATATTATTTCTGTGCAGGGTAAATACTGTCTGCTTTATTTTTACAGTGCAATTTAGATTTCAGTTTGAACACACCTCACGCAAATCTCAAGCTCTCTGCACATGTTACATCTGCCCCACCTGCAGTGCAACATGGTTTTGCCCATTAGTGTGCTTTTTTTGGTTTGCCAACAAACCTAAATAAGATCCTTTGTCTCCTAATTAGAGATGTGCAGTTTGCATTGGACTTTGGGCCTAATTCAGACCTGATCACTGCAACGGCAGCAATTGCAGTCTGAAGCCCTTTGGGGAGTGCGCTCATTGAACGCCGTTGGTGGGGGGCGATTCGGACAATGCAGGCGTGTCCGGACTGTTGCAGGGGGTGGGCAGCGGTGGCTCCGTGACATTACACACAGCCACTGCGACCCGGAACGTGGCGGGTAGCTGCCTGTCAGTGCAGCTAGGTTGCGCAGGTAGGAAGCTACTTGGTGGGTGCGAAAGCATCACAGCCGTGCGATGCTTTCGGATCCATGTGGTGGGGTAGGGCCTGACAGGCGGGGCGGACTAGCCCTATGCTGGGCGTCCCCCCACATGTCAGAGAAACTGAATCACCCCCTCTTCTTCCCGTCAAGTTCGGATCTGAAAACGAGGCGCAACGTCATCTTTCCAAATATCTCCGCTCTCACGTCTTTTGTATCGCCTGTAAAAATCAAAGATGTCCCTGAAAGATGACGTTTTGCCTCGTTTTAAGATGGGAACTTGGCACGAAGAGGCAAGTCAAACCGAATCACACGTCTATTCTTAATATAATAATCCTGTGGTTGGCTCGTACTAGAGCAACAATCTGCATATCTCAACATTTTTGCTAAACATCTCAAGTGCACATGTTCTCCACTTTTCCTCATAGTAAATGGGAATCATATAATAATATGCACTTAATATCTTAGTATAATAATCCTGTACTTGGTTCATATCAGAGCACATTCTGTACATTTGGATGTTCTGATATACACTTCAAGTGCACAGATCCCCATTGGTAGATGCAATGATCACCCACCACAATATTAAACAATCAAAGTATTTCGGCTGAAACTGTATTTGTGAAGTTATAGGGGGAGATTCAAATGTTTAAAAAGTCAGTTGGGAGTCTGTTTTTTCCTACCTAATAGACAGGAAAAAACAGACACCCAACCAACTTTTCAAACATTTGAATCTCCCCCATAGACTTCATACCACATGTATAGTAAAAGGGTCACATTTGCACTGTGATGTTACCATAGATATATACTTATGTGTAAAATTGGCAGGTGGAAAATACTGTATATACTCGAGTAGAAGCCGACTTTTTCAGCACATTTTTCTATGCTGAAAAAGCCCCCCTCGGCTTACACTCGAGTCAGGTCACGGCTGCAGCAGACGCCGTGGGCTGTGTGGGCGTCCGCTGCAGCCGGCTCCAGGGACAGACACTAGAGGTCATTATTGACCTCTAGTGTCTGTGCGGCGCTGCTATGGGAGAGACGTCATGACGTCTCTCCCATAGAGAGGAGCGGGCGGGCGGCCAGACGGACGGACGGACGGAGCAGCAGCAGCAGCAGCAGCAGAAGCGGTTGGGAAGCAGGAGCGGGGCAGTGGTAAGTATTGTTTT
Source organism: Pseudophryne corroboree (assembly GCF_028390025.1). Classification (NCBI taxonomy): domain Eukaryota; kingdom Metazoa; phylum Chordata; class Amphibia; order Anura; family Myobatrachidae; genus Pseudophryne; species Pseudophryne corroboree. Next base: position 568,016,830 of record NC_086444.1, read on the forward strand.
TATTATTTTGTGTGGGTGTGTTTGTAAGCGGCGACGGGGACACAGCGACAGGGGGCAAAGAAAGAGGGGGCACAACTACTGGGGGCAAAGAAAGAGGGGGCACAACTACTGGGGCAAAGCAACAGGGGGGGCATGTTTTTATCTGGCACTGTGGGAGGATATCTGTCACTGGGGGTATATGTGGCACTGGGGGCACAGCCCTAGCAACAAGCATTACCCCCTGGCAACAAGCATAACACCTACCGCATGAAACCCCTGGCAACGAGCATGACCCCCTGAGCATGAAAACCCCTGGCACCGTGCATTTCCCACCCTAGGCTTATACTCAAGTCAGTAATTTTTCCCAGTTTTTGTGGTAAAATTAGGTGCCTCGGCTTATATTCAGGTCGACTTATACTCGAGTATATACGGTAGGTGTAAGTTTACTTTCAATGATTCATTTAACTTTGTGGGTCCCAAATATTAAAAATCCCTTTCCTGTGACCTCTTTGAAAGTTTATAATCTTATTATTTTTATGTAGTCCAATCACTAAACACAGATTGATATAATATAACCTCAGTTCCACTTTTAGATTAATAGATTGGGTTTAGGGATACTTAAGGTCCATACACACTGGGCGATTTGAGCTGAAAGCAGATCGCTTTTGGTGTGTTGAGCTGCTTTCAGCTCAAAACCGCCCAGTGTGTATGCCCCGGCGATGAGCGCTGATGCGCGCTCCCGCTTCATCGCCAGCGGCCGCCGTTCATCTGCTGGTATTACCAGTAGATGAACGGCGGGGTGAGCAGTTTTCCACAGCGTCCTGCTATGGAAAGCCGTTCACCCCAGCTGGCATCGCTGGGCAGGGGGAAAAAAAATATATATATATATCACTCTATGTATGCACCTTTAAGGGCCCCACACAGTTATACGACATGATGGTCCGTCATGTCATATAAGATTTCGTCCAACCTCCCGGCAGCCTCCCCGTTGGTAAGATAGTATTAGATATATTGTATGCATTTTTTTTTTTTGCATATGATCTATCTTTTACTATCCTATTTATTTACTGCGGGATCCGACATATCACGAGCGCAGCACTCGTGATATGTCGGCTCTAGGGGGATCCGATCCGATGCTCACGGGAACGCGCATCGGATCGGGGGAAAAGCACCCCGAAAATGCCTGATTTCACCCAATATATCGGTCCGAATGCCGAATTGGCCTGAAATCGGGCATAATCGGCCTAGTGTATGAGGCCCTTAAGACTAGTTGCTATCTCATTACATTGTAGCTAGTGTAGTCTCACATAGTACGTTTTCCATCGTTACATTGTTAAAACTTTTCAATCACAAATGGCTGGAATCTTGTAGCTTGTGATATAAGGGGGGTAAGCTTTGAAAAATACATAATCACAGTATTTAAAATTCTCAGAAAGAGTGGATATATGACAATGTAATTGGTTTGATGCCAGAAAGAAACCCACTTTTGAAACTACAATATTTGAATGATTCAGTTGTTTTCCAGTATTCCCAATATACTGTAGTGAGGTTTATATGCAATTTCTGTGTACTGATGATAGTTATTATATAAGTCACTCCATCATAGATTAGCTTCCTTCTGCAATTTCATGCATTCAAACAACTATGGCTAATAAAAATAAGGTAGAGCGCGCTCCTTTTAACTAGCATCAGGTTTGATCTCTCTTATATCTGTGCTATTTGTATTTTAACTCGCAGGGATTCAGTCTGACTGCACCATTTCTATTTCACACCTAAATATAGCATATAACACGTGTTGCTGCCGACACCTTTTTCGCTATACTGAGTAGTTTTCTCAAGACAAGGGTCCTAATTCAGAGTTGACCGCAGCAGCAAATTTGTTAGCAGTTGGGAAAAACCATGTGCACTGCAGAGGGGGGGCAGATATAACATGTGCAGAGAGAGTTAATGGTGTTTACACACAGTGAGTTTTTTTCTTATGATTCTGACTATACGATTAGATGCCGATGCATGGTCCCGTGCGGTCAGCATCGCAAGAATAGATAGTCAAAATTGACTTGCCTGCACAGTCTATCTCTATAGAAAAGATAGTCAAAATTGACACTTAGCCAAAATCGCACATAGTGAGTATCGCAAGCACACTCATTATGTGCTTGTGATGCCGACCTAGACCCTGTCGCATAGTGAGAATCGGGCCAAGCCCGAATCTCACCATGTGTATGGGCCATTAGATTTGGGTGGGTTACAGTATATAGTTTCTGTGCAGGGTAAATACTGGCTGCTTTATTTTTACACTGCAGTTTAGATTTCAGATCAAACATGTCGACATCCTGGCTGCTCTCTCTGGGAGTCACCCAATTTTCGGGAGCCTCCCGCCCATTCCGGGAGAGTAGGCAAGTATGTTTCAGATTGAACACACCCCACCCAAATTAACTTTCTCTGCACATGTTATATCTACCCCCCTGCACTGCACATGGGGGGTAATTCCAAGTTGATCGCAGCAGGACTTTTGTTAGCAGTTGGCCAAAACTGTGTGCACTGCAGGGGAGGCAGATATAACATGTGCAGAGAGAGTTAGATTTGGGTGTGGCGAGTTAAATCTGCAATCTAAATTGCAGTGTAAAAGTAAAGCAGCCAGTATTTACCCTGCACAGAAACAAAATAACCCATCCAAATCTAACTCTCTCTGCACATGTTATATCTGCCCCCCTGCAGTGCACATGGTTTTGCCCAACTGCTAAAAAATTTCCTGCTGCTATCAACTTGGAATTACCCCCATGGTTTTGCCCAACTGCTAACAAATTTGTTGCTGCGATCAACTCTGAATTGCCCCCTAAAAACAACCCCTTTTTTCTCTTTCTTTGGTGTGTCTAATATTGTAGTGGGATTGATATTGTTGGTTAAGAGTTAAGACATGTGCAGCCTTATATTTTGTTAAGAAATTAGTCTGGAGCATAGATGTCACAGTCATCTTCAATTTAAGGTGAAGCTCAATTTCCTGATGTATAGAATGTTATTCAAAATATGAGCTAATCACAGGAGTATTATACTGAGTTATGGTATGTAGTGCACATTAATATTTGATTCCTAAGCTTTCATTATAAGTACAGGATATCAAAAAAGTTTCGTATTAGTTGGATTTTATACACCTCCTGTAAAGACTCATTTATCATGGGTGCAGTGGATGCGGTTTCTTCATATAATTAAGTCAGTGTTGCTGCACTACATAATAAATAAATAAATAAATAAATAAATAAATAAATAATAAAACCTGTTAGCACAGTCATCAGATGTCAGCCACACAGGTAGGTAGCAGTCTTTTCCTGATTCACCCATTTATTCTCATGTTACAGCACACACATGGTGCTATAGATCAGCGGTGGCCAACCCGTTGCTCTCGAGCCACATGCGCCTCTTTCTTCCTCTGCATGCGGCTCATGTGCTCGAGTTCTGCCTCCCGCTGCCCGACTGCAGTGCCCGGCGCTGGCCCATGAGCCAATCAGAGCTCGCGGACTGGCAGCCAATCAGGAGTCTTAGCTGCCAGTCCATGAGCTCTGATTGGCTCACAGACCGGCACCTAATTGGAGACAATGCCGTTGAAGACTGAGGGGCAGGAGAGGCTGCGCTCTCCTTCCCTCACAAACAGCAGAGCCCCAGCGCAGTGAGCAGCAGGGGGGGGGGGTCGTTGTAATCACACTGTGGGGACATGCTTATCTAGCACTGGGGGCATATCTGGCACTGGGGGCACATCTGGCACTGGGGGCATATCTGGAACTGGGGGATCATGCGTATCTGGCACTGGGGGACATGCATATCTGGCACTGGGGGCATATCTGGCACTGTGGGGACCTGCATATCTGGCATTGGGGGCCTATCTGGCACTGTGGGGACCTGCATATCTGGCATTGGGGGCCTATCTGGCACTGTGGGGACCTGCATATCTGGCATTGGGGGCCTATCTGGCACTGGGGGACATGTATCTGGCACTGGGGGACATGTGTATCTGGCACTGGGGGCCTACCTGGCACTGGGGGACATGTGTATCTGGCACTGGGGGCCTACCGGGCACTGCGGGGAGATGCATATCTGGCACTGGGGGTATATCTGGCACTGAAGGGACATGCATATCTGGCACTGGGGGTATATCTGGCACTGAAGGGACATGCATATCTGGCACTAGGGGGGGCGCATGTGTATCTGGCACTGGGAGAGCGCATGTGTATCTGGCACTGGGGGGACGCATGTGTATCTGGCACTGGGGGGACGCATGTGTATCTGGCACTGGGGGGACGCATGTGTATCTGGCACTGGGGGGGCGCATGTGTATCTGGCACTGGGGGGGCACATGTGTATCTGGCACTGGGGGGGCACATGTGTATCTGGCACTGGGGGGGGCACATGTGTATCTGGCACAGGGGGGGGCACATGTGTATCTGGCACTGGGGGGGCACATGTGTATCTGGCACGGGGGGGGCGCATGTGTATCTGGCACTGGGGGGGGCACATGTGTATCTGGCACTGGGGGGGGCACATGTGTATCTGGCACTGGGGGGGGCACATGTGTATCTGGCACTGGGGGGGCACATGTGTATCTGGCACTGGGGGGATACATGTGTATCTGGCACTGGGGGGGCGCATGTGTATCTGGCACTGGGGGGGCGCATGTGTATCTGGCACTGGGGGGGCGCATGTGTATCTGGCACTGGGGGGGCGCATGTGTATCTGGCACTGGGGGGGCGCATGTGTATCTGGCACTGGGGGGGGCACATGTGTATCTGGCACTGGGGGGGGCACATGTGTATCTGGCACTGGGGGGGGCGCATGTGTATCTGGCACTGGGGGGGCGCATGTGTATCTGGCACTGGGGGGGGCACATGTGTATCTGGCACTGGGGGGGGCACATGTGTATCTGGCACTGGGGGGGCACATGTGTATCTGGCACTGGGGGGGCACATGTGTATCTGGCACTGGGGGGGGCACATGTGTATCTGGCACTGGGGGGGCGCATGTGTATCTGGCACGGGGGGGCATGTGTATCTGGCACTGGGGGGCATGCGTATCTGGCACTGGGGGGCATGCGTATCTGGCACTGGGGGGCATGCGTATCTGGCACTGGGGGCATATCTGGCACTGTGGAGACCTGCCTATCTGGCACTGGGGGCATTTCTGGCACTTTGGGGACATGTGTATCTGGCACTGGGGGCATACATGTATCTGGCACTGTAGAGACATGTGTATCTGGCACTGGGGGCATACATGTTTCTGGCACTGTGGGGGCATGTGTATCTGGCACTGGGGGCACACATGTATCTGGCACTGTAGGGACATGTGTATCTGGCACTGGGGGCATACATGTATCTGGTACTGTGGGGCATATATGTATCTGGCACTGTGGAGGCACCTATTTGTTGGCGTTTTTATATGTATGTGGCACTGTACAGGGGCATTATTTGTATGTGGCACAGTACAACATAACTAAAAACAGGGTTATGACACAAGGTCATACTCCTACAAACGTCATACCGAAAGGTGTGCGCACAAAAATGGGGTGTGGCTTTGTGACAACTAGGCCACGCCCCCATTTTTGCATGCACGCCTTTGCCGCGCGCATGATAGTGGCTCTTACTCTTGACTACAGATCTTTTCTGGCTCTTTGCCTCTGACTGGTTGTCCAACCCTGCTATAGATATATCTGCCAGCTATCACAGAAGTTGGGACTTGCTTGCATCGTCAGAGGATCTCCAAAGACTTTTATAAGAAGTTTTGTTTTAATAAGATCTGCATAGCTGATAACTCTTGACAAATTTCTAAGAAGATTTGTCTTTGGAACGACCGTCTCTATTTTTCAATCCTGACTAGCCGCCAAGTACAGACACCTGGGAGAAAAAAAAAAGAAGACTCTTTGTGTGGGCGCACTCTTATTGAATTGGTAAATACTGGTTATGTATCGATCCCAATAATATAAAATTGGTTAAGTATCGATCCCAATAATATTTATGAATATATTGACTGGTGCCAATCATTCTTGTTTTCTGTAGCCGCCCAGTACAACTACTCTCATTGTGTGAATTTAATTCTCACATTTATTCTCTGTGCATAGGGATTCAATATATTTAAAACTACACAGTAATACCCCTTTCAGACCACCACCTATGAACATGTGTTATTGGTACATGAGCGCGCAAAACCCGCGTTCAGCTGCGGTCTGAAAGATGCAAGGATTGAACTCATATTCAACTCAGCTCACTGTGCGGTGTGAACGGGAGCCGGGTTGATGCGACCCGTTTCCCGTTCAATGTGTGTGTAGGGGCAGCGCTTGGAGATCATGTGATAGGGGTCAGAAAGGGGCATTACATAAACATTTTAGGATGGTTATTGTAGCATACAATGCCATTCTGATGTACAGTATGAAATGCTCAGACACACATGCTCAGCAGCTGCACCCATGGGAAATATTAATTTCCGAATGTTGCTAACTAGTGGCATACCACCGAACATTTCCTGTCGGGAATCAGGACAAGTATGCACATACAATACTTCCGCAAAACAATTACAGTTCTTATACCATGGACAGTCCTCGGTCATGTTCCATCATTTCAAGGTCACACACACACCATGGCAGATGCGCAACACCTATTCACAACTTCTCTGCAGTCTGAAAATGAGCAGAATCATCTTCACACAGGAAGCAATTAACAACTCTACAATATGTGCCACTTGTATATTATATCCATTTCTCTGGCTAGTTTTCTTATAAATGGTGGTCCTCAAAACTGCCTATTCCAACCAAAATTTCAAATACAGATGACTGTAGTATAACATGAATGAATGAATGAATGAATGAATGAATGAATGAATGAATGAATGAATACTTAAGTGGATTACGACATGCAGTGCATTTCAGTGAAGGTTTGTCCAACATCCCAAATCTGTGACTTTGCTGAACAATTTAATCTACAAATACAGCATTTTCATTATTCAGCAGTAATTTCCTTTTACTTACTTTAGTTATTTATATAGCTCACATAAAAATGCTAGGATGGAATCTTGTCTAATTCTACATCTGAGTAAGCCTTTTTGGAAAGATGAAACATTAAAATAAAATGCCGGGTTGCTCGACCTGGATAATTTCACTTTGGCGCTTTCACACTGCACCTCAACCTGGGTCGACACGGCAATAACCCGGGTTATTTTGGTGATGTGAAAGGGGTTTAACATTCCTTAACATCACACATCAGGGCAATTTGGGATATTTGAGGGCAATTTATATAGGAGCCATTGCCAGGACAAGGGGGTAGATGTCTGAAGGGTCTGTATGTGAGGGAGGGGGGGAGTGGTATAAGCATGTTATGTGCTCTAAAACCGCTGTCCCCCATGTATTACTATGCTGGTGTGTGCAAGAACGCAATCTGTGAATGGTCAGTTGAATTCAGACACCTGCAGCTATCAATTTCGACAGCTGTCGGTGTTGTTGCCCATGTACCACATCAGAGACAGCGCTGTCCCCGACTGTGGCAGCTGACGGCTCCGGGCTGCACAGGATGCTAGCGAGATCTTGCATATGCCCAGTGGAGCCAGCAATGGGGAGAGAAGCAGCACATCAGCACGAAGCTAATGTGCTGTGGGCTCTGGCAGGGATCGCCAGGGGGCGACTCCCCCACTTCGGCAGATGTGGCATTCTGCTTATCCTTGGAAATGAGACAAAACGGAAATTGTTATTGCGTCACGATCCGTGACACTATATTACATCTCCCCCAAGGACATAAATATACATCTGGGTGATGAGTAAAAAATAAAAAAGCTGTCCAGCTGTTGTGAAACTACAACTACCAGCATACCCTCCCAACGATCAGCTGATAAAGCATTCTGGGACTTCACAACAGCTGGAAAGCCACAGATTGGTGAGGTTTAGCCGATCACTTTATGTACAGGATTGGACCCGGATGGGCAACTGTGTATGCGCGCCTATCCGGCTGGCTGCTCATGTGCACAGCAAAAAAGTTGCAATGGTATTCACAATCCGCTTCTAGGCTTTTCATATGTTGTTGAATAGCCACAGTCAATTATGGGGGTGGCTGCTGTGAGCGCTGGTGAGTTCTCCAATCTGTCCTTAAATACGCAGTAACAGCTGCTTCTGTGTGTTGTAAGGATATAGGGCCTAATTCATGTTTGTACGAAAATAAGAATTTACTTACCGATAATTCTATTTCTCATAGTCCGTAGTGGATGCTGGGGACTCCGTAAGGACCATGGGGATTAGCGGCTCCGCAGGAGACTGGGCACATCTAAAGAAAGCTTTAGGACTATCTGGTGTGCACTGGCTCCTCCCCCCATGACCCTCCTCCAAGCCTCAGTTAGGATACTGTGCCCGGACGAGCGTACACAATAAGGAAGGATTTTGAATCCCGGGTAAGACTCATACCAGCCACACCAATCACACCGTATAACCTGTGATCTGAACCCAGTTAACAGCATGATAACAGAGGAGCCTCTGAAAGATGGCTCACAACAATAATAACCCGATTTTTGTAACAATAACTATGTACAAGTATTGCAGACAATCCGCACTTGGGATGGGCGCCCAGCATCCACTACGGACTATGAGAAATAGAATTATCGGTAAGTAAATTCTTATTTTCTCTAACGTCCTAAGTGGATGCTGGGGACTCCGTAAGGACCATGGGGATTATACCAAAGCTCCCAAACGGGCGGGAGAGTGCGGATGACTCTGCAGCACCAAATGAGAGAACTCCAGGTCCTCCTCAGCCAGGATATCAATTTTGTAGAATTTTACAAACGTATTTGCTCCTGACCAAGTAGCTGCTCGGCAAAGTTGTAAAGCCGAGACCCCTCGGGCAGCCGCCCAAGATGAGCCCACCTTCCTTGTGGAGTGGGCATTTACAGATTTTTGGCTGTGGCAGGCCTGCCACAGAATGTGCAAGCTGAATTGTACTACAAATCCAACGAGCAATAGTCTGCTTAGAAGCAGGAGCACCCAGCTTGTTGGGTGCACACAGGATAAACAGCGAGTCAGATTTCCTGACTCCAGCCGTCCTGGAAACATATATTTTCAGGGCACTGACAACGTCTAGCAACTTGGAGGCCTCCAAGTCCCTAGTAGCCGCAGGCACCACCAATAGGTTGGTTCAGGTGAGACGCTGAAACCACCTTGGGGAGAAACTGAGGACGAGTCCTCAATTCCGCCCTGTCCGAATGGAAAATCAGATAAGGGCTTTTTCAGGATAAAGCCGCCAATTCTGACACGCGCCTGGCCCAGGCCAGGGCCAACAGCATGACCACTTTCCATGTGAGATATTTTAACTCCACAGATTTAAGTGGTTCAAACCAATGTGACTTTTGGAACCCAAAACTACATTGAGATCCCAAAGTGCCACTGGAGGCACAAAAGGAGGCTGTATATGCAGTACCCCTTTTACAAACGTCTGAACTTCAGGGACTGAAGCTGGTTCTTTTTGGAAGAAAATTGACAGGGCCGAAAATTTGAACCTTAATGGACCCCAATTTCAGGCCCATAGACACTCCTGTTTGCAGGAAATGTAGGAATCGACCCAGTTGAATTTCCTCCGTCGGGCCTTACTGGCCTCGCACCACGCAACATATTTTCGCCAATTGCGGTGATAATGTTTTTGCGGTTACATCCTTCCTGGCTTTGATCAGGATAGGGATGACTTCATCCGGAATGCCTTTTTTCCTTCAGGATCCGGCGTTCAACCGCCATGCCGTCAAACGCAGCCGCGGTAAGTCTTGGAACAGACAGGGTCCTTGCTGGAGCAGGTCCCTTCTTAGAGGTAGAGGCCACGGATCCTCCGTGAGCATCTCTTGAAGTTCCGGTTACCAAGTCCTTCTTGGCCAATCCGGAACCACGAATATAGTGCTTACTCCTCTCCATCTTATCAATCTCAGTACCTTGGGTATGAGAGGCAGAGGAGGGAACACATACCCTGACTGGTACACCCACGGTGTTACCAGAGCGTCTACAGCTTATTGCCTGAGGGTCCCTGGACCTGGCGCAATACCTGTCGAGTTTTTAATCATGTGGAAAACTTCTGGGTGAAGTCCCCACTCTCCCGGGTGGAGGTCGTGCTGAGGAAGTCTGCTTCCCAGTTGTCTACTCCCGGAATGAATACTGCTGACAGTGCTATCACATGATTTTCCGCCCAGCGAAGAATCCTTGCAGCTTCTGCCATTGCCCTCCTGCTTCTTGTGCCACCCTGTCTGTTTACGTGGGTGACTGCCGTGATGTTGTCCGACTGGATCAACACCGGCTGACCTTGAAGCAGAGGTCTTGCTAAGCTTAGAGCATTGTAAATGTCCCTTAGCTTCAGGATATTTATGTGAAGTGATGTCTCCAGGCTTGACCATAAGCCCTGGATATTCCTTCCCTGCGTGACTGCTCCCCAGCCTCGCAGGCTGGCATCAGTGGTCACCAGGACCCAGTCCTGAATGCCTAATCTGCGGCCCTCTAGAAGATGAGCACTCTGCAACCACCACAGGAGGGACACCCTTGTCCTTGGTGACAGGGTTATCCGCTGATGCATCTGAAGATGCGATCCGGACCATTTGTCCAGCAGGTCCCACTGGAAAGTTCTTGCGTGGAATCTGCCGAATGGGATTGCTTCGTAGGAAGCCACCATTTTACCCAGAACCCTTGTGCATTGATGCACTGAGACTTGGCTCGGTTTTAGGAGGTTCCTGACTAGCTCGGATAACTCCCTGGCTTTCTCCTCCGGGAGAAACACCTTTTTCTGGACTGTGTCCAGGATCATCCCTAGGAACAGAAGACACGTCGTCGGAACCAGGTGCGATTTTGGAATATTGAGAATCCAATCGTGCTGCCGCAACACTACCTGAGATAGTGCTACACCGACCTCCAACTGTTCCCTGGATCTTACCCTTATCAGGGAATTGTCCAAGGAAGGGATAACTAAAATTCACTTCCTTCGAAGGAATATCATCATTTCGGCCATTACCTTGGTAAAGACCCGGGGTGCCGTGTACCATCCATACGGCAGCGTCTGAACTGATAGTGACAGTTCTGTACCATAAACCTGAGGTACCCTTGGTGAGAAGGGTAAATTTTGACATGAAGGTAAGCATCCTTGATGTCCCGAGACATCATGTAGTCCCCTTCTTCCAGGTTCGCAATCACTGCTCTGAGTGACTCAATCTTGAATTTGAACCTCTGTACGTAAGTGTTCAAAGATTTTAGATTTAGAATCGGTCTCACCGAGCCGTCCGGCTTCGGTACCACAACAGTGTGGAATAATACACCGTTCCCTGTTGCAGGAGGGGTATCTTGATTATCACCTGCTGGGAATACAGCTTGTGAATGGCTTCCAAAACTGTCTCCCTGTCAGGAGGAGACATCGGTAAAGCCGACTTTAGGAAACGGCGAGGGGGAGACGTCTCGAATTCTAATTTGTACCCCTGAGATATCACCTGAAGGATCCAGGGGTCTACTTGCGAGTGAGCCCACTGCGCGCTGAAATTCATTGAGACGGGCCCCCCACCGTGCCTGATTCTGCTTGTAAAGCCCCAGCGTATACTGAGGGCTTGGCAGAGGCGGGAGAGGGTTTCTGTTCCTGGGAACTGGCTGATTTCTGCAGCCTTTTTCCTCTCCCTCTGTCACGGGGCAGAAATGAGGAACCTTTTGCCCGCTTGTCCACGAAAAGACTGCGCCTGATAATACGGCGTCTTCTCATGTTGAGAGGCGACCTGGGGTACAAACGTGGAATTCCCAGCTGTTGCCGTGGCCACGAGGTCTGAAAGACCGACCCCAAATAACTCCTCCCTTAATAAAGCAATACTTCCAAATGCCGTTTGGAATACGCATCACCTGACCACTGACGTGTCCATAATCCTCTACTGGTAGAAATGGACAACGCGCTTAGACTTGATGCCAGTCGGCAAATATTCCGCTGTGCATCACGCATATATAAAAATGCATCTTTTAAATGCTCTATAGGCAAAAATATACTGTCCCTATCTAGGGTATCAATATTTTCAGTCAGGGAATCCGACCACGCCAACCCAGCACTGCACATCCAGGCTGAGGCGATTGCTGGTCGCAGTATAACACCAGTATGTGTGTAAACACCTTTTAGGATCCCCTCCTGCTTTCTATCAGCAGGATCCTTAAGGGCGGCCATCTCAGGCGAAGGTAGAGCCCTTACAAGCGTGTGAGCGCTTTATCCCCCCTAGGGGGTGTTTCCCAACGCACCCTAACCTCTGGCGGGAAAGGATATAATGCCAATAACATTTTAGAAATTATCCGTTGTTATCGGGGGAAACCCACGCATCATCACACACCTCATTTAATTTCTCAGATTCAGGAAAACTACAGGTAGTTTTTCCTCACCGAACATAATACCCCTTTTTTGGTGGTACTCGTATTATCAGAAATGTGTAAAACATTTTTCATTGCCTCAATCATGTAACGTGTGGCCTTACTGGAAGTCACATTCGTCTCTTCACCGTCGACACTGGAGTCAGTATCCGTGTCGGCGTCTATATCTGCCATCTGAGGTAACGGGCGCTTTAGAGCCCCTGACGGCCTATGAGACGTCTGGACAGGCACAAGCTGAGTAGTCGGCTGTCTCATGTCAACCACTGTCTTTTATACAGAGCTGACACTGTCACGTAATTCCTTCCAACAGTTCATCCACTCAGGTGTCGACCCCCTAGGGGGTGACATCACTATTACAGGCAATCTGCTCCATCTCCACATCATTTTTCTCCTCATACATGTCGACACAAAAGTACCGACATACAGCACACACACAGGGAATGCTCTGATAGAGGACAGGACCCCACTAGCCCTTTGGGGAGACAGAGGGAGAGTTTGCCAGCACACACCAGAGCGCTATATATATACAGGGATAACCTTATATAAGTGTTTTTCCCCTTATAGCTGCTGTATAGTTAATACTGCGCATAATTAGTGCCCCCCTCTCTTTTTTTAACCCTTTCTGTAGTGTAGTGACTGCAGGGGAGAGACAGGGAGCTTCCCTCCAACGGAGCTGTGAGGGAAAATGGCGCCAGTGTGCTGAGGAGATAGGCTCCGCCCCTTTTTCGCGGACTTTTCTCCTGCTTTTTTATGGATTCTGGCAGGGGTTAAATGCATCCATATAGCCCAGGAGCTATATGCAGTGCTGTGCGCTACCTTGTTGAAGACAGGACGTCTTCTGCCGCCGATTTTCCGGACCTCTTCTGCCTTCTGGCTCTGTAAGGGGGCCGGCGGCGCGGCTCTGGGACCCATCCAAGCTGGGCCTGTGATCGTCCCTCTGGAGCTAATGTCCAGTAGCCTAAGAAGCCCAATCCACTCTGCACGCAGGTGAGTTCGCTTCTTCTCCCCTTAGTCCCTCGATGCAGTGAGCCTGTTGCCAGCAGGTCTCACTGAAAATAAAAAACCTAATCTAAAACTTTCACTAAGAAGCTCAGGAGAGCCCCTAGTGTGCACCCTTCTCGTTCGGGCACAGAGATCTAACTGAGGCTTGGAGGAGGGTCATGGGGGGAGGAGCCAGTGCACACCAGATAGTCCTAAAGCTTTCTTTAGATGTGCCCAGTCTCCTGCGGAGCCGCTAATCCCCATGGTCCTTACGGAGTACCCAGCATCCACTTAGGACGTTAGAGAAAATGCAATTGTGATTGTCTAGGATAAGAAACAGCTAAATGTAGCAAGTGAAGCTGTTGCACTGAAATGAAAAGAGACGCCAACCGAAGCCATCGCAAACTTATCTGCAATTGTGTACACATTCGCAGCCCATACGCATACTATGGCTACGTAGATTGCAAACAGCAGTAGCAACTCATGTGCCATGTTTTTGGAAGTATGAGCTCACAGCTGACAGCAAATACACGCCGCAAAAATGGCCATGATATGCCTACATTTTCCCAACCACACCGCGTCACCACCTCCAATGGTCACTTCCTGTTAAACATTTCTCCATGAAATCCTCATTTTGATAGGAATCGCAGCACATGCACAGTCTGCAGATAATAGCTCAGTTATGTGATAATAGCCCATTGCATACAAACATGAATTAGGCCCATAGTGCATTTGATACATGGGCCTGAATGTCTTGGATTGTGGGGAAAAAAAACATCTGTATTAGTAGAAAATATGCTAATTTAAGTCAAAATTTAGTGTGGAAACACCAGGAAGGAATGGGGTTAATGAACAAGGTTACTTAGAGAATGTAATCATCGCTGGTTTATCCCCTCTGGAGCGGGGAACAGCCTAGCCAGCAGGAATTAGGTCAGTGAATCACACTAGGAATACAGGGTCACACACTCCCTGGTAATGCACAGCTACTGGCAATATTTCCATAGGCTCTCATTAAAAAAAAAAAAAAAAGAGATAAGTTGATTGTCAATTTTGTTAATATAGTTTAGTTTGAACATATTAATGATGTCTCTGTTTATTGATATTGTATTACAGAATGGAATTTAACAGATCAACTGAGAGAACAGAAAAAAAAATGACACCCATAGCTAATACTGGATTTTACTGGAAACATGTTTTGTCAATTTGTAAGAACATTAACTATGATAGTTCTAGAATACTGCAGGTCAGCACAGGGCATAAGATTAGTGGAAACATTTTATTGTAGGATTGACGTTTTGATCCCAAGACAACCTCCATCTTGAGGAAAGGCTTACAGAGCTTACAGAGATGTTGAGAACATTTGAAAACTATTTTTATGTTCTGTGATTTTGTGCACCCACGCTATAGTTTTTGGAATCTATATTTTTATATTTTACAGAGATGTAAGCAGATGTATATACTGTAAAGGCTTAAAATAAAACTGAGCATAGTAACCAAACCTGATTAAGACTGGCATTTCAGGAAATGGTGAACTGCACTATATTACTTTTCAGTAAAATGTGCACTATCATGAAATATGTTTGTGTCAAATAGCAGTTTTTCTACTAATCTTAGGCCAGTTACCCTCTGGCGAAGCATTTGCAAAAACGTAAGTGCGTATTGCATATGAAAACACATTTTTATGCTATGCATATAGGAAGATCATATACATGACACGTGTTGTTGATATATGCTAACACTTTTACTCATGTGTCCTTATATTTGCAGACAGAAGTAGCAGCGACCACTTCCCATTTGTTTCAACAGCCCATTTATTTCAACGGGCTTTCCAATATATATATTTTTGTATCACTTTTTAACACATAGCTCCTGCTTCTTTCCAATTAACACATATTAACTCTTTAGTATTGCACTGGTGTGCTGCCCTAGGGTGGCTGGGCCCGAGACAGCTTTGTGGGGTCCGCACCCTGGACTTATACTTAGTATTAAGGACGCCTGGAAGTAGCCTGGAGGCTTATCATATTTTTTGCAAAATATATGTAACCAAGATCTCTAAATTTTCTATTACCATATAGTGTACAGGTAATGTTACTAATAGGCTGAGTGGGAAAAACCCTTTTGTTTTCTCTTGTCTAGTACAACCCCCTCCAGCAGCACCTGAGGATTGATACCAGTATTATTTGAGCAGTTTGCCATTGTATATTGCAGTTCAGCTGGCCAATGACCTAGTAAGAATTGCTGGGGAGTTCCAATAATAAAAACCACTTTATACAATACGCCGTTAGAAATACAAAAGTCATCACTAACTTGTTACAGCATCTATAGATGAATAGTTACAATCTAGTGATTTGCTTAGGCTGGGTACACACTACAGTGATGTGAGGATGATTTGCCGTTTCGTGATGATAAACTGTCTACATTGTGTAGATCTGCGTGCTAGTGACGTCATCTGGTCGGCCCTACTGCAGGGCCAACAGAAGATATCGCTAGGGAACCCGTTCAATGTAAATGAAGGACAGAATGATAGGTTGTTCCGTCCTTCATATGTGTACAGACATATGGCCCTGAGTGCTCAATAGAGGTTTCACAAATGGAATTGTCACATTATGCATAGGGTCAATAACCTGTATGGTCTTTGAAGACAAACTTTTGAATGAAGTTCTAGAGGCCCTTTACTAAACAGCGGTTTTTCAAAGCCACCAATTATTGTTTTTCCCCCACAGAACTATTTATTTAGTGAACACACACCTTGTTGTTTTCAATTCTGCAAGAAAAAGCACAGATAATCAGTGGTTTTAGAAAGCCGCCGTTTAGTAAATAAATCCCCTTGCATCATTCATAAACTATCTGTCCCGCCTCCTCTGTGCAACATCATGCGCTTAAGGGGTGGGACTTCCACAGGGTGCTCCAGATCCATGTTGTGCCGCTGCCATCAATGTTGATGTCTAATACATACTGTATCATTAACCACAAAGCATTTCAATTCACATGAAAGGAAACTCTCAAAATGTACAGACAGGTGTTAAACACCCTGAACTGGAACAGACATTCAAAAAAATGGCACTGTGCATCAAATAAATGTAGTCGCACTTGGTAAAATAGATTTTCACTCCATTTACATGAATTTAGTTTTATTATAATACTGTTGTGTATCAGTCCTACTATAATGTATATCATTGAATAATGGGGGTCATTCCGAGTTGTTCGCTCGCTAGCAGTTTTTAGCAGTTGTGCAAATGCTAAGCCGCCGCCCTCTGGGAGTATATTTTATCTTAGCAGAAGTGCGACCGAAAGGATCGCAGACCGACTCCGAAAATAAATTGTGCAGTTTCAGAGTAGCTCCAGACCTACTCCTAGCCTGCGATAACTTTAGACTGTTCAGTTCCGGATTTGACGTCACAAACACACCCTGTGTTCTCCCAGCCACGCCTGCGTTTTTCCTGGCACGCCTGCGTTTTTCCTGGCACGCCTGCGTTTTTTCAAACACTCCCTGAAAACGGTCAGTTGACACCCAGAAACGCCCCTTTCCTGTCAATCACTCTGCGGCCAGCAGTGCGACTGAAAAGCTTTGCTAGACCTTGTGTAAAAATACTTCGCCCGTTGTTAAAGTACGTCGCGCGTGCGCACTATGTCGCATATGCATGCGCAGAAGTGCCGCTTTTTCACCTAATCGCTGCACAGCGAACATTTTTATCTAGCGATCAACTCGGAATGACCCCCAATAGCCTACTGCAATGTCCTCTACTCATGGTCCAGAGTTTCAGGGGTTAAAATATTAAATTAAATTTTTCGCAATTCATCAGTAAGTGCAAATACCACAGCAATGCGAGTTAGACAGCAGCACATCTGTATGTATTTAGTGGGAGCAAATAAGGTTTAGAAAGGATATGAGGACATCCTGTGTATTCTGATTTGTATGTCTTATGCAGCACGTTCCTTCAGAAACTGCAAAGCACCACAAAATGTGCTTAACTAAAACACTATTATACACAGACAACTAAATGAAAAAATAAGATTTTACTCACCGGTAAATCTATTTCTCGTAGTCCGTAGTGGATGCTGGGAACTCCGAAAGGACCATGGGGAATAGCGGCTCCGCAGGAGACTGGGCACAACTAAAGAAAGCTTTTAGGTCACCTGGTGTGCACTGGCTCCTCCCACTATGACCCTACTCCAAGCCTCAGTTAGGACACTGTGCCCGGACGAGCTGACATAATAAGGAAGGATTTTGAATCCCGGGTAAGACTCTTACCAGCCACACCAATCATACCGTATAACTCGTGATACTATACCCAGTTTAACAGTATGAAAACAACTGAGCCTCTCAACAGATGGCTCAACAATAACCCTTTAGTTAACAATAACTATGTACAAGTATTGCAGACAATCCGCACTTGGGATGGGCGCCCAGCATCCACTACGGACTACGAGAAATAGATTTACCGGTGAGTAAAATCTTATTTTCTCTGACGTCCTAGTGGATGCTGGGAACTCCGAAAGGACCATGGGGATTATACCAAAGCTCCCAAACGGGCGGGAGAGTGCGGATGACTCTGCAGCACCGAATGAGAGAACTCAAGGTCCTCCTCAGCAAGGGTATCAAATTTGTAGAATTTTGCAAACGTGTTTGCCCATGACCAAGTAGCAGCTCGGCAAAGTTGTAAAGCCGAGACCCCTCGGGCAGCCGCCCAAGATGAGCCCACCTTCCTTGTGGAATGGGCTTTTACTGATTTAGGATGCGGCAGTCCAGCCGCAGAATGCGCCAGCTGAATTGTGCTACAAATCCAGCGAGCAATAGTCTGCTTAGAAGCAGGAGCACCCAGTTTGTTGGGTGCATACAGGATAAATAGCGAGTCAGTTTTCCTGACTCTAGCCGTCCTGGAAACATAAATTTTCAAGGCCCTGACTACGTCCAGTAACTTGGAATCCTCCAAGTCCCTAGTAGCCGCAGGCACCACAATAGGTTGGTTCAAGTGAAAAGCTGATACCACCTTAGGGAGAAACTGGGGACGAGTCCTCAATTCCGCCCTATCCATATGGAAAATCAGATAAGGGCTTTTACATGACAAAGCTGCCAATTCTGACACACGCCTGGCTGAAGCCAAGGCCAATAACATGACCACTTTCCACGTGAGATATTTTAGATCCACGGTTTTAAGTGGCTCAAACCAATGTGATTTTAAGAAACTCAACACCACGTTGAGATCCCAAGGTGCCACTGGAGGCACAAATGGGGGCTGAATATGCAGCACTCCTTTCACAAACGTCTGAACTTCAGGTAGTGAAGCTAGTTCTTTCTGGAAGAAAATCGACAGAGCCGAGATCTGTACCTTAATGGAGCCTAATTTCAGGCCCATAGTCACTCCTGCTTGTAGGAAATGCAGAAATCGACCTAGTTGAAATTCCTCTGTTGGGGCCTTTTTGGCCTCACACCAAGCAACATATTTCCGCCATATGCGGTGATAATGCTTTGCAGTTACATCTTTCCTGGCTTTAATCAGCGTAGGAATGACTTCCTCCGGAATGACTTCCTCCGGAATGCCCTTTTCCTTCAGGATCCGGCGTTCAACCGCCATGCCGTCAAACGCAGCCGCGGTAAGTCTTGGAACAGACAGGGCCCCTGCTGCAGCAGGTCCTGTCTGAGCGGCAGAGGCCATGGGTCCTCTGAGATCATCTCTTGAAGTTCCGGGTACCACGCTCGTCTTGGCCAATCCGGAACCACGAGTATTGTTCTTACTCCTCGTTTTCTTATTATTCTCAGTACCCTTGGTATGAGAGGCAGAGGAGGGAACACATAAACTGACTGGTACACCCACGGTGTCACTAGAGCGTCCACAGCTATCGCCTGAGGGTCCCTTGACCTGGCGCAATATCTCTCTAGTTTTTTGTTTAGGCGGGACGCCATCATATCCACCTGTGGCCGTTCCCATCGATTTACAATCAGCGTGAAGACTTCTGGATGAAGTCCCCACTCTCCCGGGTGGAGGTCGTGCCTGGTGAGAAAGTCTGCTTCCCAGTTGTCCACTCCCGGAATGAACACTGCTGACAGTGCTAGTACGTGATTTTCCGCCCATCGGAGAATCCTTGTGGCTTCTGCCATTGCCATCCTGCTTCTTGTGCCGCCCTGTCGATTTACATGGGCGACTGCCGTGATGTTGTCTGACTGGATCAGTACCGGCTGGTGTAGAAGCAGGGATTTTGCCTGACTTAGGGCATTGTAAATGGCCCTTAGTTCCAGAATATTTATGTGTAGGGAAGTCTCCTGACTCGACCATAGTCCTTGGAAGTTTCTTCCCTGTGTGACTGCCCCCCAGCCTCGAAGGCTGGCATCCGTGGTCACCAGGACCCAGTCCTGTATGCCGAATCTGTGGCCCTCTAGAAGATGAGCACTCTGCAGCCACCACAGCAGAGACACCCTGGTTCTTGGAGACAGGGTTATTAGGCGATGCATCTGAAGATGCGATCCGGACCATTGGTCCAACAGGTCCCACTGAAAGATTCTGGCATGGAACCTGCCGAAAGGAATTGCTTCGTAAGAAGCCACCATCTTTCCCAGGACCCGCGTGCAGTGATGCACCGATACCTGTTTTTGATTCAGGAGGTCTCTGACTAGAGATGACAGCTCCTTGGCTTTCTCCTCCGGGAGAAACACTTTTTTCTGGACTGTATCCAGAAACATACCCAGGAACAGTAGACGTGTCGTCGGAACCAGCTGTGATTTTGGAATATTCAGAATCCAACCGTGCTGGTGTAGCACCTCCTGAGATAGTGCTACTCCCACCAACAACTGCTCCTTGGAGCTCGCCTTTATTAGGAGATCGTCCAAGTACGGGATAATTAAAACTCCCTTTCTTCGAAGGAGTATCATCATTTCCGCCATTACCTTGGTAAACACCCTCGGTGCCGTGGAGAGTCCAAACGGTAGCGTCTGGAATTGGTAATGGCAATCCTGTACCACAAATCTGAGGTACTCCTGGTGAGGATAGTAAATGGGGACATGCAGGTAAGCATCCTTGATGTCCAGGGACACCATGTAATCCCCCTCGTCCAGGCTTGCAATAACCGCCCTGAGCGATTCCATCTTGAACTTGAATTTTTTTATGTATGTGTTCAAGGATTTCAAATTTAAAATGGGTCTCACCGAACCGTCCGGTTTCGGTACCACAAACAGTGTGGAATAGTAACCCCGTCCTTGATGAAGTAGGGGCACCTTGACTATCACCTGCTGGGAATACAGCTTGTGAATTGCCGCTAGCACAGCCTCCCTGTCTGAAGGAGTAATCGGCAAGGCAGATTTTAGGAACCGGTGGGGTGGAGACGCCTCGAATTCCAGTTTGTACCCTTGAGATACTATTTGCAGGATCCAGGGATCCACCTGTGAGCGAGCCCACTGATCGCTGAAATTTTTGAGGCGGCCCCCCACCGTACCTGGCTCCGCCTGTGGAGCCCCACCGTCATGCGGCGGACTTGGAAGAAGCGGGGGAGGACTTTTGCTCCTGGGAACCTGCTGTTTGTTTCAGCCTTTTTCCCCTACCTCTGCCTCTGGACAGAAAGGACCCGCCTTTTCCACGCCTGTTTATCTGAGTCCGAAAGGACTGTACCTGATAAAACGGCGCCTTTTTAGGCTGTGAGGGAACATGGGGTAAAAATGCTGACTTCCCAGCAGTTGCTGTGGGAACTAGGTCCGAGAGACCATCCCCAAATAACTCCTCACCCTTATAAGGCAAAACTTCCATGTGCCTTTTTGAATCTGCATCCCCTGTCCACTGGCGAGTCCATAAGCCTCTCCTAACAGAAATGGACAATGCACTTATTTTAGATGCCAGCCGGCAGATCTCCCTCTGTGCATCTCTCATGTATAAGACTGAGTCTTTTATATGCTCTATGGTTAGCAGAATAGTGTCCCTGTCTAGGGTGTCAATATTGTCTGACAGGGAATCTGACCACGCAGCGGCAGCACTGCACATCCATGCTGACGCAATAGCTGGTCTAAGTATAATGCCTGAGTGTGTATATACAGACTTCAGGATCGCCTCCTACTTTCTATCAGCGGGTTCCTTGAGGGCGGCCGTATCCGGAGACGGTAGTGCCACCTTTTTAGACAAACGTGTGAGCGCTTTATCCACCCTAGGGGGTGTCTCCCAACGTGACCTATCCTCTGGCGGGAAAGGGAACGCCATTAGTAACTTCTTAGAGATTACCAATCTTTTATCAGGGAAAGCCCACGCTTCTTCACACACTTCATTTAATTCTTCTGATGGGGGAAAAACTACGGGTAGTTTTTTCTCCCCAAACATAATACCCTTTTTAGTGGTACCTGGGTTTATATCAGAAATTTGTAACACCTCTTTCATTGCTTCAATCATGCAACGAATGGCCTTAGTGGACATTAGACTAGACTCATCGTCGTCGACACTGGTGTCAGTATCCGTGTCGACATCCGCATCTGCCATCTGAGGTAGCGGGCGTTTTAGAGCCCCCGATGGCCTTTGAGACGCCTGGACAGGCACGAGCTGAGAAGCCGGCTGTCCCGCATTTGGCATGTCGTCAAATTTTTTGTGTAAGGAGTCGACACGTGCACGCAATTCCTTCCATAAGTCCATCCACTCAGGTGTCTGCCCCGCAGGGGGTTACATCCCTTCTATAGGCATCTGCTCCTCCTCCACATCATTAGCCTCATCAAACATGTCGACACAGCCGTACCGACACACCGCACACACACAGGGAATGCTCTAACAGAGGACAGGACCCACAAAAGCCCTTTGGGGAGACAGAGTGAGAGTATGCCAGCACACACCAGAGCGCTATATAATGCAGGGACTAACTGAGTTATGTCCCCTATAGCTGCTGTTATATATACTGCGCCTAAATTTAGTGCCCCCCCCCCCCCTCTCTTTTTTACCCTTTTCTGTAGTGTAGACTGCAGGGGAGAGCCAGGGAGCTTCCTTCCAGCGGATCTGTGAAGGAGAAATGGCGCCAGTGTGCTGAAGGAGATAGCTCCGCCACTTTTTCGCGGACTTTTCTCCCGCTTTTTTATGGATTCTGGCAGGGGTAATTATCACATATATAGCCTCTGGGGCTATATATTGTGGTATTTTTGCCAGCCAAGGTGTTTTTATTGCTGCTCAGGGTGCCCCCCCCTAGCGCCCTGCACCCTCAGTGACCGGAGTGTGAAGTGTGTATGAGGAGCAATGGCGCACAGCTGCAGTGCTGTGCGCTACCTTGGTGAAGACTGATGTCTTCTGCCGCCCATTTTCCGGACCTCTTCTTGCTTCTGGCTCTGTAAGGGGGACGGCGGCGCGGCTCCGGGACCGAACACCAAGGCCAGTTCCATGCGGTCGATCCCTCTGGAGCTAATGGTGTCCAGTAGCCTAAGAAGCCCAAGCTAGCTGCAAGCAGGTAGGTTCGCTTCTTCTCCCCTTAGTCCCTCGCTGCAGTGAGCCTGTTGCCAGCAGGTCTCACTGTAAAATAAAAAACCTAATTATATACTTTCTTTCTAGAAGCTCAGGAGAGCCCCTAGTGTGCATCCAACCTCGGCCGGGCACAAAATCTAACTGAGGCTTGGAGGAGGGTCATAGTGGGAGGAGCCAGTGCACACCAGGTGACCTAAAAGCTCTCTTTAGTTGTGCCCAGTCTCCTGCGGAGCCGCTATTCCCCATGGTCCTTTCGGAGTTCCCAGCATCCACTAGGACGTCAGAGAAATATTAGAATACAAATGTGGGCTTCAACAAGCAAAGCCTCTCCATTTCAACAGAAGGATTTCACTTTCTAGCAGAATTACTTTAAAGGGGGGTACTCACGGGAGAGATGTGTGCTGAGCGATCTTAACACAGACCGCTCAGCACACATCTCTCACCCCGCTCAGCACAGCGCGATGTGCTGAGCGAGGGGGAAAGCCGACGGGGGGGCCGTTCACTTCACACAACGGTGAAGTGAGCGACCCGCTAGATTGAACCTGCATGCAGCTCAATCTAGCATCGGCGATAGCGATGCGCGGGGCCGCGCATCGCTATCGCTGGAGGGCATACACACGGCAGATCCGTGCTTAAAATCTACACAATCTAGCAAGATTGCTTAGATTTTAAGCATGGATCTCTCCGTGTGTACCCCCCTTAAGACCTATGTTTAATTATCAGCTTAATTAGCAAATGGCATTTTCCCAGGCATGAAAGAAAATGTAAAAACTTAAAAGTCAAGTCCTTTTTATTTGTGATTTTGCAGCAGAGGCCATTTTCCCCTATGAAAACTTCTTTTGCGCTAAAAGTTGTTAATGCTTCATACAGAAGCTCTAACTGCTGACACGCTACAATAAGAACAAGCAAGACTTATAGGCCCTACACACTGGGCGATACCACTGAAAGATATGAACGATCTCATTCAGTAATGAACGAGATATCGTTCATATCTTTCAGTGTGTATACACCAGGGGTGGGGAACCTTTTTTCTACCGAGGGCCATTTGGATATTTATAAAATCCTTCGGGGGCCATACAAAAATTTTCAACTTAAAAAATGACCCTGCCCCCCAGTAGGTCTGCCCCTTAGAGTTATGTGCGCGCCGGAGGCGCGCACGCACCCAAAAAATGGGTGTGGCCAGTTAAAATGGGACGTGATACACATATGCCCCCAATAGTGCGGTGCCAGATCCACAATTGCCCCCACAGTGCCAGGTATACAAATGCCCCTCACAGTGCCAGGTATACAGATGCCCCTCACAGTGCCAGGTATACAGATGCCCCCACAGTGCCAGGTATACAGATGCCCCCACAGTGCCAGGTATACAGATGCCCCTCACAGTGCCAGGTATACAAATACCCCCCACAGTGCCAGGTATACAAATGCCCCTCACAGTGCCAGGTATACAAATGCCCCCCACAGTGCCAGGTATACAAATACCCCCCACAGTGCCAGGTATACAAATACCCCCCACAGTGCCAGGTATACAGATTCCCCCACAATGCCAGGTATACAAATGCCCCCCACAGTGCCAGGTATACAAATACCCCCCACAGTGCCAGGTATACAGCCCCCACAGTGCCAGGTATACAGATTCCCCCACAGTGCCAGGTATACAAATGCCCCCCACAGTGCCAGGTATACAGCCCCCACAGTGCCAGGTATACAAATACCCCCCCACAGTGCCAGGTATACAGCCCCCACAGTGCCAGGTATACAAATACCCCCCACAGTGCCAGGTATACAGCCCCCACAGTGCCAGGTATACAAATGCCCTCCCCTCCGTGCTGCTTACCGTGGACGCGACGGAGGAGAGCGAGGCTGTCGAGTGAAAGCGGCGGCGTGTAGTACTTCAAATCAGCCGCCGGTTCGAGAGCCAATCAGAGCTCGCGGACCGGCAGCCGCGGCTCCTGATTGGCTGCCGGTCCGCGAGCTCTGATTGGCTCACGGACCGGCGGCTGGTTTGAAGTACTACACGCCGCTGGTCCCATTCTACAGCCGCGCTCTCCTCCGTCTCCCTGCTCTGACAGCTGAGACACGCTGCCGCCCGACTGAGCGGCAGCGTGTCTCACTGACACAACCTGGTGGGCCGGACCATACGGCCCGCGGGCCGGAGGTTCCCCACCCCTGGTATACACCATCGATGAATGATGCGCGACCCCACACTCGTTCGTCGTTGGTGCCGGCTCGTTTAAACATGCATGCCAATACGTAAAATCTCATCCATATTAGCATGCAGTGCTATGGAGCCTGGTGATGGGGGAGTGAAGAGACTTCCACAGTGCCAAAAGGAGGGCCAAACTACCAATGTAAGCCACCTGTTATACTGGACCAGCTTTGACCCAATGCATGTAAAAGTTATTGCAGAAACTTCCAAAATGTTGCAACCCACTACCTGTGTTCTGGACATAGCCTCAACAAAGCTCCTAATAGGATGTATGGACATAACTGGACCTGTATTTGCAAAAAATAGTTCCGTACTCTCTGCAGACAGGATTTTTTTTCTGAATCCTTAAAGGCAGCAATTGTTAGACCTCTTCTTAAAAAACCTCATTTAGATCCCTACCACATGACCAACTTCAGACCGATATCAAACCTTCCTTTTCTAGGAAAGGTGATTGAGAAAGTGGTTGCAAAGCAACTGGAAACCCGCCTGACAACCCATGATATTTATGATCCATTCCAATCAGGATTCAGGAGCAGACACAGCACTGAAACATCACTGGTGTTTGTGTTAAACAATCTTCTGATTCAAGCGTCAAAGGTGACAGTTCAATCTTAATCCTTCTTGATCTCTCTGCATTTGATACTGTGAACCATAGAATTCTGATTTAGCACCTGAAAAATTTCTGTGGACTGGAGGGCACTGTCCTTAGCTGGTTCAAATCATTTCTCACTGGCAGATCACAAAGAGTTTCATCTGGAGTACACTCATCGTCACCAGTGCTACTGCCATGTGGTGTCACAATATTCTATAGGGTTCGGTATGATTTACCAGAGACCGGGATGCTGGCATTCAGTATACCGACAACAGCATTCCAGCCACCAGTATGCCGGCAGCGGGGAAAGCAAAGAGTCCTCTTGTAGGCTCACTGCTCCCGCCATGCAGCAGGCTCGGTGGGTCGCTGCGCTCGCCACAGGCTCTATTCCCGCTCTATGGGTGTCGTGGACACCCACAAGTTAGAATAGTACTGTATGGTCGGTATTCCGGCTGCAGGCATTGCCAGTTGTTGGGATTCTGGCATCGGTATCCTGAACGCCGAGATCCCGACAGCCGGAAACTTCAACGTATACCATTCTATACTGTCCCCTATGCTTTTCGCAATATACGTGCTACCACTGGGTGAAATAATCAGATGCCATGGCCTGCTCTACCACTGCAATACTGTTTAGCTGAGCTCCGGGAGTGGATGAGTGCCAGCTGGCTCCGACTGAATCCTGATAAAACAGAGGTCCTTACAATAGGACCGCAACATCAAAGGACAAGAATGCTGAATAGCCAACCAACCAGACTTACGCTTGGGGATTTAAAATTACAAACCACTGATCATGTGCAGAATCTCTGGGTTGTCCTGGATGGTGGCTTGACACTTTCACATCAGATATAAGCAACAATCAAATACTCATTCTTTTATCTGAAAAACAGAGCTAGAATCAAAGTACTTCATTCCATCTAAAGAACTACCAAAAGTCATACATGCATTTGTATCATCTCGATTAGCCTACTGCAATGCCCTCTACCGTGGTCTCCCAGCAAAACAATTGTACCGCTTATAGCTGGTACAAAACGCAGATGCCAGATTGTTAACACCCATTCTCTACTCCCTCCACTGGCTGTCGGTAAAATGGCGAAATCGTCTTCAAGTTTTGTTTACGGACTTTTAAAATCACTACATGACCAGGGCCCAAGGTACCAGAAGCAGCTTCGTATTCCATACTGGCCCACTCGATTACTGTAGATGGAGGACTATGAGCAGTACCTAGATCTCCCGTAATTCATCTTTTAGCCATGAGGTTCCAACTCTATGGAACTCGCCCCCCTGTACAGCTTGAGAGGTCCCCTCTCGAGAATCCTTCAAAAATGAACTCAAGACTTTCCCGTTTACTCAAGCATTTACATATTTGTCCCTTTAATATCTCCATGCTCTCTATTTTATGAAAAGCTTTTCTGTACTTCATTGTTGCTGTACTGCATTATGTTAATTCAGTTAAGTGCCTTGAGTCCTATTGAAGAAAGAGTGGTATATAAATACAAATTAGAGATGTGCGGTGGACACTTTTCAGGTTTTGTGTTTTAGATCTGGATCCAAGATAGTGTTTTGGATCTGGATAGGTTTTGCCAAAACCACCCTTGCGGGTTTTAGTTTTGGATCTGGATAATTTTTGAGGAAAAAAAAGACCCAGCTAAAATCACAGAATTTTGATTTTACGGTATTACTAACGTCAATAACATTCATTTCCACTCATTTCCAGTCTATTCTGAACACCTCACAATATTGTTTTTAGGCCAAAAGGTTGCACCAAGGTTGCTGAATGACTAAGCTAAGCGACACAAGTAGGCAGCACAAACACCTGGGCCATCTAGGAGTGGCACTGCAGTGGCAGACAGGATGGCAGTTTTAAAAACTAGGCCCCAAAGAGCACATAATGCAAAGACAAAAAAAAAAAAAGGGGTGCAAGATAGAATTGTCTTGGGCCCTCCCACCCACCCTTATGTTGTTTAAACAGGACATACACAGTTTAATAAACCCATCATTTCAGCGACAGGTGGTCCCCCTGGAAAAAGCTTGCCAAGCTTTATCATAGCTAGCTACAAACATACCACCTCCATATTTGATGACTTTTCTCATTATGAGAAGAGGCAAGAGGAAGAGGACAGTGTCAAGAAGGTGATTCAAAATTAGAGAGGAACATGCAATCAGGAACAACACACAGGCTTTTACCTCCACTCCTATATTGGTGTGGAACAGTAAGGACTTCAACCAAGCAAATATTTAATTATTTACTACCACATTACTGGACAAACTGAAAAACTAGGGGCCAAAGCCTCCAAAATTGTACTCCCTTCTCCATTTTCAGGGATTAAGCTAATCTCGGATTTAATGCTGGAATAATTTATTTATTAATAGTTTCTTATGTAGCGCAGCAAATTCCGTTGCACTTTATAATTGGAAATAACAATGATAAAACAAAACTGGGTAATAACAAACAGTCATAAAGGTGGGAAGGCCCTGCTCGCAAGCTTACACTCTATAGGGAAAAATGCATATAAACTGGTATCTACCACAGGATCAAGATTGGATATTTTCCCCTCCACGGAGTGTATTTTGTGAAAATCTCGTGGGTTTCTTTTTTTTTCCATTTTTTTTATATTGCATTTTTATTTACATATTTTGTGGCAGATGGCTTATTTTTGTTTTTCACAGCTCCCAGTTACACGCATGTGAGCATACCCGTGTGTCTTGTTTATTTTATTCATATTTTATTTTTAAATAAAGCAGCCCCTTAAATGTTTTAGCAGCCCCTCCTGAGTCCCCAGAGCGGATGGGGCAAGTTGAGTTCGGGTGGGTTCGGTAAAGTACTAAGCACGACTGTGCAGTACATTTTTTTATTATTGAACCCCTGCCCTAGTTGAGCTTACCACTCTACAGTGAAAACTCATTTCATACTGTAAGTAGGACTGTGGGAGGAAGCAATGCTAACATCCGTGCCCACAGCATGCCTCAGCCTGGCAAGCCAGACATCTTCCTGGCTGTAAGCCACCATGACACTACATACTGGGCCTTATTCAGTAACTGTTTGTGCCTCACAGGAGCTCCTGGCCCATCTAGTGCTGCAGTGCAATGGAAAGCTGATGCAATGCAAGATCACCAAAACTCTGTTCTTTAAACACCGCGAGGTCTTACGATAACCCTACGCAGCCCTTTGGAAAAGATCCCTGTACAACAAGTACGCATTTTCTAAATAAATAATCACAAAATGTGGAATAACAATAATAAATCAAAATTAAGGTTGACTAATTGGAGCCATTCATTTGAGTGAGTCCCTAACAAGAAATAATTGAGAAGAACCTCTCTCTAATGCTCCGACAGAAAAACATCACGTTTACCTCTCTGGCAGTTGTGCTGGATTATGATTAAGTCTCTTCTGCGTCACACTGATTTTGGCCACAAATGTGGTCTCTCCCCACTTTATTTAAAAACACTTTCCAATTTCCACCTTTTCGGCTAGTTTCCACAAATCTGATTGTGATATTGAAGCTTGTTTCATATCTGCTCTAGGCTTTCATTTAAACCTAGGATCAAGTACAGCAGCACCCATGGATTTATACAGCATAGGCAGCACCCCAGGAGAATTACACAGCACAGCAGACAAGCAACAGCACCCCTGGACTTAAACGGCAGTGAGGCAGCACACCTGGAATGATGTGGCAGACAAAGAAAAGACATACAAGATCGAAATGTCCTTGGGCCCACCCACCCACCCTTATGTTGTACAAACAGTACATGCACACTTTAACAAACCAATCATTTCAGCGACAGGGTCTGCCACACGATTGTGGCTGAAATGATTGGTTTGTTTGGGCCCCCACAAAAAAAAAGCAATTAATATCTCCATGCACAAACTGGCTCTATAGTGGCAAGAGGTCGTCCTCATCCTCAGTGTTTACATCCTGATCCACAGAGAAATAATATTCAAACAAACAAAACCACATCATTTAGGGGTCAGTGAACTGCTTATTCCCCAAAGTTTCTGAACTTGACAATGACTTATAATAAATGCGCTGCAGGTGATGTATAAAGGAGGATGTTCCAAGGTGGTTAACATCCTTACCACTACTTATTATGGATTGACAAAGGCAACATATGGCTTGACACCTGTTATTCGGATTTGTGGAGAAATAATTCAACACTGAAGAGGTGTCTTTTTTGGTATTTTGCCCAGGCATGACAATGGGCTTTTTCATCCCATGGTCAACAACTGTCTCCATTGGTGCCTTATTCAAACAAACCACATCACCATCAGAATCCTCATCGTCAACTTATTCCGCAGCACCAGCTACACCCATATCCAGCTCATCCTAGTGTACTTCTACAGGGACATCCTCAATCTCAGTATCAGCAACTGGGCTGGCAGTGCTCCTCCCAGCACTTGCAGGGGGCGAGCAAATGGTGGTAGGAGCCTCCTCTTCCTATACAGTGTTGTGAAGGTCAGGCCTAGACATCGCAACCGCAGACAGTGCCAGCACTCCTGTATTATCAAAACACCCCTGTAATTTTACAGCATACAAGACAGGGCCAGTGTACACTGATTTTCACCGCACCCCTGAATTTTTATAGCATACAGGGCCAGTGTAATGTTATTTGAACAGCAACTCCCCTATATTTTACAGCATACAGCAGTGTGCTTTTAATTTTTAACAACTGCACCCCTGAATTTTTACAACATACAGGGCCAGCAGCACCCCATATTTTACAGCATACAGAAGCAGTGTGCTTTTAATTTTTAACAACTGCACCCCTGAATTTTTACAACACACAGAGCCAGCAGCACCTCTATATTTTACAGCATACATGAGGACAGTGCCCCTGATTCCTGTTCAACACAGTGACAGCCAGGACAGCAACACCCATGTTCAGCTGCAGCACATGAAACACCAGTGACAGCCAGGACAGCACCCCTAACACAGCACAGGTACACCACAGTGACTGCAGCAGCACCCCTACAGAACACACACTAACCCCACCCGATGCCTCCACCAACAGAGAGAGACATAGGTCTGTCTCCCTCACTTTACAAGTCCGGAGTGAAAATTGCGACGCGTGGCTGTTTATATGGAATCCAAAAGCGAGATTGCGACAGCGGGATGATGACATTTTGCCTCGTTCTGGTTTCTGAGTCTGGCGGGAAGTCCCGAGCCGGATCCGGGCTCGGAGCGTGAAGTTGAGGGGGGGCTTGGATCTCAGGGTACCGAACCCTCTCATCTCTAATAAAAAATAGGATTTTAATACCTACCGGTAAATCCTTTTCTCCTAGTCCATAGAGGATGCTGGGGATGCTTCAAGAACCATGGGGTATAGACGGGATCCGCAGGAGACATGGGCACTTTTAGAATTCGAATCGGTGTGAACTGGCTCTTCCCTCTATTCCCCTCCTCCAGACTCCAGTTATAGGAACTGTGCCCAGGGAGACGGACATTTCGAGGAAAAGGATTTATTGTTAAACTAAGGGTGAGATACAACCAGCTCACACCACCAAACACGCCGTAAAGCCTGGCATTTAACAGAATTCCAGTCAACGGCATGAACAATGTCAGCAATAGGCTGACCATAACAGAAACACAATTCGTGTGTAACATAACCAATAACTAATAAGCAATTACTGCAGATAGAGTCCGCACTGGGACGGACGCCCAGCATCCTCTACGGACTAGGAGAAAAGGATTTACCGGTAGGTATTAAAATCCTATTATCTCATACGTCCTAGAGGATGCTGGGGACACTTCAAGAACCATGGGGTTTATACCAAAGCTCCAGAACGGGTGGGAGAGTGCGGATGACTCTGCAGCACCGATTGACCAAACATGAGGTCCTCCTCAGCCAGGGTATCAAACATGTAGAATTTAGCAAAAGTGTTTGAACCCGACCAAGTAACCGCTCGGCAAAGCTGTAACGCCGAGACCCCCCAGGCAGCCGTCCAAGATGGGCCCACCTTTCTCGTAGAATGGGCCTTCACCGATTTCAGCAACGGCAATCCCGCCGTAGAATGAGCATGCTGAATCGTATTACAGATCAAGCGTGCAATAGTCTGCTTGGAAGCAGGAGCCACAATCTTGTTGGGAGCATACAGGACAAACCGAGCCTCCGTTTTCCTAATCTGAGCCGTTCTGGCGACATAAATTTTCAAAGCTCTGACCACATCGAGAGATTCCGCCAAGGCTTCAGTAGCCACTGGCACCACAATAGGTTGGTTCATGTGAAACGATGAAACCACTTTTGGTAGAAATTGCTGACGAGTTCTCAACACCGCTCTATCTATATGGAATATCAAATAAGGACTCTTGTGAGAAAAGGCCGCTAATTCAGACACCCGCCTTGCGGATGCCAAGGCCAACAGCATGACCACTTTCCAAGTGAGGAATTTCAACTCTCTCTCTGTAGAGGTTCAAACCAATGAGATTGAAGGAATTGCAACACCACGGTAAGATCCCACGGTGCCACTGAGGGCACAAAGGGAGGTTGGATGTGCAGCACTCCTTTCACGAAGGTCTGAACTTCTGGAAGGGAGGCCAATTCTTTCTGAATGAAAATTGACAAGGCCGAAATTTGTACTTTAATGGAGCCTAACTTTAGGCCCGCATCCACGCCTTCTTGGATTCACACCAAGACACATATTTTCTCCAAATACGGTGATAATGTTTTGCCGTTACTTCCTTTCTAGCCTGAAGTAGTGTGGGAATGACTTCACTGGGAATACCCTTTCAGGCTAGGATTTGGCATTCAACCGCCATGCCGTCAAACGCAGCCGCGGTAAGTCTTGATACACGCACGGTCCTTGCTGTAACAGGTCCTCTCATAGAGGCAGTGGCCAGGGATCTCCTATGAGCAATTCCTGAAGATCCGGATACCAGGCCCACCTTGGCCAGTCTGGAACAATGAGCATCGCCTGAACCCTTGTTCTTCTTAAGATCTTTATCACCTTTGGAATGAGTGGAAGTGGAGGGAACACATAAACCGACGGAAACACCCACGGTGTCATTAGGGCGTCCACCGCTATTGCTTGAGGGTCCCTCGACCTGGAACAATATCTCTGAAGTTTCTTGTTGAGGCGAGACGCCATCATGTCTATTTGAGGAATTCCCCAACGACTTGTCACTTCTGCAAAGACCTCTTGATGAAGACCCCACTCTCCTGGATGGAGATCGTGTCTGCTGAGGAAGTCTGCTTCCCAGTTGTCCACGCCTGGAATGAAGACTGCTGACAGAGCGCTTGCATGTCTTTCCGCCCAGCGAAGAACTTTTGTGGCCTCCGCCATTGCTCTGCTATTTGTTCCGCCCTGGCGGTTTATGTACGCCACTGCTGTTATGTTGTCCGACTGAAACAAGACGGGCAGACCGCAAAGAAGATGTTCCGCTTGCAGAAGGCCGTTGTAAATGGCCCTTAATTCCAGAATGTTTATGTGCAGACAAGCTTCCTGGCTTGACCATTTTCCCTGGAAATTTTCCCCCTGTGTGACTGCTCCCCAGCCTCGGAGACTTGCATCCGTGGTCACCAGGATCCAACCCTGGATCCCGAATCTGCGTCCCTCTAGGAGGTGAGAACTGTGCAGCCACCACGGGAGAGAGATTCTGGTCCTGGAAGATAGGATTATTTTCCGGTGCATGTGCAGGTGAGACCAGGACCACTTGTGCAACAGGTCCCACTGAAACACCCTGGCATGGAACCTGCCAAACTGAATGGCCTCGTAGGCCGCCACCATCTTCCCCGGCAACCAAGTGCATTGATGAATCGACACTCTTGCCGGTTTCAGAATCTATTTGACCATGTTCTGGATTTCCAGAGCCTTTTCCACTGGAAGAAAGACTCTCCATAATTCTGTGTCCAGAATCATACCCAAGAATGACAGCCATGTTGTCGGAACCAACTGTGATTTTGGCAAGTTTAGGAGCCAACCATGTTGTTGCAGAATTGCCAGGGAGAGCGCAACGTTTTTCAGTAATTGCTCCTTGGATCTCGCCTTTATCAGGAGATCGTCCAAATACGGGATAATTGTGATTCCTTGCTTGCACAGGAGAACCATCATTTCCGCCATTACTTTGGTGAAAATCCTCGGAGCCGTGGACAGACCAAACGGCAATGTCTGAAATTGGTAATGACAATCCTGAACGGCAAACCTCAGGTAAGCCTGATGTGGAGGATATATGGGGACGTGTAAGTAGGCATCCTTTCTGTCGACCGACACCATAAAATCCCCCTCCTCTAGACTGGAAATCACTGCTCGGAGAGATTCCATCTTGAATTTGAATTTTTTCAAATAGAAATTAAGGGATTTTAGGTTCAGAATCGATCTGACCGAGCCATCCGGCTTCGGGACCACAAACAGGCTCGAATAAAAGCCTTCCCCCTGTTGTGACGGGGGTACCATGACAATGACTTGATTTTGACACAGCATTTGTATTGCAGCGCATACTACCTCCCTTTCCTGAAGAGAAGCCGGCAAGGCAGATTTGAAAAATCGGTGAGGGGGCACATCTTGAAACTCCAATTTGTACCCTTGGGCTACTATTTCTAATACCCAAGGATCCAGGGCCGAGCGAACCCAGACCTGACTGAAGAGTTGGAGACGTGCCCCCACCGGTGCGGACTCCCGCAGAGGAGCCCCAGCGTCATGCGGTGGATTTGGCAGAAGCCTGGGAGGACTCCTGCTCTTGGGAACCTGCCACAGCCGGTGACCTATTTCCCCGTCCTCTTCCTCTAGTAGCAAGGAAGGAAGACCATCGTCCTTTTTTGTACTTATTGGGCCGAAAGGACTGCATCTGATAGTGGGGTGTTTTCTTTTGTTGCGCAGGGACATAAGGTAGAAATGATGACTTACCCGCAGTAGCCGTAGATACCAGGTCAGCGAGGCCGACACCAAACAAGACATCACCTTTATACGGCAGAGACTCCATAGAGTCAGCATCAGCATTCCATTGATGAAACCACAATGCCCTCCTAGCCGAGACTGCCATGGCATTGGCCCTTGATCCCAAAAGGCCAATATCCCTCACAGCTTCCTTAAGGTAGGCTGCAGCGTCCTTGATATAACCCAGTGTCAAAAGAATGCTATCCCTATCCAGGGAATCTATATCAGATGACAAGTTATCTGCCCACTTCTCAATAGCGCTACTCACCCACGCCGATGCAACAGCAGGTCTGAGCAGTGTACCTGTAGTGACATAAATGGATTTCAATGCATTTTCCTGCTTACGATCCGCAAGATCCTTCAGGGCTGCCGTGTCAGGAGACGGAAGCGCCACCTTTTTGGATAGATACGATAGAGCCTTGTCCACAGTGGGAGTTGACTCCCACTTTTCCCTGTCCCCAGAGGGGAACGGGTATGCCACCTGAATTCTCTTGGGAATCTAACTTTTTGTCAGGATTTTCCCAAGCCTTTTCAAAAAGAGTGTTCAGTTCATGAGAGGGAGGAAACGTTACCTCAAGTTTCTTTCCTTTATACATACAAACCCTTGTCTCAGGAACAGCAGGGTCTTCCGTGATATGTAATACGTCTTTTATCGCCACAATCATGTACTGAATGCTCTTAGCCAGTTTAGGATTCAACCTGGCATCACTATAGTCGACACTGGAGTCAGAGTCCGTGTCGGTATCTGTATCCGTTATTTGGGTAAATTAACGCTTTTGTGACCCCGAGGGGGTCTGGACTTGTGACAATGCATCCTCCATGGATTTTCTCCATGCCTGGTTCTGAGACTCAGATTTATCTAATCTCTTATTCAATCGAGCCACATTTGCATTCAAAACACTCAAAACATTTACCCAATCAGCAGTCGGCGGTGCAGACAGGGTCACTCCCACCGTCTTTTCTGTCCCCACTCCAGACTCCTCCTGGGAAGAGCACTCAGCCTCAGACATGCCGACACACGCATACCAACACCCCCAACCACACTGGGGCTATAGGGGACAGACCCACAGCAAAGCCTGTTAGAGAAACACAGAGGGAGTTTTGCCAGCTCACAACCCAGCGCCTATCCCAGTTCTGAAACGTTTAATATAATGCCTCAGACCTGTTAGCGCTTTTAATATTAATAAAACAGCACCAAACTACTGTGCCCCCCCCCCCCCCCCCCCGTCCCCATTATGCACCCTGTTACTTGTACAGCAGTGCAGGAGGTCAGGGCCAGCGTCTCTGCAGCTCTGTGAAGAGAAAATGGTGCTGATTAGAGCTGTGAGGGCTAAGCCACGCCCCCTTAATGGCATGCTTCAGTCCCGCTATTTTCTACATATTTATACTGGCGGGGGTCTGGTTTTAGTGCCCAAGCACTTTATACCTCTTTTGCCAGTCCATTTTTGAGGTTTTATGCTGCCCAGGGTGCCCCCCCTGCGCCCTGCACCCTGTAGTGCCGCTGTGTGTGTGGGAGCATGGCGCGCAGCGCGACCACTGTGCGGTACCTCAAAGCCTTCACTGAAGTCTTCTGATCATCTTCTACTCACCCGTCTTCTGACTTCTGGCTCTGCAAGGGGGGTGACGGCGCTGCTCCGGGAACGAGCATCTAGGCGTACCTAGCGATCAGACCCTCTGGAGCTAATGGTGTCCAGTAGCCTAAGAAGCAGGTCTTGAAACACACAGAAGTAGGTCTGCTTCTCTCCCCTCAGTCCCACGAAGCAGGGAGCCTGTTGCCAGCAGGTCTCCCTGAAAATAAAAAAACCTAACAAAGTCTTTTTCAGAGAAACTCTGGAGAGCTCCTCAGTGTGCATCCAGTCTCACTGGGCACAGAATCTAACTGGAGTCTGGAGTAGGGGCATAGAGGGAGGAGCCAGTTCACACCCATTCAAAGTCTTAAAGTACCCATGTCTCCTGCGGATCCCGTCTATACCCCATGATTCTTGAAGCGTCCCCAGCATCCTCTGGGTGTATGAGAAATGATTATCTTCATCTGCCGCTGGAGGTTCTTAAAACAGGAAAGCAATATATAGAGATACTATAATCTGCTCATATGAACTCTAAATCTGGGTACAGACTATACAAGATAAAGTTCAAACTCAGACTGGAACGATATATCGTACACACATCGTATAGTGGGCCTGGTTTGCGAACATCTCCAATGATGGGGCGCCTGAAGGTTTTGCAGATGATACGATGCTGTGTCTTAGGATGCAATACTCGGATCTGCGCTGCCGGCAGGAGGGCTCCCTCAGATGCCTCCTGCAGCATTAGCACATTTCACTCAAAGACGCAGCAGCTATGTGAACTGTGTCCATCTTTGAAACGCCGTTCATAGAATTATCCCACTGCTGCACGTTCAATGGGATGATTCCACGGTCAATGCCCTGCAATTATGTACAGCATGTAAACAATACATCACACCGTCGTACAGCGGATTGTACGGTGGTGTCATATATCCTTACATCACATCTCGTTGGATGGCTAGCATCCAGCTTAAGAACTAGAATAGATAAGCCAACCAGATCTATTCACTTTTCATAAGAGAAAGGCAGCAAAGGGGCTTGAAAACATAGGACTTTGTAGCACACACCCCTGAGAGGGTGGTCTTCAGTATACCGCCGGCCGGGATCCTGGCGACCATCATACCCGGTGCCGGGATCCCGACCGCCGGCATGCCGACACATTCTCCCACTTGGGGGTCCACGACCCCCCTGGAGGGAGAATAAATAGCGTGGCGCGCGTAGCCCGCCACTGTGCCCACAGCGCGGCGAGAGCATTGAGCCCGCATGGTGCTCATTAGCGCTCGCCTAGCTGTCGGTATGCCGGCGGTCGGGATCCCAGCGTCGGTATGCTGGCCCCCGGCCACTCATTCTACAACCCCCTGAGCAGCTTGGTCACAAAAAAAGTGCCTTTTTACCCCGGGCAAATCATCGACCAAATATTGGTCCCTCACTTACTAATAGTATCCAGTTTACAACCCATACATATACTGCACATACGCCCAATGCACTCGACCAAGACTAGCACCAAATTGGCTGCCACCAGCACAAAAACTAAACTCGGAAATGTTCTCAAACAGACAAAGCAGAAAATGCCAAAACAAAGACCCTCATCGGTTAGCAGCACGCCATCAAATCTATATTGATAATCATAACAAAAGATTCCAAAGAGGTAAGAACCTCTTTTCTCTCACCTAATCCAACTGAGAACTGACAGTGCCTTGCCAAGAACAGAGGGCAATAATCTCAGACCAATAAGTTTGATCTCACCCCAGCATTCTCTCAACCAGAGCAAAACTACCTCTATTGCTACCAGGCCTACAGAGGTTACCACAATGAAAGCGTAACAAAGGGTGCCCAACAATGAAAACGCCTAGGTGGCGAGCACACAGTCTCACAGATGCAGTAACTTTTTTCGCACCTCACCCAACTATTACCCCTTTCACATCGCACAAATAACCCGGTATCTACCCGGCATATTGCCTGGTCAACACGGGTCAGTGTGCGGTGTGACAGCACCATGTCCGATTTCCCGGGTCGCCCAACTCTGTAAATCAACCCGGGTTATAAGAACGGTTATTCCCGGGTTGAATACCAGGTCAGTGGCAGCGTAAACGGATTCGCCCCATTTACTAGATAGGGAGAGGCGGTGTGGAGATGTGCTCATCTCCCAGCGCCACATCTGCCCCCACTGCCGGCTCCGCCCCCCCACACCCCCCCGCACCGCTATGGCAACCGACACAGCAATTTGCCCGTTCGGGAAACCAACACATAGTCTCAAATGC
Organism: Pseudophryne corroboree; assembly: GCF_028390025.1. NCBI lineage: Eukaryota > Metazoa > Chordata > Amphibia > Anura > Myobatrachidae > Pseudophryne > Pseudophryne corroboree. Next base: position 568,055,063 of record NC_086444.1, read on the forward strand.
CCACCCGTGAAGGACCCGTTTCCAATTCCCGGGTGGGATCCGGCATTGGAGATGTGAAAGGGGTACATAGAACCAAATATTGGAAACTGCCAAAATTGGTAGGAAATGGTCTCACCACAGCATTTACTCAACTAGAGCAAGTCACCCTGTAATGTGAACAGAAGGTTGATAGAACTACATTTTCCTAGTCCATTGCGCTTGAAGATGAATGATTAAGATGCAAAAAAGCAAAATCAAAGAATAAATTTAAGCAATCCCAACAAAATCATATCACGTACACCCAACTAACAAAATTACAGAGCACCAGAGAACACATTTTTTTATTCCTCGGTGCCCAAAATATAATTGAAAGGCCCACTACAAAACTGGAGTGAGAGTCAAAACAACTGCGGGAAGCAAGAAAATAAGGGAATTAAGAAACGTCAACTAGATGGAAAACATCAGTGGCAGCGCCTATCGGTTTTGTGTAGGAGGGCTGCCACTACCCATGTCCGGAGAGGAGGAGGCGGCGAGGACACTGTGCATGCGATAAACCCCGGCTTCTGTGGACTGCATCAGCTGCAGTACATACAAGCCAGCTAGGGCTGATGATCAGGAAGTAAGTGGCTTCCTAGTGGAAGCACGCTCTCTGCTAATAGCAGCCTGGTCTGGCAGTCCCAGAGGGAGGAAGCACCTCTCAATGGGACTTCATGTCCTGCGGGTGACTGGCAGGCAGCACTTCCAATGTGAAGTCGCAGTCAGGTTTTCAGGAATTTGTTTGGTTTGGAGAGATCTAGAGTATGATTCAGAGGTCTGTTTAGCACGCAGAAAACTAGGCAGGCGTAGGTAATTCATCCTCATAGAAAACTGGAACTGTGGATAAATGATTAAGTGATACTTGGATAAACTCTAGCTTGAAAGAATCCGCTACTTCAGAAGATTAAGATATTGGCATGATACTGAGCACAGGACTGAAGCAGACTGTGTGCGACTAACTTCAGCATGCATAACTATTCACCCCTCTAAAGTCAGTACTTTGTAGAGCCACATCTTGACACTGGGATTTTTGCTCATTCCTCAAGGGAAAACTGCTCCAGCTCCTTAATGTTGGATGGTTTCTGCTTGTGAACAGCAATCTTCAAGTCTGACCACAGATTCTCAATTGGATTGAGATCTGGGCTTTGACTAGGCCATTCCAGCACATTTAAATGTTTCCCCTTAAACCACTCGAGTGTCGCTTTAGCAGTATGCTTCGAGTCATTGTCCAGATGGAAGGTGAACCTCCGTCCCAGTCTTAAATCCCAGGCAGACAAACAGGCTTTGCGCAAGAATATCCCTGTATTTAGCACCATCCATCTTTCCCTCGACTCGAAACAGTTTACCAGTCCCTGATGCTGAAAAACATCCCCACAGCATGATGCTGACACAACCATGTTTCACTGTAGGGATGGTGTTCTTGGGGTGATTGGATGTGTTGGGTTTGCGCCAGACATAGCGTTTTCCTTGGTGGCCGAAAAGTTAAATTTTAGTCTCATCTGACCAGAAAACTTTCCTCCATACATTTGGGGAGTCGTCCACATGCCTTTTGGCAAACTCAAAACATGCTTTCTTATTTTTATCACTAAGTAATGGCTTTTTTCTGGCCACTCTTCCATAAAGCCCAGCTCTATGGAGTGTACGGTTATTGTGGCCACATGCGCAGATACTCCAGTCTCCGCTGTGGAACTCTGCAGCTCCTTCAGGGTAACCTTTGGTCTCTGTTCTGCCTCTCTGATTAATGCCCTCCTTGCCCGGTCTGTGAGTTTTGGTGGCCGGCCCTCTCTTGGCAGGTTTGTTGTGGTACCATGTTCTTTCCATTTGAAGATGATGGATTTGATGGTGCTCCGGGGGATCATCAAAGATTTGGATATTTTTTAAATAACCCAACCCTGACTTGTACTTCTCAACAACTTTGTCCCTGACTTGGCTGGAGAGAGCTCCTTGGTCTTCATGGTGTGATGCCTCTTGCTTAGTGGTGTTGCAGCCTCTGGGGCCTTTCAGAAAAGGTGTGTTTATACAGACAGATCATGTGACACTTAGATTGCACACAGGTGGACTTCATTTCACTAATTATATGACTTCTGAAGGTTACTGGTTGCACCAGAACTTTGAGGGGCTTCATAGCAAAGCAGGTGAATACATATGCACATGCCAATTTTAAAAATTTTATTTATAAAAAAAAAGTATATACATTTTTCTCATTTCACTTCACCAACTTAATTTTGTGCAGATCCATCACATAGAATTCAGATGAAAAAAAATAAAAAATAAAAATTACAGGTTGTAATGTAACAAAATAGGTAAAAACCATGGTGGGTGAATACTTTAGCAAAGTACTGTATCGCTGGTGCACACTGACTGACGGGCCCACGATCTATCGGCTGTTCAATAGAACGGCCGATATATCGGGCAGTGTGTACGCACCTTGAGTCTCTAAATCTGTATACAAAGTGATACAATATAGCAGCTGCAGCTTTTTTCAAATAATCATCAGTCTCCTGGTGTATCCTAGCCACATCGCATTGCAACTAATACGCATTTCAGCAAAACAAGACGCCAGGACCTGTCAGGCATCTTGCAGTGTGTGGCGTATTGAGGCAAGATCTGTAGATCTTCCTTGTATAGAATCTCAACATTTTACCGTAATAGCTGGATATCACTTTTTGCAGTCCTTATTAAGGGTATAATTCATGACAAAGTTCAAAAGCAGACCCTTCTCGCGATTTTGTGCAGAATGCGCATAGAACGAAAAAAAGTCTGCATAGAAAGCAGTGGTTGGAAGCTCCGTAGGAGACCATTTTGGAGCGGACAAAGCCTTCGTTGAAACAGGCATTTCTGGGCGGCACACACTGAACATTGGGGGTCATTCCGAGTTGTTCGCTCTGTATTTTTTTCTCGCAACGGAGCGATTAGTCGCTAATGCGCAATGTCCGCAGTGCGACTGCGCCAAGTAAATTTGCTATGCAGTTAGGTATTTTACTCACGGCATTACGAGGTTTTTTTTCGTTCTGGTGATCGTAATGTGATTGACAGGAAGTGGGTGTTTCTGGGCGGAAACTGGCCGTTTTATGGGTGTGTGCGAAAAAACGCTACCGTTTCTGGGAAAAACGCGGGAGTGGCTGGAGAAACGGAGGAGTGTCTGGGCGAACGCTGGGTGTGTTTGTGACGTCAAACCAGGAACGAAACTGACTGAACTGATCGCAGATGCCGAGTAAGTCTGGAGCTACTCAGAAACTGCTAAGAAGTGTTTATTCGCAATTCTGCTAATCTTTCGTTCGCAATTTTGATAAGCTAAGATTCACTCCCAGTAGGCGGCGGCTTAGCGTGTGCAAAGCTGCTAAAAGAAGCTTGCGAGCGAACAACTTGGAATGACCCCCATTGTGTCTCATGAGAATATCATGGTAGTATCGTAGCCATGCTTGTTTGAGGTGTGCGGATGGCTCTTTCACGCGAATTGTGGGGTAGGTACAAGTGGCAATACTAATGATGTCAGGTGCTGCTAGAAGAAGAGGGGGAGGAGCGATGCATATGCATGAAGACTAATGGATATTCGCATTTGCATAATATAGTAAATCTATCAGGTGCCGATGTCCGGACATGCTGGCACTTTGCATCCAAACCTTTTTCGTACACCACCTTGGCTGGAGTTCGTACACTGTCCATTTTTATGCCCCTCTGCGGCCAGTTATGATCTCCACCTCTGCTGTTTTGTTCAAAGATTACACACAGACTTCTAATCTGAATCTCAAATCCCCTGCTGCAATTTACTGAACTAATTGAGACCGGCAGCAGGAGATTGAAAAGAGCTTTAAACCAGCAGTTTGTGTGGAGCGGACTCCAGGGCACATACATAGTTAAAAAGTATTTAGTGTGCTACCCTCCTACCTCTATATCTGTAGTACCTTAGTTTACTTTTCAATATATACATCTACCATATAAAAGTGAAAATTTGTCTCTCTGTCTTGCTATACAAATTCACAGTTTACAAGCGAAGATCGTGAAATTTGACATACAAGCGTATTAAAACACGGCGGAGGCAACGGAAAAAAAATAAGATTTTACTTACCGATAAATCTATTTCTCATAGTCCGTAGTGGATGCTGGGGACTCCGTCAGGACCATGGGGAATAGCGGCTCCGCAGGAGACAGGGCACAAAAGCAAGCTTTTAGGATCACATGGTGTGTACTGGCTCCTCCCCCTATGACCCTCCTCCAAGCCTCAGTTAGGTACTGTGCCCGGACGAGCGTACACAATAAGGAAGGATCTTGAATCCCGGGTAAGACTCATACCAGCCACACCAATCACACCGTACAACTTGTGATTTGAACCCAGTTAACAGTATGATAACAATGAAGTAGCCTCTAAAAAAGATGGCTCACAACAATAATAACCCGATTTTTTGTAACAATAACTATGTACAAGTAATGCAGACAATCCGCACTTGGGATGGGCGCCCAGCATCCACTACGGACTATGAGAAATAGATTTATCGGTAAGTAAAATCTTATTTTCTCTAACGTCCTAGTGGATGCTGGGGACTCCGTCAGGACCATGGGGATTATACCAAAGCTCCCAAACGGGCGGGAGAGTGCGGATGACTCTGCAGCACCGAATGAGAGAACTCCAGGTCCTCCTCAGCCAGGGTATCAAATTTGTAGAATTTTGCAAACGTGTTTGCCCCTGACCAAGTAGCTGCTCGGCAAAGTTGTAAAGCCGAGACCCCTCGGGCAGCCGCCCAAGATGAGCCCACCTTCCTTGTGGAATGGGCATTTACAGATTTTGGCTGTGGCAGGCCTGCCACAGAATGTGCAAGCTGAATTGTACTACAAATCCAACGAGCAATAGTCTGCTTAGAAGCAGGAGCACCCAGTTTTTTGGGTGCCTACAATATAAACAGCAAGTCAGACTTTCTGACTCCAGCCGTCCTGGAATTATATATATATATATATATATATATATATATATATATATATATATATATATATATATATATATATATATATATATATATTTCAGGGCCCTGACAACGTCTAGCAACTTGGAGTCCTCCAAGTCCCTAGTAGCCGCAGGCACCACAATAGGTTGTTTCAGGTGAAACGCTGACACCACCTTAGGAAGAAACTGGGGACGAGTCCGCAGTTCTGCCCTGTCCGAATGGAAAATCAAATATGGGCTTTTGTAAGACAAAGCCGCCAATTTTGACAATCGCCTGGCCGAGGCCAGGGCCAACAGCATGGTCACTTTCCATGTGAGATATTTCAAATCCACAGATTTGAGTGGTTCAAACCAATATGATTTGAGGAATCCCAACACTACGTTGAGATCCCACGGTGCCACTGGAGGCACACAAGGGCTGTATATGCAATACTCCCTTGACAAACGTCTGGACTTCAGGAACTGAAGCCAATTCTTTCTGGAAGAAAATCTATAGGGCCGAAACTTGAACCCTAATGGACCCCAATTTGAGGCTCATAGACACTCCTGTTTGCAGGAAGTGCAGAAATCGACCTAGTTGAAATTTTTTCGTGGGGCCTTCCTGGCCTCACCCACGCAACATATTTTTACCACATGTGGTGATAACGTTGTGCGGTCACCTCCTTCCTGGCTTTGACCAGGGTAGGTATGACCTCTTCCGGAATGCCTTTTCCCTTAGGATCCGGCGTTCAAACCGCCATGCCGTCAAACGCAGTCGCGGTAAGTCTTGGAACAGACAAGGTCCCTGCTGGAGCAGGTCCTTTCTTAAAGGCCGATGCCACGGTTCCTCTTGGAACAGACATGGTACTTGCTGAAAGCAAATCCCTTCTTAGCTCCCGAGGCCATTAGTCCTCTGTGAGCATCTCTTGAAGTTCCGGTTACCAAGTCCCTCTTGGCCAATCCGGAGCCACGAGTATAGTTCTTACTCCTCTATGTCTTATAATTCTCAATACCTTGGTTATGAGAAGCAGAGGAGGGAACACATACACCGACTGTTACACCCACGGTGTTACCAGGACGTCCACAGCTATCGCCTGAAGGTCTCGTGACCTGGCGCAATACCTGTCCCATTTTTTGTTCGGGCGGGACGCCATCATGTCCACCTTTGGTCTTTCCCAACGGTTCACAATCATGCGGAAAACTTCCCGATGAAGTTCCCACTCTCCCGGGTGGAGGTCGTGCCTGCTGAGGAAGTCTGCTTCCCAGTCGTCCACTCCCGGAATGAACACTGCTGACAGTGCTATCACATGATTTTCCGCCTAGCGAAAAATCCTTGCAGTTTTGCCACTGCCCTCCTGCTTCTTGTGCCGCCCTTTCTGTTTACGTGGGCGACTGCCGTGATGTTATCCCACTGGATCAATACCGGCTGACCTTGAAGCAGAGGTCTTGCTAAGCTTAGAGCATTATAAATTTGCTCTTAGCTCCAGTATATTTATGTGGAGAGAATTCTCCAGACTTGATCACACTCCTTGTGTGACTGCTCCCCAGCCTCTCAGGCTGGCCTCCGTGGTCACCAGCATCCAATCCTGAATGCCGAATCTGCGGCCCTCTAGAAGATGAGCACTCTGTAATCACCACAGGAGAGACACCCTTGTCCTTGGATATAGGGTTATCCGCTGATGCATCTGAAGATGCGATCCGGACCATTTGTCCAGCAGATCCCACTGAAGAGTTCTTGCGTGAAATCTGCCGAATGGAAGCGCTTCGTAATAAGCCACCATTTTTACCAGGACTCTTGTGCAATGATGCACTGACACTTTTCCTGGTTTTAGGAGGATCCCGATTAGCTCGGATAACTCCCTGGCTTTCTCCTCTGGGAGAAACACCTTTTCCTGGACTGTGTCCAGAATCATCCCTAGGACCAGCAGACGTGTCGTCGGAACAACTGCGGTTTTGGAATATTTAGAATCCACCCGTGCTGTCGTAGAACTACTTGAGATAGTGCTACTCCGACCTCCAACTGTTCTCTGGACCTTGTTCTTATCAGGAGGTCGTCCATTTTCTTTGAAGACGAATCCTCCTTTCGGTCATTACCTTGGTAAGGACCCGGGGTGCCTTGGACAATCCAACGGCATCGTCTTGAAACTGATAGTGACAGTTCTGTACCACGAACCTGAGGTACCCTTGGTGAGAAAAGGCAAATTTTGGGACATGGAGGTAAGCATCCCTGATGTCCCGGGACACCATATAGTCCCCTTGTTCTTTGCTATCACTGCTCTGAGTGACTCCATCTGGATTTGAACCTTTGCAAGTGTTCAAATTTTTCAGATTTAGAATAGGTCTCACCTAGCCTTCAGTACCACCATATAGTGTGGAGTAATACCCCTTTCCTTGTTGTCGGAGGGGTAATTTTATTATCACCTGCTGGGAATACAGCTTGTGAATTGTTTTCAATACTGCCTCCCTGTCGGAGGGAGACATTGGTACAGCAGACTACAGGAACCTGCGAGGGGGGAAACCTCTCGACATTCCAATCTGTACCCCTTGGATACTACTTGTAGGATCCAGGGGTCCTGTACGGTCCCAGCATCATGCTGAGAACTTGGTAGAAGCGGTGGAGGGCTTCTGTTCCTGGGAATGGGCTGCCTGCTGCAGTCTTCTTCCCTTTCCTCTATCCCTGGGCAGATATGACTCTTATAGGGACGAAAGGACTGAGGCTGAAAAGACGGTGTCTTTTTCTGCAGAGATGTGACTTAGGGTAAAAAACGGTGGATTTTCCAGCAGTTGCCCTGGCCACCAGGTCCCATGGACCGACCCCAAATAACTCCTCCCCTTTATACGGCAATACATCTTTGTGCCGTTTGGAATCTGCATCACCTGACCACTGTCGTGTCCATAAACATCTTCTTGCAGATATGGACATCGCATTTACTCTTGATGCCAGAGTGCAAATATCCCTCTGCGCATCTCGCATATATAGAAATGCATCCTTTAAATGCTCTTATAGTCAATAAAATACTGTCCCTGTCAAAGGTATCAATATTTTTAGTCAGGGAATCCGACCAAGCCACCTCAGCTCTGCACATCCAGGCTGAGGCGATCGCTGGTCGCAGTATAACACCAGCATGTGTGTGTATACTTTTTAGGATATTTTTCAGCCTCCTATCAGCTGGCTCCTTAAGTACGGCCCTATCCGTAGATGGTACCGCCACTTGTTCTGATAAGCGTGTGAGCGCCTTATCCACCCTGAGGGGTGTTTCCCACCGCGCCTTAACTTCTGGCGGGAAAGGGTATACCGCCAATAATTTTCTATCGGGGGAAACCCACGCATTATCACACACTTCATTTAATTTATCTGATTCAGGAAAAACTACAGGAAGTTTTTTCACCTCACACATAATACCCTTTTTTGTGGTACTTGGAGTATCAGAAATATGTAACACCTCCTTCATTGCCCTTAACGTGTGGCCCTAAAAGAAAATACGTTTGTTTCTTCACCGTCGACACTGAAATCAGTGTCCGTGTCTGGGTCTGTGTCGACCGACTGAGGTAAATGGGCATTTTACAGCCCCTGACGGTGTTTGAGACGCCTGGACAGATACTAATTTGTTCGCCGGCCCTCTCATGTCGTCAACCGGCTTGCAGCGTGTTGACATTGTCACGTAATTTCCATAAATAAGCCATCCATTCCGGTGTCGACTCCCTAGAGAGTGACATCACCATTACAGGCAATTTGCTCCGCCTCCTCACCAATATTTTCCTCATACATGTCGACACACACGTACCGACATACAGCACACACATAGGGAATGCTCTGATAGAGGACAGGACCCACTAGCCCTTTGGGGAGACAGAGGTAGAGTTTGCCAGCACACACCAAAACGCTATAATTATCCAGGGACAACCTTTATATAAGTGTTCCTTTTATAGCATTTTAATATATATACATATCGCCAAATCAGTGCCCCCCCTCTCTGTTTTAACCCTGTTTCTGTAGTGCAGTGCAGGGGAGATCATGGGAGCCTTCCCACCAGCCTTTCTGTGAGGGAAAATGGCGCTGTGTGCTGAGGAGAATAGGCCCCGCCCCCTTTTCGGCGGGCTTCTTCTCCGGAGTTTTAGATATCTGGCAGGGGTTAAATACATCCATATAGCCTCAAGGGCTATATGTGATGTATTTTTCGCCATACAGGTATTATACATTGCTGCCCAGGGCGCCCCCCCCCAGCGCCCTGCACCCTCCGTGACCGCTGTGTGAAGTGTGCTGACAACAATGGCGCACAGCTGCAGTGCTGTGCGCTACCTGATGAAGACTGAGAGTCTTCTGCCGCCTGGTTCCGGACCTCTTCATCTTCAGCATCTGCAAGGGGGGTCGGCGGCGCGGCTCCGGGACGAACCCCAGGGCGAGCCCTGTGTTCCGACTCCCTCTGGAGCTATGTCCAGTAGCCTAAGAATCCAATCCATCCTGCACGCAGGTGAGTTGAAAATCTCTCCCCTAGGTCCCTCGATGCAGTGAGCCTGTTGCCAGCAGGACTCACTGAAAATAAAGAACCTAAAAACTTTTTCTAAGCAACTCTTTAAGAGAGCCACCTAGATTGCACCCTTCTCGGCCGGGCACAAAAACCTAACTGAGGCTTGGAGGAGGGTCATAGGGGGAGGAGCCAGTACACACCATGTGATCCTAAAAGCTTGCTTTTGTGCCCTGTCTCCTGCGGAGCCGCTATTCCCCATGGTCCTGACGGAGTCCCCAGCATCCACTAGGACGTTAGAGAAATTAGAAATCCCTAGCACCCCTGGGGTGGTGGGGGGGGGAGACAGCAGCACAGAGTGTATCAGGCAACAGCATATCTCCCGAATTGCTTAAGCCATGTACTCAAATTGGTACACATATGCCTCACAGTCTGGGAACAAACACTGTGGGGGGAAGACACCCCTAGCACCCCTAGGGGTGAGGCAGAAGCACTGAGTATTTCAGAAGACAGCATAACTCTGGAATGGCTGCAGCAATTTAAAACAAACTTGGTACACATATGACTTACACTCTGGAAATAAACACTGTGGGGGTCAGACACCCCTAACACCCCTGGGGAGTGGGGGGGGGAACAGCAGCACATAGTATGTCAGCAGACAGCATAACTGCTGAAGGCCTGTAACACATCTGACTTACAATCTGGGAACAAACTCTGTGCGGGTTAGACACCCCTAGGGGTGGGACAGCAGCACAGATTATTTCAGGAGACAGCATAACTCCCGAATGCCTGGACCAATGTAAAACAAACTTGGTACACATATGAATTACTATCTGGAAATAAACACTGTTGGGGTAAGACACCCCAAGCATCCCTAGGGTTGAGGCAGCAGCACAGAGGTTTTCAGCTGAAAGCTTAACTCTGGAATGCCTGGAGCAATAGCAGCAATTTACAACAAACTTGGTACACATATGATTTACACTCTGGGAACAAACACTTGTCAAAGTCGAAAAATATTGCAGTACACACATCATGTACAAACTACACACAGGTGGCCTCCGTGCGCGTACTTGCTCTGCTGTGCGTGCGCATATTCGCAATTTGCGTATGGTCGCTCCCACGGTCCTGCGCATTAGCGTGTGGTATGAGTATTTACGGTAGAGTTTGTGAGAACATGGAAGGCTATCAAAACACATGACATATTTAATCCAAATAGTGCACAATGTACACATAGTCTCCTTGCACCACATCAGAAATTAACAGCAGTTTAAATGGTAACAGAACAAAGGGATTCACCTTTACAGTATAGGAGGGGACAGAACAAGGTTACAAGGTGGTGTTTGGTATCCAGCTGTAGGGTATTTTAAGGGAAACATTCCGGTGTTGGTTTGAGGAAGATCGCATGTTCCTGCGGATAGTTATGTGCAGGAGCAGAATATAGATATAAACTGTATTTACTGTACATTATGTATGCCGCGGGAATCCAGAGGAGACCACCCACAAGAGCAGTGAAAATAGACATAGCCCACCTATTCAAACAGACCTATGACCTCTCCTGTACTGTAAATGACCATCCCTGTGTCCAATGGACAAAGATTACAGTATCTATTGTGTTATGTTTTGGATGAAGTGAATAAAGAGAGCTTGCAGCAGGCCTGGTCAGACACAAGGCTCACAACGTTATCTATCAGATGACCGAGGACCGGACCGGGTTGCGCAAGCGAATCCACTCACGTATGTAACATTGACTGTAGCCATTTACTCTGTTATATTGTATTGTTTGTATTGTAACCCCCTTTCAGCAATAATACGCTGTGGTGTCGGAACCCAGTGGTTTAACTACAGACCGGTGTCGTGTATTTCTTTCCCTGCTAAGGTTTAAAGTGTAATCGCATCACACTGCATTGCTGCATAAGGTTTAAAGTGTATTCATTGGGTGTGTACGCGCTGTGTGTACTTTGTACCGTCAGCGCGGCGTTTGTACGCAAAGTCCGTACACGATACGGGACACTGTACGCTAACAGCGTAAAAAGTACGTAAAGTGTGTTTAAGGTATAGCTTTCATTCCTGTATATAAAGCAGCATTGTCAATTGGGGGCTCTCACGGGATATCACGTTCTTAATGATGCACTGTACATTACAAATGCGGCTGTAATTGACCGGCTCCAATGGACGCATTGAGAAGCTGATGAAAATGAACATCCACGTTAATGTAATTTTGTGGTATCAGTAAGCCGCTGGTATGAAATTCAAGGGATAATGCGTTTCTCATAATATTTAAGATGCTAAAATTTATTTTTATTGTTGCAAAACAAGTGTCAAATAAGTCATATTGTGTTTGATTCAGATTGGATTGTTTATCTGTTAAGTAGGTTTAGAAGTACATTTAAAAGTTGCTGCATAGACTTGATATAGTTTTTATTTTTAACTCAGGCCTTTAATAACTTCTGGTGCTTGTATGATGTGTGATTTCTTTGTGACAAAGAAAGCCGCATGGTCTGTCCACCATTTTGTGTAACCCTCATGGATGTGGTAGGGGGAGGAGCAGCGGCCATTTTGGGAAGGTCATTTTTTAAATGGCTGATTTTCAGTCTGCTCAGAATAATCAGCTTTCCTTGGTCACATGAAACACGATTTATGAGTTACCAATGCATTTATTTAACCCATGCCATAGTCAATTACAAATAGTTTCAATAGGGCCTAGTGAAAGTTAATAGTGAGATGAATACTTGATGTATGAATTACAGACAGATATAAACAAAGTTTTTTGTTTGTTTTTTACCTCTAGGATTTAGTTAACTCTGCTTGCTATAAGATAGCTATTGAAATGCAAATTAACCTGTGTAACTGCTTTTTCCTAGCAGTGAAAAACCACCTTTACAGGCAGCCAAAAGCACAAAGCATTGATATGCAAATTAGAAGCACTGAATGGGTAAATGAGTCCCATAGGAGACCAGTGAATAGTACATATATATAATATTATAATTATGTGTGTGTTTATATCAATGTATGTTCTGCAAGATGGCTATCCCAATCTGAATCATATCATTTAAATTATTGATTATTGCTAGTCATTATAGATCTGTGTGAAATAGGATACATTTGTTGCTATATAGGTAAATCTGAAATAACAGTATTTTAAGGAAGTAAGCGTAAAGCACAAACACAGTCTGGCCTAGTTGTAAAGGTTTATACGGAACAAGTGTGTGTTGTGTTTAGTGGGCAATAGTAGTTTTATTGCTCACATTTATAGAAGTTGTGTGATCTGTTTTATTGCGTACGCACATTGGTATACGTGGTACGGAACATGAGGACAGCGTACAAAAACGTGCACGTAGCACAAGGCCGCACACGTGGCATAGAGGTACGCACGGTTGCGTAATTACGCAAGCTTGCGTAGGGTTGAGCGCGCATAATAATACCACACGATAGGTTCGTTTAGTTTAAAGGTGGGACAGTAGCCACGCTACAATAGCACCAAACCACCCGGTTTCTAAAGAAATTTAGTATAAAAACAAAATTTAGTATAAATAATTTTTTTAAATTGCCTCTGGGGGTAAAGCTGCCAACTTGAATGAATCCTAATTTTCTGTACAGAAAAATAAAGTGTATTTGAGTGAGCGAATGCAGGAGTGAGTGGATACTGAACCCAAGAACTGAAGTGGTGTAGGTGGTCTAAGCTAGGCGTTCTAGGTGGACACACTGGGTTAGTAGAGGCCCGGTGGCGTAGGGTTCGCAACCCTGCGTTATTAACTAGGTGGTCTTAGTGGACTGAGTGGTATCCCATACAACTCTTAGTGGTCTGAAGTGGGCTAGGTGTTCTACAGCAATCGTAGGGCATATAGATAACTAGTATCTATAGGCTGTGCTATTGCATCACATGTCCGTTTGTTCTGCACAGCGCAACGTGATATTATTGTGTCATATGCGCTGTGGAAGAGCATACGCAGACGTGATTGTATAGACAAAGGGGTTTTTCTTTGATAACTTCGGGAATCGCCCTGTTGGCCTTCACTGGAAAGGGTGAAAGATAGTTATCTAATTTCTCTGTTTTTCACCCTACAAACAATTCCAGTTGAAAGATACCGAAAAGGAAATTTTCACTGCCTCTCTCAGGAAAATATTCCAAACAGAACTTCCACCGAAAGAAATTACATTGCGATTCGCTACCAAAAGTGTATCGTTGTACTGGCCAGCGTGGGCGAGAGCGTGTGGAAGGCGCTCGGGTATACTTCCACCGTCTACTTATATTGAGTATCTTGGTGTTTGTGGGAATTTTTCTTTTAATTATTAGAAGAGACCCACAAATATGGGAGCCAGTTGCTCAAGTGAGAGACGTTTAGACAGGGTTCAGGCAGAATTGTGGCCAAAAGGCTCAGCAAGGTTTATCATGTGTGAAAAATATGGTTCACACACAGAAGTTTCATGCAATGAGTGGGTATGTATGACTAACAATGATAGGGTACCATTCCCTAGAGTGGGCAGCTTTGAACCAGATGTATTACAGAACTTAAGGATAAGGATATGTTTGATAAAATCCAAGAAACAAAGGAGTAGACATACAGATTGTTTCAATTTATGGCAACAGGAGGGAGACGTGCAAAGGGAATTAGCTCGCACAGCAGGTTCCAAACCTAGCGGGAAAATAATGGCGACCGCACCACCACCACTACCGTATATTGCAGGGGAGGAGATGGCTACAGTCAATGGTATAGCCGTAAAATATAGTAGTATGTAAAAACAATGTATTAACCCTAATTATTTTTTGCAAGATGTATCCTGTTTTTGAAGTCTTTTCAAGGTTATAGTTCACAAGAGGATGATGGACTTGCTGGCAAATCAGTTCCTGTATTTATTTACAGAGAGAGAGAGACATAAGATGCATTGGAGGGAATGGTAATTGTATCGCTGGCCTGTAACTGTAATTGTATGTAACTGTATGTTTTAACTGCTTACTGTATGAGTTGTAACTATAGGTATACTGTACTTTGTAATATATATATTGAATCTATATTTTTTTTTAATAACAAATATATCCAGCCAAATCGCAGCTCTCCTCCAAGCAGTCACCTTGCTGCAGGAAACTCAGGTGGGGCCTGTCCGACCAGGTAGAGCAGTAACAATATTCCCCAATGATGAGCTGTGATCAATCATTTCAGAATTCCCCGACCCTCGGAAGCATTTAGCCAGATGTCAGATATTTTTCAGAGATCTGGGTAATGCGTATGAACCGACAAACAAACACTAGCGGATATTTTTGAAAGCGTACCTTCCTCCTAATATTGACACCCAAAAATGTGTCACTGATTGTAGATTAGAGTCGGATAGTCTTATGACTGACAAAACACAATCAGGAGAACTTAGAGCAAATTAACATGCAACTAGAGTTGTATTTCCCCACAACTGTTAAGTGGAGAAAAAATTTTCTCCATAAAACAGAGGGAAAATGAAATGACATCTGAATACTTCCATCAGGACCTGCAAATAATAGATAGATACATGGGGGTATCAGATACAGGGAACGATGCGAATTACAGGAAGGTAGCTGTTTCTGTATTAATGGACGGACTCAATCAGACAGTAAGGGACAGGGTACAAACATAACCCCTGGTAATTTCTAATTGTTTCCTGCATCCCTACAAGCACCCGACCTGTCTGGAGTGGTGATGTTAAACATTGTTATATCATTCCTGTTGACAAGATTAATGCAGATACTGCTTTGAGCTATATCGCTGGTGTTTCCAGCTCTAATTGAATGTGTCCTACTCATCTCTCACATCCAAACAAAAACAGGATAAATGTGGTGTGATTTTTGCATGTACCCCTGGTAATCTCTAATTGTGTATTGCATGCCCTCGCTAAGCTCTCTCACCATTGAGAGGAGTATATAGGGGTATCTTCTCCCCTTCTACCTCAGGCATAGCCCTGAGCTAGCATTTAAGATCTGTCCCTATATGGGACACATTGCTAATATTACTTTTGCAATCTGAGGTTCTGGTGCACGATATAAGTCTATCTGCTAAACTGTTTATTTCTACATAGATCCTAAGTGCATCAACAACCAGAGACCTATATACTTTTCCCTCACACTATACTCTATCTTTGAATTAGGATTTTACACAAATCAGATATCTGAGGTAACCCC
Source organism: Pseudophryne corroboree (assembly GCF_028390025.1). Taxonomy (NCBI): domain Eukaryota; kingdom Metazoa; phylum Chordata; class Amphibia; order Anura; family Myobatrachidae; genus Pseudophryne; species Pseudophryne corroboree. Next base: position 568,070,607 of record NC_086444.1, read on the forward strand.
CAGGGTACCTACAGTTAATGTGTAAATAACTTCTATTGTGCCTTTTTCCTTTTTCCTTCCCCCTTATCAGAATATCTTTTCCAACTGGTCTTTCTTCTGTGAACTCTCATCCACGATTCAGAGGAGCGTGTCCCCGCAGGAGATACGCTTCCTCGGTCTAACGTGGACAGCAGATTCACACCTATTTATCTTTCTGGTATTCTTCACCTATTATTGCTTTCTCCTATAAATACGTATTTCTGGTATTCTTGTTAGAAGATGATTCTATCCTTCCATTTCGGTGCACTCTCATTGGTGCTATAGGTTTGAATTTTCCTACGACCATACCCCTACGTTCACGCCCAATCTCGTCCGATCTTGGAAGCTAAACGCAGGCGGGCTGGGTCAGTACCTAGATGGGCGACCACTAGGGAATACCCAGTGAAGTAGGAAGTTCCCCTTCCTGTAGATGAAATACCAACAGCAGTATCACCACTCATACCTTATTTCCTTATCTCTTTCAACTCATTGTGTAGGTCATTGCTTAGAAGTGTTATCAAGTGTATGGGATCTCCCACTTCACGAGTGTAACCGAATCAGGGCTGCATCAATACAAACACAGTTTGTACAGATCTTGGGCAGAGGGAAGTAACCTAACACGTAGCTAACTTCCGACATGCAATTATCTAGGTATAATTAAGATCTGAACATTTATTTGGTAGACCTTTGTCTCCAGCTAATCTATCAACACCTACCCCATCTCCAACCTGTCATGTTTAACCCCTATGCACTTTAAAGAGCAGAATTAGACATTGTACTGGAATTTTTTCTTTTCTTTAATATTTAACTTATCAACTTATAGATAGTTAACATAAGAGTGCGCCCAAACAAGAGTCATACTTTTGCCTTTACACATATATACTTCCCCCTCTTTTTGACTCTGGGCGCACCGCCACACGGACAGATACTATTGCGACATTTCAGCATTATTGTCCATTTTTGTGGCATTCAAATTCATACGTACTTGGAATCTAGGTCGGTGCAGGATCAAAAAACCTCTTTCTTTATGCTTACAACCATTTTTTGCCTGATTGGAGAGGGGCCACAGTAGCTTGTCGTAGAGAGTGCGCGATTGAACACCATAAGAATATTGCTAGGCGTAGAGAACTGCATGAGGAGAGGCTGGGGATTGAAAGTATACAGGCTCTTACACCAGAGTCTCATCAGCCTAAACCCCAAAAACCCTGGTGGTAAGAAAAGACCGAGAAATTGTTACATTTGTAAAAACATAAAGGACATTTTGCTAGAGATTGCAAGAGTAGTAGAGCACATAGTCAATATAGACCCCTAGACAGAGAAAACAAGCCACGTTATTAAACACATAGACGGGATCAAGGGACATATAGTAAGGAGTCACGAGCCATATAGAAAACACAAATTTGGTTAATGGGAAGAATGGAATAAATGCAACTTTACCCTTTTGACAGAACTTACTGGGGTTAGGAGGAGGTCCCTAAACTTCTGCTTCTTTCTCTAGCAGAAGTGACCTCTAATTAATTTAACAGAAGTTTTGTTAGAGATGGTATACATATAGCGTGCTCCTGCCCAGGAAGTACGAATTATGTTGGATACCCACGAAGACTAATTTCGCTGTTCTAGATACATGTCCATCACAGGTAGAGGAAATTACCTCAAAGATACCGGGTTCCCTATGAATTTAGAATGGACAGGACACTGGATTGATGGCTGGGATAGTCCCAGTAGAGATATAACACACATAGATTATTATTTTTTGGGAGCAGACAGAGTAGAGAATCATTCCCCTTAGTGCCCAATCCAGATGTCAAACTTTGTAAAATCTTCTTTGCCTCTACCAACTTATCTGTTACTAAACTCTATGTGATTTGTCTTCAAAGCTTCCTCTTCATCTCTTACGTTCACCGACAGAGTTACAGTTCAAACGCCAGGCCTACTCGGTCTTTCAGAGTTCTGCCCAAATCCAGTATATCTCACCAACATAGGGACACCAGTATCAGTGTGCCTGGTCATGCACAAAGGGTGGAGAATGGGAATACGGGTGAAGGGAGACTGTATATAGAAACCGATATGCATGATGGCGTGACAGCCTGATGGTGAACGCAAATCTGAAAGATTTTCTTTTTATTATTTCCTTTCTCTTTTCACTCTCCACAGATGGTTTACGTCACACAACTGATAATACACAACAGTTAAACACATTGAAATGCAAGATTTATGTTCCCTACAGAAAGGTTGTTGACCCGGAGAGAACTCGTGACAAAGAGCAGAGTGTAGAGAACCTCGTATCACTGGAGTGTCTGTTCCGGGAAGGTTGAGAGGCAGGACTGTTGAAGGGCATCCGAGCACAGATCTAGAACGGTTGTAGTATCATTCTTTGTTATCACCTCCCCCTGCATTTTCCTTTCTTTTCCCCTTCTTATTTTCCTCCTTTCCCTAAACGAAATGGATCGATCACAAGAGACTGCGTTCAGGGTTCTATTAGTAATTCTGGTTTTGATCAAGACAGTTTGTTTTGGTGAGGGTCCCAGAGTGGTCGAGCAGGGATCTGGAATGGGTTCTGATGACGAGTATGAATTTGTAGAATCTCAGGAGCGGCACATCGCTCAAGTAAAGGCTAGCATCAGTAAGCGCTCTGGTAGTCAGGGAGCTCGGAGGCACTGTGAGGGGTTATTGTCTGATGAATATTGTATTTGTAGGAATTGTGAGAATATAGTTGAGGATGGGTGCATCCAGAGATGTCAGTCCAACCTTAATATCGACATGGACATTCATCCGTTGAGTGATTACCACTCACTAGTGGGTAAGGTCTTAAACCAGACAGAATGCTGGGTGTGCTTACATGTACCTCCAGGTCAGAGCAAGTCAGGATTAGTACCGTACCCTTTAGCAATAGATGAGGTACTCAAATTACGGGGTGGGAGACCGGTGGACAATAAGATTCTCTGAACATACCACAACCAGGTAAAACTGCTCTGGGTGGGCGTTCAGTGCCCCCTATGGATTCAAAGAAAAGGATTTACCTGGTAAGTACCAAAATCCTATTTTCTTTTTCATTCACTAGGGGTCACTGGAGTACTCTTGGGACGTACCAAAGTTTTCCCCGTGGGCGGGAGAGCTGTTTGGCACCTGTAACACTAGACGGACAAAGCTAGATGCTGATGCCGCAAAAGTATCAAACTTGTAAAAGTGCACAAACGTGTGCACTGAAGACCATGTAGCTGCACGGCAAAGCTGTGTCGTAGAAGCACCACAACCAGCTGCCCATGACGTTCCCACAGAACGTGTGGAATGAGCTGTTACTGATGTAGGCGGCTGTAACCTAGCATGAAGGTAAGCCTGACGTATGGTCAGTTTTATCCATCTGGATAAGGTCTGCTTAGAAGCTGGCCAACCCATCTTGGCCGCATCATAGAGGATAAACAACGTATCCGTCTTACGAACTGTAGACATTCGGGATACATAAACGCGTAGTGCGCGTACCACATCCAAGGTTCCAGAATCTCCTGTTAACACAGGAACTACTATTGGTTGATTGATGTGAAAAGAGGACACTCCGAAGTTCCGCTCTATGATCATGAAAAACTAAATACGGTGGCTTGCATGACAAGGCACCCAAATCTGAAACACGCCTTGCCGAAGCCAAGGCTAGGAGAAAAATTGTTTTCCAAGTGAGGAACTTAATATCCACTTGTTGTAAGGGTTCGAAATAAAAAGACTGTAAGAAATCTAAAACCAGATTCAAGTCCCATGGCGCAGTAGGTGGAGTGAATGAAGGCTGTACTCTGAGGACACCCTGCATAAAGGTGTGTACCGACGGCAATAGAGCCAATCTTCTTTGAAAATAAATTGACAACGCAGATATCTGCATTTTTAATGTGGATAAACGCAGACCTCCATCTAACCCCATCTGTAGAAATAACAGGATAACTTGAAAGATGATGTCGGAAACTTCCGAGCTTCACACCAACCTATATAGGCACGCCAAATTCTGTAATAATGAGCTGCCGTAACGGGCTTCCTAGCTCGTAACATGGTTGGTATAACCGATTCTGGAATGCCCTCTCTTCTTAAGAGGGCTGTCTCAACAGCCACCCCGTCAAACGCAGCCGCGCTAAATCGGGGTAAAGGAACGGACCCTGTTGTAACAGGTCCGGACGTAGTGGGAGCGGCTAAGGATCGTCTGCGAGTAGACCGCGGAGATCCGAAAACCAAGCTCTCCGAGGCCATTGAGCCTCGGAGAGCTTTTAGCAACAGAGGGAGCAGCGGAAACGGTGGAAACAGATACACGAGACTGTATGGCCACGTGATTGTGAGAGCATCCACCGCCACTGCCTTTGGATCTCTCGTTCTGGACACGTACTGGGGCGTTTGATGATTGTGGTGAGATGCCATCAGGTCCACTTGCGGGTAACCCCACTTCTGGACCAGCATGTGAAACACTTCTGGATTTAATGCCCATTCTCCTGGATGAAAATCCTGACAGCTGAGATAATCCGCCTCCCAGTTGTCCACTCCCGGAATGAATACTGCCGACAATATCACTTGGTGACACTCGGCCCAATTGAGGATTCGAGCTACTTTCCGCATTGCCATGCGGCTTTTCGTTCCTCCATGTTTGTTGATGTATGCGACCGCCGTCGCATTGTCTGACTGCACCTGAACAGCCTGAGCCTGCAGCATGTGCACTACTTGTCGTAGCGCATTGTAAATTGCCCGGAGTTCCAGGACATTTATAGACAGCAATCTTTCGTGATCCGCCCAGAGACCCTAGAGCTGATAATTTTGAACTACAGCTCCCCAACCTCTGAGACTCGCGTCCGCCGTGAGAATTACCCAATTCCAGGCGCCGAACCGTTTCGATTCTGTACTTTGAGCCACCAGAGTAGAGACACTCTGGCCCTTGGAGACAACCTCACCCTGCGGTGAATCTGCAGATGCGAGCCCGACCACTGTGCGAGCACATACAGTTGAAAAGGACGTGAGTGAAGTCTTCCGAACTGAAGCGCTTCGAAAGCCGCCACCATTGTGCCTAAGAGGCGAATGCATAAATGAACCGAGACTGTGCGTGGCTTGAGCACTAATTGTACCAGATGACGAATGACCTGTACTTTCTGTTCGGGTAGGTAAATTCTTTGATTTACCGTATCGAGAATCATACCTAGGAATTGAAGTAGTTGAGACGGAATTAGATGTGATTTCTTGAAGTTGACAATCCAACCGTGGTGAACCAGTACATTGTATGTCAGCAACGCCTGTTGAAGGAGGATTTGTTGAGACGGAGCTTTGATGAGTAAATCGTCCAGGTACGGAACTATTATCACTCCCAGGGATCTGAGATGAGCTATCATCACAGACATCACCTTCAACGTAGCCGGCGCGGCTCAGAGCTGCGGGGAGGCAGCGTAATCAGCGGCGCTGGAAGCGGCGGCGAGTGGCTGAAAGCAGCGGCGGGCGGCCACACACACACAGTATCCCCACACAGCGGGGCGGCAGCGTGAGCTGACCGCCCCGTCCCAACATACCTGGACCCTGTGGTGAGGGCTATGACGGGGCTTCTTCTGTAAGCTCCGTCCAGCCTTTTCTGCAGGAGTCCTGCACGTGGTGGTGAGGGAGCTCTTTCAGAGAGGCCCGACACCCACAGCTGCTTCAGCAGCTTCCACTATCCCGGACCCTCGCCTTTCTGGAAGGGGGGAAGGGATGTGGAACATTGAAAAAAAAAATCAAAAGAAATCCAATAATTGTGGACCAACTCCACAAGCCTTGTTGCTCTGTGAGCACCGAAAAAAAACACTGAGGTACTCCGGGATATGGAGGGGAGGAGTAGTCTCAAATTTTAATTTATTCAGTGCCTAGTTCCTGTGGAACCGTCCATATCCCAAGAGTACTCCACTGACCCCTAGTGGATGAAAAAGAAATTCAATATCTCTAGGCCCCCTAGTTTGAAGCTCCACCAGTATCATGTAGACAGGTCCTTATTATGTTTTAATATTTCATGGTCAATAAGTGAATCACAATTCCTACAGCAAAAATCAATGGCTATTCTAAAGTTAAGATTTAACTTGAATAATTTGTGTGTGCAAATATGCACATTTTTTGCACAAAATAAAACCTATTTTTATTTCAAAGTCACAGGCAAGTTTTTTTTTGTTGCTATGGATGTGTAGATGAAGTAAAAATATTACAGGGAGATTTATCACATCTTGGAGAGAAATAAAGTACCAACCAATCAACTTCATTCATGTTACAGGCTGTCCTCGAAAACAGACAGTAATCTAGAAGCTGATTGGATATTATGAGCATATTCCACACTTTCTCTCTCTCCAAGATATGATAAATCTCCCCCCCAAGTATAATATCCTTATGCTATATTCATTATCCATCATAAAAAGCAGGATATATTGAAGATCATTCAAATGTGGTCAGAGTAGCTTTTTTTCGTCACAAAGTACTGATTATCTGTACATGTTCAGGACCCATTAGTCAGTGATTGACAATCTGATGCCATTTAGGGGCAGGAAAGGGGTGGCAACAGCCTCCATTTCTCCAAACAGAGGCGTGTCGCCGCCGTTGTAGGGGAGGGAATAGGCCAGAATCTCCATCAGAGGACAGAGATTTCTTAGCTTCCAAGTAGCAGCTGTGCAGGCCAAAACAGACTTCTTGGGTCAAAGTTCTGCTCAGTGCAATTCCGCTGTGGAGGTCTGACTGACCCCAACTCCCTAGTAGGTCTTCTGGGATCCAATGCTACCACTCTGAAGTTTTTTCAAAATCCATCCAGTGGAAGGCCCAGAACAGGCTTCCTGGGTCAAAGTTTATCCCAGCACGTTCTGCGCGAGGTCCCACTAACACCTCAACCCCTAAAACCTGGTCAGGATCCAACTGAACCACCTTGTGATGGTTTCATCCCAGTCGGTACAGGAGTGTCCAAATGCATAACTGGACAGACGAACAAGACCAATTAATGTTATATACAAGAGGCATATACATAGAATATAAAAACTTGAGGGAAAGGTAAATTTGAAAACCATGTCCTCAAAGTAAACGGTGATCTATAGCTTAATGGGTGGTAACAATTACAAACAGGTACAAAACTCCCAATAGCCCCCACTTTGCCAAGGCTGTCCCGATTGGTGACCCTAGAACCTAAAAGTATGGGCAGGGCTTGAGCATAACTGGGTGTGGTCCATTTGTGTCCTGATTTTTACTTTTACAGTGTGAAGAGGTATACTTTATGCCACATGTAGACAAATGTTAGTTTTTCGTTTTATTACGTTTCGGAATTTCCATATTTAAAAATCAAATTTTTTTGACTAAAAGAAACTGATTGTATGCATCATAGAAAGTCATTTTTTTTCTTCCAAAGTTTCCTAAGGTGAATAAAAACAAACAAACACATGATTGACATCGATCAAACATTGCTCTCATAAGATCATGATATCAGCAACAGCCTATAGTGAAGTAATAATATAAAATTGCATACTTTCCAATTCTACATCCTGAGGACTAAATCCTGTGCTTCTTTCCAGGATCACTCCTCAAAATGTTAGTTGACATTTCTACTGTGGCCTCCAACAAAAGGACTACTACTTATACAACAAGTCCTGACACTTTTTAATCATTGATTGCAAAAGGAAATTAGTCTACAGGTCAGTGTTAGCTTGTTTTTATAGTTTACCAAATTAAATTATAGATTAGTGACAATCATAGGGTATGATTCTCAGGTGGCAGTAAAGCAAAAAACAGCAAGTAACTGTACACCTGGACAAACCATATGCCTTTTTTTTTTTCTCTTTAGAGATGACAAATTTTTACTTAGAGCCAAAAAAAGAAAAGTTACAAGGGATGGACAACCTTGGTAGGCACTCACTGTTGCACAGGACATACCAGTATATCAAAAGCAGGACCTGTACCGGGGAGGAGGAGGGGGGGGGGGGGGAGGGGGTCCGAGCTGTGATTCTTTCCATGTAAGCATGTGTATAGGACTATAACAATCTTTTACTTTTAATGAAAACTGATCAATTATCATCATCATCATCATTATTGCAGCTGGAAGAGAACCACAAGCATTCATGATTCACCAGATAATTATCCTAATAATTATGTCCCAATTGATTTCGATAGGATCATTACTTGACACTGCAATCATTTTCGGCCACACATGCTACAATATTAAACCCAGTGAGTAGCACGGGCTGCAATATCCCACCTTGCACTCAACTGGCTGCACAAATGTGCTTCAGCTGTGCTTGGAGAGATTGATGAATTTGGTGCAGCATCCGGCTGTAAGGTCAGCAACAAAAAAAAAATCTGAGTACTACTCACACTGCCTTTTCCTCTCCTGTGACGGAATACATATGATATCCCAGCAGACGGCATGCTGGCTGTCAGTATACAGACAGCAGCGCTCACCACGCATCGGGCCCAGTGACTCGCTTCGCTCGACAGAGGCTCTATTCCCACTTGGTTGGTGGAGTGGACCCACCAACAGAGTGGGAATACAGAGCGTTTGTCGGGATGCCAGGTGTCGGTATTTCACCGGCTGTCAGGATTCCGGCATCAGTCTCCTGAACGACAGTATCCTGTATCGGTATATTGACTGCATCCCCCTGTGACCGCTAAAAAATAAAAAAAAATAAACACACCTCATTTGAATTTCAGTGTATAACACACACTCCAATAGGTTTGTAAACATTACTAAATTGTATGCATGTCTTGTCTTAAGCAACAATCCCCATTTATTAACAATGAAGTAGCTGACAGCAGTACATTACTGTACATAGATTTTTCTTTTACATCTCAATTCATAAAAGCTATATACCACTATTTTATTAATCTAAGGGATGTTAGGATAAGAAACCAGATGAGCCCTGCTTTGCTTGAAAAACAACAGCTACACAGAAAAATAACTAAAGGGGGGTACACACGGAGAGATCCGTGCTTAAAATCTAAGCAATCTTGCTAGATTGCTTAGATTTTAAGCACGGATCTGCTGTGTGTATGCCCCCCAGCGATAGCGATGAGCGGCCCCGCGCTTCGCTATCACCGGTGCTAGATTGAGCTGCATGCAGGCTCAATCTAGCGGGTTGCTCACTTCACCGTTGTGTGAAGTGAGTGGCCCCCCGTCGGCTTTCCCCCTCGCTCAGCACATCGCGCTGTGCTGAGCGGGGAGAGAGATGTGTGCTGAGCGGTCTGTGTTAAGATCGCTCAGCACACATCTCTCCCGTGAGTACCCCCCTTTAAGCAGTCAAAGCAACAGGAATACCAATTATGCAGTATTAAATCAGATGTTACATAAAAACAAACAAAACAATAAAAGCACACCTTTTTCCCCAAATAGGACCATACGTGTGTGTGAGTGTGAGAGTGAGTTTTGTTGAATGGCATTTGCGCTTTTAGCACATAAACCCATATTTGAACACTAGTAAAAACATTTACTTAAGTAAAAAATAAATAAATAAATAAATAAATAAAAAAAAGCATCCCAGTGCCCTTGGGTATTTCATCTAAGAAAGCCTGCATTACAGAATGGAGCACATCATAATGGTTTGTGAAAGATTTGGAGCATTGCTTCCCTCATAATATACTTATAGTATTGACAAATCATGTTAGCAAGAGCAAGAATAGAGGCAGACTATACTTCTTTTCATTAATAGGAAAAATATTTTTCTTTGCTTAAATATTTTGGAGGGGAAAAATGTATGTATTTGTTATTCTTATACATTCTGCATGAGGCACTGAGAGATATTCTTTAAGTAATTGCTTTAAAAAAGGTGGACATAAAACACTAACGGACCATATAAATGTAATTACTGAGCATGAAGGAGACAAGCTCACACACATACAGTGTGAGTAATATAATCAGTTTACACTTCAGCGGTTACATTTTATGCTGTGTTCAATATTTTGTGATGTAATAGTCATGCACTACCCCAAGTAATTGGATGAACACAGAGGCGCCGGAATGTTTTTAGGTACAGGGGGCATAAAAAAAAAATTAAAATTTTGCCGCAACCATGGTGTCGGCCTCCTCTACTTTTTTAGCCCCCCACCGCTGTGCGGATGAGCGCTTACCTGCAAATCCACGCGGGCGGTATCTCCTTTAAAAACAGCCTGCTACCGCAGGGTGCTGTGTCCTCCTATCTTCGTTGTGTCCTAGCTGCCGCCAGCTGTCTCTCCTTCAGAGATGCATTACTGGGAGGAAGCATAGCCAGGCTGGGACTTCCCGGGACCATAGCCACGCCTCCTCCCAGTAATGCATCTGTGAAGGAGAGACAGCAGGCGGCAGCTAGGACACAACGAATGAAGATAGGAGATAGGAGGACACAGCACCCAGCGGTAGCAGGCCGCCCCTGCACCTCTGTCATATTTTTTTTTGGGGGGGGGGAAAGCTGCGCCCTCTATCACCCCCCCCCCCCTTCCCACTTGACGCCCCAGATTGAACAACAAAATGCAATTACACAATGGCAAAATCAATAATAAGTTACAGGCATGTGCCAGGAGTGCATGTCTTGCCAACAGGGCCGGCTCGAGGCATGTTCGATGTCAGTTGCCATACAGGGGCGCTACCCTTAGAGGCCAGGTCCTGGCTTGAGCTTACAGCTCACCTTGGCCTCTGCTGCCTGCAGGATCAGTAGGTGGCCTCATCCACCTACTGATCCTGCAGACAGCAGAGGCTGGGGTGAGCTGTACGCAAGCCGGGACCTATCCACGTCGGCCACATACATTCAGGAAGGTTGAGATGAGTAAGCTTAGGCACCCGGACGACCAGAGCATGCAGGGGGGTGGCATGGGATTTATAGTATATCATTTACTGCTCAGACTCTGCTATTGATGGGGAATCTAAAGATATGCCCTGCGTTATTACAGCGTCTACAGACACTGAAAGTATGCATCTAGGTCATTGCACATTCAGACGCACAGCTGTACACGAAGGTAATGATTTTGCATAAAGTTGCAGATGTGGATGCGTTCAACTCAGAATCAGGCCAACTATGTTTAGGTGCAAAACTCAGACCTTTGATCAGCTCTAGTAATACAGACAAATATTAGCCAACAGCATGCATACAAACACCCATCCCCCAATTACACACAAATTGCCTCTCATGCCCGCTATGACTTTGTGATTTGTACCTGCCCAAACTGACTGCAGCTAGTAAAGTGTAGTTTGACTTTACTTGTCAACTTTGAAGAAGTTACAGTGCCTATCGGGTGTAGTATGTTATGCCGGCGGTCGGGCTCCCAGCGGCCAGCATGCCGGCGCCGGAATCCCGACCACCGGCATACCGACAGCTGGGCGAGCGCAAACGAGCCCCTTGCGGGCGCGCCACGCTATCTATTTTCCCTGAAGGGGGGTCGTGGACCCCCAAGAGGGAGAAAAGCTGTCGGTATGCCGGTGGTCGGGATTCCGACGCCGGTATGCTGGTCGTCGGGAGCCCGGCTGCCGGCAAACTGAAGACCACCCGTGCCTATCTACTTCCTCCCATAAAAGGGCACCAGTAGCTGATGAAATTCTTACATAAACTTACATAAAAAAAATATAGGGTGTAATTCATCTATTTTGCAGACACTAATCCCAATACTGCTAATACTTGGTAAAAATCCTCCATTCCTTGACTCCTAGCTATCAATATCCCTCTTAACCACTGATCTCAAATTACTAGCTGGCATCCTTACTGTTATGTTTATCAGGTGGCTAAAGAAATGGCTCCCCCTGCTCAGTCAGGCTTCAAGCCTGGTAAGTACACTTCAATGGCAGTTTACACTTTTATAGCTCCCAACTACAGGGGCTGTAGAACCAGCTGTTGCATCCCTGGGATGGCATTAGGGCATTTGAGGCCGTTTAATGGTACAATACACATGGGAAGTCTTACAGTGGTTTTGTCCACATGAAAGGAGTGTCAGACTCTTTTATCAGCAGCAATGGGTAGGATTATCTTTGGGAGCGAACAGCTCTTTGACTGACATCTCTCAGCTGTATAGGGGTACTAGGCAGGGGAGACCACTTTAACCTACCGTTTCTACCTATCTTTGATCTCTTGGTGTGTGCCATTAGATGTTCCAGATGTTCATGGATTTAAAACTGTGCACTATGGGGGTAATTCAGACCTGATCGCTACTGTGCGCTTTTGAACAGCTGGCGATCAGGTCCAAACTGCGTATGCACCGCAATGCGCAGGTGCGTTGCACGGGTACAAAGAGGATCACCGCTTAGCGATGGGTTTGGGCAACGGATCCGTTCACATGGGCGATTGCAAGGAGATTGACAGGAAGAAGGCGTTTGTGGGTGTCAAATGACCGTTTTCTGCGAGTGTCTGGAAAAACGCAGGCGTGTCCAAGCATTTGCAGGGAGGGTTCCCAACATGAATTTCCGGTCCCAGGCAGGCTGATGTGATCGCAGTGGCTGAGTAAGTCCTGGGCTGCGCAGAGACTGCACAAGATCTGTTTGTACAGCTCCGCTACACATGCGTTCGCACCCTGGCACAGCTAAAATACACTCCCCTGTAGGCGGCGACTATCTGATCACAGCAGTGCAAAAATTGCTGCCTATCAATCAGGTCTGAATTAGGCCCTATGAGGACAAATATAGCCATCTTGCAGAAAGCATTCTACTTTTCTTTCAGATGCCACGAACCCAATGAGCAATTTATTTTGCCTGGTAATTTTGATGTTTATTTGAGAATCAGGATCAACTGGGACAAGCTTTAAAATTAATTAATTCATTATTTACAGTTTCTTATATAGCGCAGCATATTCAGTTGAGCTTTACAATTGGAACAAAAGTAATAGAACAAAACTGGGTAACAACAGACAGACCTAGAGGTAGGGAGGCACTGCTCGCAAGCTTACAATCTATAGAGCAGTAGGTACGGATACATAAAAGTAGATGCTACATAATATCTAAGGTTAAAAAAAAGACAATAGTCCATCGAGTTCAACCTATTTGTGGTCTCCTATGCACGATTATTTTGTATAAAATTTTGACTGAAGTTGATGACTGCCGTTACGTTTTACCCCTCTTTTTTTATAATAACCATAGTGCGCGACTATGCCCCGTAACCCTGGATATCCTTATCCATTAGGAATTTATCTAAACCATTCTTAAAGGTGTTGACTGAGTCAGCCATTACAACTCCCTCAGGCAGGGAATTCCAAACATGTATCGTCCTTACCGTAAAAAAGCGTTTACGCCGTATTGTGCGGAATCTCCTCTAACCTGAGCGAGTGTCCACGAGTTCTCTGTGTTGATCTAACCAAAAACAGGTCCTGCGCAAGATCTGTATATTGTCCCCTTATATATTTGTAAATGTTCATCATGTCCCCTCTTAATCTCCTCTTTTCCAGTGTAAACATGCCTAGTCTTGCAAGCCTTTCCTCGTATTCCAGAGTCTCCATACCCTTAGTTTGGTCGCCTGCCTTTGAACCTTTTCTAGCTCCAGGATATCCTTTTTGTAGTAAGGTGCCCAGAATTGTACACAGTATTCAAGGTGTGGCCTCACAAGTGATTTATATAATGGGAGTATAATACTCTCGTCCCTAGCATCAATTCCCCGTTTTATGCATGCTAATATCTTATTAGCCTTCTTTGCTGCAGTCCTATTGCATAATGGTCCGGCCAGACTGCAAAGGTTCTTAATGGGCTATATGATATGGTCCCCCCGCAATGTTGCCCAAGGGTCAGGAGGATGCGAGAGCAAAGAAACACAAAATGTGAGGTTATGTGTAAACTGTACAGAGGGATGCAATTAGATAGGAGACATTGAAGGTTATGTGGGTGGGTTATTTTGTCAATATGTCATGCTTTACGTGACAAATCTGCAAGTGCTGCAGACTAAAACATTAATCCAATTTCTCTGGAAGACTTCTCTCCATTATTTAAGGCGGGTACACACTACACAAGTCAGGACTGCCGGCGGTGAACGACTATATCGTTGAATGATATAGCGTTCAACGATATAGCGCGTACACACTGAACGTTATTGTTCAACAATAACATTCAGAGATGTCACCGCCGGCATTCCCAAACATGCAGCTCAGCCAGACAGCGACAGGTTGAGCTGCATTTCAGCTCAATATTGGTGATCGCTGAACAGTGTGCGGGAGCGTGCATCGTTCATCGGTCACCAATATTGCCCCCATACACACTGGGCGATTTCAGCCTAAAAACAAACGATAACGACCCCCCTTACTCTTACATTTTCCAAGATACCGGCATGGATGGACTTGAACAATTGAGAGCCAGGTGGGAGGCAGTTATGTGGATATTAAGAGATGAGCATTTTACAAAACTATTTAACCTGTTAAGTACAACTGCAGCACATACAGGGCCCACTTCACACCTGGTCACCGCAGCGGCAGCGATTGCAGGCTGAAGCCCAGTGAGGTGTGCGCTTGCGCAGCAGCCGCACTGCGCGTCCACACACAGTGAGATGCAAAGGCATTTCACTTGTGCGATTGTCTCTGCCTGACTGACAGGCAGAGGCGGGGCATGTAAAAGGCATTGCAGCTGCGTTTTTGGGTTGCGGTCAGGACAACGCAGGCGTGTCCGGTCTGTTTGTGGGGTCGGCCGCTGCAGCCAAAATCTTAGCAAGTAGCTACTCTTCAGGTGCAAAAGCATCACCGCTGTGCGATGCTTTCGCACCTCTGTGTGTGTGTGTGGGGGGGGAGGGCAGAGGGCCTGGCCTGCGGGGCGGACGTCCCCCTGCATGCCTAAGATTTTGATCGTAGATGTGCGTTTTTCACACATATACGATCAGCTCTGAATTATGCCCACAGATCTATATAGTACTCATTCTCCAGGATTGCGATATATTTTGTTTGACAAAAATGTATACCTACACAATATGTGGTGTTGCATTTGGGACTTCCTGGCTTCATTTATGACAGGGCCCTATGGGCACTGTTGGTCAAAATTTCAATGGCAGTTTCTCTTACGTTCTAGATGATGCCGGGGTCCACATTAGTACCATGGGGTATAGATGGGTCCCCAGCAGCATGCCGCCACCCCCTTACAGAGCTGAAGATCTGTGGCGAGTGAGTCAACCGACCCCCCTAGCAAGTGGGGGGCCGGTGTGAAGATGGCGGCATCAGGTAAGGAGCGCAGTATTAACTACACTCCGGAGGCTCAGCGGTACATAGTGCGGCGCTGTGAGGGGCGCCCTGAGCCAGCACCTACACCCTACACTGGTCACACAGCCTGTCGGGGTCCCAGGATCTCAGCCAACATAAATCCTCAGGCCAGTATAATCCTATGAAGAGCGGAGCTTCTCCTCAGAGAGGACCCAGCAGCATTCAGCACCATTTTCCTGCCTGCACAACGCTGTCAGTGAAGAGCAAGTCCCCCCACAGCGACTCCAGCTACCTCTCACAGTACCAGGAGGTTGTAGAAAGGGGGGGGGGGGAGGCTGCAAAACGACTGTGTAACCCATTAAGGTGCACGTGTGTGTGTGTTCTCTATTAAGCAATGTCCAGTGAATCTGTCAAGGAAGCCTGAATGGTTATCCTCTATCAAATCTATGAATTCTCAGATGATTTCAAACAGGGTTGCACAAAATGAATCTGCAACTTAGGATTTACAGAACTCTATGGCAGTCTGGCCCAGTTCTGGTACATCACGGCTCCCCGCTGTATATGCACATAAACGTGCTCTTGCGCAGATCATGCAGGATGATACCGATTCTGATACTGCAGACGGTGACGTGTTGCGGGGGGCAGCATCTCTTGCAAAAGGGGTGCAGTTGATGGTAGAGGCTATTAGGGATGTGTTGAATATTGCTGATACAACACCCGAGCAGGTTGAGGAGGCTTACTTCACTGAAAATAAGAGCCTCGCTAACCTTCCCTGCGTCAAAGTAATTAAAATGCTATTTTTGAAAAGGCTTGGGAAAACTCGGATAAAAAATTCCAGATACCTAAAAGGGTTCTGGTAGCGTTTCCTTTCCTGGTAGAGGACAGAAAAAAAAATGGGAAAACACGCCTATTGTTGACGTGTCAGTAACTAGACTCTCGAAAAAAGGTGGTTTTACCTGTTCCAGGATCTACCGCCTTGAAAGAGCTGGCTGATCGTAAAATTGATAATACGCTAGTGATGAGCGGGTTCGGTTCCTCGGAAAGCGAACCCCCCCGAACTTCACCCATTTTACACGGGTCCGAGGCATACTCGGATTCTCCCGTATGGCTCGGTTAACCCGAGCGCGCCCGAACGTCATCATCCCGCTGTCGGATTCTCGCGAGATTCGGATTCTATATAAGGAGCCCCGCGTCGCCGCCATTTTCACTCGTGCACTGGAAATGTTAGGGAGAGGACGTGGCTGGCGTCCTCTCCGTTTATTAATGTTGCTGCAAATATTTGTGCTTATTGCTTAATTGTGGGGACTGGGGAGAAGCTGTATTATATAGGAGGAGTACAGTGCAGAGTTTTGCTGATCATTGACCACCAGTTTTATCCGTTCTCTGCCTGAAAAACGCTCCATATCTGTGCTCAGTGTGCTGCATATATCTGTGCTCACACTGCTTTATTGTGGGGACTGGGGACCAGCAGTATTATATAGGAGGAGTACAGTGCAGAGTTTTGCTGACAGTGACCACCAGTATATATAGCAGTACGGTACGGAAGGCCACTGCTCTACCTACCTCTGTGTCGTCAAGTATACTATCCATCTAGATTCTATACCTGTGGTGCATTTTAGTTTTGCAGTTTGCTGACAGTGACCACCAGTATATATCGCAGTACGGTACGGAAGGCCACTGCTCTACCTACCTCTGTGTCGTCAAGTATACTATCCATCTAGATTCTATACCTGTGGTGCATTTTAGTTTTGCAGTTTGCTGACAGTGACCACCAGTATATATAGCAGTACGGTACGGAAGGCCACTGCTCTACCTACTTCTGTGTCGTCAAGTATACTATCCATCTAGATTCTATACCTGTGGTGCATTTTAGTTTTGCAGTTTGCTGACAGTGACCACCAGTATATATAGCAGTACGGTACGGAAGGCCACTGCTCTACCTACCTCTGTGTCGTCAAGTATACTATCCATCTAGATTCTATACCTGTGGTGCATATTAGTTTTGCAGTTTGCTGACAGTGACCACCAGTAAATATAGCAGTACGGTACGGAAGGCCACTGCTCTACCTACCTCTGTGTCGTGAAGTATACTATCCATCTAGATTCTATACCTGTGGTGCATTTTAGTTTTGCAGTTTGCTGACAGTGACCACCAGTATATATAGCAGCACGGTACGGAAGGCCACTGCTCTACCTACCTCTGTGTCGTCAAGTATACTATCCATCCATACCTGTGGTGCATTTCAGTTGTGCGCAGTATATATAGTAGTAGGCCATTGCTATTGATACTGGCATATAATTCCACACATTAAAAAATGGAGAACAAAAATGTGGAGGTTAAAACAGGGAAAGATCAAGATCCACTTCCACCTCGTGCTGAAGCTGCTGCCACTAGTCATGGCCGAGACGATGAAATGCCATCAACGCCGTCTGCCAAGGCCGATGCCCAATGTCATAGTAGAGAGCATGTAAAATCCAAAAAACAAAAGTTCAGTTAAATGACCCAAAAATCAAAATTAAAAGCATCTGATGAGAAGCGTAAACTTGCCAATATGCCATTTACGACACGGAGTGGCAAGGAACGGCTGAGGCCTTGGCCTATGTTCATGGCTAGTGGTTCAGATTCACATGAGGATGGAAGCACTCATCCTCTCACTAGAAAACTGCAGTGCCACTCCTAGATGAGCCAGGTGTTTGTGTCGACCACTTGTGTTGCTTAGCTTAGTCACACAGCGACCTTGGTGCGTCTCTTTTTTTTCTTTGCATCATGTGCTGTTTGGGGACTATTTTTTTGAAGTGCCATCCTGTCTGACACTGCAGTGCCACTCCTAGATGGGCCTGGTGTTTGTGTCGGCCACTTGTGTCGCTTAGCTTAGTCACACAGCGACCTTGGAGCGCCTCTTTTTTTCTTTGCATCATGTGCTGTTTGGGGACTATTTTTTTGAAGTGCCATCCTGCCTGACATTGCAGTGCCACTCCTAGATGGGCCAGGTGTTTGTGTCGGCCACTTGTGTCGCTTAGCTTAGCCATCCAGCAACCTCGGTGCAAATTTTAGGACTAAAAATAATATTGTGAGGTGTGAGGTGTTCAGAATAGACTGAAAATGAGTGGAAATTATGGTTATTGAGGTTAATAATACTATGGGATCAAAATGACCCCCAAATTCTATGATTGAAGCTGTTTTTGAGGGTTTTTTGTAAAAAAAAACACCCGAATCCAAAACACACCCGAATCCGACAAAAAATTTTCAGGGAGGTTTTGGCAAAACGCGTCCGAATCCAAAACACGGCCGCGGAACCGAATCCAAAACCAAAACCCGAAAAATTTCCGGTGCACATCTCTATAATACGCTCATATCCATGTACACGGCTTCTGGGGCAATACTATGTCCTACTATTGCCAGTGCTTGGATAGCAAAAGCTATAGTAAAGTGGTCAGGCACGTTACTTGAGGACTTGGATACTATGGAGAAATGTGATGTTGAATTGTTTTTACGTAACATTCAGGATTCGTCAGGATTTCTGGTAGGTTCCATGGCTGCGGGAATTTCTTCCATGTCAGTATCAGCTCGTCGAGAACTGTGGTTGCACCAGTGGTCTGCCGACGCGGAATCCAGGAGAAGTGTGGAGACCCTACCCTACACAGGTCAGGCTCTCTTTGGAGAAGCGTTAGATGCGTGGACCGCCACGGCTACGGCTGGTAAGTCACCCTTTCTTCCCTCAGCAACACCTGCTCCGAAGAAACTCTTTTCTTCAGTTACATCACAGCCCTTTCGGTCTACCACGCAAAGAAAGGCCAAGCAGTCCAACACCTTTTTTCAGGGAGGACGGCCCAAGTCCAAGAAACCTGTAGCTGCAGGTTCCCATGAACAGAAACCTGCTTCAGGTACACCAAAGTCCTCCGCATGACGGTGGACTGCATGCCCCGGAGGTGGGGCCGGTGGGAGCGAGACTCAGGCATTTCAGTCACGTCTGGGTGTCGTCCGGCTTGGACCCCTGGGTTCAGGATATTGTGTCCGAGGGGTAAAGGCTGGAATTTAAAAATCTTCCTCCTCACCGATTTTTCAGATCAGGCTTGCTAGCTCTGCTGGCAGACAGGACTGTCCTGCAAGAGGCCGTCCGGAAGTTGGTGGAGGCACAGATCATTGCACCTCACATGCAAAACAAAAGGTTACTAACTATTCAAACCTTTTTGTGGTACCGAAACCGGATGGTTCGGTAAGGCACATTCTAAACTTAAAATACCTAAACCCCTTTCTGAGGGAGTTCAAGTTCAAAATGGAGTCCCTCAGGGCAGTCATCTCAGGTCTGGAGGAGAAGGAATTCCTAGTATCCCTGGATATCAAGGATGCGTACCTCCACATTCCGATTTGGCTGCCGCATCAAGCTTATCTTCGATTTGCACTGTTGGACTGTCACTTTCAGTTCCAGGCCCTCCCATTCGGTCTCTCCACAGCTCCAAGGGTATTCACCAAATGATGATTCTCCTCCGCAGACAGGGGGTGAACATAATTCCGTATATGGACGATCTGCTGATAAAGGCATCGTCCAAGGAGAAGCTGTTACGGTCCATAGCACTCACGACCCAGCTTCTCAGGAAACATGGTTGGATCCTGAATCTTCCAAAGTAACATTTGGAACCAACCAAGAGGTTGTCCTTTCTGGGAATGATCCTTGACATGGAGGTGTACAGGGTGTTTCTTCCAGAGGAAAAGGCGTTGGTAATTAAAACGATGGTCCGGGATGTCCTGAAGCCAGCCCGGGTGTCAGTTCATCAGTGCATTCACCTTCTGGGGAAGATGGTGGCCTCTTACGAGGCTCTGCAGTACGGGAGGTTTCACGCTCTGTTCTTCCAACTGGATCTCCTGGACAAGTGGTCGATATCCCATCTACACATGCACCAGAGAATACGTCTGTCACTAAAGGCCAGGATTTCACTCCTCTGGTGGCTGCAATTACCTCACCTTCTGGAGGGCCGCATGTCTGAGATTCAGGACTGGATCCTTCTAACTATGGATGCAAGTCTCCAGGCCTGGGGCGCAGTCACTCAAGGGGAAACCTTCCAAGGAAGGTGGTCAAGTCTGGAAGCCGGCCTGCCGATAAACATTCTGGAACTAAGAGCCGTCTACAACAGTCTCCTCCAAGCGGCCCATCTTCTGAGAAATTGGGCCATTCAAGTGCAGTCGGACAATGTTACAGCAGTGGCTTACATAAACTGACAGGGCGGAATGAAGAGCAGAGCTTCAATGGCAGAGGTAACAAGAATCATCCTCTGGGCAGAAAAACACGCGTTGGCGCTGTCAGCAATCTTCATTCCTGGAGTAGACAACTGGGAAGCGGACTTCCTCAGCAGACACGATCTCCATCCGGAGGTGTTCAAGGAGATAACAGATCTTTGGGGAGAACCCCAGATCGACATGATGGCCTCTCGTCTCAACAAGAAGCTTTGGCGGTATTGTTCCAGGTCGAGGGACCCGCTAGTGACTCCGTGGGTGTTCCAGTCGGTGTACGCGTTTCCTCCACTTCCACTCATCCCAAGAGTTCTAAAGCTCATAAGGAGAACAAAGGTTCAAGCGATCCTCATTGCTCCAGACTGGCCAAGAAGGGCTTGGTACGTAGATCTTCTGGATCTACTGCAAGAAGAGCAGAGGCTTCTTCCTCTTCGGGGGGGACTTGCTGCAGCAGGGGCCGTTCGCCTATCAAGACGGCATGGAGGTTGAACGCCTGATACTACAAGGTTATTCCTACCCTGATACAGGCTAGGAAAGGAGTAACGTCTAAACATTACTATCGAATTTAGAAAAAAAAATATGTATCTTGGTGTGAGTCCAAGATATTTCTTGCGGTGGAGTTTCAACTGGGACGGTTTCTCCTCTTCCTACAAGCTGGTGTGGATATGGGCCTGAAGTTGGGATCTCTGAAGGTCTAGATTTCGGCCCTATTTTCTTCCAGAAACAATTGGCTGCCCTCCATGAGGTTCAGACCTTTTTGAAAGGAGTTCTGCACATCCAACCTCCATTTGTACCGCCTAGGGCGCCTTGGGGCCTTAACGTGGTGTTGCAGTTCATCCATTCGGACTGGTTCGAGGCTCTACAGGAGGTTGAAGTCAAATTTCTTACGTGGAAGGATGTCACTTTGTTGGCTTTAGCTTCTGCTAGACGTGTGTCGGAGTTGGGGGCTTTGTCCTGTAAAAGCCCATACTTGATCTTCCACGAAGATATAGCTGAGCTCCGGTCATGTCAGCAGTTTCTTCCGAAGGTTGTGTCGGCATTTCATATCAACCAACCTATTGTGGCGCCAGTGGCTACGGACTCCTCAATTTCATCAAAGTACTTGGATGTTATAAGGGCTCTGAAAATATATGTGAAGAGGACTGCTCATCACAGGAAAATCGGACTCTGTCCTGTATGATCCCAAGAAAATTGGGTGATCTGCTTCTAAGCAGACGATCTCTCGCTGGATCAGGTTCACTATCCAGAATGTGTATTCTACGGCAGGCTTGCTGTGTCCTATGTCTGTCAAGGCCCACTCTACTTGTAAGGTGGGGTCTTCCTGGGCGGCTGCCCAAGGTGTCTCGGTGTTACAACTTTGCCGAGCTGCAACTTGGTCTGGGTCGAACACGTTTGCAAAGTTCTACAAGTTCGATACTTTGGCCTCTGATGATCTGAAGTTCAGTCAATCAGTTCTGTAGGAGCCTCTGCGCTCTCCCTCCCATTCTGGGAGCTTTGGTACATCCCCATGGTACTAATGTGGACCCCAGCATCCTCTAGGACGTAAGAGAAAATAGGATTTTGGCTACCTACCGGTAAATCCTTTTCTCGTAGTCCGTAGAGGATCCTGGGCGCTCGCCCAGCGCTTCGTTTTCCTACCATCATTATTTGGTTCAGTACAAATTTGTTTTAGTTGAGTACTGCATTGTTACTTGGTAAGTTATGTTTCAGCGGTTGCTGAGTTTTCAAGCTGTGTTAGCTTGATGTGCCTGGTATGTGTGAGCTGGTGTGAATCTCGCGACTATCTGTGTTAAATCCTTCTCTAGACTGTGTCTGGTAGGAGGGGCATAGAGGGAGGAGCCAGCCCACACTCTTGAACTCTTAAAGTGCCAATGGCTCCTGGTGGACCCGTCTAAACCCCATGGTACTAATGTGGACCCCAGCATCCTCTACGGACTACGAGAAAAGGATTTACCGGTAGGTAACCAAAATCCTATTTTTTGGTACTGTTAACTCCTTCTGCTGCGTATTTCTTGGTCTTTAGTTAGTAGATCAGATAAATAAACCAGCCATTAAATTTGATGTTAGTTATTTACGATATCTCCTTCCCTCCCTTATTAGCCCATCTACTGCTGTACTCTTATATCACGGTCAGTGGACGTATGTGATATCTGTATATTCATTTTGAAGACTAGGGGCCTAATTCAGACCGGATCGTAGCCCTTAAAAATTTTGCAGGGCTACGATCAAGCACACTGACATGCGGGGAGGGACGTCCAGCATAGGGCTAGACCGCCCCGCATGTCAGGCCCGTCCCCCCCCTCTTCCCCCGCAGAAGTACAAAAGCATTGCACAGCAGCATTGCATGCTGGCCGGTAGCTACACGTCGCAGCCGTGCCACCCCCTCCCACCCAGTGACCGCCTCTGTGGCGCCGGCACATGCGCACTTTTGACCTGATCGCTGTGCTGCGATGAATGGCAGCGTGCTATCAGGTCAGAATGACCCCCTATATGCGAGTGCAAATTGTAAAGTGCAACGGAACATGCTGGAGTTATATAAAATAAAATATTAAATGCACAAATAAAACATGTTTCTTTATCTTATTATTTCTTTAATATAGTCTTTATTTTGCTTTTGTGTACCAATGGGACTCTAATTAGAAATTCCATGTTAGTTGTTTGTTTTGACAACAATCTTCTAGAATAATAACCCTTATCAAATTTTTTTTTCTGAGGTACGCTCTCGATTTGCTTTTGGATCATAACCCCGAGAGCGCATAACATTATGTATATTTTTATACCTATTAATCAGCAGGTATAAACATTTTGAGGAAATGCAATTGTCTACATGTATTTTACTATATCAATAAGGAATGCTTTGGTAGGGGGTTTAGTTTACTTATGGTATTATAGCTTACAAAACAAAACAGCATAGTTAGAAATAGAAATATCAGCACTATGGGGTCAGTTCAATAAGGCGCAACTGTGACGCGCCCGAGTGTAACGGAGGATGTATGCCGATTTTTGTTCACAGCCCCATAGGGCTGCGTACAAAAATCCATGAGCCCGAGATGAAATTGGGGCGAGTTGGCAACTGGCAACTTTTCCATGCAGTTACACCAGCAACTCGCCCCCTGCTCCTAACAGAAGTGACTCTATTGGTCTAAATAAGAACAAAACACTCTAAAAATGACAAAGATACAGAGTGCCTTGAAAATCACGTAATTGGTTTCTAGCAGAAGCAGCTACATTTAGGGGAAGATGTAATAAAGTGCGCAAAGTGGGCATAGCAGCATATACATTTGAGCCACCTTTGCCTATTTCTGCTTGCAAGCTAGTGAACAGAAATCAGTGTTTTAAGCCATGGTCATTGACCAAGACCTTTAAGAATTGAAAAGCTTTCGAAACTTAAGCCGCAAGATTCTAATGGAACCTCGGGGATAATTGAATGTTCCATAAGATTTAACTCCGCTTTGAATTCTCTTTTTCTTTTTCTTTTTTATACATCTGATCTATTCTAACTTCATGGGCAGAAGATAAAGGGTGTGTACTTCTGGCACTGTAACTCTAGCCACATGTGAAATTTGGATTTTCAGCATATACTTTGAGGTTACATTATTTGATGATGCTAGTAATCTGAAAAGCAATGCTGTGCTTGTTTCTTAACTCCAGTGTATACTGTATACTTCATTCTGGGAGGTCATGACCAATTCAACATAGTATCATGCATACATTCATCCAAAATTTACACATGGGCTGTGATGTCGATCTAGTGCCACAAAAGCTGCAGAATGATAGACACAATGCTGGCAGTTGGGGGGCGGCGACAGGCAGCATTCCAGAAAACTGGAGTGCGTCAGCGGGATTCATGCAGACGCTGGGATCTCGAGCAATCAAAAGCCACACAGTCATAAAGCTGACTAATCGGGACTATTCCAAGGGGCTCTGTTACGCTCCGCTCCCCCCCCCCCCCCCCCCGCCCGCCAGCACTCTGCTGTCGGTTGCGGACCGCCAGGATCCCCACTGCTGGTCACCCAGCTCCAAGCCATGTCCTCCGGTGCAGCTTCACTTGCTCCATCAGCGTGACTTCACTGAACATCATGAGTAACCTCAGGGATACTCAGATGTCCATCGTTCCCTTAGATCACAGGTTCTCAAACTCTGTCCTCAGGACCCCACACAGTTCATGTTTTCCTAGTCTCCTCACAGAATCAGCATAATGTTTCCTCACAGAATCACAAGTGAAATAATGAGGTCCATTTGTGGATGTTTTAAAATGTGCCAGTGAGTAATCAACACATCTGTGCATCTGCTGGGTGACCTGGAAAACATGAACTGTGTCGGGTCCTGAGGACCAAGTTTGAGAACCACTGCCTTAGATGATCTGATGTTGGGTCTTGAGACACAGATGTGGATCACAGAAGCTGTCAGTGGGTGTCTTTTAATACAACACCTCTTTCTCTTGCAGCTATTGCATATTTAGCACAGCTGTAGCTACATCTATCTCTGAATCACCTAAGTCTTATAATTTTAACCAAACCTACAATAAGGAAGATGTACAAAGCCTTTTGATAGTGTAGCATTTTTAAAGCCCCAAACAAGAAGCAAAATGAAATATCCTGTAAAATGGAGAATTAGCAGCATAGCCAAAGCTCTGTTTAAAGTTATCAGCAAAATGACAGAGGTGTTCAAACAGCAGAATGATTCAGATTGTCTCAAGATGACCTTACAAACCTTTCCAGACTGTTGGGCAGAGACAATTGCTTCTCATTGCAGAGGTCTATTCTCCTTAACACAAACCTGAGTGCTCCAGGCTGAAGTGCCAAAGTCTCAGCTATTTGTAGGTTAACTGCAGCATGATAAAGTAACGTGCACTTAATTAGCAGCATATGGCTGTAATTACCCGCTCTATGGAAGCAGTAATGGTGTCCTTCTTCTCTCATTTACAGATTTGTCATGGGGGCTTATTTTATTTGATTAATAAAGCATTTCCCACCTAATCTCATGTGACAAATAACTGATAACTGACTTTACTTTGTTCATTTTAGAACTAGGTGATTGTTGTCCTTAAATGTAAAAATCCTAATTGAAAGTGGATCAAAGTAGGCAAGTATCAGTATAGAGTTGTCAAATAGACACTGCAGGTGGATATGAAGAAACCACAAATTAACATTAAAATTAAACATGACGATAAAATGAAATTACGCACAGAGATGGTAATAGCCTACAAGATATGCATGCTCCCAGCTAGGGTGTTGGGTCGGTGGGTGGACAATGGCTGCCTATGGTGCAAAGCATACACTGTATAAAAGGAGTCTGATTCCTCCTGACCTGATGGATTTATTAGAGGGAAGGACTATTAGCAGTACCTAGAACCTCCCGTGCGTCAATGAGGGATTACAGTTTTTAGCTGTGCAGCTCCAACTCTCTGGAACTCACTTCCTCAGAGAAGTGCATATGCATCAGTGACGTGCGGTGAGATAATTGCCTGGTGAGGCACTGGCTGGTACCGGAGTCAGATTTACACACAGGGTTCATGCCGGCATTATACAAAAGGTGCAGCAGTATATACTCCTGGAAATTTGGCGAGTACTTGATCAGAGATGTGCATAAAAGATAGAGTACCTCCCCTGCCACAGACTTATACTCCACAGTTTTGACTATAAAAATGATTTGAATAATACAAAGAAGATATTTATCTTTTTTGTATTTTGCTTAGCATTTTGTATAGTAAAAACTCTGGAGCATACTGGTCTATGGCAGGTGTGGCAGTGCCTCACATCACTTATATGCATCAATGCTTAGAGAGAGATAAAAGTGCCAACGAATCAGCTATTAACTGTAACTTTACAGGCTGTGTTTGAGAAAGGACAGAAGGAGTTGACTGGTTGATTAAACCTTGAGTCCTAGCGGAGAAAGAGCGCTATATAAATAATAATAATACTCTATGGGGTATATGCAATTAGCGGCGAATTCCCGAAATTGGCGAAAAACTGGACTTTTTCGCCAAAAAAAATAAATTTGTCAATGCAATTCAGTACTTTCCGTCAAAAAACGGACTTTCAAAATTCGACTTTTTGAAATTCGACTTTTGACAAATTCGACTTTTTTGCAATGATACACATGTTGCAATTCGACCAAAGTCTATTCAATTGAAGTTTGGAAATTCGACAACAGTGCTTTTAGACAGTAAATTCGACATTTTCAATCCGCCACACTTTGGTGGGTGAAACTAATAAAAAAAAATTAAAACATGTTTTTTGTGTGTTTTTTTTATTGATAATAGCATATCTATTTATATTAGAAGGGATTAGGTACTTGGTTTGTCTTTTTTGGAGGCACAAGTATTATTTATATATTTTTTAAAATAATATTTTTTTATTTTTTATTTTTTTTTAGATGGAATGTTAAAATTCCGGAAAAAAATGGCGTGGGGTCCCCCCTCCAAAGCATAACCAGCCTCGGGCTCATCGAGCTGGTCCTGGTTCTAAAAATGCGGGGAAAAAATTGACATGGGATCCCCCGTATTTTTAAAACCAGCACCGGGCTCTGCGCCTGATGCTGGTGCAAAAAATACGGGGGACGGGGTCGGCGTGTCAACATAGGTAAGTATGTGTGTGTCGGCAGTGTGTAATAAAGTTGTACTTGTCACGGTGTGTGTCTCCTGTTTTTATTTGGGTATTTTTTTTCCAGTAGTACTATAGGTACCAGCGGGCCAGTTTTTCTCCCGCATGCTGGTACTTGTGGTTCTCCAAGTACCAGCTTGCGGGGAGGCTTGCTGGGACTTGTAGTACTACTGGAAAAAACAATATTCTGTCATTTTCCTCAAGGCTATCAGCCTCCCATCCGCAGCCCTTGGATGGGGGGGGGACAGCCTCGGGCTTCACCCCTGGCCCTTGGGTGGCTGGGGGGGGGGACCCCTTGATTGAAGGTGTCCCCACTCCCCCAGGGTACCCCGGCCAGGGGTGACTAGTTGGATATTTAATGCCACGGCCGCAAGGCACTGTATAAAAGTGACCCCCGGCTGTGGCATTATCTGTCCAGCTAGTGGAGCCCGATGCTGGTGTAAAAAACACGGGGGACCCCTACTCTTTTTGTCCCCCATATTTTTTGCACCAGCATCAGGCGCAGAGCCCGGTACTGGTTTTAAAAATACGGGGGATCCCATGTCAATTTTGTCCCCGCATTTTTAGAACCAGGACCAGCTCGAAGAGCCCGAGGCTGGTTATGCTTTGGAGGGGGGACCCCACGCCATTTTTTTTCTTTTTTTTCCCGTTTTTCCAAGTTTTTTTAAATCGCGGCAAAATCCGGCAAATCGGACGTTTTTCGCCCGCGGGACTGTCGAATCCGTTTTTCATTGAATATGGTGAATTCCGGAAGCAACCTGCCGGAATTCACCTGTCGAATTGTGTCGAATTAAAAAACTGCGATAATTTGCCGCAATTCGCCGCTAATTGCATATACCCCTATCTCTCTCTAAGCATTGATGCATATGTACCACAATTACATTGGGTACACAGTGGCCGATATATCAGCCGTTCAACTGAATGGCCGATATATCGTAAGCTGGTCAGTGGGTGTGTACACTCGAGATGCCTGTGAACGATGTTATTCACAGACATATTGCATCGGCCCTGCAGCACAGCAGATACCCAATACACAGATGTAGCCACGCTCATCGTTGCTGCTAGTGTGCCCGAGACTGTGTGTGTGCGTACGCACATGCACACATTAAAGCTTAAAGAGAAAACTGCCGATGCGGCCAGTTGCAGTGTTTTCACTTTATGTCGCGATGCATACGCATGTGCGTACGCATTGCAGCAACGATGTGTGGCTACAACTGTATCTGCAGATGTATCCGCGCATAGTGCTGTATGTCTATAGACCCCCATACACTTGCTGCAGAGGCCGCCAGTGACTGACAGCACAACTGGGGGAGGGCACATGTAAATACCGCCCAGTTGTGATGCCAGACATAACTAATAGGGCCAATGATCAGTAAGCGTGTATGCACTTACCGATCATCAGATAGGTTGGTGGACCAGCCAGACGGCCAATCCGTCAGCCTAGTGTGTACCCAGCCTTAAAGAGGCCTCCACTCTACAAATATTCAAAAACAGAGGGCTTGATTCAGAAGTTGTTGGAGGTTCTATCACTGCTGCTTCCTTTGAAGTACTGTATGGTAATGCAGCAGGAGGCATCTATTACAAGCAGACACCTCCTGCTGCAGTAGTGATCCAACCTAGGATACAGCACTGGCTATCTCACTCACCATCAGACCACTTGTGGTGGCTGTGGTGCAGTGCAAGCCGCCCGTCATAAAGGTCAGGAAATCTCCATCCTACCACGGAGATTCCTGGCCTCTTCCCTCCCCCTAAGCAGAGACGACACGCCTCAGTTTTCACAAATGGAGGCCCTCCACACCGCCCAGATGATAGTAGACTGTCAATCACTGACAGTCTGCTGCTGTCCTGCTAGCTTCATTGCAGGAACCATTTGCGCATGCACAGGTCCTGCACATGCGAAAAGAACATATAATCAGGATATGAACAATCCCCCCCGAATGCTTAAAGCCCTTTTACAGTAGTTTCTTATTTAAAAACAAAAATACAACCCAAATGCTTATCTCTCATTTCTATAGTCTATATTAACTTACATTTATCTTGTATCTTTTCTTTTTCTCTAAATGTAACTTTAATAATATTGGTAGAAAAGAATTATATAAATAACATTAGGTTTCAGCTGCCGGCAATAATGTCTTTTACTGGCTGGTGCCCATTTTATGTGGTTTGCTAGCTTTGATTCAAGTACAATGCATACAGTATATGTAGCCTGAGACTATAAATCATGGTTTCTGGGGTAGCATACTCAGGTGCGTCAGGCTGTGATGTTGCGAATACATCTTGCATGATTTTAGGAATGAGTACAGTAGACACTAATGACTTGCTTGTATTACTATAGTTACAAAAAATAAAAAATGAGCGCATCCCTCCCACACAAATTTTCCTCAAATGAATTCTTAATTTGCATTATATTAATTAAAATATGTTATCACAATGTACAAATGTAACATCTTTGTAATAACAAAAAGCAACAAACATATCAATATGGTGACAGATTAAAGATATAAGTAAGAAACTTCACTCCCCCCGTCACCTACCCCTCCGCCGGCGGGTCGCCCTAAGCGTCCTGTGATACATTAAAGCTGCCTTTGGTAAAATATTACAACATTTTTATTTTAATTTAATTCTAAATCCAATGCAAACAAGACCCTAAAGGCAAAGGTTCCCAAACTGGGTGCTGTGGCTCCCTGGGATGCCTTTGGGCACTTGCAGGGGTGCCCTGGGTTGGGGGTCTAGGACCAATTACATTTAAAATTGGCAAAACCAGTGCTAGTGGCTTCAAATCATAAAATATGTGGACAAACAGAAACAAATCCTCACCGCCTAAATGACCCTAGGAAGGACATAAAAACACAATTTAATTAAATGTTTATTTTTTTCTAAATTTCTTTTGGCCTAGGGGTGCGATGAAAAAAATTCTGATACTCTAGGGCAGGGGTGACAAACTCAAATTCATCGGGGGCCGCATCAGCAGTTTGGTCCCCATCAAAGGGCCGGTTGTATCTGTAGGTCTATCCAAAATTTACCGCTCCACCTGCCTTATATGTGCCCAGCCATCTGCCCCCTTTTAAAGTGCCCAGCCATGTGCCCCCTTTTATAGTGCCCAGCCATGTGCCCCCTTTTATAGTGCACAGGTCCCCATTTTACACATTGCGGCAGGCACAGGTCCCCATTTTACACATTGCGGCAGGCACAGGTCCCCATTTTACACATAGCGGCAGGTACAGGTCCCCATTTTACACATTGTGGCAGGCACAGGTCCCCATTTTACACATTGCGGCAGGCACAGGTCCCCATTTTACACATTGCGGCAGGCACAGGTCCCCATTTTACACATAGCGGCAGGTACAGGTCCCCATTTTACACATTGTGGCAGGCACAGGTCCCCATTTTACACATTGTGG
Source organism: Pseudophryne corroboree (assembly GCF_028390025.1). Taxonomy (NCBI): domain Eukaryota; kingdom Metazoa; phylum Chordata; class Amphibia; order Anura; family Myobatrachidae; genus Pseudophryne; species Pseudophryne corroboree. Next base: position 568,100,924 of record NC_086444.1, read on the forward strand.
CAGGCACAGGTCCCCATTTTACACATAGCGGCAGGTACAGGTCCCCATTTTACACATTGTGGCAGGCACAGGTCCCCATTTTACACATAGCGGCAGGTACAGGTCCCCATTTTACACATTGCGGCAGGCACAGGTCCCCATTTTACACATTGTGGCAGGCACAGGTCCCCATTTTACACATTGCGGCAGGTACAGGTCCCCATTTTACACATAGCGGCAGGTACAGGTCCCCATTTTACACATTGTGGCAGGTGGTGGAAGGAGGGAGAGAGAGAGAAAGAGAGGAAGGGAGAGGGGCTGACTTACATTTGAAGCGGTTCTCGCCGCTCTTCAGCCGCCTCTCCCTCCTCGTCTGCGCGGCTCCCTTCTCCCTCCTCCGACGGGGTTTCGTTGAATGACGCGTTTGCGCCGTGACGTCACGACGCAATCGCGTCATTCCGCGAAACCCCGCCCCCCCCCGAGCTGGGCACTCGGGAGAAGGGGGTTTCATGGCGGCGGCACCGCGGGCCATCAGACGAGGTCTGGCGGGCCGGATTTGGCCCGCGGGCCTGGTCTTTGACACCCCTGCTCTAGGGTGTCATCATTCAAAAAAGTGTGGAAATGACTGCCCTAAGGACACACATGTACTGGTGTTACTTATGGTTTTACTAATCGAATAGAACTCATGTATTTTTGGGGCGTGGGAGGAGCCAATATTTCATAGTTGCCATATCGTAAAGAAGATATCACATGAGCTTTTGAGAGGTCTATTCATAAGACAGAGAACAGGGCAGTAAACATGGCTTTTCTCTGCTTAATGCTACCACGAAGTGGGTTATCGGGGAGAAGTTCCTGACTTCTCCAGCAGCGCTCCTCTCTCCGTGGCTGAATTGCTCGCCCATACAGTAGTTTTCAGATTCGCCATCTGAAACATCATGAGGATGATGTAAACAGCTTGCTGAAGGGAGAAGAGCAAGGAAGATAGCCGTCTCTCCACCTCCTCCCTGTTCGCCCCGCCCCCTTCTCTGCCTGTGGCCAATCATATACTGGGCACCCCACTGAAGCAGATCGGAGTGTTAGTGTATTTGTATAGTGACTGCTATCCTCGCTGCAGGGCTCGTTCTGCTACTGCCCTGTATAGACCAGGTCACCTCTGTCTACTTAACCGCTCCACCCATACGCCGGCTCAATCTGCTCACCATGCCCACCGCTGCCCTGCACATATATTAGAGTTGCCCCAACATATGTTGGATCATTTCTGCCTGCCAATGCCCTCACCGTTCCCACGGCAGGCACTCACTGCTCCCAACACCATTCTGTTCTGAAGTAACTGGGTCACTTCAGACTGCTTACTCCCTGCTGTGCTCTGACCCCCACTCCATTCGAAGCTCCAATGTGCAAATGCAGACAGGGGCTGCTTGCTTTCTCTAAAGGACTGCAACTTGAAGACAACATTGGAGGAGCATGGGATTCCGCATCACTTCGCCAGGAAGGTAAGTATACCTGAATTGGTATTTGTATAAGCTATAGATCGAATCGAACTGATGCGATATATAGTGAAAAGTAACAATTCTCTTTTCCTTTTTTTTTCCCCATGAATAGACCCCTAAATTGCTTAAGCTTGTTTTTTTGTTTCTGTGGTTTTTTTTGTTTTTGTTTTTATTTTCCAAATAAACACCTGATTGAAGTGTTTTGGAAAAATTTCCAAAAGCACTCCATAAAGCCATTCTCCATTTGAACAGACCCAATCACACAGATCATTTACAAGCTGTAAATGACTTTTGAAAGTTAAGGCCAGTACACACTGGCAGAGGATGTGTGCTGAGCGAGCGGTCACAGACCGCTCAGCACACATCTCTCTCCCGCTCAGCACAACGCGATGTGTGCTGAGCGAGGGGGGACAGTGGGGGAGCTCATGTCACCCAGCGGGTGACATGAGCGATGTGCTAGATTGTGTCTGCATGCAGACACAATCTGGCACTGGCGATAGCGACGCGCGGGACCGCACATCGCTATCTCTGGGGGGGCATACACATGACAGATCCATGCTTAAAATCTAAGCAATCTAGTCAGATAGCTTAGATTTTAAGAATGGATCTCTCCGTGTACCTCCCGTTAAAAATGAGCACTTGAAGCCAAAAAAATAAAAAAGTAGTAACCTAAATAACCAAAAATACCCTAAACATTCAGAAGCATTGTAAAATCAAAAAAATACAAAAAATAAATTAAAATAAAATAAAAAAAATTGCCGTTAGTCATGTCTACATACTTAGACAAGCCAATCCCCTTGTAGCCTCCTTTTTTTCCAGCATAAACAACATCATGCATTAGTTAATATTGCTTACAATATGACCATTCACATGAGTAGCCATGAAAAGGTCGACGTGAGTTTTTAAAATTTTCTTGAACTTTTTTCATACTTTAAGATCCACGTGGACTACGATTGGGAATAGTAACCTGTGTCGAGCACAGCTGTAGCGGAGCAATGCACCTTGCCCGAAGCATGGCGAGGGGACATGGTGCACTAGTTGGGGTTTCTGGTCACTTTCCAGTTCGCTATACAGAATCTCAGGTCACATCACAGTATGTTGCCAGCATTAATGCAATATTGCTATTAATAATTTGGATTTTTATGGCCAAAGTTACTTATTTATTTCTTTTTAATGCCAACCTTTAAATGAACAACATAGAAACAGCCCAGTGGCAATTCAATTGTTTAGGGGTGCCCGATCGCCCGTCTAAAGCGACAGGAGATCAGGGGGAGCTATTCAATTTTAGTTTTTTTTATATTGGCCTGCAGTGACGACTAAAGTGTTGATTGCGCGCAAAAAAAGACATTTGGTAACCAAAAAGGGTAACTTTTTGCACATTTTTGCTCACCAGCATGGGGGGCTGCGAGCAGAAAAGCCCGCAGGTGTTCATTTTGTTCTCCCTACAGGTGTGAATTGCTCAGTCGAGCACCTGGCATCGTCAGACACCGGCACAAACACACCCCTCCTCGTAATGTATTATAATCCATCTTGCTAAATTATGCACCATAACCTAATTCACATTTCAGGAAACATGCTAGCAAAGACAGCTTTTTAAGCCTGCAACAGTATTAAAAAAAAATGTTTTTTAAAAAGTGCTAAAAATGTACCAAGCATTATTAAATAATAAATAAATAAATAAATTACCAAGCCTAAGAAATCATAAGGGATCTTGTATCAACACATAATTTATTGTTAAATAATCACCAAATCAGCTGCCTTAATAATAGAGTTATTTTATGCTCCAAAACAAAAAACAAAACAAAAAAAATAGTTACCACATTATACAGACACAGCTAAAATAATTCTCAAATAAAATACAGCATTACAAATGAATCTGCAAAGTTGGAAACATGAAGAAACAAATGCTTATTCGGCACACGTCAATAAAATCCTTCCTAAGAAAAAAAAAAAAAAAGGGATTGTTTCTTGATAAACAGAATTCTGCCTGATAAAATCAGAAACCTTCGAGTAAATGTTCTGAACCTCTAATTAGTACCAGTATTTATTTACAAGCTACTGATATACCATGTTGTACAGGCTTGTTATTGGAAAGGAACATAGGGGGTAATTCCAAGTTGATCGCAGCAGGATTTTTGATAGCAATTGGGCAAAACCATGTGCACTGCAGGGGAGGCAGATATAACATGTGCAGAGAGAGTTAGATTTGGGTGGGTTATATTGTTTCTGTGCAGGGTAAATACTGGCTGCTTTATTTTTACACTGCAAATTAGATTGCAGATTGAACACACCATACCCAAATCTAACTCTCTCTGCACATTATATCTGCCTCCCCTGCAGTGCACATGGTTTTGCCCAATTGCTATCAAAAATCCTGCTGCGATCAACTTGGAATTACCCCCATAGTGTAACTATTGTGATAACAAAGTTTAATGTTAAGTATTTGGTGGCATATTCAAGGTTAATATAATAATAATAATAATAATAATAATAATAATAATAATATTATATACTATAATAATAATAATAATAATATATATAATATATAAGTGCAAGGTGATAAACTCACCAGCCAATCAGCTCCAATATGTAAATTAACAGTTAGGAGCTGATTGGCTGGTGCGTTTATCACCTTGTACTTATCGTTGGTTTATCATTACCATATGCCTTCTCCAGGTTAATACATCTGCCTCATATTTCCAACATGTCAAGTCTGCTTTTTATACCTAGATAATGATAGGAGTCGTACACAAATAGTGACAATCTTTGCGCTAAACCAATGTTCCACATATACTTATCAACAGGGGTGTCAGAACGTTTTTAGGTTGGGGGGGCAAGATATAATCTCATTTTGGCGCCCCTAAATTGCTGAATCGCTAAAGGCCAGATCCACCTGAAATACATTGAGAAGGCCAGATCCACACTAAGGGGGTCATTCAGATCTGATCGCTGCTGTATGTTTTCGCACAGCGGGCAATCAGGTATTAACTGCGCATTGGACAGTAACAAAGGGCATCTCTGGTCAGGGAGGGGATGATGCAAAAAATCCATTGGCACAGGTGTTCGCAAGGTGACTGACAGAAAGAGGCCGTTTGTGGGTGGTAACTGATCGTTTACTTGGAGTGTCCGGAAAATCGCAGGTGTCCCCAAGCGTTTTTAGGGAGGGTGTCTGACGTTAGCTCCGGCTCCGATCAGCTTGATGTGATCGCACTGTATGAGTAAGTCCTGGGCTGCGCAGAGACTGCACAAAGTGGATTTTAGCAGCAAATATACACTCCCCTTGGAGGTGGCGACTATTTGAACACAGAACAGCAAAATTAGCACTTCAGCTCTCCCATGTCACTCTAGTTTCCCACCATGTGCCCCGTGTAGCAGGGAGAGTAGGTCAAGCACTAGCAGTGCTGGCGTCAAGGTGACTTTTAGTAGTGGCCATGGGAGTTACAGGTAGGGTGAGGGCAGGGATGCTGATGGGGAGTTACAGGTAGGGTGAGGGCAGGGATGCTGAGAGGGAGTTACAGGGAGGGTGAGGGAAGGGATGCCGATGGGGAGTTACAGGTAGGGTGAGGGCAGGGATGCTGAGAGGGAGTTACAGGGAGGGTGAGGGAAGGGATGCTGAGGGGGGAGTTACAGGTAGGGTGAGGACAGGGATGCTGAGGGGGAGTTACAGGGAGGGTGAGAGTAGGGATGCTGCGGGGGGAGTTACAGGGAGGGTGAGGGCAGGGGCGCAGAGGGTGGACTTACAAGGAGAGTGAGGGAAGGGGCCTATAAAAATAGCTTTATTAGAGGAGAGGCCCCCCCCCCCCAACTGTCGATTTCCATATATTTGGAGTGTAAGTAATGCCTCCTCACTTCTTTAGGAAAAGGCAGCAGCCTCTCACACGTGGGTTTCTGTCTGTGTGCTGCGGAGATCCCTTTGATTTAGAGCAGCCCACTGGGGAGGCGGAGCTCGGGACTCGGAGGCCTGGGCGGGTGGGCGGCACATCTCTTCATGCCGCCGGCGCCACTGCTGAGCTGCCTGTGGTAAGTGAGACAGGCTCTGGCAGCAGCGACAGCAACAGGCAGGACAGTGCGGCTCCCTCAGTAAGGAGGCAGAGAGGGGGAAGCTGCTTTTCATGCTGCAGGCGCAGCTGCTGCCTGTCTCAGTGACAAGCGCTTGCAGCCGGCAGCAACAGCAGCACTTCTCAGCAAGGAGGTGTGACAGGGAGACAAAGTGTCAGGGAAATAGTGGGTGACAGAAAGACATTGGGTGACATAAAAATAGTGGGTGACATGGTGAGGGAGACGGAAGTACTAGGCGATGGAGATAGTGGGTGACAGGGAGAGAAAGTGACAGGGAGATAGAGGGTGACATGGTGAGAGTGACAGGTGGATAGCGGGTGACATGGTGAGGGTGACAGGGGGATAGCGGGTGACATGGTGAGGGTGACAGGGGGATAGCGGGTGACATGGTGAGGGTGACGGATGGATAGCGGGTGACATAGTGAGGGTGACGGATGGATAGCGGGTGACATGGTGAGGGTGACAGGGGGATAGCGGGTGACTTGGTAAGGGTGACAGGTGGATAGTAGGTGACATGGTGAGGGTGACGAGGGGGATAGTGGGTGACATGGTGAGGGTGACAGGTGATAGCGGGTGACAGGGGGATAGCGAGTGACATGGTGAGGGTGACGGGGGATAGCGGGTGACATGGTGAGGGTGACGGGGGGATAGCGGGCGACATGGTGAGGGTGACGGGGGGATAGCGGGTGACATGGTGAGGGTGACCGGGGTATAGTGGATGATAGGGCACAGTCAACCTCCTAACCCCCCCCCCCCCCCTTCCACTGCACGATGACAGGAGCAGAGGATGCCTCCCAGCAGCATAGACAGCCTCCTCACCCCTTTATCCCCCCATCACAGGGAGCTTCCTCCCCGTCCCCCGCTATCACAGAGGATGATGCCTCCAGCCGCCTCTTCCCTCTCTCCTCCACGCTGTCCCTGGGGATGCTTCCAGCCGCACAGTCCACAGCCAGCAGCACAGTCCCGCTCACCTTTCTGGCTGCGGGCTCTGTAGATCCGCCGCCTGCATCAATCGCGCGGGGAGAGATCCTCCTCCTTCATGCTGACGGACGGATAGCTCGCACCTCACAGAGCAGAGCTCAAGGAGGTGGAGCTCCTCTGGCTGCAGTCATGCTGCTGCTGTGTGACTAGCAGCGCAGCGGGAGCAATAACAATAAAAAAATGCCTAAAAATGATGGGGGAGGGGCCACACCGGACCTGGGACGCTCACTGCACGGAGCGGAGGATGTAATGTGCGGTCTTTCACGTAACCGCACATCGCTCCTCCTGTATCATGATCGGCGCCTCTCTGTGTTTGGGGTGGGGGGGGGCGTGCTGCCCCCTTGCCCCCCCCAGTTCCAACGCCTCTGCTTATCAATAATATCCAGTAGTTGATCCATTGCCTACGTGGCATTCCGAACAACATAAAATAATAATAAAAAAAAAAAAAAACACAATAGTGTAATATAGTCTTTTTCTTTCCAGCTTCTCTGAAGCGTGCTGTGGAGAAAATGGCGCTGGTTAGTGCTGGAGGATCAAGCTCCGCCCCCTCAACGGCGGGCTTCGGTTCCGCTCAAATCTTTATACTGGCGAGGGTTTGTGTAATATACTGCCTCCGCAGTATATATATATATATATATATATATATATATATATATATATATATATATATATATATATATATATAGCCAGTGTCCCTAGAGGTTAGTTTTGCTGCCCAGGGCGCCCCCCCCTGTGCCCTGCACCCTTACAGTGCCGTCAGTGTGTGAATGTGTGGGAGCAATGGCTGCGCGGTACCTCAATGAAGATCAGAAGTCTTCTGCCGCCTTTGAAGTCTTCTTTCTTCTTATACTCACCCGGCTTCTATCTTCCGGCTCTGTGAGGAAGACAGCGGCGCGGCTCCGGGACGAACAAAGAGGGTGAGACCTGTGTTCCGACCCTCTGGAGCTAATGGTGTCCAGTAGCCTAAGAAGCAGAGCCTATCATTTAAGTAGGTCTGCTTCTCTCCCCTCAGTCCCACGATGCAGGGAGCTTGTTGCCAGCAGTGCTCCCTGAAAATAAAAAACCTAACAAAAGTCTCTCAGAGAAACTCAGTAGAGCTCCTCTGCAGTGCATCCAGTCTCCTCAGGGCACAGAATCTAACTGAGGTCTGGAGGAGGGGCATAGAGGGAGGAGCCAGTGCACACCCATCTAAAGTCTTTAGAGTGCCCATGTCTCCTGCGGAGCCCGTCTATACCCCCATGGTCCTTACGGAGTCCCCAGCATCCTCCACGGACTAGGAGAAAAAGATTTACCGGTAGGTTTAAAATCTTATTTTTTCTTGAATAACACTCCAGTGCAGAGTGAAATGCGGCGTTCCCTCAGCCGAACACTTGTATGACAGAGCTGTATCCCTGAAGACCAGAATGAAAATCACACCACGTGTCGTCAGAAGGAGACTAATGGCTTACTTTTTCCTTACATGTAATCCTTCTTTCTGTATGCACGTAAAAGGTATCTTTATTCCCTTTTCCTTAGCTTTCCATAGTTCCACATCTGTAAATAACAGTATATATGCACCAGAAGATTTAAAAGCAAATTATTTATTTAGGATAATGGAGAGCAGGAAGGTGGTCACAAAATTAGGCTTGCTATGGAAAGATGCACAATATTACATAAACACCACAACAGGAGATGATTAGTGTTCCTTCTAGGCTGTTTCAGCAGGGTGCTGCACCCTGCCCATTTTTTAAATGTGAAAAAGCACCCTGCCGGACCATAAATCGCCCCCTTGTATACAGAATGCAACAGTCAGAGTGCATGTTACAATGTTGTCGTCTACTCCTTGCTCACCTCTGAAATTGGAACACAATTTCTATCCTTTAGCCAACTGGATGGCTGAGGAGGCACTGTAAATAACACAGCACTCTGATAAAGTGAACAGGGTAAGCAGTGTGCATGTACTGCTTACAGTATTTCCCTAGTAGAACAGACTTATTTTTTCCTATATATTTTAACCAATTTAACTTTTCTGTTTTATAACACATAGAAGACTGGACATATACAGCATGTTTCTCAGTACAGATGTTAGGTGTCTTATATGTATGCATGGGTATATGATTTACTAAGGGCAAAATGTATGTACAAAAACTATAAACATATGCGCTATGTTTTCTGCGCAAAGCGTCACATCAAAAATGTGCCCTTCAAAATAAAAATGTGCCCTCTTCAATGCTCAGCACCCTGCCCTAAAAAAATCCTAGAGTGAACACTAGATGATGGAATCCCAGGACTCACTCCATTAAATTGTGAGAAGTGTGTCTAAACGTTTTCCACCTAGTCTGTTACCCCTGGTCACCATTTTCCAGACGCTCTAGGCGTCTTTGTCAAGGGCACACATACTCAAGTAGGCATGAGAAACACCCAATGGTCCAAGTTACTCCTTTAAAGTCTTCTTACTTAGTCCAAAAGATAAAATGGTCACTGATGCCTTGTCCCAGTGCACTTCATAGACCGTGGCAATCAGGCATGCAAGAAGGGGCAAGGTTTATACTAAGTACACACTGGCTGATATATCGGCTGTTGAACTGAAAGGCCAATATACTGTATCGCGGGTACGGTGGTGAGTGTTTACCCGATATGTCTGTGAACTACATCATTCACAGACATATCACGCCAGCACTGCAGCACAGACTATGGGCGATATATTGGCGCATTGTGCTGTGTGTACAGGTGGGCTGCAGACTGCCCGTACACTTGCTGCAGAGGCCACCGATGACTGACAGCACAGCTGGGTGGGCACCAGTTGTGACGTCATGCCCAACACATCAGGCTCACAAACGGTAAGTGTGTATGCCAGTATGTCCCGAGCTTTACACACAGAAGCTCCTTCGAAGGCTGTTCCATAGACGGGTTAATAATCAATTATTGATTGTTTTAAGCCATAGGGGGAAACTATCATTTGTGCATGAGTAAATGAACAGAAACTGCGATCAAACATGCGCAATACAGAAATGCGATGTGTTTTATCATTGGACCTCCCCCATCAATGGTGAAACCATTTACCATTGGGAGGAATACATCATTGGTTCCTAAACAATGGTCAAACCTCGGCAATCAGGAGTAGTAAACAACAGTGCAAATAGGATTGTTTGGACGTCACAAACATAGCAGTATGGCACATTGTAGTAAGGATAAACCCTGGACTTATTATTACCACAGACAATGTTACACAAAAGTATAGTATAGTACATTTAATTTTGTTGGAAACAGTTATTTAAAGAATGCAAAGCTTGCAGCCAGGAGAATCACATCCTTTTTATTTTACATAGGTATTTACAGCAAAACTACTGACATGTACATGTCCTGACCTACAGCTCAAAATGTGTTAAGAAAGAAATTAAACATACAAGTGTGAAGAACAGGAAGAGCAGCAAGGGTACTGTAGACGGGTGGTCTTCACTTTACCGGCGGTTGGGCTCCCGGCAACCAGCATACCGGGACCGGAATCCCGACTGCCGGCATACCGACAGATCTTCTCCCTCTTGGGGGTCCACGACCCCCTTGGAGGGAGAATAGATAGCGTAGCACGCCACCGTGCCCGCAAAGTGGCAAGCGCAACGAGCCCGCAAGGGGCTCACTTGCACTCGCCACGCTGTCAGTATGACGGTGGTCGGGACTCCGGCGCCGGTATGCTGGTCGCCGGGAGCCCGACCGCTGGCACAACATACTACACTCCTGTAGACTTGTGTTTAATACTGTTGTAGATCGTAAATTGAAAGCCCCTACATACAGTATCTGCTCTTTAATGGAAGGATGAAAGGTGTTTTCCCAAACTTAAAATCACATCCTTGTATTGGCCTCTGAAGGGAGGCTTCAAAGCCAAACCATGCAGATTGGAAGAGGGTGCACTCTGGATCCACATCTGGAGGATGTTTTTCTTGTCACTGCCCAAATACTGTAGCTAGCAACATTTTCCTGCCAGATAATTATCCTAGATAGCCTAGTGCTTGCAGGCAAGATGCCCAGAATACCCACCCCCATAGTGGGAAATGGTAGAATTAGAATTCAGATATTTCAATTAAACAAAAAAACAATAAAAGGTGATGACCTCATTGTAATGCCACACATGGGAGACATTAGGTCTTCAATATCTAGACATACAACTTGAAATATCACAAATGCGCAATACACCACCTGTATCTGGAATTGTGCTAAATTATTATTTCTGTAAATGTGGTATGGACTTAGGGCACGATTAAGAATTCTACGTAAACCCAATGCTTTATGCACAACTCTAAAGTTTCCTGATCAGCACACGGGCCGGATCTGCAAGTGTACTGCGCATGTACAAATCTTGTAGAGTAAGATCGTCCCCTAAGGTCAGGTACACATCAGGCCGAATGCCAATCTTGCCGATGGTAGGGAGAAATCATAATGAATGACATCTCCTTTCCGTCCTTCATTACAATGCACCGGGTAGCACACTATAACTTCTGGTTGGCCGTGCAGCCCTCATTTTGTAGGAGTACAGAGGCCAGGGTCAATTTCATGGCCCCCGAAGCATGAAAAACAAAGCCATCCTGAGGAAACAGAGGGTTACTCATGTGGCCGGTGTTCAAGCAACTGATCCGATGGCTGTCTGTGAAAGCAGCAGTGGACCACAGAAGCCGGTAGGAGGCATCTGTTAACAAAATATACCTACTGCAGCTGTAGCATACTTTTGCAGAAGTGGCTGAGACATCCATTGCAGCTACTACTGCATAGTGCACTAGTGTGAATCAAGGACTTAGGTGGTACTTCAGAGTTGATCGTGGCAGCAAATTTATTAGCTAATGGGCAAAACCATGTGCACTGCAGGGGGGGGGGGGGAGATATAACATGTGCAGAGAGAGTTAAGGGCCCTACACTGCGCGATAGTTCATATATTTCATTACTATCTCGTTCAGTGTGGAGGCACCAGCGATGAACGATGCACGGCCCCGCGCTCGTTCATCGTTGGTGCCCTGTCGCTTGTGCATGTAGACCAATATGGACGATCTCATCCATATTTGCCTGCACTGCTATGGAGCCGGGTGACGGGGGGAGTGAAGAAACTTCACTCCCCCGTCACTGCCCCCCCCCCCCTTCCCCGTCGGGTAGCTCTGCACATGTTATATCTGCCCCCCCCCTGCAGTGCACATGGTTTTGCCCAAATGCTAACAAATTTGCTGCTGTGATCAACTCTGAATTACCCCCTTAATGCATTTCAGTTTCTGAATCACAAGCTAGCCTAAAAGCATCACAGTAGAACACCGATTATCCAAACTAACTGGGACTAGAGAGGGTAGTTTTCATAATCAGTTTATCAGATAAGTGTACATATGTACTATATGTATATTGTTATTTTTATTTTTTTATACTTTTACTATACAGTTTAGTTTTATGGGCTAACATGCTATCAAGTTTAGGTTCCAGTAGATTGTGATATAAATATGCATGCAATTACTGATACACAGGGCCATAGAGAGCCTGGCCGGGTCCAGGTACATTAAGGGGGGTGTGGCCGAATCACGGGAGGTGTGACAATGCCACCTTAGAAAACAAGCTAGAAGAAAAAGTACTTTAAGCGCCACAATGCGTTGCTGAACGCTGCACAGGCAGGGGAGCACAGTGAGCCCCTCAGCTAGAGGCAAATCCAGGAGGGGGGCACGCAATCAGTGTGATCGCTACCTCTAACCGCACAGGCAGAGGAGACTGCTGCTGCTCAGCTGCAGTATCCGCTCCCTGTGCTGCTGCTACTGTAAAGTAAGCTGAAGTTAACAGGAGGGATGGGGAATGGCAACAGTGGAGCCTGGTCCATCCATCAGGCCCGGGAAATTAGTACCAACTACCCCCCCCCCCCCCCTCCCATCCCATCCCCTACCAACTGCTGAAATATGTCACATGGGGGACAATTCAATTAAACACAAGGGAGAGTGAGATGCCATTGTAATGGTGTGAAAACACTCCCAAAGTCAGCGTAAGTCACACACCGCATGACTCAAACTCATGGATTTTTGTTTGCAACTCTATGGGGCTGCAAGCAAAAGTCCACATGTCCAGATATACCATAAGTGTGCATAGAGTCGCACTTACGGCTGCAGTGAAAATAGCAACTAATTGAATCAACCCCATTATTAGGTAAACTGCAACAAGTAACATTTACAGATGTACTGCATTATACTTGGAATATTGTATTCCTGATTGTAAAATTCACCCCCTTTGCTATGGAAGCCCCTCAAAAGTTCTGGTGCAACCAATTACCTTCAGAAGTCACATAATTAGTGAAATGAAGTCCACCTGTGTGCAATCTAAGTGTCACATGATCTGTCAGTATAAACACACCTTTTCTGAAAGGCCCCAGAGGCTGCAATACCACTAAGCAAGAGGCATCACACAATGAAGACCAAGGAGCTCTCAAAACAAGTCAGGGACAAAGTTGTTGAGAAGTATAAGTCAGGGTTGAGTTATAAAAAAATAATAAAATATCCAAATCTTTGATGATCCCTCGGAGCACCATCAAATCCATCATCTTCAAAGGGAAAGAACATGGTACCACAACAAACTTGCCAAGAGAGGGCCGGCCACAAAAACTCACAGACCGGGCAAGGAAGGCATTAATCAGAGAGGCAACACAGAGACCAAAAGGTAGTCCTGAAGGAGGTGCAGAATTCCACAGCATAGACTGGTGTATCTGCACATGTGACCACAATAAGCCATAAACTCCACAGAGCTGGGCTTTATGGAAGAGTGGCCAGAAAAAAAGCCATTACTTAGTGTTAAAAATAAGAGGCACGTTTTGAATTTGCCAAAAGGCATGTGGACTACTCCCCAAATGTATGGAGGAAGGTGCTCTGGTCAGATTAGTCTAAAATTGAACTTTTCGGACACCAAGGAAAACGCTATGTCTGGCACAAAACGAACACATCCCATCACTCCAAGAACAACATCCCCACAGTGAAACATGGTGGTGGCAGCATCACGCTGTGGGGATGTTTTTCAGCAGCAGGGATTGGTAAACTGTTTTGAGTCGAGGGAAAGATGGATGGTGCTAAATACAGGGATATTCTTTAGCAAAACCTGTTTCAGTCTGCCTGTGATTTGAGACTGGGACGGAGGTTCGTCATCCAGCAGGACAATGACCCTAAGCATACTGCTCATGCAAAACTCGAGTGGTTTAAATGGGAAACATTTAAATGTGTTGGAATGGCCTAATCAAAGCCCAGATCTCAATCCAATCGAGTATCTGTGGTCAGACTTGAAGATTGCTGTTCACAAACGGAAACCATCCAACATGAAGGAGCTGGAGCAGTTTTGCCTTGAGGATTGTGCAAAAATCCCAGTGGCAAGCTCACAGATACTTATCCAAAGCGACTTGCTGCTGTAATTGCCACAAAAGGTGGCTATCCAAAGTACTGACTCTAGGGGGGTGAATAGTTATGCACGCTGAAGTTTTCTGTTATTTTGTCCTATTTTTGTTTGCTTCACAATAAAGAAAAAAAAACATTCAAAGTTGTAGGCATGTTCTGTGAATGAAATGATGCAATCCTTCAAACAATCCTCCATTTTAATTCTAGGTTGTGAGGCAACAAAATATGAAAAATGCAAAGGGGGGTGAATACTTTAGCAAGGCACTGTAGTTTTATAGAGGTCACAGAACTACTCTTTGACCGCTAACATCACATGATTCTGAAGGTAAACAAAAGTACTGCGGCTTTAAACATCATGGATATTTATTAAATATTATAAAATTCTCCTCTTGGGGGGCACAATAAACATAAGTGTTGTATTTATCCTCCAATTCAAATATTTGCCTGTGGCATATAACAACCTCCACATTAACGGATTTAAGATTATCTGCGAGGGAACGTATATCATCCTATAAAAGGTTTCATCATTTAGGCTCTACTGTGTGCAATTCTTACTATACATTAAATAGAACAGCTTGTACCTTGTGTGCATGCATTTATAGCAGAGTGCATCAGATGGTTACTTGAAATAAAAACAATATATAATACAGAGAATGTAAGGAGTCTTTACTTAAAATCCAGTCACGAAGCATAGGTTAGTTTATTAACACCATATGGTGGAACGCGGTTAATAAGGCAGATTTTTTGTCACTTCCCTGGGTTGCTAGGGGAGACACAGTTTTCTATTTTTATCTCCTAAAGACTCATCCACACAGAGGCAGGCTTTCAGAGTGTCAGATGCAATTAACAGGACATACACAATGGGGAAGCAAAGGTTACAAGATACAAATCAACCACCAGAAATCATAAAATAAAATCTGCCTTTTTGCCACAGTGTAAAATGCATATTTAATATCTTTCTAAAAAGGTCCTCTTGTGGCGGAAAAACGCAGAACAGCAACATCATGTCCTCTGCAGAACAGCACCAAGATACCCAATCCAGCAACCTGTTTAATAATGCAGCTGTTATCAGATAGCTCTCCATGAAGTCTTGGCAAACAGGAGAGAGCTGAGGAGGTCACCTTTGGAGGTGCATCCCAAAGACAGGCAATGAAGTACTGCAGACACACTGCAGCCTCTAATACAAATTCAACATCTGTCCCAGCAGCAAACCAAACCAGCACCCAGTAACCCTATTATGCAGGCTACCATAAATTAGTCTCCATTTTATCAATACCGTTATCTCAGATACATTCGGACAGGATTACGTCGATAACACAAGGCATTGCGCCATACTAAAATACACAAATAATGGGGCGGTGCTTAGCAATTTTTTTTTTACATTTAAAGTGGGATAGTTAATTTTTACTATTTATCATTTATTTACAAATGAACACCGCAGAACACTACTGCTAGCAGTTATAGAACACCATGCTAAATAAATCACTGGTTGATGGGATGCAGGTAGAAGGAGCTATGGAACACTGTAGTACATATTATACAATATGCAGACCTAATCTCATTGAAAGTCAACTAGCCCTGATACAAACTGAGCCTACAATGAATAAATGCAGTGGATACATGCATAGGGTTACACCCTATAAGACTAGGGGGAAAAACAATATACCCCTGGGGAATTTCAGGAGGAAAAACAAAATAATACAATTGGCTTATTAATGTATCTAGGTAGCAATACAGGTTGCAATAAGTGTATACACAATGGAGTGCTTACAGTGACATATATAGCAAACACATATGTCCAATATGGTGCTGACATTAGCTAGGTGAGTTCCTGTATGCATTAACCATGTCCCTCCCGTGACTGCATAGAGGACAGCAGCCATGTAGATGAGAGACGCCTGTGCTGCAGCCTGCTGAAGCCCTGGGCACATCATCCCAGTAACCACTGGCAGCAGCTATAACAGGATCACATTACACACAGCACAGAACTCATACCCCATTCAGGGCACAATGCATACCAGGCGGCAGCACCCCCACTGCTAGGAACCACAATGTACATCTGTGAGGAGTAGGGTTTGCAGCCCTTACCTGGGTGGCTTTGTGGAACTGTTTTTTCAGCCCCGCTACAGACATGGTAGACAATGGCCAGGCGGCTGCAGAGGACACCACTGGGAAGAATGTGGGGTTGCTAAATGTTTGGGATCAGCTAGACAGATGGCGGCTGCTGCTGCTGGAGGACTGCAGGGGAATTTCTCCTCGCCACACTCAGATCTCTGTAATCCTCCAGTGATGGTGTTATCAGATGCATGCCCTGATGCAGGAACACCCTGACGTCAGGATATACCAAAGCCAGCCTATTAAGGGGCAAGCAACACTCATTTCCTGCCCCCCTTCACCACCCCAGCCTCCCGCCTGTACTGCAAACTGCAAAGCATGCAGCACTGTGCTGCCGGGTTACACACAGTCCCAGCTGCACTGTGGAGGTGTGACGTGGGTTGTAGCAGCACAATGTAGAGCATTCATTTAGTCACTAATACTGAAATAGCAGCTCCAAAGATAAATGTATATCTTCTCATTAATCAGAATCTTTGGAAAAAAGGGATTGTGGAAAATATCCTGTTTTGGTTTTATTTTTGACACTTGTCAAATGTTTCTCGCTCTGAATGACAGCAGGCAGTATACGCTGTACCTTGCTTGTTTTTGTTTTGGTAAATACACATATAGCTTTTTATGCTGCAGCACAAGATAACATGTAATCAGAGCCGGCCATAGGCATAGGCAAACTAGGCAATTGCCTAGGGCATTTGATATGCCTAGGGGCATCAGCAGCTTCTGCTGATTAAAATGATATGCGGCATGCCTATATTCTGTGTGTAGCATTTCATATGCAGATACAGCCACAGTCTCACGCAGTATATAGGCATGCTGCATATCATTTTAATCAGCAGAAGCTGCTTGTGCATCCTAGCCACATAGCAATGCAAATAAGATGCATTTTCATTAAAAAAAAAAGGTGCCTTTCGTTAGCATTGAGGCAAGATTTATGAGGACACATCTGTATCCAAGCAGAGGCAGAGGTCACAGTGTTAGTGGAAGTGTGAGTGCTGTGCATGTGAGTGGGTTGGTTGTGCAGTAGTGTTCAGAATATGTGTAAGGTGCATTATGTGTGTCATGTAAAAATGCATTAATAATGTGCAACATGTGTAGGGGGCACTGTGTGTGTCATTATGTGTATAAGGGCATTAATAATGTGCGGCATATGTGTAACAGGGTACTACTGTATATGTGTCATTATGTGTATAGGGGCACTAATAATGTGCAGCAAATGTGTAGGGGGCACTATGTGTGTCATTATGTGTATAAGGGCATTAATAATGTACGGCAAATGTGTAAGGGACATTATGTGTAAAAGGGCATTAATAAAGGTTGTCATAATGTGTTAGGCACATTATGTTTAAAAGGACATTAATAATGTGTCTCATATGTGTAAGGGGCATTACTGTGTGGAATTATGTGTATAAATGCATTACTAATGTGTGGCATTATGTGTGTAAGGTGCTCTACTATGTGGCGTTGTGTATAGAAAGGGCACTACTGTGTCATCTAATGTGAATTAAGAGCAATATGGTGTGGTGTAATGTGAATAAGGAGCAATTCAGTGTGATGTAATGTGAATAAGGGGCTATACTGTGAGGAGTAACGTTTAAGGTAAAGTGATACTACTGTGGGATGTAATATGAATTATGGACACTATCACATGATCAAATGTGAATAAAGTTGCAGTATTATGTGGCGTAATTGGAATTGGTGTTACAATTGTGGGGCCATGCCTCTTGCCAGCATAAACACACCCCTTTTTGGGCTGTGCGCCAAATGTGCAAACTGTTCCTATTTAAAATATAGGGGGTACAAACACCAAAATAAGGACTGCTATGGGTGAGGGGTGATGGTGCTGGGAAAGAGGTGTAAGGTCAGAGACGGAACCAGCGGTGGTGCTAGGGGGCACCAGCCAAAATCTTGCCTAGGGCATCATATTGGTTAGGGCCGGCTCTGCATGTAATTCTTATGTATGCATTTTGTATTTATTGATGCCATAGAGCAGTGGAAGAAAAAGAAAGTCACATATTTACACAGTTTGTGAAAGAAAAAATAAACAATATAAGATACACATTCAGAAGACAACCCACTGTACTGTCGTAGCTGCAATTTGTTTTGTGCGTACTGTAAAATTCTATTCCAACCATGGAATGTTCCGGTGCGGGCAGGCAAAACACTACATATTTAAGAAAAACCTTGTTATTTTCATACATAGTGGGAGATTTATCAAAGCTTGGAGAGAGATAAAGTGAAGAGAAATAAAGTACCAATCAGTCGAGTAGGGCATATTTAATAACGAGTGATAGTCTTGTAATCACTTGTTACTAATCTTAAATGCTGCCCTAACCAGTCAGCTCTTGTTTTTTTTCAAACACATGATAGTTGAGCTGGGTACACATTAGACGACGTGCAAACGATATGATGACGCTCACGATTTCCCTGGAACTCCCGGACAGACAAACGATATCCGTACTCATTCAGTATGGATTGCAAAGTGCCTTGAGTCCTGTTGGAGAAAGAGTACTATATAAATAAAATTATTATTATTACTTGCAAAGCTGCTCGCAATTCCTTAGCAATGCAAATTCAGGAAGAGGTGCATAGCCCCTCATTCCTGCATTTGCGATAGCTGTGCTGCCGGGACTCGCTCTGAGTAGACCAGGAAGTGTGCAGGGGGACCGGAGTGGGGAAGTGTTTGCTGGAGTGTGGGAACCCCCGATATGTGGGGGACTCTGGACGACCGCCCTGTCCGCCCAGAGCCGGATTAACAATGGGGCGGATGGAGGGGCGCTCTCCTCCCCAGCATCTCCTACCCTCAGGTTATTGAACTGCCTGGCTGGAGCGGAGCCGCTCTCTACTCTCAGCTCCTCCCCAAAAAAACTTTAGTGCTGCTAATGAGGACTGGCCGGCCGGAGAGGGAGGAAACAGGAGGGGCACCACTTGGTCACTGCAACGTAACGGGTGCACCACACACTGCGCTGGTCAGCACACCTCCCGTGCTCCCACTGTACTGGCCGGCACCTTTCCCCCCCACCCCACACCGCCTCCTGCACCGCACACAGCGCTGGCCGCCACCTTTCCTCCCATCCCGTCCCCCGCCGCCTCTTCTTCCGCACCACACAACGGGCTGGCTGGCACTTTCCCCCCCTCCGCCGCCTCTCGCACAGCACACCGCGCGGCCCTTCCGAGGCCAGCACCACCCCTAGCTGCCTCCCGCTGCCCCCCACCCCAACTCACTTCCGTCCTGCCTCAGGCTAGGCATGGAGCCAGGGTAACATACTGAAGCCGGCGCTGATAGTGGAGAGTGACACACACACACACACTCTCTCTTTCTCACACACACTCTCTCAGAGGCTACCTGGTGCAATGTATATGAGGGGCTACCTAGTGCAATGTATATGAGGGGCTACCTGGTGCAATGTATATGGGGGCTACCTGGTGCAATATATATGAGGCTACCTGGTGCAACGTATACAGTATAAGGAGCTACCTAGTGCAATGTATATAAGGGGCTACCTGGTGCAATCTATATGATTGGCTACCTGGTGCAGTGTGTATAAGGGGCTACCTGGCACAATGTGTATAAGGGGCTACCTGGTGCAATGTGTATAAGGGGCTACCTGGTGCAATGTATGTAAGGTGCTACCTGGTACAATGTATGTAAGGGGCTACCTGGTACAACATATATAAGGGGGTACCTGGTGCAATGTATGTAAGGGGCTACCTGGCGCAATGTGAATAAGGGGCTACCTGGTGCAATGTGAATAAGGGGCTACCTGGCGCAGTGTGTATGAAGGGGCTACCTGGCGCAGTGTGTATAAGGTGTCAGCGTCCGGAGTCTTACCGGTACGCTGGGGCCGCAGGGCTGGCTTCCTTGGCGTTGTGCGGGCAGCGGCGGAGGTGGGCAGCTGCGCCGGATCCATGGGCAGCAGTAGCGGCGGTGAGGGGGTCCGCTCGTGGTGGCGGGACGCCGCTACAGCGGGTCGCTCTTGCTGAACCGTTGCTTGGAGACCAGGGGCAGTGAGCAATGTGGCTTTGCAAAAAGGTCTGCATTACTGGGCGCTGCCATGTTGGAGACCAAGTTTTAAGCATAGTTCCTGTTTCCTGTTTCCTGTTTCTTCCAGCCAATCCAGGGGAAACTCTCTCTATAAAAGGGGGCTGGTTTAGGACAGGGATGCCAGTGCTTCAAGTTACAACCCTGTTGTAGGTGCTTTAGCCTGTGCTCCCAGGATTCCTGCTGTATCTTGGTTCCTCCTGATCCTGCTTGGTCGGTTCTTTGTTGCTGCTGCAGCCCTGCCGTTTCTGGCCTGCTACTGCCTGTGGAAGCGCTCCTGGAAAACCCGGTCCAGTAAGACTCTTTGGGCACAGTCGGCCCGGGTCTTCTGCCTCTTCTTTCAAGCCACACTCCACAGATCTCCTTCACCAGCCACGCCTTTGTACCACTGACCACAGCCTGCAGATTATTATCTTCAAGCCTCGTTTTCCAAACCACAGTCCACAGTCCTTGTCTCCAGCCACGTTTTCAACTACCATTCACAGTTCCACAGTTCATCATCTACAGTCTCGTCTTTCGAATCACAGTCCGCAGTTCTTCACCTCCAGCCACGTCTTTAACCATTGTGCTTCAGCCTCGGTTCTCTACCTCAGCCCTGTACATAATAAATACTTTCCATTGACTCTCAAACCTCGCCTACGTTCCACATTGCTCTGTGTCCCATGCGAAGGAACTATATCCAGCCCCCTCATCTGGTTCATTCACAGCCTGCTACCTCCTCAGGCAAATCTCAGCTGCCGGATCCTCAAACCCTGCCAGACGTAACAGTAAGCACTGGCCCAATGGATTCGACGGGTGATCAGGCCTCAGGAGGGGATTCAACTGCAGATATCTGGTCTCGCTTAAGTAAGCAGGAGGCCACACAATCTCAAATCGTGCAGTTCATGCAGAGTATGTCCGAACGTCTCGATTCTCTCTGTGTTGCCATGACGGCCCCTCAAGTATCTACAGCTGCTCCCACATTGGCACTTCCGGTCCCGCTTCCTCCTGTACCAGTACCACTTCCACGTTTGCATTTGCCACCTCCCAGTAAATTTGATGGGAATCCAAAACAATGCCGCGGGTTTCTTAACCAGTGCGAAATCCAGTTCGAACTACAGTCGGCCAACTTCCCATCAGCACGAACCAAAGTAGCCTATATAATTTCTTTACTTACCGGGCAAGCGTTCGAATGGGCTTCACCTTTGTGGGAGAGGATGGATCCCATCTTATCTAACTATCCAGAATTCATGGCCACCTTTCGAAGAATCTTCGACGAACCGGGCAGGACTTCTGCCGCCTCATTGGAGATCCTGCGCCTGCGTCAGGGCACGCGTACGTACGTACGTACGTACGTACGTACGTACGTACGTACGTACGTACGTACGTAGGTCAGTCAGTACGTGATCCAGTTTCGCACCCTTTTCTCAGAACTGAACTGGAACGAGGAGGCTCTCATTGCAGCTTTCTGGAACGGTCTCTCCGAAAAGATCAAAGATGACCTCGCAACTCAGGACGTACCTGATAAGTTGGATAAACTAATTTCTTTATGCAATAAGTTAGATCTGAGGTACAGAGAACGCTGTATGGAGAGGTTGCGGTCAGATCGCCCTAAGCCCAGAGTTGTTCTTCCACCAATACCATCATCACCAACTGTGGAAGAACCCATGCAGATTAATCGCTCCCACCTCTCCAATGAAGAACGTCAGAGACGGCGACAAGGGAACCTCTGCCTGTATTGTGGTGCATCTGATCACTTTGTTAAAACTTGCAGTCTACGTCCGGGAAACGCCCGCTCCTAGTTTGTGCTGGAGAGGTCAAGCTAGGAGAATTCTCAGAATTACATACCAAGAAAGAGTCTGTCCTGTTAACCCAATTGGAGCTCCCTTCTTCTTCTCTTCTCATCCCTGCACTACTCGACTCCGGAGTCGCCGAAAGCTTCATTACGTCAGCTCTGGTCAAACGATCTGGAATACAAACGGTTCCTTCGGATCGTACCATTTCTGTTACCGCAGTGGATGGAAGTTATATCCCAGAGGGTATTATATCCTTTCGTACTATTCCTCTCAAGATGAAGGTCGGAGTTCTCCATTCAGAAGAATCAGAATCAGAATCATCAGAATCAGAATCAGGTTTATTGGCCAGGTATACTTGCGTATACTAGGAATTTGTCTTCGGTTTGCTTTACAACAGCCAAGTAGGTAACAGATAAGCAGGTGGGGGGGGGGGTGAAGCAAAGTCACACAGATAGGTATACGGTAGGAACACAAGTGAGTTACATGTACGTCTAGTCAGTCAATGTTCAGGAGTTCAGCAGGCGGACCGCTTGGGGAAAGAAACTTTTGAGGCTTCTGGTGGTCCTGGCGGGGACGGCCCTGTAAAGCCTGCCTGAAGGAAGCAAGTTAAACATGCTGTGGCCGGGGTGTAGCTGGTCTTTTACTATCTTCATTGCCCGTTTTTTAGCTCTGGACAAGTACAGGTCCTGGACTGAGGGAAGGTCGACCCCGATGATCTTCTCTGCGGTTCTGACCACCTTTTGGAGCCTGCATCTGTCCCTCGCGCTGGCGGAGCTGTACCATACGAGTATCGAGGAGCACAGTACCGACTCCACAATCGCGGAGTAGAAGAGGAGCAGAAGCTTCTGTGGGATGTTGAATTTCCTTAGTTGCCTGAGAAAGAACAACCTCTGTTGCGCTTTCCCAACAGTGGTGTCAGCATTGGACCCCCATTTAAGGTCCCGGGAGATTGTGGTCCCTAGAAACTTGAAGGAGTCCACTAGCGATACCACACTGTCAGCAATCGTTAGCGGAGGTGCACTAGATGACTTCTTCCTGAAGTCCACTATCATCTCGACAGTTTTGAGGGGGTTGAGCTCGAGGTTGTTGTGGATGCACCACTGGGCCAGCCGGTCTACTTCCCGTCTATAGGCCGATTTGTCCCCATCCTTGATGAGGCCGATGACGGTGGTGTCATCGGCGAATTTGATGATCCTTACTGATTGCGCCTCTGAGGTACAGTCATTTGTGTACAGGGAGAAGAGCAGGGGTGAGAGGACACAGCCCTGAGGGGCCCCTGTACTAATGGACTGCGCTTGAGAGGTGAATTCCCCCGCTTTCACCACCTGTGTCCTATCTGTCAGGAAGTCTATTATCCAGGAACAGGTAGCTTCTGGGACCCCTAGGCGAAGTAATTTGGGGTGGAGGATGCTGGGGACGATTGTATTGAAGGCCGAGCTGAAATCGACAAACAGGACCCTCGCGTAGGTACCGGGAATGTCTAGGTGCTGTAGAATGTAGTGCAGGCCCAGGTTGACTGCATCCTCGACACACCGATTTGAGCGATAGGCGAACTGCAGGGGGTCCAGTTGGGGGCCAGTCACAGTTTTCAGGTGATTCAAAACCAGACGCTCAAACGTTTTCATGACCACAGACTGTTATGATTCCAGCACTCTGGTCAGAGGAGATCTTATGACAAGGACCGGAGCACTGGAACGGAATGCTGGGGAAGGAAGCAGGACAGGAAAATAGCCCCTGGCGCCCTAACTCTGTTGTCTCACCCGTGTTGTCAGAAATCCCCTGCGAGACTATGGTTTCTTGAGCCCTTGGCAGCCGCGTTTGAAGGGCGGATTATGTCTGCCCAACTTCGATGCCCCCCGGTCTTAATGAGAGACAAAGGGAAACCCGAGACAGGGTGATAACAAGAGGCCCTCTAACTAAACAACCAGGCCAGGGGCTAAGCAAACTCATAACTATAATATGTACGGAGAAACCGCCAAGGAAAAGGACAACCAAAATATCCACTTGTCCAATTCTCCTACCCGGCACCGCCGAGTACCAGAGAGGACTTGTGGAAGCGGAACCCTCCGCAAATGCTCCAAACACAAAATATAAAAGGTAAAGCGGCTGAGCCGCAACACACGGCAGAGCCGCAACTCACGAACACCACTGGATATAAAACGGTGATCAGTCAGGACTCCAGGGACGAGATGGTAACTCCCGAGTACAGGACTTCTGAGGACTGGAATGACCGGATACAGCAGGACTGGAAACAGACTCTCAGCAAACAAAGGCAGCATGCAGGAAGCTATTACCGGCGTCTGTGAGAAGCCCTGGGAGTGTACTTAACAGGGAGTCCTCCAATCAGCTGTTTAGAGGCTGATTGGACTAAATGCCGTGCAGCCGCCTTGCTGCACGGCCAGAGAACAGGTGAACGCATTAAATCCTAAAACCCAGCAACGGGGAACGCGGTCCGCCAGTGGCGTCCCCGTTGCTAGGGTCCGTGCGGCTTCAGCGCGCCCGGCGTCTAGCGTTGCTAGGGAGCCGGCGGCTGTACGTGCACGGCGTCCCTAGTTGCTAGGCGCCGGGTCGCGTGGACAAGCGGACCCCGGCGCCTAACAGTACCCCCCCCTTGAGGAGGGGTCAAGGAACCCCTAAAGCCAGGTTTCTGAGGAAATTCCCGAAAAAATGCCCTCTTGAGCCTCGGGGCATGAAGATCCTTATCCAGGACCCAAGACCTTTCCTCCGGACCATAGCCTCTCCGGTGAACCAGAAAATAAAGCCGGCCCCGGGACAATTTGGAATCGAGAACCTTCTCCACCAAGAACTCCTGTTGTCCCTGTACATCCACCGGAGATCTACCCTGAGAGATCCTCCGAGGAAATCTACTGGAAGAAACGTATTGTTTCAACAGGGAACAATGAAACGTATTTCCAATCCTGAGAGATCTTGGTAAACGTAACCGAAAGGCAACTGGGTTAACTCTTTTAATAATAAGAAATGGCCCAATAAATTTGGGTCCCAATCTAGCCGAGGATTGTCGAAGCCTGATGTTACGAGTCGACAACCATACCCTATCTCCCACCTTAAAAGTGCAAGGACGTCGGAGCCTGTCAGAAAATTTCTTCTCTCGAAAGGCCGCTTTTCTGAGAGCAAGGTGCACTTTTTTCCAAATGGCTCTGAGATGGGAGGTTAAGGTTAGCGAGGAGACTGAGGAATGATGAAAAAAAGAATTAGCTCTGGGGTGAAAACCAAAAACTGAAAAGAATGGAGACTCTTTAGTGGAGGAATGACAAGAATTATTGTAAGCAAACTCCGCCAACGGAAGAAACTCGGACCAATCATTCTGGAGTTTGGCAGAATACAAGCGCAAATACTGTTTCAATGATTGGTTAACTCGCTCGGTTTGCCCGTTGGATTGTGGGTGGTAACCGGATGTTAACGACAATTTCATCTGTAATGAGGCACAAAAACATTTCCAGAATTGTGGACCCCGATCAGAAACAATATCAGTAGGCAACCCATGAAGTCTGAAAACATGGTGGAGAAACAAAACTGCCAACCCTTGGGCAGAAGGCAATCGGGGGAGAGCAATAAAATGAGCCATCTTGCTAAAACGGTCCACTACCACCCATATGACTCGGAATCCGGCTGAAAGGGGAAGGTCAACCACAAAATCCATGGAAATATGGGACCATGGCCTGAGAGGAACATTTAAGGGCATAAGTTGCCCGATAGGCAAGGAACGGGGAACCTTATGCTGTGCACAAACCTGACATGAATAAACAAACTCCTTAACGTCTTTAGAAAGACCAGGCCACCATACTGAGCGAGAGACTAACTCCAAAGTCTTAGAGATTCCCGGATGCCCGGAAACTTTGTTATCATGGAATTCCGTTAAAACAGTAGCTCTCAAAAACTCAGGGACGTAAAGACGACCAGCAGGAGTATTTCCAGGAGCTTGGTGTTGAAGCTGTTTTAACTGGGTAAATAAATCTTGTGTGAGGCCTGCCCAGATGACCGAAGATGGAAGTATGGGAGTAACAGGACTGTTATTGTGAACCGGAAGAAAGCTGCGTGACAGGGCATCAGCCTTAGTATTCTTGGAACCAGGCCTGAAAGTGATTATAAATTTGAAACAAGTAAAAAATAAAGCCCAACGTGCCTGCCGGGCATTAAGCCGTTTAGCCGATTCGATGTATTGCAGGTTTTTATGGTCAGTCAATACTGAAATAGTATGTTTTGCTCCCTCCAGCCAATGCCTCCACTCCTCGAAAGCCCACTTTACCGCCAGTAGCTCCCGATTACCAACGTCATAGTTGGATTCAGCGGAGGAGAATTTCCTGGACATAAAGGCACAAGGATGTAACTCCAGAGACTCCGGATCCTTTTGAGAAAGGATAGCCCCCACTCCAACCTCCGAGGCATCAACCTCCACAACAAAGGGCAATTCCGGATTGGGATGTCTGAGGACTGGAGCCGAGACAAAGGCTTGTTTCAAGGCCCGGAAGGACAACGCAGCTTCACGCGACCAGTTGGTAGGATCCGCTCCTTTCTTTGTCAGAGCTACAATGGGAGCAACCAGGTCAGAAAAAGAATGAATGAACCTCCTATAATAATTCGCAAACCCTAAAAAGCGCTGAATTGCTTTTAAATTGGTGGGTTGCGCCCAACTAAGGATGGCCTGGAGCTTCTTTGGTTCCATGGAAAATCCCCGAGGGGAAATAATGTACCCTAAAAAAGATACTTCCGTGACATGAAACTCACACTTCTCCAGCTTGGCATATAAATGATTCTCACGTAACTTTTGAAGAACCAGACGCACCTGGGTAACTTGTTGTTCCATTGATTCAGAATAAATCAGGATGTCGTCTAAGTAAACGACCACGAATTTCCCTAGGAAGTCACGGAGCACATCGTTAATGAGGTCTTGAAAAACTGCTGGAGCATTAGACAAGCCGAACGGCATCACCAGGTACTCGTAGTGACCCGACTGAGTACTGATGGCCGTTTTCCACTCATCTCCAGATTTAATTCGGATGAGGTTGTACGCTCCTCTAAGGTCAATTTTAGAAAAAATAACAGCAGAACGTAACTGATCAAAGAGTACAGAAATCAATGGCAAAGGATAGGTGTTTTTAACTGAGATCTTATTCAGGGCTCTAAAATCAATGCAAGGTCTAAGCGAGCCATCCTTTTTCTCCACAAAGAAGAAGCCTGCACTTAAAGGAGATTTTGATGGTCTAATAAATCCTTTCTCAAGGCTCTCCTTTACATAATCATTCATAGCCGCAGTTTCTGGCCCGGATAATGCATATAATCTTCCCTTTGGCAATGCGGCACCAGGAATTAACTCAATAGCAAAATCATAAGGCCGATGGGGAGGCAGAATGTCCGCATTGCCTTTGGAGAAAACATCAGCAAACTCCTGGTATTCCACCGGAATGGGTTCTGGAATGATAGCTGCTACTCTGACTGGAAACGTGATACATTCCTTATCACAAAAAGTACCCCATTGTGAAATCTCCCCCGACCGCCAATCAATGGTGGGATTATGAATGGCCAGCCAAGGGTGACCCAGAACAACTGGAACTGCTGGGCAATGTGTAAGAAAGAACTCGATTTTCTCGGAATGTAGAGCTCCTACTGTAAGTAGTACAGGGGGTGTACGGAGAGAAATAATCCCATTAGACAGCGGACTCCCATCTAAGCCATGCATGGTGACACACCTTCCCAAAGGTAACTGAGGAATGCCTAAGGCCTTAGCCCAAGTTAAATCCATAAAGTTTCCTGCAGCTCCACTGTTAACAAAAGCCGACACAGAAGAACTGAGGCTGCCAAAGGAAACTTTAACTGGGACTAAAAGGGAGTTATTCGAGGAGATAAGCTGCAGACCTAGGTGAACCCCCTCACAATTCACCTGGTCAAAGCGTTTCCCGACTTGTTCGGACAATTACGAGCAAAATGTCCCTTACCCCCACAGTACAGACAAAGACCAGAATTTTGCCTTCTGGCTCTTTCTTCAGGAGACAGCCGGGAGAGACCCATCTGCATGGGCTCCTCTACGTCTTCAGGAATGGAATATACACACGGAGTTGACCTTACAGGTGCTCCTTTTTCAGCCCTCCGCTCTCTGAGATGACGATCAATCTTAATAGAAAGCTCCATGAGTTTATCGAGAGTCTCAGGAGCGGGGTACTGAAGGAGACTGTCTTTTATAGATTCTGATAAGCCGAGGCGAAACTGACTGCGCAGGGCTGGGTCATTCCAGCCACAGTCGTTCGACCAACGGCGAAACTCCGTACAATAAACCTCTGCAGGATTTCTACCCAGTCTGAGAGCGCGCAACTGACTTTCAGCGGACGCCTCTCTATCAGGGTCATCATACAAGAGCCCTAAAGACTCAAAAAAAGCGTCAACTGACAACAATGCCGGATCCTCTGCTCTTAAACCAAATGCCCAGGTCTGAGGATCCCCCTGGAGCAAAGAAATAAAAATCCCGACCCGCTGAGATTCAGTACCCGAGGAAGTCGGTCTTAAACGAAAATAAAGTTTACAGGATTCTTTAAAATTAAAAAACTCTTTTCTATCACCAGAAAAACGGTCAGGCAAATGCATCTTTGGTTCAGGGACTACCCTTGGGGAAGCTCGCAAAAGATCTTCCTGCGACTTCACCCGAAGAGAAAGATCCTGAACCATCTGAGTAAGTTCTTGAATCTGGCTGACTAAGAGCTGACCAGGATTTGGCCCTAAACCTGTTGGATTCATGAGGCCGATAAACTCTCACAAAACTGAATGAGAAAAAATTAAACCCCGTTTAATTTTAAGTTTTGGTTTGGCCGGTAATAATGTTATGATTCCAGCACTCTGGTCAGAGGAGATCTTATGACAAGGACCGGAGCACTGGAACGGAATGCTGGGGAAGGGAGCAGGACAGGAAAATAGCCCCTGGCGCCCTAACTCTGTTGTCTCACCCGTGTTGTCAGAAATCCCCTGCGAGACTATGGTTTCTTGAGCCCTTGGCAGCCGCGTTTGAAGGGCGGATTATGTCTGCCCAACTTCGATGCCCCCCGGTCTTAATGAGAGACAAAGGGAAACCCGAGACAGGGTGATAACAAGAGGCCCTCTAACTAAACAACCAGGCCAGGGGCTAAGCAAACTCAAAACTATAATATGTGCGGAGAAACCGCCAAGGAAAAGGACAACCAAAATATCCACTTGTCCAATTCTCCTACCCGGCACCGCCGAGTACCAGAGAGGACTTGTGGAAGCGGAACCCTCCGCAAATGCTCCAAACACAAAATATAAAAGGTAAAGCGGCTGAGCCGCAACACACGGCAGAGCCGCAACTCACGAACACCACTGGATATAAAACGGTGATAAGTCAGGACTCCAGGGACGAGATGATAACTCCCGAGTACAGGACTTCTGAGGACTGGAATGACCGGATACAGCAGGACTGGAAACAGACTCTCAGCAAACAAAGGCAGCATGCAGGTAGCTATTACCGGCGTCTGTGAGAAGCCCTGGGAGTGTACTTAACAGGGAGTCCTCCAATCAGCTGTTTAGAGGCTGATTGGACTAAATGCCGTGCAGCCGCCTTGCTGCACGGCCAGAGAACAGGTGAACGCATTAAATCCTAAAACCCAGCAACGGGGAACGCGGTCCGCCAGTGGCGTCCCCATTGCTAGGGTCCGTGCGGCTTCAGCGCGCCCGGCGTCTAGCGTTGCTAGGGAGCCGGCGGCTGTACGTGCACGGCGTCCCTAGTTGCTAGGCGCCGGGTCGCGTGGACAAGCGGACCCCGGCGCCTAACACAGACGTCAGTGCAATCGGCCTGTAGTTGTTCAGGTTCGTGATAGTGGGTTTCTTGGGGACCGGGACTATAGTAGACCTTTTGAGGCAGGAAGGGACTTTCTGTGGCTCCAGCGATTTATTGAAGATCTTGGTGAATATGGGGGCGAGCTGGCCCGCACATGCGCTTAGGGCAGATGGTGACACTCCGTCAGGACCCGGAGCTTTCCTGGTTTTGGCCCTTTTGAACAATGCCTCCACCTCTTCTTGGGTGACTTGCAGTGCCTGGGGTTGGCCGTCGGTGTTCGGGGCATCGTAGAGGTGATTGTTTGGGTTGCAGGGGACTTCTTTTGCGAACCTGCAATAAAAGTGGTTCAGTTCATCTGCAAGGTCTTGGTGCATGGCGGTGGACTTTGATGTTTTCCTATAGTTGGTTATGGATTGCATTCCTTTCCATACAGATACAGGGTCATTGGTGGAGAGATCGTTTGTCAGCTTGTCCGAGAACCGCTTTTTTGCTAGCCTGATTCCTTTAGTCAGAGAGTTCCTAGTACGGTTGTATAGTGCTCTGTCACCGCTGCTATAGGCCTCCTCTTTGGCTCGACGAAGTTGCCTGAGCTGGGCATTGAACCAGGGCTTGTTGTTGTTGTAAATGCGGTAAGTCTTGGTAGGCACACACATGTCCTCACAGTAGCTGATGTAGGATGTGACAGTGTCTGTCAAGTCATTGAGGTCGGTTGCCGAGGCATTCCGTGCAGTCAAAGCAGGCCTGGAGCTTCATCTTGGCCTCATTGGTCCATTTCTTAACAGGCTTAACTGCTCTCAGCTTCTGTGTATAGGTAGGGAGTAGATGGACGAGGCAGTGGTCAGATAGGCCGAGTGCAGCACGCGGGATAGACCGGAAGGCAGACTTGAGGGTAGTATAGCAGTGATCAAGGGTGCGCCCTTCTCTAGTGGGACATGTGACTTGTTGTTTGTACTTAGGTAGCTCCTTGCTCAGGTTAGTTCTGTTGAAGTCACCCAGTACTATAAGCAGAGAGTCTGGGTGTTTTTGTTCTATGTCGGATATACATACGGCCAGGTGGTGCAGGGCTTCGTTCGCACAGGCGAGGGGGGGGATGTACACTCCCACAAGGACAATTGAGGCAAATTCCCGGGGGGGAATAGAAGGGGTTGCAGTTGATACTCAGCATCTCCAGGTGAGGGCTGCATGATTTGCCTATGATCGTGACATTGGTGCACCATCCGTCGTTGATGTAGAAGCAGATGCCACCACCCTTCGTTTTTCCTGAGAGAACCTTGGAGCGATCGGCCCTGAAGAGACTAAAGCCCGGCAGAGACATCGGGTTGTCCGCAATATGGTCGTCCAGCCACGTCTCCGTAAAGCAGAGGACGGATGACCCTGTAATGCCTGACCCTGTGCTGCCCAGAAGGAGGGACAATTCGTCAAACTTGTTTGCCAGTGAGCGCACATTCGAAAGCAGGATCGCGGGAAGTGCAGACCGGTGCCCTCGCCGCCGCCACCTCACTAGGGCGCCTGCGCGACAGCCTCTCCTCTGAGTCCAGGTCCTTCTACTAGGGCCGACATGAGGGCCTCCATCATTCTCTTTCCGGGGCCGGTGATCCATTCGCCAGTCGCCACCTGGGCTGCGGGGGGCGCGGCCGCTCGGTCATCCACTTCAGTCTCCACAACGTCT
Source organism: Pseudophryne corroboree (assembly GCF_028390025.1). Lineage (NCBI taxonomy): Eukaryota > Metazoa > Chordata > Amphibia > Anura > Myobatrachidae > Pseudophryne > Pseudophryne corroboree. The sequence continues at coordinate 568,132,193 of NC_086444.1, forward strand.
GCATCCTTGCCACACAGGGCAGCAAGGGCAGCGAGGGCTGTAAGGGCCGCTGATCCGCCCGCCGACGGGCCCGAACGTGTGGTAAGCACCTCGGGAGCGCTCCAACTTAGGAGGGCTTCCCTGCTGTATTTGGTCACCGGTGGGGTAGACAAGGGCAAGGGAAAACAAGGGGAAACAGGTATTTTGGCTAAGCTGCGTAGCTCCGAGGCAGCCATCTGCGGCGCCATCTTAGACTGTGATCGCTATAATCGTTGTTGCTGTAACCTATTGCTGCTCCTTAATACAATGGGTATATTTGAAACAAGTGATACTGTAAATAAAATAACTTCTTTTTCTGTTGCTGATTTAGTCAAATCTAAAAGCAGCCTTGTGGAGAGGTGTTAGAATCCAATTCCTGTTGTGTAGGTGTGAAAGATCTCAGTGTGAGAGGCCTTTGAAGTAAATTTCTTGTGGGGGTAGTGGTAACATGTGTCCTTTGGAATGGCTCTTGCAAATTGAAGTGAGCAGTGACCCTTCAGTGATTCAGAGCCTGAATATACTGTATATTAGTTCATTAATGCAAGAAGTCAGTTATTTTTTGCTCAGAGAACAGAGGTGAATGATGTCTAAGTGAGGAAATCTCTTTCCTTGTAATTCCTAAAGCCTCTCATGAACTAATCCTAGGGTTTCCATGGTTAATCAGACACAATCCCCACATTGATTGGAAAACTATGTATGTTCTCTCTTGGGGACAAGACTGCTTTCAGAACTGTTTACCTTCTGTTCTTCCAACCCTTCCAGCCTTCCTGTGGAGTACCAATCTTTTCAAGATGTTTTCAGTAACCATGGGGCGGACACCTTGCCTCCGCATCGTACTTGGGATTGTCCCATTGAGCTAGTACCCGGTAAGACTCCTCCCCGAGGTCGAATTTACCCTCTCTCACTTCCCGAGACACAGGCCATGTCGGAGTATATACGGGAGAACTTGGAGAAAGGGTTCATCAGGTCTTCTACATCTCCGGCCGGAGCAGGGTTTTTCTTTGTCAAAAAGAAGGATGGGGGGTTGCGGCCCTGTATTGACTATAGAGGTCTCAATGACATAACAATTAAGAATAGATATCCGTTACCTCTGATTCCAGAACTGTACGACCGTGTTAAAGGAGCTACTGTATTTACTAAGTTGGACTCACGGGGGGCCTACAATCTTATACGTATTCGCCCAGGGGACGAATGGAAGACGGCATTTAATACCCGCGACGGCCATTACGAATACCTGGTAATGCCTTTTGGCCTATGTAACGCCCCAGCCGTCTTTCAAGAGTTCGTTAACGAAATCTTCAGAGATCTCCTCTATGACTGCTTGGTAGTGTATCTGGATGACATCCTCATTTTTTCTAGGGATCTGAAGACCCACCGGGAACAAGTCAAAGAAGTGTTAACTCGTTTACGAAGGAATCAGTTATTCTGTAAATTAGAGAAGTGCACCTTTGAAGTACCCACGATTCCATTCCTCGGTTACATTCTTTCTGGGCAGAGGTTACAGATGGACCCCACTAAAGTCCAGGCAATTCAGGATTGGGCACTTCCAGCTACCCTTAAAGGAATTCAACGTTTCCTGGGGTTTGCTAACTTCTACCGAAGATTCATTCAAAATTATTCTTCTGTCATAGCTCCTATAACCGCATTAACTAGGAAGGGAGCTGATCCTGCCAAGTGGTCTCCGGAGGCTTTGGAGGCTATTTCATCTTTAAAGGAGGCCTTCACGACTGCTCCAGTTCTTCGACAACCCGATCTCAGCCGTCCGTTCTTGGTGGAGGTTGATGCCTCTACTGTAGGAGTAGGAGCAGTATTATCCCAGCTTTTCGAGGACAAGAAGGTCCATCCTTGTGCGTTCTTCTCGCGAAGATTCTCCCCCGCTGAACAGAATTACGCTATTGGGGAACAGGAATTACTGGCAATTAAGTTGGCCTTTGAGGAGTGGAGGTATTTGTTGGAGGGAGCTCAGCATCCAATTTCGGTGACCACGGATCACAAGAACCTCCTGTATCTACAGTCAGCCCGATGTCTGAACCCACGCCAAGCAAGATGGGCACTCTTCTTTACCCATTTTAATTTTAAACTCAGTTACCGACCAGGTTCCCTCAACAAAAAGGCAGATGCATTATCTCGCTCCCTAAGTTCAGAAGAACCCTCTGACTGTTCAAAAGAGCAATTTATCCTGGAATCCACCTCTTTTTCTGCAACTAATACCTCTCCACTTCCTCCTCCAGGGAAGATCTTCGTTGCACCAAATCTTCGCAAAAAACTTCTTACGTTTCCTGGGGTTTGCTAACTTCTACCGAAGATTCATTCAAAATTATTCTTTTTTCTAGGGATCTGAAGACCCACCGGGAACAAGTCAAAGAAGTGTTAACTCGTTTACGAAGGAATCAGTTATTCTGTAAATTAGAGAAGTGCACCTTTGAAGTACCCACGATTCCATTCCTCGGTTACATTCTTTCTGGGCAGAGGTTACAGATGGACCCCACTAAAGTCCAGGCGATTCAGGATTGGGCACTTCCAGCTACCCTTAAAGGAATTCAACGTTTCCTGGGGTTTGCTAACTTCTACCGAAGATTCATTCAAAATTATTCTTCTGTCATAGGTCCTATAACCGCATTAACTAGGAAGGGAGCTGATCCTGCCAAGTGGTCTCCGGAGGCTTTGGAGGCTATTTTCATCTTTAAATCACTCCTCCTCCTTTATGTGCCATGCAGGCGGTCATAAGACACTTAAATTCATTCAGCGCTCCTACTGGTGGCCTCATCTCAGGACTGACGTTCAGGAATTCGTAGCTGCCTGTCCAAAATGTGCCCAGCACAAAAGTCCCAAAGGTCCACCAGCCGGGTTACTCCATCCTTTGCCGGTACTACTAAGACCATGGACGCATATTTCTATGGACTTTATTACAGATTTACCTATGTCTGGTGGGCGGAACACCGTATGGGTCATAGTTGACCGATTCTCTAAAATGGCACACTTTGTACCTCTGGCTAATCTTCCATCTGCATCCCAGTTGGCAAAATTGTTTATAGCAGAGATCTTTCGACTCCATGGTCTACCCCAGGAAATCGTGTCTGATAGAGGTCCTCAATTTGTGGCCAGGTTTTGGAGATCCCTATGTTCTGCTCTTGGCGTGAAATTAAACTTCTCCTCAGGATATCATCCTTAAACGGATGGTCAAACAGAGAGAGTGAACCAGGATCTGGAGACTTTTCTGCGTTTATTCATGTCCTCCTCACAGGACGACTGGCTGGACTTCCTCCCGTTCGCAGAATTTGCCCATAACAATCTTTATCACTCTGCCACAAAATCTTCTCCATTCTTCATTAATTATAGTTACCATCCAAGAGTTCCTGACTTCCAACTTCTGCCTACGCTCGAGGTTCCGGCCGCAGAGTCAACACTTTGTCAATTTACTGAAGCCTGGAAACAAGTTCACAAGACTTTGCTCAAGACATCCAAGAGATATAAGACCTATGCAGATCTGAAACGAAAAGCTGTACCAAGCCTTAAGGTAGGAGATCGGGTTTGGGTTTCCACACGTAACCTAAGAGTAAAGGTTCCTACAAAAAAGTTTGCTTCCAGATTTATTGGGCCTTACCCAATCGAAAGTGTGTTGAATCCTGTGGCTTACAAAGTGAAATTACCTCCGCAGTTAAGAATTCCTAATGCATTTCATATTACTCTCTTAAAACCACTGGTACTTAATCGGTTCAGAGCCGCTCTGCCTAAATCACCCAAGATCCAATCAGCACATGGAGATGAATTTGAGATTCACAAGATCCTCGATTCTCGCAGACGTTATTGTCGCATCCAGTACCTTGTTGATTGGAAGGGGTATGGGCCAGAGGAGAGATCTTGGGTAGATGCAGAGGATGTCCATGCTCCAAGACTTCTTCGGACATTTCATGCCAAGTTTCCAACTAAACCACATAGGTGTCCGGAGTCCACCCGCAAAGGGGGGGTACTGTCAGCGTCCGGAGTCTTACCGGTATGCTGGGGCCGCGGGGCTGGCTTCCTTGGGGTTGTGCGGGCGGCGGCAGAGGTGGGCTGCTGCGCCGGATCCGTGGGCAGCAGTAGCGGCGGTGAGGGGGTCCGCTCGTGGTGGCGGGACGCCACTACAGCGGGTCGCTCTTGCTGAACCGTTGCTTGGAGACCAGGGGCAGTGAGCAATGTGGCTTTGCAAAAAGGTCTGCATTACTGGGCGCCGCCATGTTGGAGACCAAGTTTTAAGCATAGTTCCTGTTTCCTGTTTCTTCCAGCCAATCCAGGGGAAACTCTCCCTTTAAAAGGGGGCTGGTTTAGGACAGGGATGCCAGTGCTTCAAGTTACAACCCTGTTGTAGGTGCTTTAGCCTGTGCTCCCAGGATTCCTGCTGTATCTTGGTTCCTCCTGATCCTGCTTGGTCGGTTCTTTGTTGCTGCTGCAGCTCTGCCGTTTCTAGCCTGCTACTGCCTGTGGAAGCGCTCCTGGAAAACCCGGTCCAGTAAGACTCTTTGGGCACAGTCGGCCCCGGGTCTCCTGCCTCGTCTTTCAAGCCACACTCCACAGATCTCCTTCACCAGCCACGCCTTTGTACCACTGACCACAGCCTGCAGATTATTATCTTCAAGCCTCGTTTCCAAACCACAGTCCACAGTCCTTGTCTCCAGCCACGTTTTCAACTACCATCCACAGTTCCACAGTTCATCATCTACAGTCTCGTCTTTCGAATCACAGTCTGCAGTTCTTCACCTCCAGCCACGTCTTTAACCATTGTGCTTCAGCCTCGGTTCTCTACCTCAGCCCTGTACATAATAAATACTTTCCATTGACTCTCAAACCTCGCCTACGTTCTTCATTGCTCCGTGTCCCATGCGAAGGAACTATATCCAGCCCCCTCATCTGGTTCATTCACAGCCTGCTACCTCCTCGGGCAAATCTCAGCTGCCGGATCCTCAAACCCTGCCAGACGTGACATAAGGGGCCAGCTGGTGCAATGTGTATAAGGGGCTACTTGGCACAATGTGTATACAGGGCTCACCCTTGCGCAACATGTATAAGGGGCTACCTGTCCCTGCTTTCAATGGGGAGGGGGGGTGTCAAAGGAAACGCTCGCCCTGGGCACCACAAGGTCTAGAACCAGCCCTGACTACATATACAGACTAGGAGTGGAGCACACTGACGCATATGCAGACTGGGAGGGGGCACACTGACGCATATACAGACTAGGAGGAAAGGGGGGTACTATAATGGGTAGCTATACAAACTGCCAGGTAGGTGAGGGGGCACACTAATGCAAGTAGTTTGAAGGACACACTCCTTTTCATTGGCCATGCTCCCTTTTTAGGCGCGCACAATTTCCCATACCCCCACTTCAAAATTCCCACTTCGATGACAACTGTATGTATGTGTGTATGGGTCTGTTGTTATGCTCCTCTATTAAATGGTTGAACGTAGGCACTATCTATGACCTTCATGGAGATAGCCACACCCATGGCACAGGCCACACCCCCTATTTAGACCACCCTCACCACAGCACTTGCCATACCTCCTGCCAATGCACACAATAAGCCCTTCATACATTTCAGCACCAGGCCCATGTGGACCTTAATCTGCCACTGCGTCTGTAAACTCTGAATATATCTGCCTCCTGCTTTTCCATTTAGCAGAAGCCCTGAGCGCAGTTGTTTGTCCCAAGATCTGTTAAGTAGTATAGAACCAGCAAAGAGATGTCACCACTTTAATATGTCATAATAAGGGTAAAGGGTTGTGAGTGAGAAGGCCAACCTCAAGCTACAGTTATATGTTTGCAGCTTGCCTGTAGTCCTCCCACTCCCAGGATTTTGGCCTTGGTGTAGGATGTATGGAGCATATGGAATGCAGGACCATATTATATATACATTTTCCATAGATGGTAGTGTAGCTTAAGTCCACCTGTTTATTACCCCATGTATGTGATATACTGGTGTTGGTCTGGCTATATATTACATATTAGATATGGCAGGGCAGAAATTAGGATTTCTGTCACCTGGGGCAAGCTGTGATTTGGCACACCCACTCCCCACCCCCAGATCTAAAGCATGCGGTGTCACTGGTGGACCTATACCTGGGAAACCCTTCCTTCTCTTGCCGGTCAGTGACAGGATGTTGCGAAAAATCCGATCGCACAGGCGTTCACAAGGAGATTGACAGGAAGAGGCTGTTCGTGGGTGGCAACTGACCGTTTTCAGGGAGTGTCCGGAAAAACGCAGGCATACCCAAGCGTTTTCAGGGAGGGTGTCTGACGTCAGCTCGGGCCCTGATCAGCCTCTTCTCATCGCACTGGATTTTTGAAGACTCTGGCAATGTGCTCCTGGCATGTGCAGGTCTCCAGGAACAAGACATCGAAGACGCAGTATCTGATCAACTGTGTGACATAGATATTGGAGTAACTCTCAGGTTACTCAGGATGGGCGGTGAAATCGACACTGCCCCATTTTCTGGAATGCTGCCTGTCATCGCCCCTGAATACCAGCAGCATGGAAATCATGCTGCGGCTTTTGGGGCACTGAGAGCGAGAGCTTAGACACAGATCTGCACAATGTGGTTACTGCGCATGTGCAGATCTTTAAACATCGGAAAATTGTGTAAATCATAAAAATTGCAGCCACCTCTGAATCAGCCATACAGTGCGTTTCCATTAAAATGAATGTTTTCAACTGCACTGACGCACATGGAACAAGAAGCATTACAAAAAAAAAAAATTTTTACAGTGGGACACAAGTTAAGCACATGTAAATACTTAGGTAGGTACTGCTTCATTTGGTGCAATGATGTTTATCTCCACATTATTGTTCATGTTTATTTATAGAGATACAGGCAAAGCCATAAAAAAGCCCAGTTCTGCTCTGAACTTGTGTTACAAACACATCTTCAATTCATAGTGTTAACATCAGTACTTACTTAGCTTAAGCATACCTTCCAACTGTCCCACGGGCCGCAGTGTCCCACAGTGTATGTAGGGAGAAGGGGGGGTGGGGGTTTGGGGGGGGGGGGTTGAGGGGCCCACAGCACCTATATACTGCACTTCCTTCTACAACAGCCTGTCAGTGACAGGCCGAGGCCCATGCCCCTCATCTGAAGAACTGGTAGATCAAATGCCACCACCGGCATAGATGGTTTTATCATTTTCCTATGATGGTGGCACAGTGGAAGGCTTCCCTAGCCCTCCTTGCAAAGCATACGCACAGTATGACTTCTCCATGCCCACTGGTGGTTTAAGGGGTGGACTTGCGTGGTGCTGTGGTCTGGTGGGTGCAGCCGCAGCCACTCTGCCAGCATATCTAGTTAATGCCGGCTACAGGGCACTGGGACCCAGCAACACTAGTACCAAGCGGCACTGTTCTGCTGCTGCCTGCACTGCCGCCATGTAGAGATAAGGGGATGAGTGGGTGGAGATAGAGGGAGGATGGAAACTAGAAAGGGAGGAATGAGCTTTTAGTTGTGTCTGGTCCCAGGGTATGGACCAGCTATTGAAAAGCAGAGCGATGACTGATATTCCAGGATGGCCAATAGAAGGGCCCATTGCAGCAACAAACCCAGGGCACCAATCAAAGGGCCTAATTCAGATCTGATCGCATAAGCACATTTGTTAGCTAATGGGCAAAACCATGTGCACTGCAGAATGGGGGGGGGGGCAGATATAACATGTTTATAGAGAGTTAGATTTGGGTGGGGTGTGTTCAAACTGAAATCTAAATTGCAGTGTAAAAATAAAGCAGCCAGTATTTACCCTGCACAGAAAAAAAAAAAAAACCACCCAAATCGAACTCACTCTGCACATGTTATGTCTGCCTCCCCTACAGTGCACATGGTTTTGCCCATTAGCTAACAAATTTGCTGCTTCGATCAGATCTGAATTAGGCCCTAAGAGTAGTAGACATGCTTGGCCCATTGATGGAAGTGCAAGATGCAATGCAAAAGTTTAATAACAGATTGATCGACCAATCAGTCTATCTACTGTATATTTGACACACATAACTGGTGTTCTCTGAAACTCACTGTTATTCTAGGTATGTATGTATTGTAAATGTATATTTTAGATCCCTTTATTCCCATCTCCCCCTGTATTCTTCCTGTCTCACCCTGTGTGCCTCCCATCACATCCTGTTCTTACCTGTTCCTCCCAGCTCTCCCTGTTCACTTGAGCAAACATTCGGCGTGGAGTTCAATGCAAGGCCAGAGGCGGATTGGCCATAAGGTTTACAGGGAAGATTCCCGGTGGGCCGACGCACCCGTGGGGCCTGTTTTGTTTGAGGACATGTGGTCCTTTTTATAGACATAATGAATAAGATGCAAAATAATTTGCATAGATGAAAATTACTGCCACTGTGATTGCAGATGATCTAGTGTATGCTCTGTCTGCCTGCTTGGCTGACATATAAGATTGAGTGAATAGTGACTGGGATACGGTTGGTGTAATAAGCAAGAAAATATATCTTTCTAACTATGATATAGTTTCCTAAATTCTGAAGGTGTATCATATAATGTGCTCATAATATTTAATTTTATTTCTTTTTAGCTTCCCCCTTGATGCTGGACATGTCCACTATCTGGAAAGTCTTGAGGGGAGGGTGCTGCTGCCATGGCCCATGGCTAGACCTTACACCTCTGGTGCTGCCCATGTGGGGCCACTAGTACAAATTTTTCCAGGGCCGCTTTTTGTTCCCAATCCGCCCCTGTGCACAGCCATAGCTTTTTTTCACCAGCCACTGTTGTGGAGGAGCCCACCTTTTCCCTTGTTCTTCCTCCTGTCTCCCTGCTGTCTACCTCCTATCTTCCCCTGTCTCCCACTGTTCTTCCTCCCATCTTCCATTGTTCTTCTCGCTGTTTCCCTCCCATCTAGTGCCTGTTCTTCCTCCCATCTCCCTTCTGAGCCTCCCATCTTTCCTGTCTTCCTCCCATCTTCTAAAGGACAAAAAAGAAAAGGGATTGTATTATTATACAACCCCTTTTCTTTTTGTCCTTCAGTATATGAATGGTTTTCATAGGTAGCACCCCCTGCAAAGAAAATATAAAATATTAATAATATACAGGGTGGATCTCTTCCAGTTGGTTCTTTGTAACCATATATCCATTAATCTATTAGTGTGCAGATATATTTGTTGTTTTTTTCCTGCCATCTTCCCTGTCTCCCTCCCATCTTCCACTGTTCTTCAGCTTTTCTCTCTCCTAACTATACCGTTCGTCCTCTTGACTCCCTCCCATCTTCCAATGTTTTTCCCCCATTTACCACCCATCCTAATAAAATGAGTATTGTAATATAATCATTAAAGCGCTGAGATTTTTCTGTCTCAAACACACACACAAACACTATATATATATATATATATATATATATACACAGCATTGGTCACACCCCCATATCAGTGGCCATACCCCACCATGCTGGTCACACCTCTTGCGGCAGCACGCAATAAGGCTTTCATAAATTTCAGCTCCAGGCCCATGAAGACCTTAATCTGGCACTGCAGCGGGTAAGCAGCAGGTGATAGATGCTGTGCGCATGCACACAGCATCTATTCACAGTGCACGGAGAGCATGGGGCAGCCCAGTCTCTCTGAGACAGTAAGGGGAAAGGGTATCTGCTTGGCGCAGCCAGAATTAATTTCTACAAGGCGACTCCAGCTAACCGCTATCAATTAACCAGAATGTGGGCTTTGAGGCATGTGTTAGACTGGGGCATGAAGAGCCCATGGGGGACATACCCAAGCTTAGAGGCTTGGCTAACCATTAACAAGTGCATGGTCTGTGCCCCTTGATAAATATATATAGTAGATACTGCTAGTGCATGCATGAAAAAGTACCAGATTAATAACAGCAATGCACAGTAGAAAATACACCATAGTCCTCTGCAGTATAATGTAACATATGCATAATGTATAATTCAAGTGCACAGTCTGGAACCAGATCCCTAGAGGAGCGGGTTGGTCCCCAGGCAGTGGGGTCAACCGTGTGTTTTCCCTGTGGGCCAGTTAGACCCTGTTTGCGGTTAACCCTTGCTGTGGGATATTATTGTTGCTGACCCCTTGCTGTGGCATATCATTCATTGTTGCTGACCTCTTGCTATGGGATATCATTTATTGCTGTTGACCCCTTGCTCTGTGAAATAGCTAGGTGACATTCCCCATTTAGCTAGTTAACATTCCCCTGCAGGATCCTACTCATGTCACAGTGCTGCCTGGACGGCTGAAGTAGAAGAGCACCATTATTATGAAAGTGGCGACAAGGCTGACTTAATTTTAGCTTTGAAGCTCAGATCCAAACACACCAAGAATCAGATCGTCTCCTTTAAGACTTGGCAGGCACCTCACTATACGACACTCAGGATAAAGCCAAGAGGTTCCAGGAATTCTAAGCCTCCCTCTACAATCTCTGCAGACAATCCCCTGCTCTACCACCTCTATAGAGGCAGTCCAAGATAATCTTTTCTCTTGTGGAATTCCTTGCCTACTGTATCTCCATCACAGCTGCTGTACTTGAAGAAGTCCATCACCATTGTGGAACTTAAGACTGCTATTGAATCTATTAAATCCTCAGCTGCCCCGTGCCCTAATGACTATACTGAAGAAGAAGCTCCACTCTGCCCCCTTTTCTATACTCAAGTAATGGACCGTGGAAGGTTTCTATAGTCTACTGCATACTGTGATTACCTTCTTAATGAGTGTATAAATTCATGTTCATTGTGGAACCCTTCTTTGTCCAATGCTCACATGAAGATCCAAGGACAACAGCAACTGAGCAACACCATGTGGAGTAATCTACTAGCTTAAAGCAGCACTAGCAGGTTGGGTGAGAAATTAGTTGTCAAATGATGCACTGGGAAGGGTGAATTTTTCCCCATGTAACGAAGACTGTGGGTCCTAAAAACAGTATCCGATCTCTAGGTCGACCACACTTGGGTTGAAAATGTGTAGGTCGACATGGTTTCTAGGTCGACATGACAAAAGGTTTTCACTTTTTTATTTTCATTTTTTGAACTTTTTCATACTTTATGATCCATGTGGACTCCAGCTGGGAACAGTAACCTGTAATCGAAGCGAGCCATGCGAGGGGACACAGCGCACTAATTGGGGTTCTTAGTCACTGTATGGAGAAAACGACACCAAAAAAAGTGAATGTGTTCTATGTTTGAAGAGTGGTGCCCTAAGTTTATACAAACATTTTCTTCTTACTGTCTCCTATACTCCTTGGTCTTTACGTGATTCATTCAGGTGATAAAACAATAGTTATGGTAGACTTACCTTTGTTAACTCACTTTCTTCGAGGTTCATAGGGTCCAGAGGAAGTACATCAGGAATTGTAGGTGGTGGATGAGAGTCCGGGCACCAAACAGTTAAGCTTTCTGGTCCCAGAATGCTCGGCTCCTCTTCCCTATAACCCTGTCTCCATGCTCAGGCAGGTCAGTTTTGTTAACAAGCCCAAAGCAGGAAGTGGATAGGAGAGAAGAAAGATATTGTACACATGGGAACACATTCTCACAGACAGTAGAGAGGAACCAGTGACTAATGCCAAAAAAACCCAGAGAGACCAGGTGCGTCAAGGTGGGTGCCCTGTGTACCCTATGAGCCTTGAAGAGAGAGAGAGAGTTAACAAAGGTAAGTCTACCATAACTCTCAATTTTTTCTTCAGGATTCACAGGGAGAACATCAGTATACTCAGAGGATAACAAAATCCTGCCTCCAAGGAATGCATCCTGGGATGCAAAGGTAGCAAATGAGTAGAATTTTAGAAACATATGAATGGAAGACCATGTAGCAGCCTTACATAATTGCATCAGGAGATGCCCCACGGTGTGCCGCCCATGAGGGACCTACAGATCTGGTAGAATAGACAGTAATTGACGCTGGGACAGGCAAATCAATTTGATTGTATGCTTGTACAATAACAATTCTAATCCATCTGGCCAGCGCCTGTTAACTGGCCAGCCAAGCTTGTGAAATCTATAAAGTATGAATAAAGAGTCGAATCTTCTGTTAGAACTGGTTCGGTCTATGTAGATCTTTTGCTGAAAGATCTGGTGAGACAAATGCCGGGACTATAATTTCCTGATTAAGTGGAACCTAGAAAACACTTTAGGAAGATAACCATGCCTAGTCCGTAGTACAGCCCTGTCATGATGAAAAATCAGGAAAGGTGCATGACAGGAGAGAGCTCCTAAGTCCAGCACCCTCCTGGCAGAGGCAAAAGCCAGCAAAAATAATGTCTTAGCCGTCAACCATTTGCGGTCCACTGACTGTAAAGGTTCAAAAGGGGACTCTTGAAGTGCCTCTAATACTACAGAGAGATCCCATGGGGCTACCGGGGGTACATATTGAGGTTGTACACTTATGACACCTTGAAAAAAAATTACATATATTCGGTAGTGTAGCAATTTTTCTCTGAAACCATACTAATAAGGCAGTACTTCCAGAGAAGCAAGGCATAAACCTAGATTCAAACCTCTTTGAAGAAAAGCAAGTTTTCTTCATACTTTAAATATATTTGTATGGTAGCACATAAAAACGCACCATGTGAAATAAGTATACCATACTCTATAATATATACTGTACGTGCTGAAGCAGGCTTGCGTGCCTTAAGCATCGTTTAAATTATGGAGGTTGAAAATCCTTTTGCTCTTATACAATGGTTGATTCAAGAGCCACGCCATCAAAGCCAGATGGTTCAGGTCCAGATGTAGACATGGCCCTTAAAATAGAAGGTCCCGTCGCTGAGGAAGTTGAAGGGGTTGCTCTACTGAGAGGCTCTGTAGGTCGGAGAACCAGTGCCGTCTGGGCCATGCTGGGGCTATCAGAATGAAGTTTCCTCATTTTTGTTTGAATTTCCTTATTACCTTTGGTAGAAGGGATATTGGGGGAAATATGTGTTACGAGTTGAGTACCTGGAACTCTGGAAACCGGGTGGCAACTGGGGTGTTCCAGTACTCATGTGTGGAGCTGCAACTGAAAACGGATAATCGCAGCTACATCTACTCTAGCCACTGACTCTGTTATTACTCCCAATAGTCGATTGGCGCCTGCAGAGCTAGGCTTCACCTTTAGCAGCTGCGTTTGAATGGCCGAATTAGGTCTGCCCAGACTCCGATGCCCCCAGGTCTTACGAGATTACACGGCACCAACCGAAACTGAGAGTGAATAAGAGGAAAACTAAGACTAATGTGACTACAAGCGGGTAAGAATACAGAAAAAAAAACAATAAACAAATTATGTGCGGCGCTGCCGCCCAGCCAAAACATAGCTACTAAGACAGGCGCCCGAACCGCAGAATGCAACCCCGTCACTACTCAAGGAATACAACTAAAGGATTGCGGCCAAGCCACATAATGTGACACCGTTGCAAATAAGAAACAAAAGCTGTAAGGAAACCACCGCAGAAACCAAACTGAAAGAGAAATAAAAGATGTGACTTCTGTCACCACATGCGGCAGAGCCGCTAAACTCACGGTACCACAAGAGGTGTATGTAAGGACAGCCGGGATTCTGAGGTGTTCAGGAATCAGGCAAATACCACTGGAAGCAGATATGTAGGTGAGCTGGACACGATCCTCCTGACTGGATGCGGGGAACAGGAACACCAGGAATCTCAAACTGGAACAAGGGACTAACCAGAGGCTGGCAGACTGGCTCACAGGAAGCTATCACTGGCGGGGCTGTACTATCCTGGCCCTCCTTATAAAGGCCCTGCCAAACAATAACGTGAGGACCAGGAAGCCCAGCACCCCGGGCCCTGATTCATACAGCTGACCCTTCGCACGCTAAGCGCGGTGTCCCGGCTGCTTAGTAACAGCCGGGACTGAACTGCAGAGCGGCCACCTGGCGTCTCTGGTCGCCAGACAACCAGCCGGACCAGGGCGCCCAGCGGCGGAAGTGACGCGCCGGCCCCGTCACCTAGCAACGGCCGGGAGCTGGCATGTCCTGTCACCACTGCGGCGGTTGACAATATGTTTGGTAGATGAAATGTTCATTGTACCGCTAGAGCATCCTCAAATTCCGCTTGCGGATCATGTGTCCTGGATCTGTATACTGGGGCTCTGTGGTTATGACATGATGCCATCAGATCCACGTCTGATCTGCCCCACCTGTCCACTAGTAGTTGGAACACTTCTGGGTGGAGAGCCCATTCACCCGTGTGCACATCCTGATGACTGAGGAAGTCTGCTTCTTATTTGAGGAGGCCTGGTATGAACACTGCTGATATGGCCCGAAGTTTTTTGGCTACCTCTTGCATCGACCTTTTGCTGAGAGTGCCACCTTGGTGATTGATATATGCCACTGTTGTGGCGTTGTTGGATTGAACTTGCACAGGCCTGCCTTGGAGAATATTGCATGCCAGTGCCCATAGAAGTATTTTTGACACTTCTCACATAAAGGCCCTTCTTTTTGTCCCTCCCTGTCGATTGATGTATGCCACTGCCATAGCGTTGTCCGACTGAACCTGGATCGCCTGCTCCCTGAGTAGAGGGGAGGCCTGAATCAGAGCATTGTAGATAGCTTGAAGTTCCAGAATGTTGATCGGAAGTATGGCCTCTTGGGCTGACCACCTGCCCTGGAACTGCGCGCCAGGGTGACAGCTCCCCATCCACTCATACTCGCATCTGTCGTGAGGAGGATCCAATCCTGAATCCCGAAACGTCGACCTTCCAGCGGGTTGGAAGAATAACCACCACAGGAGTGAAATCCTAGCCCGGGGTGACAGTTGAATCATCCAGTGCATCTGAAGATGTGAACCAGACCACTTGTTCAGGATGTCAAATTGGAAGGATCTGGCATGGAACCCTCCAAACTGTATTGCCTCGTACGAGGCTACCATTTTCCCCAACAATTTTATGCAAAGATGAATGGAAACTCGAGCAGGTAGGAGAACCATGCGAACCATCTCTTGAAGTGTTCTCACCATGTCCCCTGGGAGGAACACTTTCTGAGCTACAGTATCCAGTATCATACCCAGAAACAGTAGCCTTTGAGACGGTTCCAGTTGAGACTTCTATAGATTGAGGATCCACCCGTGGTGAGACAGAAGTTGGATAGTGCGATCTATATGGAGCAGTAGAAGCTCCCTGGAACTTGCTTTTATCAGGAGATCATCCAGGTAAGGGACAATGCTGACCCCCTGGAGTCTGAGCTGGAACATCATTTCCGCCATCACCTCCATGAACACCCTCGGAGCTGTAGACAGGCCGAAGGGCAACGCCTGAAACTGGTAGTGATCGTTCAGTAGGGTGAACCGCAGATAGGCTTGATGAGGAGGCCAAATTGGGATATGTAAGTAAGTGTCCTTGATATCCAGGGACACAAGGAATTCCTGTTGTTCCAGGCTCGCGATCACCGCTCTGAAGATTCCATCTTGAATTTGAAAACCTTCAGGTAAGGATCAAGGACTTCAGATTCAAAATGGGTCTCACAGACCCGTCTGGTTTTGGTATTATGAACAGACTGCAGTAGTAACCTTGTCCTTGCTGTAGCAGGGGTACTGGAGCAATGACTTGATACTGGACCAACTTGTAGTTGGCCAGTAGTAGCGTAACATGCATATCTTCCAAAACTGTCAAGCCTGATTTGAAAAATCGTTGGAGAGGAGCACCGTCGAACTCCAGCTTGTAACCCTGAGACATAAGGTCCCTTACCCAGGCATCTTGGCAGAAACCATCCCAGACGTAGCTGTAGTGACGTAACCAAGCTCCTACCATGAGATCCCCTCGGGGTGGGTGGGCACCGTCATGCCGAAGTCTTTGTGGAAGCTGAACTGGTGCTCTGTTCCTGAGAGTCAGCAACGGCTGGTTTCTTAGGCTTACCTCTGGAGCCTCTAGCTGCATTGGAGGCACCCCGGGCCCTAGATCGAAATCTGGAGGACCGAAAGGACTGAATAGACAGTCCCGGGTAGGTAGGCGGAGCCCATGAGGAAGAAACGTAGATTTCCCAGTAGTAGCTTTGGAGATCCATGCATCCAATTCAGCTACAAAGAGCCATTCACCTCTGAAGGGAAGAGATTCCACATTATGTTTGGAGTCAGCGTCTGCCATCCACTGACGCAACCATATGGCTCTGCGTGCAGACACAGCCATAGCAGTGGTTCTAGAATTTATATTGCCAATCTCTTTAAGGGAGTCACAGAGGACTCTTGCCATGTCCTGAATGTGTTTTAAGAAAGTTACAGCAGTAACCAAGGTCATATCACCTGAAAGACCCTCTTGAATCTGAGTAGCCCATGTATGAATGGCATGTGTCATCCAGCAACCAGCAATGACCGGTCTTTGAGCTACACCTGCAGCAGTGTAGATAGATTTCAGAGTGGTCTCAATTTTCCTATCCCCCAGGTCCTTTACTGTAAAAGAGCCCGGAGCAGGGAGCACCGCCTTTTTAGAAAGCCGAGAGACTGAGACGTCTACAGCTGGAGATTCTTCCCAGAATTTCCTGCCTTCAGGGGCAAATGCGAAGGTATTTTAAAACCTTTTGGACACCTGATATTTTCTATCTGGATTTTTCCAGACTAATTTAATTAAATCATCCAATTTCTTGGAGTCAGGAAAAGTGACTGTCCGTTTGTCTTGAGGGAGGAAAAATTACTGCTGATTAGTAGCGTCCTTCAGGGGGAGCTTTAACACATCTCGTATGGCCAATATGAGGGGTTCGATACCCTGTGTAGGATGGGATCCCACTAATGGGATACCCATCATCCCCATGCACCTGTACATCATCATCATCAGAATCTGATAGGATTGCAGGTAAAGCAAGTTTTTGTGCACCTGTAGTAGACAGCGGGGGATGGGAAGCATCAGCCTTGGCAGTTAGGCTAGCTACTGCTTGTTGCAGTGCTTGTGTTTTATTGGCATTGGCAGTGAGCTGAGATGACATATCCGACATCATAGTTTCTATAGCCACCAGCCAGGAAGGCTTCGGACTCTCCCCCATGTTGTTATCAGCATTTTGTGACGACTGACTACACTGCTCACAGGATATGGAGCATTACATACAGATATGTATCTGGCACTACATACATTGCATGACTTCTGTTTCACCATAATGAAAGACAGAAACAATACACATACAACACAGACTAAATACAATACAAGCCTGCCCTAGTGCATGTGAGAGGAGACACAGAAGAGAGGAAACCAGTGCACCCAATGCTGTACAGCCCCAGTGAGACTGTCAGCGTTTTATGTAGTAATATAACAGTTATACTGCTGTACAGAAAATCCCCCAGAGGAATAGCGCTAATAGCAGCTCTCCCCCTCTACACCCGCTACCAGTGATCCTGTGACCATTTAGAGGAGCTGTGTGAGGCTGCTGCTGCTGCTTATGCAGAGGAAGGCGCCAAAATGCAGCTGAGCCCACTCTGATGTAGCTCCGCCCCCCGCTATGCTGCCGGAGCTACTAATAAGTTGTATACTGGCTATGTCTCCACAGGCTGTGTAGCCTCACATAAATGCTTGGTACAATACACCTCCCGCCAGTCTTGAAGGGGCACTCGCCCCTTGGTACAATACACCTCCCGCCAGTCTCGAAGGGGCACGAAGGTGCACTCGCGGGTCCCCCCCAGGAGGGACCCGTACACCTCACCCACGCTTCTGCCGCACAATGAACTAGGGGTCCCCCCTAGTGGGGCCCCCTGTTTGTACTCACCATGACAATCACCTTCAGGCTCTGTTAGGGGTGTGCGGCAAGCTACAGCTGCGACAGCTAAGGTGCAGTGCCCCGCTGAACAAACAGCCCCTCAGGACGTTGGTCCTGCAGCGGAGAAGTGGCTCTGCACCTCATGAGGCCGGTGACCGTCTCCACCCCTAACTCCCACGGCGCAGATATACTGTTGCCCAAACAGCATAACTGTCACAACTGAGGGCTGGTGCTGACCTGGGGAAGCCTCAATTGTAGGGGCTGAGGTGTACATGAATCTTTAGCACAGATGCCCGAAGGCGTGACCAAGACAACTTTGTAAAAGTTTGAAAAGTTTATTAAACACAGTTCCCTATGTACATTGACAGTTCACGAAAGACAGTGGTACTCAGTAATATGGAATTGAAGCATGATATTAGCAATATATGGTCTTGGAAGACCTGGAGATGATAAGTCCAGATAAACAGCTAACTGCTGTATAGATGGTATGCGTGGGAAATGTTCAGCAAATGACACGCAGGAAGCTGAAGATGCTGATGAAGTGCTAAATAAGGTGAACACTTGTGAACTGCCAGGAAATGCCGGATAGAACCGACACAGGTGGTGAGCTGTGAAATGGTGTCAGATACCAGTTTAATGGAAGGTCAGATGCAGAAACACTGGTGATGCTAGAGATCGATTACAGAGCACCGATGGTGACTAGAGATCGATGTTAGAACACCGATGGTGACTTGAGATCGATGATGGAACATCGAGGGTGACTTGAGATCGATGATGGAACACCGATGGTGACTTGAAATTGATGGTAGAACACCGATGGTGATTTAGGATCGATGACGGAACACAGATGATGACTTGGTATCGATAATGGAACACCGATGATGACTTGGGATCGATGACGGAACACCGATGGTTACTGGAGATCGATGGCGGAGCACTGATGGTAACTGGAGATCGATGGCGGAACACCGATGGTGACTGGCAGGGCAGAGCACCGCTGGAAGCCGGTGTCAGGTAACTGCCGGTCACAGGATGCAATGCTGGGACACTGCAGAGTCAGGCTGCACCGCAAGGTGGTAGCTGGTGCGAGTCTCTAGCAGAGCTGTACACAGGAGCTGGAATCCCTGGAGCAATAGCAGAACAACCACAAGCAGGAGAGACTTGTATCACCTGGTTTGACAACCAAAGCACTGACCCCTAAGCAGCCTTAATGCAGGATATTTATCCCAGCTGGGAGGCAGGTATTGGCTGGGTAATTAAGCAGAGTCCAGAGTGCAGCTGCTGAAATATTAGGCAGAGACCAGAGTGCAGCTGATATGCTGAAAAGTAACATGTGATGTAAAAAAACATGACTGCGCCCATGTTTGAATTTGGAGGGAAAGACTGTTTGTAACTTGCATGTGAGTTTTAACCATGAAGCTGCCAGAATCACAATGAAGAGACTTGAGGCAATCGGATGCAGTGTACTGCATGCAGACAGCGCAGATGGAATCCAGGCTTGGAATGCTGGGACAGTCTCAGGAGGCATTTGGAAGGTAAATACAGATGAGAAATTACCTGGATCGTGACAATAACGAAATAATTAGAAGTTTAAATGAAATTCAAGAAAAACTCTGGAGCTTGCAGAGTGTGCATCCTCTGCTGAGGGCACTTTTTTTCTAAACTTCCTGTGGGAGGGGGCATGGAGGAGAGGAGCCAGCACACCCAGCTGAAGAAATTTAAAGTGCACTGGCTCCTTTGGACCCATCTATACCCTATTGTACTAATCTGTACCCAATATCCCTTATGGATGCTAGAGATAATAGGATTTTAATTACATACCGGTAAATCCTTTTCTCGTAGTCCGTAGAGGATGCTGGGGTCCACATTAGTACCATGGGGTATAGACGGGTCCACTATGAGCCATGGGCACTTTAAGAGTTTAATAGTGTGGGCTGGCTCCTCCCTCTATGCCCCTCCTACCAGACTCGTTCTAGAAACTGTGCCCGAGGAGACGAACATACTTCGAGAGAAGGAAATACACAGATAGTGGTGAGATTCACACCAGCTCACACATAACAAGGCAAACCAGGCCAATTAGCCTGAACAACCTCAGCAACAGCTGAAAAACAGTACTTAATCAAGTAATAACACAGTACTAAACCAAGTAACAAGGCAGTACTGAGCCAAGTAACAACTGCAGGAAAACAAAGCGCTGGGCGGGCGGCCAGCATCGTCTACGGACTGCGAGAAAAGGATTTAGCGGTAGGTAATTAAAATCCTATTTTCTCTTATGTCTTAGAGGATGCTGGGGTCCACATTAGTACCATGGGGATGTACTAAAGCTCCCAGTATGGCAGGGAGAGCGCTGAGGCTCCTTCAGAACCGATTGAGCAAACTTTAGGTCCTCAGAGGCCACAGTATCGAACTTGTAGAACCTAGCCAACGTGTTTGACCCAGACCAAGTTGCTGCTCTGCAAAGTTGTAAAGCCGAGACACCCCGGGCAGCGGCCCAGGAAGACCCCACCTTACGAGTAGAGTGAGCCTTAACAGATTTTGGACACGGCAAGCCTGCCGTAGAATAAGCATGCTGGATAGTGCACCTGATCCAGCGATAAATCGTCTGCTTAGAAGCAGGACACCCAATCTTATTGGGGTTATAAAGGACAAACAAAGATTCCGACTTTCTGTGATGAGAAGTTCTCTTCACATAAATCTTCAAAGCCCTCACAACATCCAAGGACATTGAGGCAATTGAGGCGTCAGTAGCCACTGGTACCACAATAGGTTGGTTGATATGAAAAGCCGACACAACCTTCGGAAATTGCTGACGCATCCTGAGCTCAGCTCTATCTTCATGGAAAATTAAGTAGTGGATTTTGCAGGACAAAGCCCCCAATTCAGACACACGCCTAGCAGAAGCTAATGCCAACAGTGTGACCACCTTCCAAGTGAGAAACTTGACCTCAACCTCCTGTAAAGACTCGAACCAATCTGATTGCAGGAACTGCAACACCACAGTAAGATCCCAAGGTGCCGTAGGAGGCACAAAGGGAGGCTGGATGTGCAGCACCCCTTTCAAGAAAGTCTGAACCTCAGGGAGTGAAGCCAACTGTTTCTGGAAGAAAATGTACAAGGCCGAAATCTGGACTTTTATGGAGCCCAAACGTAGTCCCACATCCACACCTGCTTGCAGGAAGAGGAGAAACAGCCCAAGTTGAAACTCCACCGTATGAAACTTCTTGGATTCACACCAAGACACATACTTTTTCCAAATGCGATGGTAATGTTTAGACATTACTCTTATTCTAGCCTGTATCAGGGTAGGAATAACCTTTTTCTGAATGCCTTTCGAGCTAAAATCTGGCGTTCAACCTCCATGCCGTCAAACGTAGCCATGGTAAGTCTTGATAAGCAAACGGCCCCTGTTGCAGAAGGTCCTGTCGAAGAGGAAGAGACCTCGGATCTTCCAGCAGTAAATCCAGAAGATCCGCGTACCAAGCCCTTCTTGGCCAGTCCGGAGCAATGAGGATCGCCTGAACTCTTATTCTTTTGATTATTTTGAGAATCCTTGGGATAAGTGGAAGTGGAGGGAACACATACACTGACTTGTACACCCACGGAGTTACCAGGGCATCCACCGCCACTGCCTGTGGGTCCCTCGACCTGGAACAATACCTCTGAAGCTTCTTGTTGAAGCGTGAGGCCATCATATCTATTTGAGGTACGCCCCAAAGACTTGTCACTTCTGCAAACACCTCTGGGTGGAGGCCCCACTCTTCCGGATGGAGATTGTGTCTGCTGAGGATGTCCGCTTCCAGGTTGTCCACTCCCTGAATGAAGATAGCTGACAGCGCTACCGTGTGCTTTTCCGCCCAGAGGATGATTCTTGTTACCTCTGACATTGCAGCTCTGCTCTTCATTACGTCTTGTCGGTTTATGTAGGCCACTGTCGTTACATTGTCCGATTGAACTTGAATGGCCCGATCTTTTAGAAGATGAGCCGCCTGTAGAAGACCATTGTACATGGCTCTTAGTTCCAGAATGTTTATCGGAAGGCTGGATTCCAGACTTGACCACCTTTATTGGAAGTTTTCCCCCTGGGTGACTGCTCCCCAACCTCTGAGACTTGCATCCGTGTTTAGAAGGATCCAAATCTGAATCCCGAACCTGCGGCCCTCCGGTAGGTGAGAAGTTTGCAGCCAGTCGTTTGACAGTCGTATCCTTTGGTGCATGTGAAGATGAGACCCTGACCATTTGTCCAGGAGATCCAGCTTGAAAGATCGTGCATGAAATCTTCCGTACTGTAGAACCTCGTAGGAGCCTACCATCTTCCCCAGAAGGCGAAAGCACTGATGAACCGATACTCGGGCTGGCTTCAGGACATCCCGTACCATTGATTGAATCACCAATGCTTTCTCCACTGGCAGAAACACCCTCTGCACATCCATGTCGTGAATCATCCCCAGGAAGGACAGTCTTCTCGTCAACACCAAATGTGACTTTGGAAGATTCAGGATCCAACCATGATCCCGGAGCAGTCGAGTTGTGAGTGCAATGGACCACAACAACTTCTCCCTGGACGATGCTTTTATCAGCAGATCGTCCAGATATGGAATTATGTTCACAGCCTGCTTGCGGAGTAGAAGCATCATCTCTGCCATTACCTTGGTGAACACCCTTGGTGCTGTGGATAGACCGAATGGCAGCACCTGGAACTGATAGTGACAGTCCAACAGCACAAACATGAGATAAGCCTGGTGTGGCGGCCAAATTGGAATGTGAAGGTACGCATCTTTTATATCTAAGGACACCAGGAATTCCCCCTCCATCAGACCTGAGATCACCGCTCTCAGAGACTCCATTTTGAACTTGAATTTCCTCAAATATGGATTTAACGATTTGAGGTTCAATATTGGTCTGACTGAACCGTCCGGTTTCGGCACCACAAAAAGGTTTGAGTAGTAACCCTTGTTTTCCAGGTGAGACGGAACTGGAACAATGACATTTGTCCTTTCCAATTTTTGAATGGCTTGTAAGATAGCCCTTTCTGTCAGCCAAGCTGGTAAGCCTGATTTGAAAAATCTGTGAGGTGTGAGCTCTTGAAACTCCAGTCTGTACCCCTGAGATACAATATCTTGAACCCAGGGTCCAGGCCTGAGGACACCCAAACCTGAATGAAATTTCGTAGACGTGCTACCACCTGCCCGACATCCAGGCTGGGAGGTCTACCGTCATGCTGAGGATTTTGAAGAAACAGAACCTGGCTTCTGTTCCTGGGAACCTGCCAGTGCAGGTTTTCTGTATTTTCCCCGACCACCTCTGAAGAAGGTAGAAGGGGACTTGGATTTCTTAACCTTTGTGGTATGAAAGGACTGCATTGTAGACGCAGAGAAGGATTTCTTTGGCGTCGGAGGGAAGAAAGGTTGACTTACCCGCGGTTGCCGTGTAGATCCACGCATCCAAAGCTTCCCCAAATAGAGCCTGACCTGTGAAGGGTAGGTTCTCCTCACTCTTCTTGGATTCCGCATCCGTAGACCATTGGCGCAGCCAGAGCCCCCTGCGTGCTGAGACAGCCATTCAAGACGTCTGTGCAGTCAGATTACCAAGGTCCTTCATGGCCTCCACCATGAAACCCGCAGAAACCTGTATGTGACATAAAAACATTTCAATTTCACTTCTATCCATAGTATCTAAATCCTCTAGTAACGTGCCTGACCACTTTACTATGGCTTTAGAAATCCATGCACAAGCAATAGTGGGCCGAAGCGCCACGCCTGAAGCAGTGTATATGGATTTGATAGTAGTCTCAATCTTGCGGACTGCCGGTGCTTTCAAAGCGGAAGACCCAGGGACAGGTAAAACTACCTTTTTAGACAATCTAGAAACCTATCTACCAATCTAGAAACAATCTACCTTTTTAGACAATCTAGAAACAGAAGCGTCTACTATAGGAGGGTTTTCCCACTTTTTCCTATCCTCTTCAGGGAAAGGAAAAGCAACCAGAACTTTCTTTTGGGATCTGGAATTTTTTTCTCTGTGTTTTCCCAGGATTTTTCAAATATTGCATTCAATTCCCTAGTCGCAGGAAAGGTAAAGTAGACTTTCTTATTGTCTTTAAAGAAAGCCTCCTTGACCTGTTCAGGTACCTTGTCAGTAATGTGTAAAACATCCCAAATAGCCTCAATCATTAGCTGCACCCCTTTAGCAAGGGATGCCTCCCCCCTCAGTATGTCCCCATCACCGTCACCCGTATCGGAGTCGGTATCCGTGTTGACTTGCATTACCTGGGCAAGAGCACGCTTTTGGGGGCATATACCAGGGCACTTAGATGAGGTAGTGGGAGATGAATACGACAAAACCTCCACATATTTGTTTTAAAACCTGTGTTTCAGTCTCATAATGAGTTATCCTATATGAAATCTGGGATATCATACCCTTAATAGAAGCCACCCACTTGGGTTTGGGTTCAGAGGGCTGAGACAGTGTATTGCATTCCTGAGTACATGGAATAGACTATTCTGGAGAAGATACATACTCTGCAGCACAAGATACAGAGTCCCTAGCCATGGTAATGTGAGATATGTAGCATACACACACACACAGGAAAATGTCAAACACAGTTTCCCCCAAGTACCTTCAGAGAGACACAGAGTTATGGAGCCAGCCCACACAGCGCCCCAGTAGACAGTTATATAATAAATGCCTGGCGCTGACTGTGCAAACTAATAGACTACACAGTAATGTGACTAAACACTCTCCCCCCTTCTATGACCCCCTGGTACCGCACAGGATAGCTGGAGTTATGTGGAGGGTCAGCGCTCCCTGTCAGTGTCTCTGTAGTGTGATCTGCAGGGAGAAAATGGCGCTGGTGAGTGCTGGATCCGCTCTGAGGAGAAGCTCCGCCCCTAAAATGGCACTTCTTCCCGCACTTCTAGAGATAATACTGGCCTGAGGTAATGGTTGCTAGCAGCAGTACAGTGTCTCTGATAGCGTCTTTGACTAGTGTAAGGGTGTCTGCGCTGGCCCAGGGCTCCCCTCACAGTGCCGCACTCTGTACCTCTGAGCCCTCCGGAGTGCAGCCTCAGCGCTGCGCTCCCACCCTTATGCCGCTATTCTCACCGGATCCCCGCTTGTCGGGTCACTGGTGTCCAACTCACCACCGACGTCTTTTGGCTCTGTTAGAGGGTGGCAGCAGTGCTGCGGAAGTGAGTGGTCGCCTCTGGGGCTTGCGATCGACACCCTCAGGAACTCAGTGTCCTGTCAGCGGAGCTAGTGGCCATTAACCTCAGAGGGTTGGACACTACTCCCCCCTTTAATCCCATGAAGCAGGGAGGCTGTTGCCAGCAGCACTAGAAAAACTCCTATGGAGCTCCCCTAGCTGTGACCGGCTTCACCGGGCACATTTTCTAAACTGAGTCTGGTAGGAGGGGCATAGAGGGAGGAGCCATCCCACACTATTAAACTCTTAAAGTGCCCATGGCTCCTAGTGGACCGTCTATACCCCATGGTACTAATATGGACCCCAGCATCCTCTAGGACATAAGAGAAAAATAAAATTTTATGTTTGTTAATTATTAACCTATATTTTGGGACACACCCCATCTTAAGACCTTCTCCTAAAGGTGGCTGGAAAATTAAGTCTTCATAGGGTGGTCAAAAAAATGAAAGGCATAGCAAAGGCGTCTTTTACTGCAAGCTACTGTAGACACAGTCACCATGATACTATTGACTCTGCACCCATAGCTTTAGGTTTTCCAGCAAAACAGCTTACTGCCCAAGAGGTGAGCCATGCCGTGTGTTAGCTTTATACAGAAGTTCGCAAAACTCCTCCTTATAATGCATACTTGCCTACCTGACCCTCTCCATGAGGGAGAAAATGCTCTGTTCCTGGACTTTCCTGTGATTGCTATCACCTGTGGTGAGATAGTTAATTGATAAGAAAGGTGTTTCACCACAGGTGATGGCAATCATCCAGGAATGTAAAGGAACAGAGCATTTTCTCCCTCATGGAGAGGGTCAGGTAGGCAAGTATGTTATAATGTCCTTAAAAACAGGAATGAAACAAGATCAGTAGTGCTTTCCTGCAATTAAGTTAATAATAATAATAATAATAATAATAATAATTTTATTTATATAGCGCTCTTTTTCCAATAGGACTCAAGGCGCTTAACAGGGGTTCACTATGGTATGCCGGCGGTCGGGCTCCCGGCGACTAGCATACCGGCGTCGGGAGCCCGACCGCCGACTTACCGACAGTGTGGCGAGCGCAAATGAGCCCCTTGCGGGCTCGCTGCGCTCGCCATGCTACGGGCACGGTGGCGCGCTACGTGCGCCACACTATTTTATTCTCCCTCCAGGGGGGTCGTGGACGGTGTCGGTATGCCGGCTGTCGGGATCCCGGCGCCGGTATACTGTGCGCCGGGATCCCGTCAGTCGGCATACTGAAGACCACCCGCTTAACAGATACAGTTATATGCAGATCCAGCTTAGTTAAATCTGGGTGGACATTTTAAAATTATACGCTGGAACTATGGAATGGGGGCAGAGCAAAGGCCCCAAGACATTCATGGAAATGTAAAAATATCTAGGAGTTACACTGAAAAATTAATTGGTAGCAACATGGGAAAATAGACTCGTCTAAGGGCCACCTTCAAAAGTAGGAAGCATTGTCTAACTTCAATCACCCAAACAACAAGTCAGAATAGTCAATCAGAGAACAAAGAAAGAAATAAGAATAAAAATCACAAGTACTAACAATACATTTTATATCATTATCCATGTGAATAGTCACTCTGTTAATGCATACCTCCCAACATGACCCTCTCCAGGAGGGAGAGAATGCTCTGCTTCTGGACTTCCTCCTTAATTTATGATTGCCATCACCTGTGCTGAACAGGTTAATGGATAAAAAGGTGTTTCAGCACAGGTGCCGGCAATTATACATTAAGAGAGAAGTCCAGGAGCAGAGCATTCTGTCCCTCCTGGAGAGGGTCATGTTGGGAGGTATGGTTAATGCCTGCTAAAACCAAAACAAGCTTTTAAGAAATGTGCATCGTAAGAATAAGAGATCTATTCTGCGGGGAGGGAGTTCCTTATAATGTGAAGAACAGCAGAGCAGACCACTGGCTCCTGTAGGTGATGCACAGTGAGTGTGCACAATGCACAGGGGTAGCAGGAAATCAGCATGCATAATTAAGAGAGTAGCAGATGGTCTGTGCTGAAGTATTACAATGGTACTGTATCATACCCTCCAACATGACCCGCCCCACTAGGTACAAAATGCTCTGTTTCTGGACTTCCCTCTTAATTTATTATTGCCATCACCTGTGAAGAAACAGCTTTCTTATCATTTAACTAGTTCAACACAGGTGATGGAAATCATAAATTAAGAGGGAAGTCCAGAAACAGAGCATTTTGTACCTAGTGGGGCGGGTCATGTTGGAGGGTCTGCTGTATATAGCAGGGGTTCCCAAACTTTCTAGTATCTCAGCAATTTTTTCATCTTACCATTCTGCTTATTTAGTTGAGTTCAAACGCTTTATACTGATTAACTACTGTACATTATGTACAGTCAACTAGCCTAAGGCTATGAGGCATGATAAACTAAAAGTGAATAGTGCAGTTTGAATTTCAAATTTACCACCGAGTACATTTAACAAACATTCATTTTTAGAATTGTGGATAAAAGTAATATAAAAATCTTCAACTTTAATTATAAATCATGATTATTTGAAAGTTGTCACTGACACATTGAAAAATAGGATTTTAATTACCTACCGGTAAATCCTTTTCTCGTAGTCCGTAGAGGATGCTGGGGTTCACATTAGTACCATGGAGTATAGACGGGTCCACTAGGAGCTATGGGCACTTTAAGAATTTGATAGTGTGGGCTGGCTCCTCCCTCTATGCCCCCCCTACCAGACTCAGTCTAGGAAACTGTGCCCGAGGAGACGGACATACTTTGAGAGATGGATAGAAAGATAGTGGTGAGATTCCGAACCAGCACACCCAAACTAGAGGAAAGCCATGCTAACAAAACTTTAAACCAGGAACAGCAACAGCTGAACCAACAGTACTTAACCAAGTAACAGTGCAGGAATAAACGAAGCACTGGGCGGGCACCGGATTTACAGGTAGGTAATTAAAATCCTATTTTCTCTTGCGTCCTAGAGGATACTGGGGTCCACATTAGTACCATGGGGATGTACCAAAGCTCCCAAACTGGGTGGGAGAGTGCTGAGGTTCCTGCAGAACTGATTTACCAAACTTAAGTTCCTCAGATGCCAAAGTATCGAACTTGTAGAACTTAGCAAACATGTTCGAACCTGACCAAGTAGCTGCTCGGCAGAGTTGTAAAGCCGAGACACCCCGGGTAGCCGCTCAGGAAGAACCCACCGACCTTGCAGAGTGGGCCTATACAGATCTTGGAACCGGCAGGGCTGCCGTAGAATAAGCATGCTAGATAGTAAGCCTGATCCAGTGAGCAATAGACTGCTTTGAAGCAGGACACCCAATCTTTTTGGGATCATAGAGACCAAACAGCGAGTCAGATTTTCTGTGACGAGCTGTCCGCTTCACACAGATCTTCAAAGCCCTTACAACATCCAAGGACTTTGAAGTAGCAGAGGTGTCAGTAACAACAGGTTGGTTAATATGAAACGAGGACACCACCTTAGGAAGAAATTGCTGATGAGTTCTAAGTTCAGCTCTATCTTCATGAAAAATCAAATAGGGGTTCTTGTGAGACAACGCCCCCAGCTCCAACACACGTCTTGCTGAAGCCAAGGCCACCAGTGTGACAGTCTTCCTTGTAAGAAACTTTACGTCACTGTCCTGTAAAGGCTTAAACCATTCCGATTGCAGGAACTGCGACACCACGTTGAGATCCCAAGGTGCTGTAGGAGGCACAAAGGGCGGTTGGAAGTGCAGAACCCCCTTCAAAAATGTGTGAACCTCAGGGAGAGAAGCCAGTTGTTTCTGGAAGAAAATGGATAAGGCCGAAATCTGGCCCACATCCACACCTGACTGCAGAAAAAGGAGAAAACGTCCCAGTTGAAATTCCACCGCAGGGAATTTCCTGTTCTCACACCAAGAGACGTATTTTTGACAAATACGGTGGTAATGTTTAGATGTTACCCCCTTTCTGGCTTAGATCAAAGTTAGAATAACCCTATCCGGGATCCCTTTCCGAGCTAGGATTTGACGCTCAACCTCCATGCCGTCAAACGTAGCCGTGGTAAGTCTTGATAGACGAACGGCCCCTGTTGTAGAAGATCCTTGCAAAGAGGTAGAGGCCACGGGTCCTCTAGGAGCATCTACAGTATATCCACGTACTAGGCCCTTCTTCGCCAGTCTGGAGCAATGAGAATTGCTTTAACCTTTTCCCTTTTTATTCTCTTGAGAGTTTTTGAGATCAATGGAAGTGTTGGAAACACGTACACCATTTGGTAGACCCAAGGAGTCACCAGCGCATTCACTGCTAATGCTTGTGGGTCTCTCCGCCTGGAGCAATACGTCTTGAGCTTCTTGTTGAGACGAGATGCCATCATGTCTATTTGTGGCATTCCCCACCGACATGTTAAGAACCCGAACACTTCCGGGTGAAGGCCCCACACTCCTGGGTGGATGTCATGTCTGCTGAGGAAGTCTGCTTCCCAGTTGTCTATTCCTGGGATGAAGATTGCCGACAATGCCACGGCATGTCTTTTCACCCAGAGGAGAATCCTTGACACCTCTGACATTGCTGCTCTGCTCTTCGTTCCTCCCTGACGGTTTTTATGTACGTTACCGCCATCACATTGTACGACTGAATCTGAATGGCGTGATCTTGAAGGAGATGTGATGCCTGTAGAAGGGCGTTGTATATGGGCCTTCATTCCAGAATGTTGATTGGAAGGATGGTTTCCTGACTTGACCATTTTTCCTGGAACTGTTCCCCCTGGGTGACTGCTCCCCAACCTCTGAGGCTTGCGTCTGTGGTTAGCAGAATCCAATTTTTAATGCCGAACCTTCGGCCCTCAGTTAGGTGAGAAGTCTGAAGCCACCACAGAAGAGAAATCCTGGCTTTTGGCGACAGACGGTTCCTCTTGTGCATGTGAAGATGCAATCCGGACCTTGTCCAAAAGATCCAGCTGGAAGGGCCTTGTGTGAAACCTTCCATATTGTAGTGCCTCGTAAGAGGCTACCATCTTCCCCAGGAGGCGAATGCATAGATGCAACGATATCCGGGTTGGTTATAGAACATCCCGTATCATTGACTGGATTACCAATGCCTTGTTTAAAGGAAGCAATACCTTCTGTGCCTCTGTATCCAGTATCATTCCCTGCTTCATGGGACTTGAAGGGGGGGAATGGCCCAACCTCCTTTAGGGTTAATGGTCTCATTCCCTGCTGACAGGACACTGAGCTCCTGAGGGTACCATTCGCAAACCCCACCACAGCAATCTTACATTCCCGCAGTACGCCGCCACCCCTAACAACCAGAAGTAGGAAGAGTGGTGAGTAGGAAGCCGGCATCCTGGTTAGCGGGTCGCCACGAGGCCAATAGCGGCATGAGGGTAGGAGCGCAGCGCTGACAGGCAGGCTGCAGCTCCAGGCTTCAGAGACATGCAGTGTGTATGTGTGCTCCACTGTGAGGGGCGAGCTGAGGCCACAACTAACAATATCCGCACTGGCAGCACAGCTTACAGGGGTTCTAACCTACTGTAAATCAAATCATATAACCTCAGCCAGTATAAAAAACCGGGAAGACCACACGCAATTAAGGGGGCGGGGCTTCACTATGAGCAGATCCAGCGGCTCACCAGCGCCATTTTCCCTCTGCAGCTCTCACTGAACAGACTGGCAGAGAAGCACAGCTCCTCCACAAGGTCTCAAGATTACCTCAGCAGAACCAGGGGGGAGCAGTAAAAGAGTAATGATACCCTATTAAGGGTACTTAGTCTGCGACCCAGCTAGGCTTAAGCTTTAGCAAGAAGGGTGCTGTGTGGCTGGCTCCATCATACTCTGTGTCTCCCTAGAAGAGCTCTGTGTGGGTTAACTGTGCTTAACCTTTTCTCCTGTGTGTGTGTGTACTTTCACATTACAATGTCTAAGGAGTGTGTTTCATGCATGGCAGAGTGTTTTTCTTCCCCTGGGGGATCACTACAATGTACTCAGGATAGTATACATTCTCAAGCACTATTAGGCCTGATTCTTGTTTGCAAGTAAAGCAAAGAACAAAAACAAAAAACAAGTAACTGCGCATCTGGACCAAGCCATGTTGCCATGCAAGGGAAGCAAATACATTTATATTTTTTTCTGTGCAGTGTTAATACTGTCTGCTTTTGCATGTAACCCACACGTTTTATTGTTATAATAAGCTTTATTTTTACACTGCAATCTAGATAGCGTTTCAACACACACCACCCAAATCGACATCTCTGTGCACATGTTATATCTGCCCCACCTGCAGCGCAACAGGGTTGTTAGTATTGTTCTAGCTGTGACTGGTGGTTCCAAGGTGGGTTGTGGTTGGGAGACGTACTCTTCGGGAGTCACTGAACTGAGTTCCAATCGGGAGACGGAAGCGGGTATGGTTGAATAAAGTTCCTTCGCATGAAGTGCTAACAAATTGAAGACGAGGATAATGAAGAAAAGAAGAATGACACAGGTTTTGGAAATCCGGAGAGAATCCCTGGAGGACTGAAGAAACTGGTTTACCATGACCTGGAGACGGATCACCCTCTTGTGGACTGGAGCGATGACAGAGACAACTATAGCAGAGCTGTGTCTGCCGTTGGACTTACACGGTGCCAGTACAGGGCAGGGAGCGTGTGAACTTAGGCGGATGGAGACTCTGAGAAGCGGAGCTGCTATTACAACAGGAACCAGGATCAAGAGTACACTCT
This sequence comes from Pseudophryne corroboree, assembly GCF_028390025.1. NCBI lineage: Eukaryota > Metazoa > Chordata > Amphibia > Anura > Myobatrachidae > Pseudophryne > Pseudophryne corroboree. The sequence goes on from NC_086444.1 coordinate 568,163,718, forward strand.
GGAAACTGGGAGCACAGAGCACTAGCATGCAGGCTAGGCTGCATCAGACATTGCATTGGCGCCAAACTGCCCCAGAAATACCCTGTGATCGAATTTGCCAGCATCTGGCCGCTGCTTGATCCTTTGTGACCATGTGCCCAAATCCAATTTGGCAGCACCCACAGCACGGCGCCACTAGGACCCAGACCGCACAGAGCTCCCAACATCGCCCGTACACCCCCTCTTGCCTCCCAGACCTCAGATCAGACGGCCGCCGCCTGCTCCCGCCAGCCATCTCCGCCCGCTGCAGAGCCGCCGGGAGAGAAAGCACAGCGTCCGGGCATGTAAGCTCAGGCTCTCCACCAGGCTCCTGTGTCAAAGTCGAAAAATATTGTAATGCATACACCATGTACTAACCCCATACACATGCCCGCTGCGCTTGCACTTATTCCGCCGTGCGTGCACATATCCGCAATTTGCGTAGGATCGCTCCTGCGTGGTATGGGTATTTACGGCGGAGTTTGTGAGCGCATAGAGGGTTATCAGAACATTATATATTTAACCCAAATAGTGCATTTTGTACACATAGTCCCCTGCACCACATCAGAAATAAATAGCTGTTTAAAATGGTTACAGAACAAGGGGATTCACCTTTACAGGATAGGAGGGGACAGAACAAGGTTCCAAGGTGGTGTTTGGTATCCAGCTGTAGGGTATTTTAAGGGAAACATTCTGGTGTTGGTTTGAGGAAGATTGCATGTTCCTGAGTATAGTTAGATGCAGAAACAGAATAAAGGTTTAAACTGTATTTACTGTATATTATGTATGTTGGGGGAATCCAGAGGATACCACCCACAAGAGCAGTTGAGAAAGACATCGCCCACCTTTTCAAATCAACCTATGACCTCTCCTGTAATGTAGAGATGCATCTCTGTGCCCAATAGACAAAGGGATTACAGTGACCATTGTATTGTATATGGAAGTTGTGTATAAAAAGCCTGTTGTTGCCTGGCCGGTCAGAAGACTCTGAACAAGACTACCTGACAAGCGGAGGACCGGCCGGGTTGCGCTTGCGAACATTCTCACGTATGTACATTCTCTGTAGCCATTATTCTGTTGTAGATTTATATTGTTAGCCTTGTAGAGTATAACTTGTACTGTTATCCCCTTTCAAATAATCCACTGTGGCGTTAGAACCCAGCGGTTAACTACATATCGGTGTTGTGTCCTCATTTCCCTGCTAGGGTTTAAAGCGTATTTTACTGTATAAGGTTTAAGAGTGTATTGATAAAGGTGTACGCACTGCGGGTACTTTATACCGTCAGCGCTACTTAAGGTTTAAGGTATAACATCGTTGCAGTGCTTTGCCGCATAAAGGTTTAAAGTGTAACCATATCATTGCATTGTATCACTAATAAGGTTTAAAGGTTATCAATTGTGTGTGCGCGCGCTGTGTGTACTCTGTACACTCAGCGCGGCGTGTGTACGCCAAGTACGTACCACGTACGGGACTCTGTACGCAAATAGCGTACAAAGTGCGTAGCGCGTGTATTCAGTCTAGCGGCCATAGCGGCTCCACGGTAAAAGTGTATCCAGAGGTATAGCTTTATGGTTTAAGATAATATCGACATTATCATATGGGGGCATCGTCCAGTTTTTCCTCATACCCACAGCCTAGCAGGTTTACGCAGACTTTATCTATCAGCAAAGGGCGGAAAGGTATCCCACGTAAGCCTTCTCCTGGTTGCTGTATACACTGAAAACCCTAAATTTAGTGCTGATTAGATGGCGTCTGCTCTGCATGGTTTGTAGGGATGCTGGTGGGATCCGTAAGGTAAATATACAAAGCTATTTTTAAAGTCTGTGAATTTCTGTTTGGCGCCAAATGCGCACACAATACAAGCATACTCTTGTACTCTGCATATCTAATCAGATTGTTGCAAAACAAGGTTCAAATTAGTCATATTGTGTTTGATTCAAATTGGATTGCTTATCTGTTAAGTAGGGTAAAAGTACATATAAAAGTTGCTGCAAAAGCCTTGATATAGTGTTTTTTTTAACTCAGGCCTAAAATAACTTCAGGGGCTTGCATGGTGTGTGATTTCTTTGTGACAAAGGAAGCCGCATGGTCTGTCCTCCATTTTGGACTAACCACATGGCTTGTCCACCATTTTGTGTAACCCTCATGGATGTGGAAGGGGGTGGAGCAGCGGCCATGTTGGGAAGGTCATTTTTCTAAATGGCTGATTTTCACTGCCCGGAATAATCAGCCCTCCTTGGTCAAAAATAAATCACCATTTATAAGTTACCAATGCGTTTATTTAACCCATGCCATAGTCAATTACAAATAGTTTCAGCTGGGCCTAGTGAAAAGTTAATAGTAAGATGAATATTTTTTTTTTTATATATTCTTTATTTTGGTTTTTACAGAAAAAGTGAGGACGTCATTGAAAGTACAACAAGTCGTACAATATAGAAATACATGGGTTAAGATACCTGTAAAATATAAACCATCCTATATCTACACAAAAGACAAGACAGAGGTTAGAAGGGGGGAAATGGGAATAGAATCAGGGGAGGGTGGGGAATGGGCGAGCTAATCGTTGTTTTTTCTTTTCTTTTTAAATTAGGTATTAGTTTGGATTCCTTATAGCTAAGCATGTTACACATATACGCGACCTCATGTTGAGTCTAGTGGGATCTGATCTTTGTAGGTAGAGGTAGCTTTGAACTCTATCCAAGAGAACCACATGGCGACATAGTCGGCATGTGAGTCAATAACCGAATGAAAAGTATCTTCCATAGATCTATAAAATTCTATCCGCTGAAACCATTCCCATATTTGAGGGGGGGCCCGGGACTTCCAGTGGACTGGTACTACAGCTCTCGCTGCGTTGTTGAGGTGTTTGAGGAGAGAGTTTTTATATTTCGCCAGTGGAATTGTAGTGTGGGAGAGCAACCAGAAGTCAATCCCAGTGGGCACCTGAAACCCCAGGATCTTGGAGGAAATTTTAATTATTTGGGTCCAAAAGGTAGCTATCAGGGGACATTCCCACCATATGTGAAGAAGGGTGCCACTTTCTTTTCCACATCTCCAGCACATGGGGGATACTGAGGGATAAAACTTATGTAGAAGGGAGGGACAGCGATACCATCTTGTGAGCAGTTTATACTGTGTTTCAATAACTTCTAAACTCGTAGAGCACCGGGACATAACTTCACAGTGTTTCTGCCAGTTGATGCGTATCCCTCTAGGTATGAGATCTGCGTCCCATTTTGTGCAGAAAGCAGGTTCGCCGGGGTAGCGACCATGTAGCAATATCTTGTAGATACCTGACACAACATGGGAGGGTTCAGAGGATTGGGAGCACATTATTTCAAAAGGGGTAAGACTACCAGTCCATGCAGCAGCTGACCTGTGGGACAAAATAAAATGGCGAGTTTGGAGATAAAACCAGAAGTCAGTCGCAGGAATATCAGTTTCCTTCCTAAGATCATTGAAAGCTTTGATGTTCCCTTCAGAGAGCAAATGTGTTATTCTGGTCAAGCCTGTCCTGTTCCACCTAGCAGCCACGCCGCCTCCCATACCCGGTCCAAACAGTGGGTTGTCAAGGAGCGGGAGAAGCAGGGAAGTTGCTGAGGTAAGACCCAGTTTAAATCTCAGTGTTCTCCAGAGAGCCAAGGTGGGTCCAACCGTCAGATGTGAGGAGCGGCTAATGGTTGCAAGCCAGGGTACCGCCTGTAAATGTAGGCCCGAAGACCGTTTCTCCAAGTCAACCCACCGCCTAGAGCCGGTGCCAGGCCGGGACCAATCTAGGACTCTATTTAAAACAGTAGCTTGATAATATGCCGAAACCATGGGCAGTTGTTGGCCTCCCTGAGCTTTCCTTAAGAATAGATAGCAGTGTTTAAACCTGGGTTTCCTGCCGCTCCAAACAAAGTGGCTGATCGCTTTGTGCGCATTTGCCAAGAACTGACGGGGGAGCTGTAGGGGGATAGTTTGGAAAAGGTAAAGTAGCCGTGGTAAGATATTCATTTTTACAATGTTCATACGGCCTAGCCAGGAGAACCTCTGTTGGAGCCATTGTGACATTTCCGTGCGCAATTTTCGCAGTAAAGGAATGTGGTTCAGAGTGACAGTGGTCGAAAGGGAGGAGGGGATCAGGATGCCCAAGTATTTAATATGTGAGGGGTGCCAGGCAAATGGGAATGCAGTCTTTAGGGACGAAACTAAGTCCGTGGTGAGAGAGATATTAAGGGCCGTTGATTTAGCATAGTTAATCTTGAAATTGGACAGCGTTCCAAAGCGCTCAAATTCTTTCATAAGCCCAGGCAGTGAAACGGCAGGATTTGTAACGACCGCCAAGAGGTCGTCCGCAAATAATGCAAGTTTATGTTCGTCTTCGCTCACCTTCAAACCAGTGATGTCTGGATTCTGCCGAATGGCTCTAGCCAGAGCTTCCATGCAGATAACATATATCAATGGCGACAGCGGACATCCCTGTCTAGTCCCATTTGAGATGGCTATCGGGCCAGATAATATTCCGTTTACCCGCACTTGTGCTGAGGGGGCTCGATATAGTGCCAATATTTTTTGCAGGAACACCTCTCCTAAACCCAGCCGACGCAGCGCGGTCTCCATAAAGACCCAGTCGATACGGTCAAAAGCTTTCTCAGCATCTATGGAGAGAAGCATCATGGGGGCCTTAGCAGTATTCGCATGGGCAATCAAGTCAAACACTCGTATGGTGTTGTCTCTTGCTTCTCTGCCGCGTATGAAACCGACCTGATCCGGATGTATTACTGTAGGAAGCAACTGGCATAGGCGGTTTGCCATGAGTTTAGCATATAATTTAAGATCCACGTTGAGGAGGGATATTGGCCTGTAGCTAGATGGCAATGAGGGGTCTTTTCCATCTTTAGGGATGACCGTGACATGAGCCTCTAGGGACTGGTTTGAGAAGGGGGCCCGTGGGGAGACAGCATTGCATGCACGGAGCAGGAGGGGGAGAAGTTTATCCTGAAATGTTTTGTAGTAGGATATGGGAAAGCCGTCGGGGCCCGGGCTTTTTCCAGACGGGGAGGACTTCAGAGCGGACAGCAGCTCCTCAGCCGTAAAGGGGACTTCAAGGGCCTCAATTGTAGCAGGGGAAAGGGACGGGAATCCAATCTCATCCAGGTAGTCCTCTACTGCCTTCCCATGTAATGACTGCTCACAATGGGAGCGCTGAGACGTTAGATTATAGAGATTCGTATAATACGACTGAAAGATCTCAGCCATCTTACCGTCAGAAGCATGGGGGACACCAGAGGAGTCTCTGATCTCTCGAATATAGGTCAGGGATCTTTGGGCGCGGAGGGCGCGGGCTAAAAGTTTCCCGGGTTTATTACCCCATCTATGAAACTTGTGTCGACAGCAGCGAAACGCCCTACGAGTGCCTTCATCCAGCAAGCCGTTGAGAGAGGCGCGAGCGTCTTGCAGTTCTGCTAAGACGTCTGAGGTTAGCGTGGATTTATGAGTGAGCTCCAGCCTTTTAATTTTAGCAAGTAAAGCTTCCCGACATTCATTTTTTTGTTTTTTAAGGATGGAGCCTAGTTGGATGCATTTGCCCCTAATCACGCATTTGTGGGCTTCCCAAACCGTCACTGGGGAGACTTCATCAGTCAAGTTGAGATTTATATAATCCTCAATAGCACTGTCTAGTTGGGCCCGGCAATCTGGGTCTCTGAGGAAATGCTCGTTAAAGCGCCAACGCCACTGACGGGAGGGGGGGCAGCGCAAGGACAGGGTAACCGTAATTGGGGCGTGGTCAGAGCCAACTATTTGACCTATTGAGGCATCAACTAGAAAATCGAGGGAGTTATGGTCTACAAGGAGATAGTCAATACGGGTGTAAGAATTGTGAGGATGGGAATAAAACGTGTAGTCCCTGTCTTTGGGATGGAGCAGGCGCCAGGTGTCTATTAACTGAAAGTCGTGTAAGATTGATTTAAATCGTTTAACATCATTCCTAGAGGATCTAGGCGCTCCAGTTGAAGTATCTAGAAGAGGCTCCAATGCCCAGTTAAGGTCACCCCCTATCACTAATACTCCCGTCAGAGATCGTTCTATCAACTCTAAAGCCTCCTTCATAAAGCGGATCTGACCCTGATTAGGGAGATAGAGGTTAACAAATGTAAAAATTTGGCCAGCAATAGTAGTCCTCACCAGCAGGCCCCTCCCATCCCCAATTGGGATTTCTAATACATCATTCAGCCTAATATGTTTGGCAAATAAGATTGCAACTCCTTTAGCCTTAGCCCCAGAGAAATCATTGTAGTACCCCTACGGGAAGTGACGGGAGTGTAGCTTCGGAGAGGCACCCTTTTTAAAATGCGTCTCCTGGAGGAACACCACATCTGCTTTGTCGGTGTGTAGAGTGTGTAGGAGCCGGGACCTCTTCTCGGGGATATTAAGGCCCTTTACGTTAAATGATACTAACTTTAAAGTAGCCATAATAATCTAATAGTCATGAGTACCAGCATTGTTAATTCGCTATGGAACCCATATTGCCTTACTAAATGAGCAGCCGCCCAGGGCATCTTGTCTGGGTAATGGGGGAGGGGTAGGAAAACACAAGAGGGAGGGAGGGGGGGGGAATAACAAAGACAAACGAGATAAAGAAAACAGCTGTCGATGCAACAGCAATACTCTGCGTCGTTAGTCATGGGAGACCGGAAACGGCCCATGATCTACAAATGTACAGCAGAGCAAAGGGGGGGGGCCAGGGGGAACCGGGACACATCACCATCGATAGTATTAAAGTATAAACAATACTATTAAAAGTTGTTCAGTGGATATAACAGTTCTAATAAGGGGAAAACTAAGTCAGTAAACTGCGATAGCCTAGTAGGGCAGTAGTGACATGGAGGTAGGACAACGTAATAAGAATTGCTAGTCCAGTATGAGAATGATAACCTAGAAATCGGGAAACAAACACAGATAACAAAGTATACAATATGGCAGGGTGCATCAGTCCATGTGTATCCATGCGTGGTAATCGAGTACCAAAGTAGCCCTTAAAGTAGACTATTCAACCTGTACTGAAAAAACATCGTAAAAGAGAGAACAGCAAAACATTACTTAATAAACATATCCAATAGTCACGTGTCTTTATGAGTTGTTGCCGGGGTTCCGGTCCATCTCCGTCAACCCTCGCCATCCGTGGTACCCGCGGTATCAGGCACATGTGAGGGTTCTCCGGTCGTATTGTTTCGCCGCTGCCTCCGAGGATTGCGGACTCTGTGCCACTGTTCCCTTTGGGGTGGTGGAGCCAGCGAAAGTTCAAACGGGTCCAGCCAATTAGGGAGGGTCGGGGCCGGGATATCCAGAGCTAGGCAGAAGTCCTTGACGCCGTCGTATTCCTGTAGAACATAAAAGGATCCTTTATAGTTCACTTGGATGGATATCGGAAAACCCCAACGGAATTTAATGTTACGGCTCTTGAGTTCATCTGTGATGGGGCGGAGTATCCGCCTCTGCTGTAAGGTGGACCACGAGATGTCTGGGAAGATTTGTATCTTCTGGCCCTCAAAATTGCTGTTCGGTGCTCGTCTGGCTGCTCTGAGAATCTCTTCCTTCTCTTGAAAGTAGTGGAGCCTGCCGATAACGTCTCGAGGTCGCTCCGTCGGTGCTCCTCTAGGGCGTAAAGCCCGATGTGCTCTGTCGAATACTATCTGGTAGTCCGAGTCCATCTCCAGAAGTTCATTGAATATTTTGGTTAGGACAGATTCAAGGTTTTGGGGTGCGACGTCCTCAGCCAAACCTTGTATTCTTAGGTTATTCCGGCGACCTCTGTTATCCACGTCATCTAATCGCCGACCCATGGCCACCAGAGAACACGACTGCCGCGAGATGAGATGTAAGATGAATATTTGATGTAAGAAGTACACACAGATATAAAAAAGTGTTTTTTTTTCTCTAAGATTCAGTTAACTCTGCTTGCTATAAGATAGCCATTGAAATGCAAATTAACCTGTGTAACTGCTTTTTTCCTAGCAGTGAAAAAAAACACCTTTACATGCAGCCAATAGCACTTAGCATTCATATGCAAATTAGAAGCACTTAATGGGTAAATGAGTCTCAGGAGACCAGTGAATGGTACATATATATAATATTATAATTATGTGTGTGTTTATATCAATGTATGTTCTGCAAGATAGCTATCCAATATGAATCATACCATTTGAATTATTGATGATTATTAGATTCATTTTGACCTGTGCTGAGAAATTTGTTGCTATTTAGTTAAAATATAGAGTTAATATTTAAGGAAGTAAGTGTAAGACGCATATGCAGCCTGGCCTAGTTGTAAAGGTTTATACAGAAGAAACTGTGTGTGGTGTTAAGTGAGCGATTATAGTTAATATCGCTTACATTTATAGAAGTGTGGGATTTGTTCTATTGCGGACGTACGGTCTTTTGTACACGTGTCTCGGACAAAGGACAGGACTGCGTACGCAACGTAAAGACATATGCACGATCGCGTGTTAACGCAACGTGCGTAAGGATACGGCCGCTAAGTACAAATTACACAATAGCATTGTTTAGTTTAGGCGCGAAACGGTAGCCACGCGATAATAGCACGAATTGTTCAGTGTCCAAGATTTAGTTTAAATAAAACCTTTTATACTGTATTACCTCTGGGAAAGCTATCAGTTAACAGGAAAAGATATTTTTCTGATCAGAAAACTATAGAGTGTTAGTGTGGGCTGAAAAAGGTGTGACTGTATTGAACCCCGCTTGGTGAACTCGGTGAACTCGGTGAAACTGGGTGAGCACGGTCTAGGTGAATACGTGCAACGGAGTGTGATAAAGTTTTTTTAAATGTGTTTTTCTTGGTATTACACTCCGGCTGTTTCGGAGCACAGTGTGAAGACTCCAGTGATCCTACAACTTATAGATAGCAAGTGTCTATAAGTAGTAGGGCCTGCAGTGGCTACACGTGTCTGCTAAAAGGGGCGGATCCGTGGGACTTGGAGCAGTAGAAGTTAGTGGAAGAACTTTGAGGACTTCCACCGTTACTGTGGTTGAAGCATTTTAGGAAGTTTTCCCCATGCTAAAAGGGTCCGCAATGGGAGCCAAGTGCACAACACAGGGACGTTCCTCAGTCAGGGTTCAGACAACAGAATTGAGACCCAGGGGGTCAGCTCGGTTAGTAATGTGGGGGAAGTATGGTCCCCACACTGAGACCTTTTGTGATGAATGGACACGAATGACTGTGGGGGATAAAGCATCATTTCCTGGGATAGGTAGTTTTCAACCAGAGGTATTGCAGAATTTAAGGGTTAGGATATGTCTGCTAAAATCCCAAAAGCAAAGGGTCAGACACACAAACTGTTTAAATTTATTGGCAGCAAGAGGGCGATATGCAGAGTGAACTAGCTCACGCAGCCGGTTCTAAACCTAGCAGGAAACTGATGGCAACCGCACCACCACCACCGTATATTACAGGGGAGAAAATGGCTACAGACAATGGCATACTGATATATGATAAGAGTAAAGTTGATAAATGTAATAATGCTAACATGTGCAAGTTGTATCCCATTCTAAACTTCCCTCAGGACTGCGACCAAGAAGATGAGCCCAGCACGATATCGGCACTCTCTCTAGCAGCCACCATACAAGACACCCAAGTGGGTACGGCCCAACCAGTAAGAGCAGTAGCAAAGGCCCCTAGCGGAGGGACAGGTGAGGTCGTGTCCACAGGTAAGTATGGTACCGTACATTATGCAGAAACAATTGCACCTCACATTGTAGAAGTAACTCAGAATGATGTAATTGAACTAAATCCTGTCAGGGTGATCGCAGTCCCCAATGGGAGGACTGACGCTCAGGGAGTCACTCCCATCAGGAACATTGCTATGCATTGTCCTTGGTCCCGGACAGAATTAAGGACAATTATGTCAGAATTTCCCGATCCCAGAAAGGATCTAGCCGCATGTCAGAGGTTTATTAGAGAATTAGGTAACGCCACCGAACCCACAAACAAAGATTGGCGAACAGTGCTACAGGCATGTTTACCTTCCAATATTGACCCCGCGAAGTTCATTACTGATTGTAAATTAGACGTAGAAGTACCTCTCACTGATGAATACACTCAGGAGAATGTACGACAGATCAATCTACAATTAGGAGTATATTTCCCTATTGTTGTCAAATGGAATAAAATCTTTTCCATAAGACAAAAAGAAGGTGAAACTGCTTCTGAATATTTCCATCGAGCACTGCAGGAAATGGCTAGATACACTGGGATCGAGGACATTAAGGAAAATGTACATCACAGGGAGGTAGCTGTGTCAGTATTAATGGACGGGTTAAAAGACACACTAAGAACCAGGGTACAGACCTCTCTACCAAACTGGAGAGGTATCTCGGTAGCTGCATTGAGAGAGTCCGCTGTCGAGCATGATAGGAACATCATTAGGCACAGGGAGGAACAGGGGGAAAGGCTGATGACAGTAAGTATACAGGCTCTTACAGCAAAGCCCCATCAGCCAAAACCCCAGGCCTCTGACTCATGGAGAAAGCCAAGAGTTTGTTATCTGTGTAAAAGGGAAGGGCATTATGCCAGCAATTGTAACAGCACACAAAAAGTCAGACCCCCTAGACAAGAACACGAGCAAAGTTATGATACACATAATTGGGATCAGGGATCACATAGGAAAAATTTTGGGCCACACCTGTAGTATGCAGCCAGTGAAGTTAATTGCTAGCCTTGGTAGTGAACCTGAGGTCACAGTTGATGTAGCTGGTAGATCATTCCTTGTAGATACAGGGGCGGCCAGGTAAACTCTGTGATTTGTCTTCAAAGTTTCCTCTTCATCTCTGACGTTCACCGACAGAATTACAGCTCAAACGTCACATGTCTACTCGGTCTTTTCAGAGGTCTGCCCAAACCCATTATATCTCACCAGCATCACTGTGCCTGGCCATGCACAAAGGGTGGAGAGTGGAAATACTGGTGAAGGGAGACTGTGCATAGATACCGATAGACATGATGATGTGACAGCCTGATGGTGAACGCAAATCTGACAAATTTTCTTTTTATTATTCTCCCTCTCTCTTTTTCATTTTCCACGGATGGTTTACTTCACACAACTGATAATATACAACAGTTAAACACAATGTAATGCAAGATTTATGTTCCCTATAGAAAGGCCGCTGACTCGGAGAGAACATCGTATCACTGGAGTGTCACGATCCGGGTATCTGGACGCCATTTCTTACCCATCAGATGCCTCCTAAGGCTGGCTCAGCGCTCCAGGACCGGATCCCATCTGTTATCCTGATGTGTACATTCCTGTATCCTCTCCTGTCACTCTGGGACGCTGTCCTTTCTACAGTTTACCACTCTCCACCGGTATTATTATTTCTCCGCTCTCAAGTTCTACATTTCATTCATATTGCATCGCTCTCAAAGCTTCATTTATTATTTAACTGGTTCCAGCCAGTATCCACTCCGTGCCAACATCTGTCTGGTTCCAACCAGAACCCACAGCAGCTATTTTATTTACAGCAGCCCAGCTTTTCCTGGAACACCAGCTGGTACAATCCTGGGTTATCTCCATTGCTACAGTCGGGCCTGGTAAGGACTTTCCATCTAGAAGATTATAAGAACTATCTCACGCTACCAGTGCCCTGTGGCTCCTGCCACCCTGTAGTTCCCAGGAACTGTATTTATTCTTTGCTGACTTTTATGTTTCTTTTACTGCTACTGTGATGCATGGAGTTTGTCATAAATAAACATCATTTGACTTTTATTCAAGTTGTCGTGGTCACGCCTTCGGGCGGTTCTTCTTCATGTTACTTACATGTCCAGGGGTCTGATACAACCTCCCAGGTTCCGGTACATCTCAGCCCCTACAACTGAGGCTGCCTCCCGTCAGCTCAGGCCCTCAGTTGTGACAGTAAGCACTGACCTAATGAATCCAGCCGGAGACCAGGATCAAGTGGCCAGGCCGATGCAAGAACTGGCAGCCCGACTAGAACATCAGGAGGCTGCACAGGGCCACATCATCCGCTGTCTCCAGGATCTCTCTACTCGGCTGGATGGGATTCAGACAACTCTCCGTGGATCAGGCGCGTCTGGTGCGTCAACCACAGTGACTCCAGCTATAACCCCACCCACCTTACCCATTTCTGCTCCACGTCTTCATCTTCCAACGCCAGCAAAATTTGACGGATCTCCAAGATTCTGCAGGGGATTTCTCAACCAGTGTGAGATTCAGTTTGAGCTACAACCTGGCAATTTTCCCAGTGACCGTACAAAAATTGCCTACATTATTTCTCTTCTCAGTGGCTCAGCCCTTGATTGGGCATCACCGTTATGGGAGAGGTCCGACACCCTGCTATCTTCTTACGCTGCATTCGTGTCAACATTCAGGCGCATCTTCGACGAGCCAGGCCGGGTAACCTCAGCTTCATCCGAGATTCTCCGTTTACGCCAGGGGTCACGTACTGTAGGACAATATCTGATACAGTTCCAGATCCTGGCATCCGAACTGGCATGGAACGACGAGGCCCTGTATGCTGCATTCTGGCATGGCTTATCTGAGCGTATTAAAGATGAGTTAGCTACCAGAGACTTACCTTCTAAGTTAGATGAGCTAATCTCACTCTGCACGAAAGTTGATTTACGTTTCAGAGAGAGAGCAACTGAGCGTGGAAGATCATCTGCTCCAAAATCTTCTGCTCCTCCTCCTCGCCAACTGTCACCAACTAAAGATGAGCCCATGCAAATTGGCCGTTCCCGTTTAACTCCTGCTGAGCGCCGAAGACGTCTCTCCGAGTCTCTCTGTTTTTATTGTGCAGCTCCGTCTCACACCATTAATGCCTGTCCCAAACGTCCGGGAAACTCCAAATCCTAGCTCGCCAAGGAGAGGGCCGGCTAGGAGTAATGATCTCCTCTCCATCTCCTCAAGATTGTAATCTCCCAGTCTCGCTTCAAGTTGCTCAACGTTATCGGAACGTCATTGCCCTCCTTGATTCCGGAGCAGCTGGGAACTTTATTACCGAAGCCTATGTTAAACGGTGGTCCCTACCCACCGAGAGACTTCCTTCGTCCATTTCTTTAACTGCCGTGGATGGCAGCAAAATTTTTGATGCAGTTATTTCTTTAAGGACTCTACCAGTTCGTCTGAGAGTGGGAGTTCTTCATTCCGAACTTATTTCTTTTTTAGTGATTCCAAGAGCCACACATCCTGTGGTCCTGGGCCTTCCATGGCTCCGTCTTCACAATCCTACAATTGATTGGACGACTACGCAAATCCTGGCATGGGGTTCCTCCTGTGCTGAGACATGTTTGTTTAAAGTATTGCCTGTCTGTTCTTCCTCCCCCAGGTCGTCTGATGTTCCACCTCCTCCATATCAAGATTTCACGGATGTGTTCAGTAAAGCTTCTGCTGATATCCTTCCTCCTCATAGAGAATGGGACTGCCCGATTGATCTCGTTCCAGGGAAGGTTCCACCTCGAGGCCGAACTTACCCGTTGTCTCTGCCTGAGACGCATTCTATGGAGGAATACATTAAAGAGAACCTAGCAAAGGGGTTCATTCGACCTTCTTCTTCTCCAGCCGGCGCAGGCTTCTTTTTTGTAAAAAAGAAAGATGGTGGTCTGCGGCCGTGCATCGACTACAGAGGTTTGAACGACATTACCATCAAGAACCGTTATCCTTTACCCCTGATTACTGAGCTCTTTGACAGAGTTAGCGGAGCTACCATCTTTACAAAGCTGGACTTGAGAGGTGCATACAATCTCATCCGGATCCGTGAGGGTGACGAGTGGAGGACCGCCTTTAACACCCGTGACGGACATTATGAGTACCTCGTCATGCCCTTCGGATTGAGCAATGCTCCAGCTGTCTTCCAGCATTTTGTCAATGAGATCTTCAGAGACATTCTATACCGTCATGTCGTGGTCTATCTAGACGATATCCTCATTTTTGCCAACAATTTAGAGGAACATCGTTTTTGGGTTAAAGAGGTTCTGTCCCGTCTCCGTGTCAATCATCTCTATTGCAAATTAGAGAAATGCGTCTTTGAAGTCAAGTCCATTCCGTTTCTAGGGTACATTGTGTCCGGTTCCGGACTAGAGATGGATCCTGAGAAACTACAAGCAATCCAAAATTGGCCGGTACCCTTAACCCTCAAAGGGGTCCAGAGGTTCTTAGGGTTCGCCAACTATTACCGAAAGTTTATACGAGACTTTTCCACCATTGTGGCGCCTATTACTGCTTTCACTAAGAAGGGTGCTAACCCGTCCAAGTGGTCTGAAGAAGCCATGCAAGCATTTCATCTTTTAAAACAAAGGTTCATCTCTGCGCCTGTTCTGAAACAGCCTGACATCGACTCTCCTTTCATCTTAGAGGTGGATGCCTCCTCCGTTGGAGTAGGAGCGGTGTTATCTCAGAGGGCTAAAGATGGCCATTTACACCCTTGCAGTTTCTTCTCCCGGAAGTTCTCCCCAGCTGAGCGCAACTATGCCATTGGCGACCAGGAGTTGCTAGCCATCAAGCTCGCTCTAGAAGAGTGGAGGTATCTGTTGGAGGGAGCTTCTCATTCAATCACCATACTTACAGACCACAAGAACCTTTTATATCTGAAAGGCGCACAATGTCTCAACCCTCGTCAGGCCAGATGGGCACTTTTCTTTTCCAGGTTCGACTTTAAACTCCAGTTCTGTCCGGGCTCTCAGAATCGCAAGGCCGATGCCCTTTCCCGCTCATGGGAGCAAGAAAATGAGTCAGAGTCTTCAGACAAGCATCCTATTATAAATCCGTTGGCATTCTCCACGGTAGGGATGGACTCTACGCCCCCATCAGGGAAAAGTTTTGTGAAACCGATGCTAAGGAAGAAGCTCATGCATTGGGCCCATGCTTCCCGTTTTGCCGGACATACAGGTATCCAAAAAACCCTGCAGTTTATCTCTAGGTCCTATTGGTGGCCAACTCTGAAAAAGGACGTCTTGGAGTTTATTGCATCTTGCCCAAAGTGTGCTCAACATAAGGTATCCCGCCAGTCGCCTGCGGGGCAACTGGTTCCACTATCTGTTCCCCGTCGACCTTGGACCCATTTGTCGATGGATTTTATTACAGATTTACCCATGTGCAACAAGTTCAATACCATCTGGGTGGTAGTTGACCGGTTCACCAAGATGGCACACTTCATTCCTCTCACCGGTCTTCCGTCAGCTTCCAAGTTGGCTCAAGTATTCATACAAGAGATCTTCCGACTCCACGGTCTTCCTGAAGAAATTATTTCAGATCGAGGAGTTCAATTCACAGCCAAATTCTGGCGAAGTTTATGTCAAGTCCTCCAAGTCAAGCTAAAGTTTTCCACGGCTTACCATCCTCAGACCAATGGTCAAACCGAGAGGGTGAATCAGGACTTGGAGGCCTTCCTCCGCATCTATATGTCCTCCTCTCAAGATGACTGGGTTCAATTACTTCCCTGGGCCGAGTTCTGTCATAACAACCAGTATCATTCTTCCTCTGCTTCAACACCATTCTTCACTAACTTTGGATTCCACCCTAAAGTCCCTGAGTTCCAACCGCTTCCAGCAACTTCTGTTCCCGCAGTGGATATCACCTTGCATCAGTTTGCCAATATCTGGAAGAGCGTACGATCAGCTCTGCTCAAGGCATCGTTCAGGTACAAGAAGTTTGCGGATAAGAAGCGTCGAGCAGTTCCTGCTCTCAAGGTGGGTGATCGGGTATGGTTATCCACGAAGAATTTGAGGTTAAGAGTTCCCAGTATGAAGTTTGCACCTCGCTATATCGGTCCTTTCAAGATTGAACAAGTCATCAATCCTGTTGCTTACAGACTCCAGTTGCCTCCCTTCTTAAAAATACCCAGGACATTCCATGTTTCCCTGTTGAAACCGCTGATCTTGAATCGGTTTCATTCCTCACTTCCTCCAACTCCGAAAGTCCAAACTCAACGAGGCGTTGAGTATGAAGTGGCCAAGATCCTGGACTCACGTCACCGTTACGGTCAACTACAATATCTTATTGACTGGAAGGGTTATGGTCCTGAGGAACGTTCATGGACCAATGCTTCTGATGTCCATGCTCCTGCCTTGGTCCAGAGATTCCATTCCAAGTTTCCTCAAAAGCCAAAGAAGTGTCCTGGGGCCACTCCTAAAGGGGGGGGTGCTGTCACGATCCGGGTATCTGGACGCCATTTCTTACCCATCAGATGCCTCCTAAGGCTGGCTCAGCGCTCCAGGACCGGATCCCATCTGTTATCCTGATGTGTACATTCCTGTATCCTCTCCTGTCACTCTGGGACGCTGTCACAGTAAACGCCATATTACACCTGGCATGGCGTCTCCCACGGCCTCCGCCGCCGTCCCTGAACTTCTGCATGCAGAGTGTCTGAGTGGCGATTACATCAGCCGCGGCCTCCGCTGTGTCCGCGTGGTTGGATGTGCATCTGTCAGCCTGGCGCCTCCTGTCTTCGGTGGCCGGCGCCGCCATTACTGTTTTCATTACCACATGGATTACAAACCAAACTTCCCTCCAAGTGTCTGCATGGGCGCAGCCATCTTGGATTCTGTCAGCTGATCATTTCCACCAATCTGTTCTCAGTATTGATAATCTGCATAATTGCCTAGCCAATCCCTTCCTTGCTGCAGGTATAAATACACTGTGCCTGAGCAAGGAAGGCGTCAGTGCTTTGGTTGTCAAACCTAGTTCCTGTTTGTCTCTCTCCTGTGATTGTCTTCCAGGTTCCAGCTCCTGTCTCAAGACTTCCACCATAGAGACCCGCACCAGCATTCCACCTGCGGTGTAGCCTGACTCTCCGATCCATTGTGGATTCATCTGTTTCCAGCTACAACATTACCTGCTTCCAGCTCAGCTTCCAGCAGAGTACAGCTTCTCTTAAAGGGCCGGTGTCCTTTCTACAGTTTACCACTCTCCACCGGTATTATTATTTCTCCGCTCTCAAGTTCTACATTTCATTCATATTGCATCGCTCTCAAAGCTTAATTTATTATTTAACTGGTTCCAGCCAGTATCCACTCCGTGCCAACATCTGTCTGGTTCCAACCAGAACCCACAGCAGCTATTTTATTTACAGCAGCCCAGCTTTTCCTGGAACACCAGCTGGTACAATCCTGGGTTATCTCCATTGCTACAGTCGGGCCTGGTAAGGACTTTCCATCTAGAAGATTATAAGAACTATCTCACGCTACCAGTGCCCTGTGGCTCCTGCCACCCTGTAGTTCCCAGGAACTGTATTTATTCTTTGCTGACTTTTATGTTTCTTTTACTGCTACTGTGATGCATGGAGTTTGTCATAAATAAACATCATTTGACTTTTATTCAAGTTGTCGTGGTCACGCCTTCGGGCGGTTCTTCTTCATGTTACTTACATGTCCAGGGGTCTGATACAACCTCCCAGGTTCCGGTACATCTCAGCCCCTACAACTGAGGCTGCCTCCCGTCAGCTCAGGCCCTCAGTTGTGACAGTAAGCACTGACCTAATGAATCCAGCCGGAGACCAGGATCAAGTGGCCAGGCCGATGCAAGAACTGGCAGCCCGACTAGAACATCAGGAGGCTGCACAGGGCCACATCATCCGCTGTCTCCAGGATCTCTCTACTCGGCTGGATGGGATTCAGACAACTCTCCGTGGATCAGGCGCGTCTGGTGCGTCAACCACAGTGACTCCAGCTATAACCCCACCCACCTTACCCATTTCTGCTCCACGTCTTCATCTTCCAACGCCAGCAAAATTTGACGGATCTCCAAGATTCTGCAGGGGATTTCTCAACCAGTGTGAGATTCAGTTTGAGCTACAACCTGGCAATTTTCCCAGTGACCGTACAAAAATTGCCTACATTATTTCTCTTCTCAGTGGCTCAGCCCTTGATTGGGCATCACCGTTATGGGAGAGGTCCGACACCCTGCTATCTTCTTACGCTGCATTCGTGTCAACATTCAGGCGCATCTTCGACGAGCCAGGCCGGGTAACCTCAGCTTCATCCGAGATTCTCCGTTTACGCCAGGGGTCACGTACTGTAGGACAATATCTGATACAGTTCCAGATCCTGGCATCCGAACTGGCATGGAACGACGAGGCCCTGTATGCTGCATTCTGGCATGGCTTATCTGAGCGTATTAAAGATGAGTTAGCTACCAGAGACTTACCTTCTAAGTTAGATGAGCTAATCTCACTCTGCACGAAAGTTGATTTACGTTTCAGAGAGAGAGCAACTGAGCGTGGAAGATCATCTGCTCCAAAATCTTCTGCTCCTCCTCCTCGCCAACTGTCACCAACTAAAGATGAGCCCATGCAAATTGGCCGTTCCCGTTTAACTCCTGCTGAGCGCCGAAGACGTCTCTCCGAGTCTCTCTGTTTTTATTGTGCAGCTCCGTCTCACACCATTAATGCCTGTCCCAAACGTCCGGGAAACTCCAAATCCTAGCTCGCCAAGGAGAGGGCCGGCTAGGAGTAATGATCTCCTCTCCATCTCCTCAAGATTGTAATCTCCCAGTCTCGCTTCAAGTTGCTCAACGTTATCGGAACGTCATTGCCCTCCTTGATTCCGGAGCAGCTGGGAACTTTATTACCGAAGCCTATGTTAAACGGTGGTCCCTACCCACCGAGAGACTTCCTTCGTCCATTTCTTTAACTGCCGTGGATGGCAGCAAAATTTTTGATGCAGTTATTTCTTTAAGGACTCTACCAGTTCGTCTGAGAGTGGGAGTTCTTCATTCCGAACTTATTTCTTTTTTAGTGATTCCAAGAGCCACACATCCTGTGGTCCTGGGCCTTCCATGGCTCCGTCTTCACAATCCTACAATTGATTGGACGACTACGCAAATCCTGGCATGGGGTTCCTCCTGTGCTGAGACATGTTTGTTTAAAGTATTGCCTGTCTGTTCTTCCTCCCCCAGGTCGTCTGATGTTCCACCTCCTCCATATCAAGATTTCACGGATGTGTTCAGTAAAGCTTCTGCTGATATCCTTCCTCCTCATAGAGAATGGGACTGCCCGATTGATCTCGTTCCAGGGAAGGTTCCACCTCGAGGCCGAACTTACCCGTTGTCTCTGCCTGAGACGCATTCTATGGAGGAATACATTAAAGAGAACCTAGCAAAGGGGTTCATTCGACCTTCTTCTTCTCCAGCCGGCGCAGGCTTCTTTTTTGTAAAAAAGAAAGATGGTGGTCTGCGGCCGTGCATCGACTACAGAGGTTTGAACGACATTACCATCAAGAACCGTTATCCTTTACCCCTGATTACTGAGCTCTTTGACAGAGTTAGCGGAGCTACCATCTTTACAAAGCTGGACTTGAGAGGTGCATACAATCTCATCCGGATCCGTGAGGGTGACGAGTGGAAGACCGCCTTTAACACCCGTGACGGACATTATGAGTACCTCGTCATGCCCTTCGGATTGAGCAATGCTCCAGCTGTCTTCCAGCATTTTGTCAATGAGATCTTCAGAGACATTCTATACCGTCATGTCGTGGTCTATCTAGACGATATCCTCATTTTTGCCAACAATTTAGAGGAACATCGTTTTTGGGTTAAAGAGGTTCTGTCCCGTCTCCGTGTCAATTATCTCTATTGCAAATTAGAGAAATGCGTCTTTGAAGTCAAGTCCATTCCGTTTCTAGGGTACATTGTGTCCGGTTCCGGACTAGAGATGGATCCTGAGAAACTACAAGCAATCCAAAATTGGCCGGTACCCTTAACCCTCAAAGGGGTCCAGAGGTTCTTAGGGTTCGCAAACTATTACCGAAAGTTTATACGAGACTTTTCCACCATTGTGGCGCCTATTACTGCTTTCACTAAGAAGGGTGCTAACCCGTCCAAGTGGTCTGAAGAAGCCATGCAAGCATTTCATCTTTTAAAACAAAGGTTCATCTCTGCGCCTGTTCTGAAACAGCCTGACATCGACTCTCCTTTCATCTTAGAGGTGGATGCCTCCTCCGTTGGAGTAGGAGCGGTGTTATCTCAGAGGGCTAAAGATGGCCATTTACACCCTTGCAGTTTCTTCTCCCGGAAGTTCTCCCCAGCTGAGCGCAACTATGCCATTGGCGACCAGGAGTTGCTAGCCATCAAGCTCGCTCTAGAAGAGTGGAGGTATCTGTTGGAGGGAGCTTCTCATTCAATCACCATACTTACAGACCACAAGAACCTTTTATATCTGAAAGGCGCACAATGTCTCAACCCTCATCAGGCCAGATGGGCACTTTTCTTTTCCAGGTTCGACTTTAAACTCCAGTTCTGTCCGGGCTCTCAGAATCGCAAGGCCGATGCCCTTTCCCGCTCATGGGAGCAAGAAAATGAGTCAGAGTCTTCAGACAAGCATCCTATTATAAATCCGTTGGCATTCTCCACGGTAGGGATGGACTCTACGCCCCCATCAGGGAAAAGTTTTGTGAAACCGATGCTAAGGAAGAAGCTCATGCATTGGGCCCATGCTTCCCGTTTTGCCGGACATACAGGTATCCAAAAAACCCTGCAGTTTATCTCTAGGTCCTATTGGTGGCCAACTCTGAAAAAGGACGTCTTGGAGTTTATTGCATCTTGCCCAAAGTGTGCTCATCATAAGGTATCCCGCCAGTCGCCTGCGGGGCAACTGGTTCCACTATCTGTTCCCCGTCGACCTTGGACCCATTTGTCGATGGATTTTATTACAGATTTACCCATGTGCAACAAGTTCAATACCATCTGGGTGGTAGTTGACCGGTTCACCAAGATGGCACACTTCATTCCTCTCACCGGTCTTCCGTCAGCTTCCAAGTTGGCTCAAGTATTCATACAAGAGATCTTCCGACTCCACGGTCTTCCTGAAGAAATTATTTCAGATCGAGGAGTTCAATTCACAGCCAAATTCTGGCGAAGTTTATGTCAAGTCCTCCAAGTCAAGCTAAAGTTTTCCACGGCTTACCATCCTCAGACCAATGGTCAAACCGAGAGGGTGAATCAGGACTTGGAGGCCTTCCTCCGCATCTATGTGTCCTCCTCTCAAGATGACTGGGTTCAATTACTTCCCTGGGCCGAGTTCTGTCATAACAACCAGTATCATTCTTCCTCTGCTTCAACACCATTCTTCACTAACTTTGGATTCCACCCTAAAGTCCCTGAGTTCCAACCGCTTCCAGCAACTTCTGTTCCCGCAGTGGATATCACCTTGCATCAGTTTGCCAATATCTGGAAGAGCGTACGATCAGCTCTGCTCAAGGCATCGTTCAGGTACAAGAAGTTTGCGGATAAGAAGCGTCGAGCAGTTCCTGCTCTCAAGGTGGGTGATCGGGTATGGTTATCCACGAAGAATTTGAGGTTAAGAGTTCCCAGTATGAAGTTTGCACCTCGCTATATCGGTCCTTTCAAGATTGAACAAGTCATCAATCCTGTTGCTTACAGACTCCAGTTGCCTCCCTTCTTAAAAATACCCAGGACATTCCATGTTTCCCTGTTGAAACCGCTGATCTTGAATCGGTTTCATTCCTCACTTCCTCCAACTCCGAAAGTCCAAACTCAACGAGGCGTTGAGTATGAAGTGGCCAAGATCCTGGACTCACGTCACCGTTACGGTCAACTACAATATCTTATTGACTGGAAGGGTTATGGTCCTGAGGAACGTTCATGGACCAATGCTTCTGATGTCCATGCTCCTGCCTTGGTCCGGAGATTCCATTCCAAGTTTCCTCAAAAGCCAAAGAAGTGTCCTGGGGCCACTCCTAAAGGGGGGGTGCTGTCACGATCCGGGTATCTGGACGCCATTTTTTACCCATCAGATGCCTCCTAAGGCTGGCTCAGCGCTCCAGGACCGGATCCCATCTGTTATCCTGATGTGTACATTCCTGTATCCTCTCCTGTCACTCTGGGACGCTGTCACAGTAAACGCCATATTACACCTGGCATGGCGTCTCCCGCGGCCTCCGCCGCCGTCCCTGAACTTCTGCATGCAGAGTGTCTGAGTGGCGATTACATCAGCCGCGGCCTCCGCTGTGTCCGCGTGGTTGGATGTGCATCTGTCAGCCTGGCGCCTCCTGTCTTCGGTGGCCGGCGCCGCCATTACTGTTTTCATTACCACATGGATTACAAACCAAACTTCCCTCCAAGTGTTTGCATGGGCGCAGCCATCTTGGATTCTGTCAGCTGATCATTTCCACCAATCTGTTCTCAGTATTGATAATCTGCATAATTGCCTAGCCAATCCCTTCCTTGCTGCAGGTATAAATACACTGTGCCTGAGCAAGGAAGGCGTCAGTGCTTTGGTTGTCAAACCTAGTTCCTGTTTGTCTCTCTCCTGTGATTGTCTTCCAGGTTCCAGCTCCTGTCTCAAGACTTCCACCATAGAGACCCGCACCAGCATTCCACCTGCGGTGTAGCCTGATTCTCCGAT
This sequence comes from Pseudophryne corroboree, assembly GCF_028390025.1. Taxonomy (NCBI): domain Eukaryota; kingdom Metazoa; phylum Chordata; class Amphibia; order Anura; family Myobatrachidae; genus Pseudophryne; species Pseudophryne corroboree. The sequence goes on from NC_086444.1 coordinate 568,186,108, forward strand.
CCATTGTGGATTCATCTGTTTCCAGCTACAACATTACCTGCTTCCAGCTCAGCTTCCAGCAGAGTACAGCTTCTCTTAAAGGGCCGGTGTCCTTTCTACAGTTTACCACTCTCCACCGGTATTATTATTTCTCCGCTCTCAAGTTCTACATTTCATTCATATTGCATCGCTCTCAAAGCTTCATTTATTATTTAACTGGTTCCAGCCAGTATCCACTCCGTGCCAACATCTGTCTGGTTCCAACCAGAACCCACAGCAGCTATTTTATTTACAGCAGCCCAGCTTTTCCTGGAACACCAGCTGGTACAATCCTGGGTTATCTCCATTGCTACAGTCGGGCCTGGTAAGGACTTTCCATCTAGAAGATTATAAGAACTATCTCACGCTACCAGTGCCCTGTGGCTCCTGCCACCCTGTAGTTCCCAGGAACTGTATTTATTCTTTGCTGACTTTTATGTTTCTTTTACTGCTACTGTGATGCATGGAGTTTGTCATAAATAAACATCATTGACTTTTATTCAAGTTGTCGTGGTCACGCCTTCGGGCGGTTCTTCTTCATGTTACTTACATGTCCAGGGGTCTGATACAACCTCCCAGGTTCCGGTACATCTCAGCCCCTACAACTGAGGCTGCCTCCCGTCAGCTCAGGCCCTCAGTTGTGACATGGAGTGTCTGTTCCGGGAAGGCTGAGAGGCAGGACTGTTGTCACGGCACCTGAGCGCGGAGAACAACAAGACCAGAGGTGGTTGTCGCACCAGTTTTATTTTTCCTTTTTATTATTTTCTCCATCTCCCATTTCCTCCCCCTTCTTGTTCCCTTTCTCTCCCCCTAACAAGATGGACTTACCCCAAGAGACAGCATTCCGGGTTTTCCTGTTAATCCTGTTGTTGACGAGAACAGTCTGTTTCGGTGAGAGTACCAGAGAGGTCGAGAAAGGATCTGGAATGGGTTTTGATGGCAAGGACGGATTTGTAGAAATACAAGAGCAACACATCCATCGAGCAAAGGCGAGTATCAGAAAACGATCTGGTAGTCAGGAAACTAGGAGGCACTGTGAAGGGTTATTGGCTGAGGAAGAATGCATTTGTAGGAATTGTGAAAACATAGTTGAGGATGGGTGCATCCAGAGATGTCAGTCCAGCCTTAATATCAACATGGACCGTCATCCATTGAGTGATTACCACTCACTAGTGGGTAAGGTCTTAAACCAGACAGAATGCTGGGTGTGCTCACAAGTACCTCAAGGTCAGAGCAAGTCAGGATTAGTACCGTACCCTTTAGCAATAGATGAGGTACTCGAATTACGGGGTGGGAGACCGATAAACAAGAAATTTAATATTTCTAGGCCACCTAGTTTGAAGCTCCACCAGTATCATGTGGATAGATACTTAGTATGTTTCAACATTTCCAATTCCCGAAAGCCAGGAAATTGGGAGGTGACATGGAATAACCAAACCATGGCATTTTCGCACAGAGCTGATAGGATACCCGTAGACTCTGAACTTATACGCCAAATAGCCAACAGTGGAAGGTATTTTCGGTATAGGTATACTCAAGGAAGTAAGACCATGCGGGTTGGAGAAGTATCACCAGGGTACTGTGCACATATCATACAGCCTGATACGTGTACTGAACAGATGAGAGAGTTAGGGATAGGATTTTTCACTTGGAAGGTTTGCAATATGGTAATGTCATATTCTGTCCCATATGTTCTCCCCGATGATGCTTATTTCATATGTGGGAGGAAGGCGTATAAGTGGCTTGCCCCAAACTCAGAGGGATTGTGTTACATCGGAAGAGTGTTGCCAGAGGTTATGACCATAACCCATGATAAGATGAAAGACGTTCACCGCAGTGCTCAAGCTCCTTATACTCATACTCATTATGAACACATCGTTAAGAGACACATTATAGATAGGACAGAGCACGTAGCCTCTGATTTGATCCACGAATCCACCGGGATTCAATTCCTTCTCGCATTAGATATCACCCGTACTGCCAGAGGAATTATAAATTATAGGTACATCCATGCGCTAGCGAATCTGATAGATAATATCACTGAGATGTATGACGACACCTTCAGGTATACGGGAAGGGAGTTGCAAGCTTACAAAATGGAACTGATCCAGCACAGGATGGTCCTCAATTATATTACAGCCGGGACAGGCGGGTACTGTGTTACTCTGGCAACTCAATATGGTGTGAAGTGCTGCACGTATATTACAAACAGCACTGAGGACCCAACTGAGATCATTGATCAAAAGATGGACGATATCTTGCAGTTGAAGTGGGAGTTCCGAAGGAGACACAACCTTACCCTTACTGCTGTGAGTAATGAACTGACCGGCTGGGTCTCATGGTTGAACCCACGCAATTGGTTCTCAGGTTTAGGAGAATGGGCTCAAAATGTTATCATAAGTGTAGGAAAGTTTCTCCTTTGTATCCTGGGAGTCGTCATAATTATTGGCTTGATATTTAGGTGTGTTCGAATTTTAACACGGCGCAAGCGCAGTGCAAAAGTGATGAGTCTAAGGAGCAGGGGCATTGGTACAGCAGCAGATTTAATTTATGAACCATCTATAGAAACGATGTTGTGATAAGGATTGCAAATGAATTCCACGGCCCGTTTCTTTCACCCGTTTTTCCCTCAGCAAAAATACTCCCATCCGGAAGAGACTTCGATCAACACCCAAGAATGATTACGCAAATGTTATGTGAATGTATTGTACATATGTGTCTTATCTTCATCTCTACAACCTTCAGTTAGTGACACACATAGTCGACAGGAGATATCCACATATATTAGCACTCACATATGTTCCCCCTCCATGTATCATCATCTAAATGTGCACCCCATTTGTTGGAACAAGAAGCCGAAAAGAGCTCGGTAGTGTTTGTTGGCCCACTTACAGACCCTTAATACGGGATAAGAAGGATTTAATGTATACTTCGCAATACCTCGAAGCTTATCTAGAACATATACGGCACAATGATACATGCCCCTCAGACATGGATTCATACATACATGCTTTTACTATCTCACTAGGTCATACATTTCCCACCTACACCTCTCCTCATACCGTCCAATCATCTGTAGATATGTATTGTATATTTTTCTGTTTAATGTTTAGATAGTGGCAGTTATTGTTGACTGCCAAAGTCGAAAAATATTGTAATGCATACACCATGTACTAACCCCATACACATGCCCGCTGCGCGAGCACTTATTCCGCCGTGCGTGCACATATCTGCAATTTGCGTAGGATCGCTCCTGCGATCATGCGCATGGTATGGGTATTTACGGCGGAGTTTGTGAGCGCATAGATGGTTATCAGAACATTACATATTTAACCCAAATAGTGCATTTTGTACACATAGCCCCCTGCACCACATCAGAAAGAAATAGCTGTTTAAAATGGTTACAGAACAAGGGTATTCACCTTTACAGGATAGGAGGGGACAGAACAAGGTACCAAGGTGGTGTTTGGTATCCAGCGGTAGGGTATTTTAAGGGAAACATTCTGGTGTTGGTTTGAGGAAGATTGCATGTTCCTGAGTATAGTTAGATGCAGAAACAGAATAAAGGTTTAAACTGTATTTACTGTATATTATGTATGTGGGGGGAATCCAGAGGATACCACCCACAAGAGCAGTTGAGAAAGACATCGCCCACCTTTTCAAATCAACCTATGACCTCTCCTGTAATGTAGAGATGCATCTCTGTGCCCAATAGACAAAGGGATTACAGTGACCATTGTATTGTATATGGAAGTTGTGTATAAAAAGCCTGTTGTTGCCTGGCCTGTCAGAAGACTCTGAACGCTTTCTACCTGACAAGCGGAGGACCGGCCGGGTTGCGCTTGCGAACATTCTCACGTATGTACATTCTCTGTAGCCATTATTCTGTTGTAGATTTATCTTGTTAGCCTTGTAGAGTATAACTTGTACTGTTATCCCCTTTCAAATAATCCACTGTGGCGTTAGAACCCAGCGGTTAACTACATATCGGTGTTGTGTCCTCATTTCCCTGCTAGGGTTTAAAGCGTATTTTACTGTATAAGGTTTAAGAGTGTATTGATAAAGGTGTACGCACTGCGGGTACTTTATACCGTCAGCGCTACTTAAGGTTTAAGGTATAACATCGTTGCAGTGCTTTGCCGCATAAAGGTTTAAAGTGTAACCATATCATTGCATTGTATCACTAATAAGGTTTAAAGGTTATCAATTGTGTGTGCGCGCGCTGTGCGTACTCTGTACACTCAGCGCGGCGTGTGTACGCCAAGTACGTACCACGTACGGGACTCTGTACGCAAATAGCGTACAAAGTGCGTAGCGCATGTATTCAGTCTAGCGGCCATAGCGGCTCCACGGTAAAAGTGTATCCAGAGGTATAGCTTTATGGTTTAAGATAATATGGACATTATCATATGGGGGCATCTTCCAGTTTTTCCCGTGACAATGGGTTTGCACAGTTGCTTGCTTTTTTACTTTACTTACAAACATGGATTAGGTCTTATATTTGAAAATTTGTAGCTGTACCTGTGAGGATTACATTAGAGGTACTCAGAAAAGTACATCAACTTTGAAAACCTGTCTAAATGAAACATAACAGGAGCCAACATTAATGAACAAGCAGCTTATTTTATGCACAAATATTTATCTAGAAAACCAACTTACCATGACATGAATTAAAGCTAATAAAAATTGTAACTTAAGAGCCAGCACATCCAAAAATAGAGACACCAATATTAAGGTGGTGGACAACGAAAAGGCTGCTGTTGAGCCGTTTGCTGCATGTGAGGATGATGCTGCTATTTGTTGCACGGTAAGTACTGCTGCTAACTTTTTTATACTGCTGAGTGCAATATATAATATGCTTTCCCTACTGCATCACTACTGGATTTTGCTGCTTATCACAAATGCACTTTATTGGTGAAATATTGGTGCCTCTATTTATGGATGTGCTGGCTCGTAAGTCATCCATATGCTATCATTATTATGTGCTAGGCACTCCTGGTTATTTCAATTTAGGTGTGTGCTGAAGGTCAAATATTTGGAATATATATATATATATATCTATATATCTATATATATATATATATATATATATATCTCCAAAAAATGTATCAGATGGCGCTAATAATCACTTCCTTACTTGACCAGCCATGCAATTGACCACATCAATGAATAAATAATATAAATTTATTAAAAGCACATATTGCTAAAAGAGATGACCCTTTCACAAACACATAGCATTGATGAGTGTCAGATGATAAAATGAAGGGCATATATTCTCTCTTCCACCCTGACGCGTTTTGTCCTTAGCAGACTTCTTCAGAGAGATGATCAATACAGCTATACAATCCAAAATTGACAATCATATAAATCTTCAGGCCCTTAGACGATTTACCAGTAAAGGTTTGTATGACAATTTTAAAAATTTAAGAGACCTCCGTCTGTTACGGTCCTGATGCTCAGGACAGGGGAGATCTTATGTAGTGAGTCCTGAGCACCAAGACGGAATGCTGGGATTGGGAAATGGGAAGGAAATAGCCCCTAGCACCCTACCTCCGTTGTCCTACCCGTGTTATCAATTCACGCCTGAACGACTATGGTTTCTTGGGCCCATGGCAGCCGCGTTTGAAGGGCGGATTAGGTCTGCCCAACTCCGATGCCCCCTCAGGTCTTAAAGAGAGACAAGGCGTGAACTGAGACAGGGTAATCACAAGGGGACCTCTAACTGAAACAACCACGCTAGGGGCTATAAACTACCTAAAAACTAAACGTATGTGCGGCACGCCGCCAAAGGAAAAGAACTACAAAGAAACCACTGTCCACTCACCTACACGGCACCGCCGAGTTCCGGGGAGGACAGTGAAAGCGGAAACCTCCGCAAATGCACCAATTCACAGTAAAATAAACACTAAGCGGCATAGGCCGCAACACGCGGCAGAAGCAGCTACTCACGAAACCGGGCGAGAACCCCAGATGACAGACAGGTTCGCAAGGACTAGAAGGATTCCCAGGACCGGCTTCGGACCTCCAAAGTACCAAAGGGCAGGGAGCAAGATCCACCAAACACGGCTGACAGGAACAGAGTTCTGCAAGGCAGGAACAGCATACAAGAAGCTATCACCGGTGGGGCTGCAGTGTGCTGGCTCACATAAAAAGGCCCTGCTGGCCAATAACAGGAGGGCCAGCAGGACCAGCCCCCAGACCCTAATTACTAGTTGCCGTGCAGCTGCCTTGCTGCACGAGCAACCTAATTAACTATTCTTAGCAACGGGGAACGCGGTCCATCTGTGGCGTCCCCGTTGCTATGCACCCGGCGGCCCTGCACGCACGACGTCCTGCGTTGCCAGGGACCCGGCGGCTATCGTGCGCACGGCGTCCTGGCATTGCTAGGCGCCGTGCAGGGGACAGGGAAGGAGAGAGGCGCGGCGGCCGTGACCGCTGCTCAGTCAGGGCACGGCCGAAGACCGCCGCGCCTAACAGTACCCCTCCCTTGAGGAGGGGTTAAAGAACCCCTAGAGCCAGGTTTCTGAGGAAACTACTGAAAGAAAATCCTCTTCAGCTTGGGAGCATGTAAATCTTTATCCAACACCCAAGATCTTTCTTCAGGGCCATTACCTTTCCAGTGGACCAAAAAATAGAGCCGACCCCGAGAAAGCTTAGAATCTAAAACCTTCTCCACCAAGAACTCTTGTTGCCCCTGAACATCCACCGGAGATCTACCCTGGGAAGTCCTCCGAGGAAATCTCCTGGAAGAAAAATACTGTTTCAAAAGAGAACAGTGAAAAGTATTGCCTATTTTGAGAGATCTCGGCAAGCGTAGCCGAAAAGCAACTGGGTTGACCTTCTTAATGATAAGGAATGGTCCAATAAATTTGGGTCCCAATCTAGCCGAAGGTGGTTGTCGGAGCTTGATGTTGCGAGTTGACAACCATACCTTTTCTCCCACCTTAAAAGTGCAAGGACGTCGGAGCCTCTCAGAAAATTTATTTTCTCGGAAGGCAGCTTTTCTCAAGGCAAGGTGCACCTTTCTCCAAATTGTTCTGAGATGGGAGGTTAAGGTCAACGAGGAGACTGGAGAATGAGGAAAAAAAGAGTTGGCTCTAGGATGAAAGCCAAAGACTGAAAAGAATGGGGACTCCTTGGTGGAAGAATGACAAGAGTTATTATAAGCAAATTCGGCTAACGGAAGAAATTCAGACCAATCATTCTGGAGTTTGGCCGAATACAACCGTAAATACTGTTTTAATGACTGGTTAACTCGTTCGGTTTGTCCGTTGGATTGTGGATGGTACCCAGATGTTAAAGAGAGTTTCATATTTAATGAGGCACAAAAACGTTTCCAGAAACGAGCAATGAATTGTGGACCCCGATCAGAGACAATATCCCTGGGCAACCCATGGAGCCTGAACACATGACGGAGAAACAAGACTGCCAACCCTTGAGTAGAGGGTAATCGGGGAAGAGCAATGAAATGAGCCATCTTACTAAAACGATCCACTACCACCCAAATGACTCGAAATCCGGCTGAAAGAGGAAGGTCCACCACGAAATCCATGGATATATGTGACCATGGCCTGAGAGGAACGGCTAAAGGTACGAGTTGCCCGATCGGCAATGAACGAGGAACCTTATGCCATGCACAAACCTGACAGGAATGGACAAATTCCCTTACATCTTTAGAAAGACTAGGCCACCACACTGAGCGAGAGACTAACTCCAAGGTCTTAGTGATACCTGGATGACCAGAGACTTTGTTGTCATGAAACTCAGCTAAAACAGTGCCTCTCAGAAATTCAGGGACAAAGAGACGATCAGCAGGAGTCGGTTTAGGAGCCTGCTGTTGATGCTGGACTAACTGAGTAAATAAATCCTGTGTGAGGCCTGCCCGGATGACAGATGATGGAACTATGGGGCTAGTAGCAGGATGGTTATTGTGAACCGGAAGAAAACAACGTGACAGGGCATCAGCTTTAGTATTTTTGGAACCGGGCCTGAAGGTGATAATAAACCTGAAACGAGTAAAAAACAATGCCCAACGTGCCTGCCGAGCATTAAGCCGTTTAGCTGACTCAATATACTGCAGGTTCTTATGGTCAGTAAACACTGTAATAGTATGCCTAGCTCCCTCCAGCCAATGCCTCCACTCCTCGAAAGCCCATTTAACTGCCAGCAATTCTCGATTACCAACGTCATAGTTGGATTCTGCGGAGGAGAATTTCCTGGACATGAAGGCACAAGGGTGTAATTCCTGAGACCCTGGATCTTCCTGAGATAGGATAGCCCCCACTCCAACCTCTGAGGCATCTACCTCGACTATAAAGGGGAGCTCTGGGTTAGGGTGCCTGAGAACAGGGGCCGAGACAAAGGCCTGCTTTAAGGCCCGAAAGGCAGACTCGGCTGCAGGCGACCAATTGGAAGGGTCCACTCCTTTTTTAGTCAATGCTACTATAGGAGCGACCAAATCAGAAAAGGTATGAATGAACCGCCTATAATAGTTTGCAAACCCTAAAAAGCGCTGAATTGCTTTTAAATTTGTGGGTTGCGCCCAATTAAGGATGGCCTGGAGTTTTTTCGGTTCCATGAAAAATCCCTGGGGAGAAATAATATACCCCAAGAAGGACACTTCCGTGATGTGAAAATCACATTTCTCTAGTTTTGCGTATAAATGATTCTCCCGTAGTTTTTGAAGAACCAGACGCACATGGGTAATATGTTGATCCATAGACTCAGAATAAATCAAAATGTTGTCTAAATAAACGACAACGAACTTTCCAAGAAAGTCACGAAGAACATCATTGATGAGGTCTTGAAATACCGCAGGAGCATTTGACAGCCCAAAGGGCATCACCAGGTATTCATAATGACCCGACTGTGTGCTGAAAGCCGTCTTCCACTCATCCCCAGATCTTATTCGGATGAGATTGTAAGCTCCTCTAAGATCGATTTTTGAGAAGATAACGGCAGAGCGTAACTGATCAAAAAGTACTGAAATCAAAGGCAAAGGGTAGGTGTTTTTAATAGAAATTTTATTCAGAGCCCAAAAATCAATACATGGTCTGAGCGACCCATCTTTTTTCTCAACAAAAAAGAATCCTGCACTCAAAGGAGATTTCGAAGGCCTAATGAAGCCTTTTTTCAGGCTTTCCTGGATATAATTATCCATAGCCGTGGTTTCTGGCCCGGAGAGGGCATATAATCTCCCCTTAGGTAAAGTGGCCCCGGGAACTAAATCTATAGCGCAGTCATAGAACCGATGGGGAGGCAGAACGTCCGCATTACCCTTAGAGAACACATCAGCAAAGTCCTGATATTCCAGAGGAATAAGTTCTGGGGTAACTGCCGCAACCCGGACAGGATGGGAAATACACTCCTTAACACAAAAAGGACCCCATTGGGAAACTCCCCAGACCGCCAATCTATGGTGGGATTATGAAAGGCAAGCCAGGGGTGACCCAAAACTACTGGAACTGCCGGACAATGTGTAAGGTAAAATTCTATTTCTTCTGAATGTAGGGCCCCCACTGTCAGCAATACTGGAGGTGTGCGGTGAGTAATAACCCCATTGGAAAGCGGACCCCCATCCAAGCCGTGCATGGTGATACGTCTATCTAAGGGTATCAGTGGAACGCCTAAAGCCTTAGCCCAAGCTAAATCCATAAAATTTCCTGCAGCTCCACTGTCGACGAAGGCCGACACCAACGAACTGAGGCTGCCAAAGGAAATCTTTACCGGAACTAATAGAGAATTATTAGAGGAGATTAACTGCAGACCCAAGTGAACCCCCTCACAATTCACTTGGTCAGAGCGTTTCCCGGCTTGTTCGGGCAGTTACGTGCGATATGTCCCTTACCACCACAATACAAACAAAGACCAGAACTTAACCTTCTGGTTCTTTCCTCTGGGGACAGCCGGGAGAGACCCATTTGCATGGGCTCCTCGACGTCCTCAGGAAAAGTATATACACATGGATTAGGCCTAAAAGTTGTTCCTCTTTCAGCCCTCCGCTCTCGGAGACGACGATCAATTTTAATAGCGAGCTCCATGAGTTTGTCTAGAGTCTCAGGAGCGGGGTACTGAAGGAGACTGTCTTTAATCACTTCCGACAGACCGAGGCGAAACTGACTGCGCAGGGCCGGGTCATTCCAGCCACAGTCGTTCGACCAACGGCGAAATTCTGTACAATACACCTCTGCTGGATTTTTGCCTTGCTTAAGGGCACGCAGGTGACTCTCAGCTGATGCTTCTCTATCTGGGTCGTCATATAAGAGGCCTAAGGATTTAAAAAAGGCATCTACTGATAACAAAGCAGCATCATCCGCTCTTAGCCCAAACGCCCAGGTCTGTGGATCACCCTGAAGTAGAGACATCACAATCCCGACCCGCTGAGACTCAGTACCAGAGGAACGGGGCCTTAAACGAAAATAAAGCTTACAAGCTTCCTTAAAATTAAAAAAATCCTTTCGGTTACCCGAAAAACGGTCAGGTAAATGCATCTTTGGTTCTGGAACCATACTCGGGGAGGCTCGCAAAAGATCTTCCTGCGATCTCACCCGAAGAGTAAGGTCCTGAACCATCTGAGTTAATTCCTGTATTTGGTTAACCAAAAGCTGACTGGGGTTTGGCCCTAAACCTGCCGGATTCATGAGGCCGAATTTCTAGGCCCACCAATACAACGGAAAAAATTAAACCCCCTTTTTTTTTTTTGTGGGCCGGTGATAATGTTACGGTCCTGATGCTCTGGACAGGGGAGATCTTATGTAGTGAGTCCTGAGCACCAAGACGGAATGCTGGGATTGGGAAATGGGAAGGAAATAGCCCCTAGCACCCTACCTCCGTTGTCCTACCCGTGTTATCAATTCACGCCTGAACGACTATGGTTTCTTGGGCCCATGGCAGCCGCGTTTGAAGGGCGGATTAGGTCTGCCCAACTCCGATGCCCCCTCAGGTCTTAAAGAGAGACAAGGCGTGAACTGAGACAGGGTAATAACAAGGGGACCTCTAACTGAAACAACCACGCTAGGTGCTATAAACTACCTAAAAACTAAACATATGTGCGGCACGCCGCCAAAGGAAAAGAACTACAAAGAAACCACTGTCCACTCCCCTACACGGCACCGCCGAGTTCCGGGGAGGACAGTGAAAGCGGAAACCTCCGCAAATGCACCAATTCACAGTAAAATAAACACTAAGCGGCATAGGCCGCAACACGCGGCAGAAGCCGCTACTCACGAAACCGGGCGAGAACCCCAGATGACAGACAGGTTCGCAAGGACTAGAAGGATTCCCAGGACCGGCTTCGGACCTCCAAAGTACCAAAGGGCAGGGAGCAAGATCCACTAAACACGGCTGACAGGAACAGAGTTCTGCAAGGCAGGAACAGCATACAAGAAGCTATCACCGGCGGGGCTGCAGTGTGCTGGCTCACATAAAAAGGCCCTGCTGGCCAATAACAGGAGGGCCAGCAGGACCAGCCCCCAGACCCTAATTACTAGTTGCCGTGCAGCTGCCTTGCTGCACGAGCAACCTAATTAACTATTCTTAGCAACGGGGAACGCGGTCCACCTGTGGCGTCCCCGTTGCTATGCACCCGGCGGCCCTGCACGCACGACGTCCTGCGTTGCCAGGGACCCGGCGGCTATCGTGCGCACGGCGTCCTGGCGTTGCTAGGCGCAGTGCGGGGGGACAGGGAAGGAGAGAGACGCGGCGGCCGTGACCGCTGCTCAGTCAGGGCACGGCCGAAGACCGCCGCGCCTAACACCGTCTTAGTTCGTAAGGGTCTAATTATTAAAATCTGAAAAATAGCCCCACTCAGGGAGAATCTCAAAACATGATTCAAGTGTGCTCCTGTGTGCTCTCCCAGAGTACAAAAAAAAATTTACACACACTGTATGTATATTTATGTATATGTATGTATATATATATATATATATATATATATATATATATATAAAATTACCACTCCTAGCAGGCGGCGGCACTCAGAGTCTGGTCTTAGCAGTAAGGTGTAAAAAGTGCTTTAATGGATCACTCCATGTGCAACGTTTCGGGGCTGCAGCGCCCCTTTATCAAGGTGAAATGAACAAACAATACAAAATAACATACCTTTATACAGTTGAAGACCCGCGAACGGGACGAGCCACTGCTAGGAGTGGTAATTATGTAAAGTATTTTCCGGATGGCACCTGAGCATTATTTATATCAAGTAACAGCGAGTGCCGATTCTATTGGGACATATATATATATATATAGAGAGAGAGAAAAAGATCTGGCGGCACTCAGGAGACTATGTCAACCAATATGAATTTTTATTGGAGCAACATCCAACAATTGTTTCGGGCCTCCGCCCGTCGTCAGGGATGCAAGTCACATTAAAGACATACATTTTATACCCCCATATGAACCTCCCACCACATGTGAAACATAAACATTAATCATCTCACCTGCAGGCCCACTCACCGTGACGAACGCCACACTGCTAGCCGCCGCCACGAGCCATTCCGCTCATCAGCCGCTGCCGCACAGCAGATGACGTCATCAAGGGGCGCCCGCAAGGAGACGGAAACCCAGCATGGAGATCGGTTACCTAGGTAACCAAAACAACAAAGCAACACAAAACGAACAAACATTAATGTAATCTAACATTACTAATATACATACAAATATAAAGAATATAAAGTGAAAACACAAATAATACATAATATATCATGATAAAAACAAGCTATGGGACGCTGTGCTGTAAACATTCCCAAAAGTAAAAGATTAATTTATGTGGCATATAGACGAGTATATAAAACCATGTTACTCACGGCATCAGCTGGGTACTGGGTGTATCAATTATCATTTTAGATAATCCATAATGAATTCAGAAAGATATATTTTATGTGTGATTAAAGGTTTATAGAAAACTATGTAGCCCATGCTGTTCATTTAGGCCTTTAGGGGCCAATGTGTCTAATCTAAAAATCCAACGGCACTCCAATTGGAGTAGCCTTTTGCCCCTATCTCCACCCCGAATTGATGCCGGAACATGATCGATAAGCTTACTCCTAATACTCGCAATGCTGTGCGATTGTTGCACACAATGGCGGGCCATGGGTTGATCACTAGATCCTGACTATAAAGCAGCCCTAATAGCTGACCGATGGTTAGCCATCCTCTCCTTGAATTGGCATTCTGTCTTGCCCACGTAGTGCAATCCACATGGGCAAGACAGTACATAGATTACAAATCTTGAAGTACAGGTGAGAGGGAAATTAATCGTGTATTTCTTACCCGATCTCGGGTGTGAAATATAATCACCCACCAACATAGAGCGACAGATGACACATCCAATGCACCTGAAACATCCAGGCTTCCGTGACAGAAAGTGCTGTTTGGGTTTGGCCTTCACTAGTTCTGTTACATCAACTTTTACAAGCAAATCCTTCAGGTTTTTGCCTCTAGAATATGCTGGCATTACTCGGGTATTGAGTAGACCTGGGAGATCCTTATCCGTGTTGATAATGGGCCAAAACTTTTTAATTTCCCTATTTGTGTTGTTACTTGCTTCAGTGAATCTATTGACCCAGGGAATCTTTTGTATCCCATTATCTGCCACGATCTTACTCTTTAAAGATATCTCTCTAGGAATCTCTAGGACCCTTTGTTTGGTGGCCAATAACCTCTTATAGTCATAACCCCTTTGTTCAAACTTTAATACCATATCATCCAGAGCTCCGTCAATCTTAGAGGGATCGCTTGTAATGCGACGCACTCTGAGCATCTGGGAATATGGAGGCCCGAAACAATTGTTGGATGTTGCTCCAATAAAAATTCATATTGGTTGACATAGTCTCCTGAGTGCCGCCAGATCTTTTTCTCTACAATTGGATGTTTACATCTCATGGAGGGCACCGGAGCAGTTTCTGCATTAGCAGGGGGAGTGCCGGCCACTTTGCTTCTATATATATATATATATATATATATATTGGTAGATGCTCAATTAGCTTAGTGATATCATTCAGGTGCTCGCATAGGACCGGCACTCCATGATGAAAGTCTTTTACCTCGCTGGTACCTTCATATATACGGATGTATAGATACAAAGTTGCAATGGTGCGGCACTCAGCTCGAAAGAAACTCACGAAACCAATGTGGATTACAACGTTTCATTGCCTTTATGCACTGTCGTCAGGTTATAAAGCACACATAATAAATGGCATACCTTTTATAACTGCACACCCAGTGAAGAAAACCGCGCAGGAGTCCAGTCGAACTACCTCTCCGGCGGCGGTAACTAATGACGTCATTACGTTTGTGACATCCATCACCATAGCAACATATAAACATCAAACAGCGGTTCTAAAAAATAGAACAATATGAGGGTAATAGTGCAACTTATATGATTACATCAATCACATAATGAACCATCAAATGTTCATACATCAAATGTAACTATTGAAAGCAGTTAAAGCTGAAGTATTAATTTAACCCTCGAGGGGACAATACACCTAATTGGTGGATCCACTGTGCTTCTCGCTGCAACAACAACCGATTGCGATCACCACCTCTTAATGGCTTTTTTACTCAGTCAATCTTGCGGTACCTAATACTCGCTATATTATGTTTTAAGTCCACAAAGTGGCGTGCAACTGTTTGCTCAGATCTTTTATCACTAGTTAATGCAGCTCTGATAGAAGAACGATGCATAGCCATGCAATCTTTAAATCTGCCCTGGGTTTTCCCTACATAGAAAAGACCACAGGGACAGATGATTTGGTAAACTACATAAGTTGAGTTGCATGTAAGATGGTGTCTAATCAAATACTTCTTACCGGTGTGCGGATGGTAAAAGGAATCTCCTGGTATTAAAAAACTACATGTCGTGCATTCACACTTACAGCAACCAAGACTCTTCTTAGATAAAAGTGTGTTGGCTTATCAACATCACAATTACCGATGTCAGCATGCACTAAAAGGTCCCTCAGATTTCGACCACGTGTATAACACGGCATGGGATTCACATTGTTAAATGGCAAATGACGATCAGTTTTAATAACATGACAATGTTTTTTAATAACTGAATTAATTGCACTAGATTGTGTGTTAAACTGATTGACTATTGGAATCCGTTTATTAGTATTTTTAATATTGGATTTCTGCATAAGTGTTTTACAATCTATTTCCAGCACTTTGTTCTTAGTCAGCATAAGATCTGTTTAGGGTAACCCCTTACTATCAGTTTCTCAATCAATGTGTCAATCTGTAAATTGGCTGTAGCTATATCAGAATTAATCCTCCATATCCTAAGCATCTGGGAATATGGCAATTAATTCTTCCGATTAGGGGGATGGCAGCTGTTCTATTGTAACAATGTGTTACGGTCCGTAGATTTCACATGTACAGACGTTATAAACTGGTTAGACCTTATCCTGGTGTCAACATCTAAAAAATCTATGTGGTCCTGACTCATTCTGTGGGGGTAATTCCGACCCGATCTGTGGGAGTAATTCCGACCCGGTTGCTCGCTGCAGTTTGTCGCAGTGCAGCGATCGGGTCGGAACTGCGCATGTGCCGGCGCATGGCAGTCATCGTTGCCTAGCAATCGCCTCTGAGACAGAGGCGGTCGCTGGGTGGGAGGGGGCTGGACGTCAGCGTGACGTCTCCCAATGGCAGCGAAGAGGTTCTTCCGGCCAGCTGCAGTCGCTGTGCGATGCTTTTGTATTTGTGCGGGGGTGCCGGCACTAACATGCGGCGTGGACTAGCCCTGTGCTGGGCGTCCCCCCGCATGTCAGGGAAGATGATCGTAGCTGTGCTAAATTTAGCACAGCTACGATCAACTCGGAATAACCCCCTAAGTGTGAGCTTAATTGGAAAATCACTGGTGTTATTAATTTCAACCAAATTACGAAATAATTCTTCCGACCCTGTCCAAACAATGAACAGGTCGTCTATAAAATGAGTGTATAAGATGATATGTGATAATACACTAGCATTAGAAAAGAATAACTTCTGCTCGATATAAAACATAAAAATGTTTGCAACCCCCGGGGCTACCGCAGAGCCCATTGAGCATCCGCTCAACTGTATATAATATTTTCTATCGAACAGAAAATAATTCTTAAGGATAAATTCCAAAAGGAACACACAAAATTTTATGAATGCTTCATCATAGATACCACTTTCAGCCAGAAAAACTTTGACAGCATGTAAACCTGCTTCATGAGGTATCACTGTATACAAGCGGATCACATCTGCACAAATCATCCAGGAACCGTCTGGAACATCACGCAGTGTGGCCAGCTTGTTGAGAAACATGGTTGTGTCCAAAAGAAAATTTCTATGCTGCTTGACCAAAGGCTGTAATACAGAGTCCAAATAAATAGATGCTGGTTGTGACAAAGACCCCCGTGCTGAGATGATCGGACATCCCGGGGGAGGGGTTATCCCCTTATGTATCTTTGGGAGAGTGTACAACAGCGGGGTTATCGGGTATTTTGGAATCAGTGAATCCGCTAACTTTTGGTCAATAATTTTATTTTGCACTGCTTGTGTAAGGATAACTAAATTCTTTTTGAAAAGTATCAACAGGATCACAGGATAATTCCTTATACGTCTTCCCATCCTTCAATTGTCGCAAAATTTCACTACGATAGTCTTGAATATCTTGTAGCAATTTTGCCCCGCCCTTGTCCGCCGGTCTAATAATTACATTTTTGTTACTAGACAAGGTTTTAATGGCTATTCTCTCTCCAGGTGACAAATTAGGATGAACCTCATTTGGACATGATGTAACTGTGTCCACTTCCTTATCCACTAGACGCATATAGGACTTTAAAATTGGATTATTAGTGTTCGGATCAAATTATGATTTTGGTAGAATTTTTCTAAGTTGTTCCGGGATAGGATTAGATTGAGCATCAGACTCCACCGTTCCTGGCTTATTAAAAAATTCTTTCATATTAAGTTTTCTAAACAATTGATGTTTTTCTTGTTGCCACTTAAAGATCATTAAAATATGTCGTTGGGATATAAAACAATCCCTTTTTCAATAGGGATAATTCGGTATGAGACAACTCATATATAGAAGGACAAGTTGAAAATGATTTCCTCCGAACCACTGGTGGTTTCATTCCAGGGTCCGTTCCTTTTGCTTTGGCCCCCCTTCTTGTTGTTTTCCACTTTTTGCTAATAATTTTGAACGTGTTTGGGTCCCTAAAGGGGCATTCCCAGAGATAGATGGCTCAGAGTCACTATTAGTACTCGTATGCTCCTGTGATGACGATCCTCCATATGTGCCAGTTCTCTGAGTGCGACGGAAAAATGGGCGTTTGTTGGTTGTCCCCCGACTACCTGAAATCCACAGATAAACAGTATGCTGCTCATCGTCTAATTGAACTTTAGTAAATTTTTCTATCTTAAATTTTAATAGATCGTGATGATATGTGGCCACTTGATTCTCCAATTTACTCATCCAGTCACCATTCGGATCCGTTTTCACCACAGACAAATGTTGGTTTTCAAAAACTTTGATCTTTTCCATTAACAATAATTGTTCTTTTTTTGCAAATTCAATTATTAATAACATTAAATCAAATGAACAACGGTTTAATATACCGATCCATTTTTTAACAAACTTGTGGATCTTGTCTCCCCACTGTGGGGCCATTCTTCATGCATAGCCCTCACGGGATGACCTTAGCTCGATAGTGGTCACTCAGTGAGATAGCATGAAACTGATAATCTTCCTCTTTAATTTCCACAATTCCTTGTATAAAATGTCACGTGCTGAAGCCTCTGGTTGTGCATTTAAACATTGTGTCTCAAGGATTGCCTCAGCTTCTGCATCTGAAAAGCCAAACACTTCACTCCCAGAAAACAACGCAGGGAATGGAAAATCAACCTCCGAATCACCACCTTCGGCCATATTTAGGTAGACTTTGCACATAAAGGCACAATGTTGATCAATGAATTACCCCGCTCTCAGTCTCTGCAGCTGTCAGAAGGTACTGCCAGCTCTCAGTCTGTAATGCTGTCAGCCAGGCAAATACAAGAACCGCTGCAAAAAAATCACCACAGCAACCCGCGAGATACACATAAAGAATCTTGGGTAGATTTGTCTAAAGATAATTGAGTAAAAAATCAGGTGCCTTGCCAAATTAGGAATGTTAGCACAATCCACTTTATAAGAGAACATAGGACCGTCACTCCATGATGAAAGTCTTTTACCTCACTGGTGCCTTCACATATATGGATGTATAGATACAAAGATTCAATGGTGCGGCACTTGGCTCAAAAGAAACTCATGAAACCAACGTTTCAGTGCCTTTATGCACTATCGTCAAGTTTATAACCTGACGATAGTTCATAAAGGCACTGAAACGTTGTAATCCACATTGGTTTCATGAGTTTATTTTGAGCTGAGTGCCGCACCATTGTAACTCTGCAACTTGGCGGTAGCCCCGGTGGTTGCAAACATTTTTATGTTTTATATCGAGCAGAAGTTATTGTTTTATAATCCTAGTGTATTATCACATATCATCTTATACACTCGTTTTATAGACGACCTGTTCATTGTTTGGACAGGGTCGGAAGAATTGTTTCATAATTTGGTTGAAATTAATAACACCAGTGATGGTCCAATTAAATTCACACTTAGAATGAGTCAGGACCACATAGATTTTTTAGATGTTGACACCAGGATAAGGTCTAACCAGTTTATAACATCTGTACATGTGAAATCTACGGACCGTAACACATTGTTACAATAGAACAGCTGCCATCCCCCTAATCGGAAGAATTAATTGCCATATTCCCAGATGCTTAGGATATGGAGGATTAATTCTGATATTGCTACAGCCAATTTACAGATTGACACATTGATTGAGAAACTGATAGTAAGGGGTTACCCTAAACAGATCTTATGCTGACTAAGAACAAAGTGCTGGAAATAGATTGTAAAACACTTATGCAGAAATCCAATATTAAAAATACTAATAAACGGATTCCAATAGTCAATCAGTTTAACACACAATCTAGTGCAATTAATTCAGTTATTAAAAAACATTGTCATGTTATTAAAACTGATCGTCATTTGCCATTTAACAATGTGAATCCCATGCCGTGTTATACACGTGGTCGAAATCTGAGGGACCTTTTAGTGCATGCTGACATCGGTAATTGTGATGTTGATAAGCCAACACACTTTTATCTAAGAGGAGTCTTGGTTGCTGTAAGTGTGAATGCACGACATGTAGTTTTTTAATACCAGGAGATTCCTTTTACCATCCGCACACCGGTAAGAAGTATTTGATTAGACACCATCTTACATGCAACTCAACTTATGTAGTTTACCAAATCATCTGTCCCTGTGGTCTTTTCTATGTAGGGAAAACCCAGGGCAGATTTAAAGATTGCATGGCTATGCATCGTTCTTCTATCAGAGCTGCATTAACTAGTGATAAAAGATCTGAGCAAACAGTTGCACGCCACTTTGTGGACTTAAAACATAATATAGCGAGTTTTAGGTACCGCATGATTGCCTGGGTAAAAAAGCCATTAAGAGGTGGTGATCGCAATCGGTTGTTGTTGCAGCGAGAAGCACAGTCGATCCACCGATTAGGTGTATTGTCCCCTCGAGGGTTAAATTAATACTTGAGCTTTAACTGCTTTCAATAGTTACATTTGATGTATGAGCATTTGATGGTTCATTATGTGATTGATGTAATCATATACTGTAAGTTGTACTATTACGCCCATATTGTTCTATTTTTTAGAACTGCTGTTTGATGTTTATATGTTGCTATGGTGATGGATGTTACAAACGTAATGACGTCATTAGTTACCGCCGCCGGAGAGGAAGTTCCGACTGGACTCCTGGCACGGTTTTCTTCACTGGGTGTGCAGTTATAAAAGGTATGTCATTTATTATGTGTGCTTTATAACCTGACGATAGTGCATAAAGGCAATGAAACGTTGTAATCCACATTGGTTTTGTGAGTTTCTTTTGAGCTGAGTGCCGCACCATTGCAACTATATATATATATATATATATATATATTTATTTATTTATTTATTTATTTTGTAAATCTATACAGGTGTAAATTTGAGATGTCTTAATATAAGCAAATATTAATCCATGGTTCTCGGCGTTACCTGAGGAGCACCAGTAACAGATATAGTAAAAAGTGACAGGACCATTTTTGTAGTTTATTAAATTCTCTATACTGAAGGTGCAATCCAAATTTTGATCCCATTGTACTTTTGGCATTATCATTTGTGCAATGCAAGCCACGCAACGGTAATGATGTCATTATGTCAACCCCCTTTTCATCCCCTAAGGAGAGGTTTATTAAAATTCTAATTACGTAGTTTTCCTATTTCCCACCTGAAGAATACCTTTGTCAAATTTCAGCTTCCTAACAGATCGGGAAGTAAGAAAATTAGTGATGAGTCAGTCAGTCAGTGATGGTATATATATATATATATATATATATCTCCTATATAATAGCCCTATTCTGTGACCTTGTGATTCATTTGCTAACGCTGGGCGGAGTCACAACAGTGGGCGGAGTTATTCAAATGAGTCACAGAGATCTGGCCAAATCTACAGGAGACTAGGAGCAGAAGCAGATAGCATGGACATTGGGCATGTCACAGACAGGGCTGCATACCTCCCAGCTTTCTGCAGGAGCTTTCTCCAGGCAGAAGGAGGGAAACACTCGGCGAAAAGGGGGCATGGCTTCACGGGAGGGTCCCCGTTTTCGTCAGTGAGGGGGCATGCCCAGCGCTCGGTGAGCTGCTGGCATGCCCCCAGGGGCTGATTATGAGTCCGGGGGGCCCGGGGCACTTGAGACAGGGGAGCCCTACCTCATTGCTGTGCCTGCTGGGGGTTAGGGGCGTGGCCTAATCGCGGACCGCGCGGCCACGCCCCCTTATGCAAATTCCGATTTTTGTTTTTATTTTTTTATGGGATTTTGGCCCCTCAGCTAGGGCTAAATCCAGAGGAGGTGGTCGCTCCCCCCTACACACCCGCACAGGGAGAAGAAAGCAGGGAGACTGCTGCCTCCCTGCAACACCACAGACCTGCCAATATGCAGCAGCGTGTGCTGACTGTAGCACAATGCTGCCACTGTTGCTGGCAGGACGGGGGGGGGGGAGCTTCTGAGCTGGGACAGAGCTACTCCAGCCGGGGGGGCCTCTAAAACTGTGGGGCCAACGGTACGTATCCCCCGCCCCCCCCCCCCTAATCCGGCTCTGCTGCTGGAACCCCCCCATTAATCCGTACCCCCTGATGCCCCCTCTCCCTCCACTATTCACCGCTGCTCTGCTAAGCAGAACAGCGAGTACAGGAGCTTTCCAACTGCCCCCCCCACCGCAGGACACTGTGACCCGCGGGTGGGACAGCGGGACAGACCCCAAAAAATGGGACTGTCCCGCGAAAATCGGGACATTTGGGAGGTATGGGGGTGTGTGAGGGGTATGTCATACAGACAGACGGGCACCGGCTCACTGTGTGCTTGACCCCCCACATCGGCATACTCAGCAGGGTCTCTCTGGTGCGGAGGAGCGTCACTTTCTGACACACTCCACGCTTCTTAGCTGCAGTTTAGTGAGGCACCTGCCGCTGTGCAGGTTCCATACTGCCTCTATTATCTCCAGCCCCGGCAACCCCACCGCTAGCTGCAGCGCTGCCACCCGCAGTGGAGTGCGCCCAGCTCATTCACACACTTTAGCTGGCGGGTAGCGCTGCAGAAATCCGAGCTGCTTGCAGGCTCTGACCCACTCCTCCCTCCAGCCGCAGCGTCTCCTGGGAGCTAACCAGTCACTCCCAGTCTCCCCTTACCACAGTGCCCGGAAGCCGTGAGGTCCGCGCCACGTGCATGCTATGACCCCCTCCTCCCTCCAGCCGCAGCATCTCCTGGGGGCTAACCAGTCATTTCCAGTCTCACCTTACCACAGTGCCCGGCAGCTGCGCGAGGTCTGCGGTGTGTGACTGAGGAGGGGGGGGAGGGATGCGGACTGGCAGAGAAAGCAGGACTCCAGCCTGAGAGAGTCAGCCATGCCAAGTCTCCAGCAGCAGCAGATCCCAACAGGTTGGAATGGAACAGCAGCAGCCAGCAGCAGTGACTCCGGTAAGACACATCTGTCTGTCACCACTGTTTTGTCCCTAATACCAATCTCTCCCGTGCCCTGTGTTCTGTCATGTCCCTGGCCTTGCCCTGCCACCCTTATTCTGGCCCTTTCACCCTTATCCTGGCCCTGTCACCCTTATGCTGGCCCTGTTACCCCTATCCTGGCCCTGTCACCCCTGTGCTTGCCCTGTGAACCCTATACTGGCCCCGTCACCCATGTCCTGGTCCTGCCGCCCCTACCCTGGCCCCGTCACCCCTATCCTGTCCCTATCATTTCTGTCCTGGCCCCGTCACCCCTGTCCTGGCCCCGTCACCCCTGTCCTGGCCCCGTCACCCCTATCCTGGCCCCGTCACCCCTATCCTGGCCCCGTCACCCCTGTCCTGGCCCCGTCAACCCTGTACTGACCCTGTCACCCCTGTCCTGGCCCTGTTACTGCATACCCTCCAACTACCTTTTATGGCATGTACAGTACCCGCAGCGCCTCCAGACCTCTCCCCAATGCACCACACCTCCGCACCTTCCCCTTCACCACATGCGGCACTCCACCCCTCCCCCACATGCTGTGCCTCCAGACCCCCTACACCACCCGTGGCTCCCACTCCTCCACCCCTTCACCACCCACAGCACCTCCAGGCCCCTTCCACCATTCACCCCCCTTATACGTCTCCCCCCACACCTGCCCCCCTCCACCCGCAGCATCTGCAGACACCCTCCTCCATCAGCGGTCCCCCCCTCACCCACCCCTCCCCCACCAATGGCACCCCTGCACCTGCCCCTCCACCACCTGCAGCACCTCCGGACCTCCTTTCCCATCCGCCGCAACACCCGTACCTGCCCCTACCCTACCCATGGTGCCTGCGGTCCCCTACCCAACCCCCGGCACACCCGTCCCTTCCCATCCCACAGCACCTCCGGAACCCTTCACCCATCCACAACATCCCCACACCTGCCCCTCTCCCACCCGTGGCACCCCTGCCCCTCCCCCACCTGCGGTGCCTCCGGACCCCTCCCCCATCTGCATCCCCCACTCCTCTGCCCCTCCCCCACGCGCAGCACCTCCCGAACCTTCCCCATCCGGGCCCCACCCCCACTTCTGCCTCCCCTCCACCCGCAGCATCTACAGACACCATCCGCAGTCCCCCCCGCACCCGCTACATTCTGTACATCGTGCCCTGCAGGTGCTGTTCACGCCGTCGCAAGGGGCTGCGCCTCCTTCACCATCGCACGCCCTTTCATTGTGCAATATTTAACCACTAACAAAGGAATGCAGGTAATACTCCATATAATACAAATATTAAACCCCAGAAAGGCATGCAAGGGTTAAGGGGGCGTAGCCCCTTGCGACGGTGTGAAGAGCGCCCGTAGGGCGCGATGAAGCACCTAGTATATATATATATATATACATACACTGCTCAAAAAAATAAAGGGAACACTAAAATAACACATCCTAGATCTGAATGAATGAAATATTCTTATTAAATACTTTGTTCTTTACATAGTTGAATGTGCTGACAACAAAATCACACAAAAATTATCAATGGAAATCAAAGTTATTAACCCATGGAGGTCTGGATTTGGAGTCACACTCAAAATTAAAGTGGAAAAACACACTACAGGCTGATCTAACTTTGATGTAATGTCCTTAAGACAAGTCAAAATGAGGCTCAGTAGTGTGTGTGGCCGCCACGTGTCTGTATGACCTCCCTACAACGCCTGGGCATGCTCCTGATGAGGTGGCGGATGGTCTCCTGAGGGATCTCCTCCCAGATCTGGACTAAAGCATCCACCAACTCCTGGACAGTCTGTGGTGCAACGTGGCGTTGGTGGATGGAGCGAGACATGATGTCACAGATGTGCTCAATTGGATTCAGGTCTGGGAAACGGGCGGGCCAGTCCATAGCATCAATGCCTTCGTCTTGCAGGAACTGCTGACACACTCCAGCCACATGAGGTCTAGCATTGTCTTGCATTAGGAGGAACTCAGGGCCAACCGCACCAGCATATGGTCTCACAAGGGGTCTGAGGATCTCATCTCGGTACCTAATGGCAGTCAGGCTACCTCTGGCGAGCACATGGAGGTCTGTGCGGCCCCCCCAAAGAAATGCCACCCCACACCATTACTGACCCACTGCCAAACCGGTCATGCTGGAGGATGTTGCAGGCAGCAGAACGTTCTCCTTGGCGTCTCCAGACTCTGTCACGTCTGTCACATGTGCTCAGTGAGAACATGCTTTTATCTGTGAAGAGCACAGGGCGCCAGTGGCGAATTTGCCAATCTTGGTGTTCTCTGGCAAATGCCAAACGTCCTGCACGGTCTTGGGCTGTAAGCATAACCCCCACCTGTGGACGTCGGGCCCTCATACCACCCACATGGAGTCTGTTTCTGATCATTTGAGTAGACACATGCACATTTTTGGCTTGCTGGAGGTCATTTTGCAGGGCTCTGGCAGTGCTCCTCCTGTTCCTCCTTGCACAAAGGCGGAGGTAGCGGTCCTGCTGCTGGGTTGTTGCCCTCCTACGGCCTCCTCCACGTCTCCCGATGTACTGGCCTGTCTCCTGGAGCGCCTCCATGCTCTGGACACTACGCTGACAGACACAGCAAACCTTCTTGCCACAGCTCGCATTGATGTGCCATCCTGGATGAGCTGCACTACCTGAGCCATTTGTGTGGGTTGTAGACTCCGTCTCATGCTACCACTAGAGTGAAAGCACCGCCAGCTTTCAAAAGTGACCAAAACATCAGCCAGAAAGCATAGGAGCTGAGAAGTGGTCTGTGGTCACCACCTGCAGAACAACTCCTTTATTGGGGGTGTCTTCTAATTGCCTATAATATCCACCTGTTGTCTATTCCATGTGCACAACAGCATGTGAAATTGATTGTCAATCAGCGCTTCCTAAGTGGACAGTTTGATTTCACAGAAGTGTGATTGACTTGGAGTTACATTGTGTTGTTTAAGTGTTCCCTTTATTTTTTTGAGCAGTGTATATATATATATATATATATATATATGTCATACACAATCAGAGGGAGCTACCAATTAAATCAATATGGCTCAATTGCCTAATTCATTGAGCAATAATAGAATAATAGTTAAAAAGATACAGTAGCTTTAAAATTCACAACTTTTGAATTCACCATAGAACGGTAAAAAATTTTTACATCCACATCATACACTGCATAGTATGGGATATTTTCAAAGTACACCATGAACATTTGTTTAATGTTAATGCCTGCCTTGAAAACGGTGCGTGTTGCACTGAAACGTTGGCCATGCTGGGCATCTTTATATTGGATATGATTCAGTAAAACAGCATCTTCTTCTTAATTCATCACGAGTGCCGCAGTTCCTATTCTTGGTGTGTGTGTGTGTGTGTGTGTGTGTGTGTGTGTGTGTGTGTGTGTGTGTTGGATACTGGTCTTGCAGAAAAGCATTTTATACTGTAGGTCTTATACTCTATGCCTTGTATGCTGAGTGCTGTATATGTAAATGGTTATATATTGATCCTAACGCAATCCATTTATCTAAAGCAGTGTACACACTAGGTTAACAGATCAGCCGCCCGGCCAGTCTGCCAACTTATCTGACGATCAGTACTGTATGTGTTGTGCTTGACGTCACAAGTGGGCAAACATTTACCTGTGCCCGCCTAGTTGTGCAGTCAGTCACCAGTGATTTCTGCAGCAAGTGTACCATACACACAACACGATCATCCATCGTCTGGGCTGCAGGGCCGATGCGATATGTTTATGAACGAGGTCGTTTACAGACATATCGGGGGTACAAACCCATTGACGTGACCACAATATATTGGCCGTTCAATTGAACATATAGCCAGATTAAGGGGAAACTGTACCCTTGACCCCCCCCCCCTATCAGGGGGGGGGGGGGGGGGGGGGCGCCCGGCCAGAGCACACTGACATTGCTAGCTCTCCCTCTTAGGCATCAGCAGACTAGGCAGCCAGAATGTGAGCAGGAATGCAGTGCAGGCAGAAACACAAGAATATCAGGTTTTATGAGCTACCGATGAAGCTTACAGACCAGAGGAGAGATAGGAGGGGGAGAAAGCTGAAAGTGACCAAGAGATCCAGCTTCTCTACTTCACCGCCTGGGTGTCTGAGTACTGTGTAACCTGTTAACCTCTAATGAGAGCATTTATGTCTAGAGAGAGGCACACACAGAGAATCCTCCTGAGTCCTGACCCAGCGTGTAAGTAGTACAGAGGCTGCGGCTATTCTTGCATGTGACAAGATAAATTATAGATTTTATTTTTCTATGTGTATTTTAAGGTTGTTTAAGTTGTTTTTGTTCCACTGCTAAAAAAACATTATAAACCAGTTGTCTCTCAATTAGGTGGCTCTATAAACAGTACCCAGGCATTATTAAACTATTAGTTTAAATCTCATATACACCACTGGTTTAAATGTAATATACAGATAGAGCCACACTCATTTAGTGTGGCTACATCGCAGGTGGGGGCGAGCGGCATGCCTAGGCGCGCCTGCGCCTCGGCCCACTTCCGAGCGTACACAGATGCTCCCATTCAAAGTGAATGGGGCACATGCACTGCGTCCCATTCGTTCCCAGCGGTGCACCCGGCGGGGCGCACCTTGTCACAGACGGAGTCACGATTAGCATGGCTCCAACTGTACACAATCCAAACCTAACAACGTGATGCATTCGAGGAGGAACAAAATGCTCTCCACCTGGACTTCCCTTTAAATTATAATTGCAATCACCTGTGTTGAAATACTTTTCTTATCAAATTAAATAGTTCAACACAGGTGACGCCAAACATATGTTAAGAGGAAAGTCCCGGGGAAAAGCATTTTGTCCCTCCTGGAATGGGTTTTGTTGAGAGGTACTGTATGTACAATCTAATATACACCCCCGTCCCGTTCCCCCCCAGGCCCGCCTGACTTAAGCACCCTGGCCTTCCCAAAGCTTAATACGACCCCGATTGAATGGCCAATTTATCAGCCAGTGTGTACCCCGCATTAGACCCTGTGTGGATCAATTCATCTGTTTAGAATGATATAGTACAGTATATAGTAAACAAGGTTATTTTATTTTCAAACTATACATTTTACACTTTATTTTGATCCTCGCTAGTATAGTTGATATATTAAACTGAGGTTCTGAAAAATAAACTTGTGTACCTAGAAAAACTAGAAAAACAAGTAGAATCAGGATGTAGCCAGTGAGCCATGCAACTGGAACATATTCAGACCTTTTTGCTAAAAAGGTGTTAAAAAGTAAATTGACTACGGAAGATTTTGCCAGATGAGACAATTATCAAGCAAGTTTATTTTGTTTAAATGTACAGTCATTCATTTTCATTAAGAATTATAAACTTCAAACGTGTGTTCATGTCACCTGAATATGGGAGCAGAGAGAACACATTTTGTGTAACCAGATTACATGGGCAGTAGTTATGTACCTGATCAAGCTTATGGATTTACCAGTCAATTATTTCTTTCTTTATTTTTACAATTATTCTGTTTAATAAAGTGTCAGAACATAGAAGTATTCTGCCCTTCATTTAAACTATTTTACATTTAACAACTTTAATGGAGGGGGTTAGTAGATTCCTATATAACATGAAACTTGATATGCAATTTTCAATTATGATAAAATGGCTAGAAAATATCTGGGTTGGAAAAAAATTGAGATTCTAGAAGTTTATGGTTCATTTGCATATTCAAATATAATTCATGTAACATCTTAATAATCAACCAATATAGTTGTCCATCCATTCTTACTTCAGGCTCCTATTGAACAACAGAAGGACTTATTCAATTTGGAGTGATGATTGTTAACGATGTGCAACTGTGCACATCACTAATATTTAAAGTAGCCCAAAATTGCTCATTTATTTAACTTCATATCCCTAGTTTTCTGAACATCCCTCATTTTACAGTGAGGTGTATTTTTGTCACTATGTGCTACTGTTACTACCAGCATACTATAGCTACAAACTGAATTGGTCCCTAATGGTCTCAAAGGATTGGAGAAACTGGGTTTTAGTAATGCAGCTAGTTAGCTTAGTGGATGTGGATCAGCAATTGTAATTAAATAATTCTACGGGGTGCATTCAATTAGCCACTGTAATTTACTGCAGACTAACAGAGGGGTATATTCAGTTAAACCTGAGGGGAGCATGCTTAGGGCCTAGGGGGTCATTCCAACCTGTTTGCACGCTACCATTTTTTGCAGCGATCAGGTCAATACTGCGCATACGTATGCACCACAATGCGCAGGAACGTCGTACGAGTACAAAGCGGATCATTGCTGAGCGATTGATTTAACGAAGAATCCATTCGCACAGCCAATCGCAAGGAGATTGACAGGAAGAAGGCATTTATGGGTGTCAACTGACTGTTTTCTGGGAGTGTTTGGGAAAACACAGACGTGTCCACGCGTTTGCAGTGCGGGTGTCTGACGTCAATTTCGAGACCAGACAGGCTGAAGTGATCGCAAGGGTTGAGTAAGTTCAGACCTACTCAGAAACTGCACAAAATGTTTTTGCAGAGCTCGGCTGCACAGGCATTCGCACACTTGCAAAGCAAAAATACACTCCCCTATAGGCGGTGACTATCTGATTGCAGCGCTGCAAAAAGTAGCTAGCGAGCGATCAACTCGGAATGACCCCTCTAATTCAGATATGATTGCAGCAGCAAATTTGTTAGCAGATGGGCAAAACCATGTGCACTGCAGGGGGGGCAGATATAACATGTGCAGAGAGAGTGATAGGCCCTATACACTGGGCGACAATCTTCAAAGATATGAATGATCTCGTTCATTATTGAACAAGATAACGTTCATATCTTTGAGTGTGGAGTCACCAGCGATGAACGATGCGCGGCCCCGCACTCGTTCATCGCTGGTGCTCCGTCGGCTGTGCATGCAGGCCAGTATGGACTATCTCGTCCATATTTGCCTGCACTTGTATGGAGCCGGGAGACGGGGGGAGTGAAAAAACTTCACTCCCCCCATCACTGCCCCCCCCCCCCCCCCCGCCGCCGGGTCGGCCGTATCAGCTGTCGGGCAGCTCGGCGGCGGATCGGCCAATGTGTAGTGCCCTTTAGATATGGGTGGGGTGTGTTCAAACTGAAATCTAAATTGCAGTGTAAAAATAAAGCAGCCAGTATTTACCCTGCACAGAAACAAAATAACCCACCCAAATCTAACGCTCTCTGCCCCCCCTGTAGTGGGTTTTGCCCATAAGCTAACAAATTTGCTGCTGCGATCAGATCTGAATTAAGCCCTTATCTAGGTTTTTTTTAATGCATCTAAACAGACGCAAAAGAAAAAATCACTGATACTACAGGGTTAATGGATGCCATGACCCTGTTGACACACAAATCCATGAACTTTTCAGGATCCCAACGCCGGAATCCTGACTGTTTAAAATGCCGACACGCATAATCCCGACATACAGGGTCTATTCCCACTCGTGGGTGTCCATGACACCCATAGACGGGGAATAGAACCCGTGGTGACCGCAAGTGGCTCCGTTTGAGCTCGCCACCCTGTTGGCATTCCAGTGGCAGGGATCCCGACGTCTGTATGCTGACCGTCGGGATCCCTACAACTGGTCACGCATACCCAACCCCTTAAGATTTGTGTTTTGCTTAATGCTAGTTAGAGCAAATGTTTAAAGTTACAATCTGTTTTGACAACTCTAGCACGGATAAAAATTACAGCATCATAGGTATGTGTCTGTTTTGTGAAGGATTTATTTAAATAAAGATACATCTTGAATCAGTACAGTATGTATGAGAGCAAATAATGTATAGAAAATCACTTTTCTCTACATTATCTGCAAACATCTAGCAAATTTATGCTCACCATACTATTTATGGTGGCTAATTCTGGGATCAAGATCCTGGGATTTTGGGCAAAAAATGGCCAGGATTCAATCCCGGTATTGGGGCTTTCAATCCTGGGGATTTTGGGATTAGGAAGCCCCTTTGCTTTTTCAATGCCGAGCAGCGTTGAGCGTCCTCGGGAGGCTTAGACGCTGCCCAGCTCCCCCTGCTAACCTCCCCCTGCCCTGGCTGTGCGCTCTGCGCAGTGTGATGTGAAGTCAGGGGTCACGCTGCGTAGCCTGCTGCCCGGACCTCAGTGCCTGCATCGACCCGCACCTCACCTCATCTCTACTTGCAGCAAGTGGGCCTACCCTCCCATCTGGATAAGGGTAAATTATGTGGACTGGGCAGGGTGGGGAATGGGGAGGACACTGAAAAGGAACCAATCCCGGGTATCCCGGGATTGATAATTTTTCAATCCCGATTACCGGGATTGAAAAAAATGGCCCAGGATTGGCCACCCTAATACCATTGTAAAGTGATTGAAAATCATTCAGATGTTATTAAAAAATTATAAGCCTTTTTGTAGCACACTCTCCCTGTGGTAAAGGGTACTTCTTACTAGGAGCATTCCAAGCTTCCTGCATGAGTTCAGCATGATACTCAGAGTGAGGAAACTCAGCCTTAACCAATTTATGATGCTTAAACAAATACATTTTAGGCACAGGCCCTGGTTCTTCCTCCTCAAAAACCAAAACAGACATAACTGTCCTCACAAGGACTGTCACATCCACCGTGAAATGATGATCTTCCTCACCTGAGAGAGACCCAGGGAGAGAGGTGTCCAACTCTTCTTCTGAGGATTCCACAGAGTCTGATCACTGTGCAGACTGTTAGGATAACACAGAGCGCTTATGCCTCGTACTCGTCTGAGGACGGTCTGCCTGCAAAAATTGCTGAGAGGCAGCCGCCATGTGGTCGGAGTATGTAACTGGGTTCGTCCATGGAGGACACCCTGGGGCCTTCAATGCATGAGGCAATTTCTGCGGAACCCCCATATTAGGCAGCAAAGCAGGAGGTGCCAAGTAGTTCGCTATACGCATTAACACCTGTGCAAAAGAAGCCACCCAGGGTGGTTCCTGCACAGGGGCTGGTTTAAGCAGCCATTGTGGGTTTGACATATAGCATGTAACACACAAACCGTCATGCACAAGGTGCAAGGGGAGTGTTTATTCACCATGCAAGTGTGCGATCGCATGTGTACGCCGAGCTGCAAAAAATCCCTCAGTCAGCGTACAGCTACAAATCTGTTCACACCTCACTCACCATTGAATGATTTTTCCACTGTATGCAAGACTTACTCCTACAGTGCGATAAAAACAGGGTCCGGAGCTGACTTCACACACCCTCCCTGAAAACGCTTGGGAACGCCTACGATTTCCCTGACACTCCCAGAAAATAATCAGTTTCCACCTACAAACGGCCTCTTGCTGTCAATCAGCTTGGGAATGGCTGTGTGCTTGAAATGTTCGCACCAGGCTGACGCACCAGCTGTGTGCCAGCACCAACACTAAAACTGGCTTCCCTAGAATGTGGGCGGGTTATATTAGGTGGAGGACTGGAGCTTCCTGAGAGCTAAAAGCTTAACTGTGTGGTGCCTTGTCAACTCCTACCACCTACACCCCAATGTAAGGACTGTGGATAAATATGGAACATGATGAAGAAAAAAAATTATATTTTTACTGTCACCATCAGTGGCCATCCAAAATCCCGCCCACTCCCTTCCTCACCCCCTCCACCCCACCGTGTGCTTACATATACTACAGCAGCACCATCTCCGTTTTATGTGCACCCAGCGCAGTAGTATGCACTCTCTGCGCCTTTGCCGGATCCAGTGCTAAGAGGCTGGCCAAGGGTGGAAACAAAACAGGAGGCAGCGGTCCAGCCCCATTACTCCACTCATATTTTCTCCCTGTCCTCTTACCAACTCCTCTCTCACTTTAGGCAACAGACCTGCGCCCATAGTACTGCGTATTACATAATTTGCCTTTCTGAGCAGAACTGATGCCGTGATTTTGCCTTTGTTTCGAAGAATTTGTTTTAAGATCCCCTTCTCAGGCCGGAGAGGGAGAATACACGATTCTGGACATATTTCGTCCGTTCACGTGACCCAGCACGTGACACCGACACCAGGAAGTAGCAGACGGGACCCGCGAGCAGGAGGAAGACAGCAGCGCCTGTGAGTGAGACGGGGACCGGAGCTACAGACAGGACTCGCGGAGGCAGCGCAGGACACGGGACGGGACTGCAGACACCGGCGGTAGGCGCACCAGCCTGCCCCCGGCGGTAAGTGAGACTTACACAGCCCTACACCCGCTACCTCCAGCCGAGCACAACAGTGAGAGTCTGACAGGCGGGACGCCGCAAACTGTAACACTCACTTGCACCAAACTAACAGAGACTAATCGGAAGTACATAGGCACACCACACCTATGGTAAAGGTGACCCACACCAGGGTACACCCGACATTTACCCCAGCTGGGGTCCTTCTGAATAGGGTATACCATCAGGAGGGTATACTTATAAAGGGTGGTCTGCAAGACACACCTGATAGTGGTAATTTATACATATTGACTGTAAGGGTCTGGGTAAAAGTGTACCATTCAGGAGGGTACACTCAGAAAAGGTGGTCTGCACGACACACCTGAAGAGGGATTCACATAAGCAAAAATAACTATACAAACACAGTTTATTCTGTCTCACGATTATCATTGTGTACATAGGGTTTACAGTCATCACTGACACTTCCCATACAAAACTAGACATTTCGTCATTTCTCACCCATTCCTTCCCCTCCCTTCCCCTTTGATATCCACACCCCCAGAGCGCGCTGACCATTTTCTTTCCAATATCTGCAAAAGGAGGTAGGACACCTCCAGGTCTAGCAGCGCTAACCCAAACCGTCCCCCAGTGAGCGCTATCTCTCCCAACCACAAAACTCCTCTCTGAAGCTGTGTTGCAGGGGCTCAATGTCACGATCTCGATGCCTGTCTTAATCTTTTCTCATCCCTCTGTCTGACACACTTCTCCCCTCTCTCTCTATCTCCCCCTTCTTGCTCTGTGTGTTTCCAACCTTCTCTGTTTTCCTCCTTCTCTCTCTCTCTCTGTCTCCCTCCACGCTTTCTGTTTATTCCCCCATATCTCTCTCTCTGTCTCTCCCCTTCTCTCTTTTTCTGTGTCCCCCATTTCTCTCTGTGTGTGTCTCCCCACTTCTTGCTCTCTTTCTGTCTCCCTCTTCTCACTCTCTATGTCTCTCACCTTTCGCTCTCTTTCTTCCACTTCTCACTCTCTATGTGTCTTCCCCCTTTTCTCACTCGTGTATTCCACCCTTCTCTCTGTGTCTCCCCCTTCTTGTTCTCTCCATGTCTCCCACCTCTCTCTCTCTCTCTGTATCCCTCCTTCTCTTTTTCTCTATCCCCCATCTCTTTCTATGTCTCTCTCCTTCTCTCGCTGTGTCTTCCACCCTTCCCTCTCTTTCTGTGATCCCATTTCTCTCTGTGTGTCTCCCTCTTCTTGCTCTCTCTCTGTCTCAGCCTTCTCACTCTCTCTTTTTGTATCCCCTTTCTCTCTCTCTCTCTCTCTCCCCCACCCTTATTTGTCCTTATCTCTCTCTGTCCCCCTTCTCTCACTCTGTTTGTCTCCCATCCTTCTCTCTCTACCCCATCTCTGTGTGTCTCCCCCTTCTCTCTCTCTCTCTGTGTTTCCACCCTTCTCTCTCTTCATCTCCCTCCTCTTCCCCTCTCTCTGTCTCCCTCCTTCTCTTTCTCTGTGTGTACCCCCTTCTCTCTCCCTCTGTCTCTTCCATCCTCTCTCTGTGTCTTCCACCCTTCTCTTTCTGTTTTCCATTTCTCTCTCTCTCTCTCTCTCTCTCCCCATTCTCACTCTCTCTGTCTCCCACCTTTCTCTCTCTCTCTCTCTCTCTCTCTCTCTGTCTCCCACCTTTCACGCTTTCTCTGTCTCCCCTTTCTCTCACTCTGTGTCTCCCACCTTTATCTCTCTCTCTCCCCCTTCTCTCACTCTGTGTGTCTCCCACCCTTCTCGCTCTTTCTCCCTCTTCACGCCTTCTCTCTCTGTCTCCCCTTTCTCTCTGTGTCTCCCACCCTTCTCTCTATATGCCCCCTCTCTCCCCTTCTCTCTCTCTGTCTTCCCCTTCTCTCTCCCATTTGTCTCTCTCTCTCTGTCTCCCCCTTCTCTCTATTCTTCTTCTCTCTCCCTGTATCCCCTTCTCTCTTCCCCCTTTGTCTCTCCTGTCTCACTCTCCCACCTCTTCCCCTCCCCCCTTCTCTTTCTCTCTACCTATCTATGTCTTCTTCTCTCTCTTCTTCTTTCCCCCTCTCTCAGATTTCCCCTTCTCTTGGCCCCTTCTATCTCTTTGTCTCCCCCCTTCTCTTTCTCTTTGTCTGTCTGTCTCTCCCTTTCCTTTCCCTCTTTCTCTGTCTCCCCCCTTCTCTTTCTGTGTCTCCCACCTTACCTCTCTCTCTGCCCCCCCCCCTTTTCTCTGTCTTCCCTTCTTCTCTCTCTCTTCCCCCTCTTTGTCTGTCTCCCCTTCCCTTGCCCCTTTCTCTTGCTCTCTCCTCACTTTCTCTGTCTCTCCTCTTCCTTTCTCCCCTCCTCCCTCTCTCTCTGTATCTCCCCCTTCTCTGTCTCCCCCCCATTTCTCTCTCTCTGTGTCTCCTCCCTTTTCTCTCCCTTTATGTCTCCCTCTCCTCTCTTTCTCTGCTTTTCCTAATGTACAGTAGGTATGCCAGGGAGGGTTAGGCTGGAGGAGGGGAGGTTAGGTTTAGGTACTAGGGTGAAGGTTAGTGTTAGGCTGCGGGAGGGGAGGGTTAGGCTGCATGAGGGGAGGGTTAGGGTTATGCTGCAGGAGGGTTTGGGTTAGGGAGAGGGTAAAGGATAGGGTTAGTTCACTTACCAAGAAGTGTCAAGACTCTGACCGCCAGCATCCTCACTGTTGGAATCCTGCACCCAACCATAGGGGGGAACATATATGCGTAGGCACATACAGACATACAGAAGCACATACAAACATGGGCACATATGGATACAGAGGAATACATACAGACATAGGTACACACAGACATACAGGAGCACATACAGACATAGAAGAGCACATATAGGCATACTGTAGGCACATATGGACATACTGGAGCATATACGGATGTAGAGGAACACATATAGACACATACTGTATGAGCAGGGTTTTTTATCTCATTGTCAGAGGATTGCCCACCCCTCCGGCGGTGGCCACCATGGGTCTATGTCTGCCCCCTTCAAACTATTGACAATGTCACTCTCAAGAAAAAAATTATGGGAGGGACATTTTAAATAGTATTCCATATGGAATACTGTTATTGTATAGCGGCGCCGGTAGGGCTTTATCTCCTGCAGCATGTTGGTTACTGCTTGGGCAGTGATAGGCGGGCACTAAGAGACGCGAGAGGTGGGCTGCTAGGTGAGAGGTGGGCGGCTGGTGCTGACAGGCGAACGGGGACACTGCTTTCACTTTACTGGAGGACAGTCGCGCCAGGGCAATAGCGGCAGTGGTGGGCGGTATGAGGCAGAGCAGCATGGGCCTTCCCTCTCTGTCAGAGTGGCCGGGCCCGGGACAGTTGTCCCTATAGTACCCCCTTGATGGTGATTCACCTGACGAAGCTGGTTGTGAAACACGTGTAGCATGCCTACTCGTGCTTACTGTCTTCAACAATATGCGCACCTATACATTGACTTTAGAAGCTATTGTAGCATGATTTATATAAGTGAATAAGCGCATTGTCGATTTTTTCCTATGTGTAATGCACTCTGTGTGACATCACTTCACATATTAGGGAAGAAGCACATGTAGAGAAAATACATGTGAAAGAAAATACATTTGAATAGGATTCATATATTCTTATACCCATTTACTTTGATAACATCAAAGATGGAAATCACATACAATTTTCCTCTAAGAATGTTTTTCTATGTGCATTGCAAACTGTGGCTTTTCCTTAGCTAGACTGTTTTGTTAACTGCATGAGATCTGCATTTTAGATCACACTGCCTTAAATTTTACCAGTACATGGCAACAATTATATTTATGTATCATCTTCTGTCTTCCTAGAGGAGATCGATGTTATTTATATTGCAAGGCTCACCCGTACCAGCGCAGCACATATTGATACATAATATATAAACATCTAAGTCAGCTGAGGGAGAGGAATACAAGATTACATAGTAACAACAGTAGTAACAATATCCAAGGAGACTGAGTTTCTAATGCCCCCTACAGCCCTACAGACTCGACGATCTGCCGCCATGGCGAATACGGCTGACAGGTGACCCAGCGGCAGGGGGGGGGGGGGGGGGGGGAGTGACCTGGCTCCATAGCAGTGCATGCTAAAATGGATGAGATTGTCCATATTGGCCTGTATGTATGAGCGACGGGGCACCGACGATGAACGAGTGCAGGGCCGCATATCGTTCATCGTTAGTGCCTACACACTAAACGATATGAACAAGTTCTAGTTCATTAATGAACGAAAACGTTCATATCGTGCAGTGTTATCTGCCAGTGTGTAGGGCCCTTTAGTCATACTGATGCCCCCAATTTGATTCATAATATCATAGGGCATAAATTGTGTTTTATATATTCAATGTAATATTAATGTCAGCAGATTGGTTTATGCTCATGATACCTTTATGACAGACGTGCTAGACACAGCACTGTCAATAGAGAAGATAGATACAAATATAAACCACTCTCTATTTTAATATTTAATGCATAAGTCTATTTCAGTCATGAGACAGTTGGAAGGAAATAATTATTAATATCTAATACAAACATATTAATATACAGTTAGTTACATTGTATAGATGAGTACTGCTCTTATATCAAATGTGTGATGTATTTGATACTAATGGGCCCTTCACACTTAGTGATTTCACTTAAAGATATGAATGATCTTGTTCATTAATGAACGAGTTATCGTTCATATCTTTCAGTGTGTAGGCACCAACGATGAACGATGCGCGGCCCTGCGCTCTTTCATTGTTGGTGCCGGCTCGTTTAACCCCTTAAGTGGTATGCCCGGAAAAGTTCCGGGGCCAGCTGCGCTGTGCAGACTGGCAACTCCGGAAATTTTCCGGCCATGCTACTGCTTCCCCTCTCCCTAAACTCCGCTCGGCCGACCCGGTGGATGACGCGATCGCGTCATTCCGCAAAACTCCACCAGCCGAGCGGAGTACAAGGGAGGAGGGAGGGAGATGATAAGGGGAGAAGAGAGGATGTCAGTGCTGGCGGGCTAGTGCTTGCCAGCAAATGCTGCCCGGGCGATGGCCATTGGTGGACCTTGATGGTGTAAAACCATCTAGAATGAATCCATCAATGGTTTAAACCCATCGATGGACATCCCTGATTTACAGTACACATGCGGGTGGACCAGGGGTGTGTGGCTTAGTGGGTGTCAGGTGGTGGAGCTAAGCTCCGTGCCCTGACACTTTTAGAAAAAAAAAGTAAATTCGGTAGCACTGAACCATCGATTGCGGGAAATGATCTGGTTCTCACCCATTGATGGCAAAAGTATTCAACATCGGTCATAGACCATCAATGATTTTGAATCATCGATGGTTGATGGCCATCCCTAGCTACCCCTAGGCAATGAGCATTCCCTAAGGCAATGAGCATTCCCCGTGGCAACTAGCATGGATCCCAGAGCATAAAACCCCTGGCAAAAAGCATGACACAGCACTTGAAACCCCTGACAACAAGCATGATACCCCTGGCAACGCGCAGGTAAAAAATTTTTTTAAAACCTGCCCTGGGAGGTGTGTCCAAATTCCAAAAACCCGCCATGTTTAAGGGGTTAAACATGCAAGCCAATATGGACAAACTCCTCCATATTAGCATGCAGTGCTATGGAGCCGGGTGACGGGGGGAGTCTGTCACCTCGGTGGCCAATCGCCAGGTGTGTAGGGCCAATTATTCCATCTGCACTATAGACATGATAGCAAGGATCACAGTCAGCAGACGGAGGATCTATCATTCTGATGTTCAATTCTTTATAACCTGCACAATAGACATGACTGATTGCCATTGTCAGCAGGTATAGTAATTATAAATAAACTGTAAGATAGCAGTTCGTTTGAGTATCATTAATAATAGGCCTCTATGAAATAATATCACCAC
The DNA here is from genome assembly GCF_028390025.1 of Pseudophryne corroboree. Taxonomy (NCBI): domain Eukaryota; kingdom Metazoa; phylum Chordata; class Amphibia; order Anura; family Myobatrachidae; genus Pseudophryne; species Pseudophryne corroboree. The sequence goes on from NC_086444.1 coordinate 568,224,270, forward strand.
CAATAAAAGAGTACTTTTCCTACTAGTACATAACTTCCTATGGTCTGCACAATAGATATGACCATCTGTCATTGTCAGCAGACTTAGGCCCTCATTCCGAGTTGTTCGCTCGCTAGCTGCTTTTAGCAGCCGTGCAAACGCTAAGCCGCCGCCCTCTGGGAGTGTATCTTAGCTTAGCAGAAGTGCGAACAAAAGGTTCGTAGCGCTGCTACAAAAAAAGATTGTGCAGTTTCTGAGCAGCTCGAGACCTACTCCTAGCTTGCGATCACTTCAGACTATTTAGTTCCTGTTTTGACGTCATGAACACGCCCTGTGTTCGCCCAACCACACCTACGTTTCCCCAGCCACTCCTGCATTTTTATCTGACACGCCTGCGTTTTTACACACACTCCCCGAAAACGGTCAGTTACCACCCAGAAACACCCACCTTCTGTCAATCACTCTGCGGCCAGCAGTGCGACTGAAATGCGTCGCTAGAGCTTGTGTAAAACTGCATCGGCTTTTGTGAAAGTACGTCGCGCGTGCGCATTGAGCCGCATACGCATGCTCAGAAGTGCAGTTTTTTAGCCTGATAGCTGTGCTGCGAACAACGGCAGCTAGCGATCAACTCGGAATGAGGGCCTTAGTATGTACAATATAAATTGTGTGATATAGAAGTTTGTCCCATTGCTTCCAAGATAGGATTATATGGAACAACCATATATTAATTATTTCCGAATTTCAACTGTACTTATGTTGCAATGTGTTACATTCTCTAAACTGGTTGAGTGGAATACTATTGGAAGAGTGGAATACCCAGTTCCTGTCTTCCGCATAGATGTTTTTACATTATCCAATACGGTATGGAAGTCAGGCCTACGCCATCGTCATATGAATGATAGGGAGTGTAATTAGAAGAATAAAACATAAGAATACACCATAAGATATATTCTACATGTAGATCTTGAACAAATACTAAATAAGAAGACAGTAAGGCACGTATTTTAAATTTCACTTTATTTTCACATTATTACATGTATGTATGTCTTATTTCACAAACCAGATGACACACTGCCGAAGCTGTTCTTAGGCTTCAATTATACTTCTTTCGTAAACACCAATCCTGAGAACATCCAAACCACCGTCAATTCAAATTGTATGATTTCAAGGCTATTAAAGTAACTTGCGCTTTCATCTATCAGACTCTACTGTCAGGAGCTTGCTTTACACTATGGCCCATGTATCAAAGCAAATTAGACACTCTTTCCTCCATGTTTCAGAATTACTCCTCATGGAAGGTCATGTCCAGAGGAAAACTTCTGGCTGTTGACATTTTCACAATGTCAACATTATGTCTATATTGTGAATGCCAACATTCTGTACATATTGATATCCTTAATGTCAACAAGCTGACTGCTTACCAGTGGTGGGAGCTTGGTCATGAGAATTCTGATGCACATATGGTCTACTGGAATCCACAAGGTGATAATTACTGAATGAAGAAATCAGGCTAGCAAAAAAGCGGTTCTCGGACAAGCTGACAAACAATATCTCCACCAATTACCCCGTATCTGTATGGAAAGGAATGCAATCCATAACCAACTACAAGAAAACATCGAAGTCCACCACCATGCATCAAAACCTAGCAGATGAGCTGAACCACTTTTATTGCAGGTTCGCAAAAGAAGTCCCCTGCGACTCAAATAATCACCTCTACGATGCCCTGAACACTGATGGCCAACTCCATGCACTGCAAGTCGCCCAAGAAGAGGTGGAGGCATTGTTCAAAAGGGCCAAACCCAGGAAAGCTCCGGGTCCTGACGGAGTGTCACCATCTGCCCTGAGAGAATGTGTGGATCAGCTCGCCCCCATATTCACCAAGATCTTCAACAAATCGCTGGAGCTACAGAAAGTCCCTTCCTGCCTGAAAAGATCTACTATCGGCACAGGGGGGAGTGGCTTGGCAGCCATCAGGACAAGTCGTGCCTCACTGGAGCTCCGGCTTGTTCCAGCACATTGGGTCCCTACAACCCCCTTTACCGCTGCCAATTCCCCCCCATTTAGTGCCCCTTCCCTTGTCACACCTGTCATCTTGCCGGGGATTGTGCTTGCGGAGCCGAGAGAGACCTCCTTTCTCTTTGCAGGTTGCGGCCTTCCCCTCCCCTTTCAAGCCGGGGACTCGATTTTGCAGCCGATCCCGGAACTCCGGCCCCGTTGGTGACGTGTCCAGCTGGAACCGGGGCGCACGGCCCTCCCTTCCCCGCCGATCTGTGACCCTCTCCCTGGAGTCCGCTTACTGCCTCCCACTGTACCGCCCGGAGGAGCCGCTGACCACCCGCACGGCGAGAGACGGGAGCTGGCGCCCGCCATTTTAGAAGTCCGGCTCCTTGCTTCTGACAGGGCTCTGTCAGACCTGCTGTCTGCTGCCTCCCTGGGATGCCTCCATTTAAGTTATACGGTGTGGGGACCCATAGCCCTCTGCTTCCCTGACGCATCACTCTGCATAGTCCATGTGCTGCTGTGACCACCGCCGGTGGGCCCACTGGTGGGGAAGTAAGCTGCCGGGGCCTGTTCCTCTCCTCTGGAGACATGGCACAGTGCGGGGACCGTCAATCCACAGCTAGGGGACTCCCTGTATAACCTGCCCTCCCCTGTCTCTTGCATGCCCCTGACTACCCTGCTGAGTCCAGGAGGACAAAAGCATGTGCATCGACCTGGTGGCTATAAGCTGCAGAGGCACCTATCTGACATGTCTGGTGACCTGCCCCTTGTGGGTCTCTCTCCAGCTCCTTGTTTGTTGCCCAGAACCGCGGCCTTACCACTTGCAGACCCTCCCCACTATACTGGGAGCACAGGAGTATGGGCAGCTCTTTTCTACAACTGGGCACAATACGGTCCATCCACTGCACGCGTACCTGCTGGCCTCTGCTTATGTGTCATTCTCTGTACGTGACGGGGTTATCCTGGCAATTGCTCTGTGAAGGCCCTCCATGCGCAATGGCTGCCTATTACTACTACTATTGATTCTTTCTCTATGGGTCTCATGCTCTGAACCGGGACTTCCATACCTCATGGGTCGATGACCCACATACTTGTGTAGTAACCACAGCATACTAGCCATCGCAAATCGCCTCCAGGCCTTCACCTGCGATCTCCCTTTCTGTACTGCGGTGACATAGTCTCTCAACATGCCGACGAGAAGCGGGGGCAAAACCCCCAGACGGCCTGCGCCTATACAATTTCCTAAAACCTCTGCCTTGAGTCAAAAATCATCTATTATGTCCTCAGCGAGCTCCTTAACACCTTCACACATATCTACATCTCCTGATCTCCATGCATTGGGGGACTTAGGGTTGGACCTGGACCCCCATGCTCCCCTTACCACCCAAACGATGCTCTCAGCCTTCGCTCGGACATCCTGTCTGGTGTGGATTCCTCAATTCAGTCACTCAGGACTGATTTAGTGAGCATTGCAGACCGCACCGAACATCTCGAAGATAAAATGCAGGAGCTAGTGACATCTCATAATGATCTCCTCACCTCACATTTTGAGTTGCAAAATTATGTGTCCTCACTACATGAAAAGATAGCCGACTTGGAAGACAGATCGAGGAGAAACAATCTCAAGATTAGAGGTGTACCCGACTCGGTAGCTCCGGTAGAACGGAGAGACTATGTTACCAAATTGTTCCCGAAGCTTCTCCCAACAGCGTCAGCGCAAGATTTGCTTATTGACCGTGTCCACCGTTAACCCAAACCGTGTGGTGGATTCTCGTCTAGTTTCCCGAGGGACATTTTGTTGAGAGTCCACTTCTTTCGCATTAAGGAAGATATCCTCAGAGCCGCCAGACAGGCGGACGATTCTGACGCTATGGGAAGCTTGCAAATATGCCCTGACCTATCTCAATTCACCCTGGACAAGAGACGGGCATTCCGCCCAATTACGACCGCTCTCAGGGACAACAATATCCAATATAGATGGGGATTCCCGCTCAAGCTGATCATCAGATATGACTCTTCCTCCTACATAATCTCCACATTTGAAGCCGGAGTAAAGTTGCTAGACGACTGGGACATTAGTATTCCGCATTCTAAGGCTGCTTCACCAGCTCCTGTGCCGGACATCTGAAACCTGGCAGCAATGTGTTGTTTGCTTGCTTTTGATTGATATTCTGAGTGCATTCAGTGGTCCAGATGCTTTCCATAGAGACCTTATGTTAAAAATTTGTTGGTACCATTGTTTGTACTCAGAATTAGCATTTCTGTGTTATCAGTTCCCACAGGCTTTTTTAATTCCCATTGTTGTTTGTTTACTTTAGATGCTACGCCCGGTGCTGATTTCATGGTTACGTTTTCCTATTGGCTATTACACTTTTCTGGGTCAGTTCGTGACCCTGGGAACAACTGTTGTATTATATGACATATTACCCACTAGCACGTTCCTCAGTTGACCGAGCTGGCTAGTGTGCTGTGTTAGTTGCTTTTTATGGTTATGTTTTCCTCTAATTAGTGGTCCCTGGCATGAGTGAGACCCTTTAGAGCCCACTCCCCCGATGGTTTTTGTTTCGCCACCATGTTTTTTCTGTGGCAAACATTGTGGCGCTGAATACAGGGCTTTTTCTGTTTTTCTCTTCTCTGATTTCCTCTCTTCTGCTCCTCTCCCTCTCTCTCCCCTTCCCCCTCTGTTCTTGTCTCCCCCTGTGCAGTCCAATTCCATTTCTGACTCTACTAAGATTGAACTTGATCACCTTATCCTTCCTAATGGTTAAGGGTTGCTCTTTGAATGTACATGGCCTGAATTCCCCTTCTAAGAGACCCCAAGCCTTAGAAACCTTTCATAAGGAAAGGGCTGGAGTTGTTAGCCTCCAGGAAACGCACTTCCTAGCCTCTGCCCCTCCTACTCTCCACAATCTTCGCTACACGGTAGGTTACATGGCAAATGGCCCCTTTAAGATAAATGAGGTAGCTACAGTATTTTATTCCACAACACTATCCATTTTGACTTGTATTCTCAACTTTCAGATAGGGAAGGGAGGTATTTGATTCTAGTAGGGAAGCTGGAGGATGTTGAGGTTACGCTTGTCTCCCTATACACTTCAAATACTAATCAAATCCCTTTCTTACGCAAGTTATTTACCACCATCCATAAGGTTCAGAAGGGTAGGCTGGTTGTTATGGGTGATTTCAACCTGGCACCCGATGAGAAGCTTGATAAAACCTCTCCCCGCCATAGTCCCCTATGAGGGTCTCATTCCCAGTCTAAGTTAGGCCATTTACTTGTGGAGTTTGATCTGTATGATGTTTTGCGCGTACAGTCCCCTACGGTTAAAGATTACACCTTTTTCTCCCATGTCCACAACTCATACTCCAGCATTGACCTGATTGTAGTAGATAAATGGTCTTTACAACATTCGTCTAAGTCGACCATCTCTCCGGTTACTTGTTCAGACCATGCAGCAGTGACATGGTCATGGAAAAACAATCCTTCTCAGTTCTTTCCTAGACCCTGGAGATTACCGGAGTATATCTTGAAGTCTCCGGAGGCTTCTTCTGCTATCGCAGATGCCCTATCTATGTGCCTAGCAACTAACTCCCCTTTGGATACATCTATTCCTATGCACTGGTGCGCCTTAAAGGTGGTTTTGCGTGGTGTCATTATCCAAACGGGGGCTAGATTGAAGAGACAATACTTGATTCAGCAGGAAGCTTTGGAGACACAACTGCTTCAAGCAGAATCTTTCAATAGATCCCAACCCTCACTCCGTTTGAAACGTGAAATAGTTTCTATTAGGAACCAGCTTCAAAAATTGTTTTTAAGTCACATGCAACATGCCTACGCTAAACTTCAACAGAAATACTATTCCTTTGGTAATAAATCCGGTAAATTCTTAGCTCACAAATTAAGATTACGTCAAACTAGAAACAGGATTAAATTCATTCAGACTCAAGACGGGCGTAAACTGTTAAATCCGTCCGACATAGCTAATGCCTTTGCTAAGTTTTATACCAACCTGTATAATTTAGCCTTAGATCCTGATACTACCCAATCCACCCCCTCCTTGATTTCCTCCTTTATAGACGACTTGCAATTTCCTCGGCTATCCTTCAGTGAGGTGGACTCTCTTAGTGTGCCCTGGTCCACAGAGGAAATAACATTAGTTATTAAATCCTTGCCATCAGCGAAGGCCCCTGGTCCAGATGGATTTACTAACTCCTTCTTCAAACAATACGCCTCAGATCTTATTCCGTCACTTTCTGCTCTATATAACCATGCTACTGAGTGCGGTTCTCTCCCAGAGGAACTGTTACAAGCTTGTATCGTTACAGTCTCCAAACCGGGAAAAGATTAATCTTTCTGTCAGAATTATAGACCAATCGCTCTGCTTAACACGGATCTAAACATTTCTTCCATCTCCCCTTATCCATGGTTTGATCCATCCGGACCAGGAAGGCTTTGTAGGAGGACAACAGGCATCAGATAATACGAGGAGAGTCTTTGACCTTGCCGAATATATCTCTCATAGGGGGGAAGAGGCAATCTTCCTTTCCCTAGATGCTGAGAAAGCATTCGACAGGCTGCATTGGTGCTTTCTCTACAATACTTTGTCCAAATTCGGTTTACAAGGCCCCATCCTGTCCTCTATTTCAGTGCTGTATAGTTCCCCTACTGCTGTTGTGCTTAGTAACAGTTTCTCCTCCTCTCCCTTTAAAATTTCTAACAGGACCAGACAGGGGTGCCCTCTGTCTCCCCTTATGTATATTTTAGCAATAGAACCCCTTGCACTGGCGATACGCCAATCCTCCACTTTCCTGGGTATAAACGTGGGGTCATCTCTCCATAAGATTGGTCTGTTTGCTGACAACATCCTCCTATTCGTAATGAAACCTATAACTGTATTGCTGATCCTCCATGAGATTATAGACCGCTTCAGCGCAGCGTCATTTTATAAGCTGAACACGTCCAAAACTGAGGCTTTGCCGTTTAATTTGTATTTAAAGAAGCTTTCCGCTCTTCAACTCCGCTATAAATATAACTGGAAGAAAGACTTTCTTATCTATATTGGTATTAATATTCCTAATTCCCTATCTACAGTAACGGATATTAACTACACTCCGATGCTATCCCAGATAGACTCTTTATGTAAATCATGGTTCAGTCTGGAGATTTCTTGGTTGGGCAGAATTGCTTCCTTTAAAATGTCACTCTTGCCACGGCTAATGTATCTTTTCCGAGCAATCCCCTATATAGTTCCCCTGAGAATTATAGGTCGAATCCACTCATTAATTTTGAAGTATATCTGGAAGAAAAGAAAAACCAAATTGCATATAGGTGCTTAACTAGAGGTCTGGAAGTACCGAACTTAAGGAAATACCAATTTGCTTCTATAGTGGCCCAATTAAGTTACTGGTCTCTACCAACGGGTAGAAAACACTGGGTGGATTTAGAGAGACAACTGTACACCCGCACTCCCTTGATCGATCTACTGTGGATTCCGACCCAACAGAGACCCCCCTCACTCGTCACAACACGTGCTATCGTTGACTCCCTCACTGCGTGGGATTCCCTAGTGGTTTCCTCTAAATCTGTCTCTCTTCCTTCCCGAAAGCTCTCCCTACTTGCTTTTTCGAGATTGGTTCCAGACCTGAATCTTACTAAGTGGATTTCCTGTGGTATTGATACCATCTCTGAGATGGTAGATGGTACAGCAATTACCCCGTTTGGTGTTCTGCACCAGCAATACCATCTCCCCGCTGGAGAATTGTTTTCATATAATCGTATTGTACATTGGCTATATTGCTCCTTCTGATCCTCAGGTCCAATACTCTTGCCTTCTCCCAATATACTGATGAAACTTGCTCTGGGTAATTGCAAAGGTTCAATTCAGTTTTGGTACTCTAGTGTACAGGAGGTTGAGTGAGGGGAAAAATCTACCATACAACTTAAATGGGAGACGGGCTTAAGCTGCTCCTTTTCCCAGCAGCAATGGGAGTCGATATTTCTCTAATCTCATAGGATGTCTAAATGTAACAACCACATAGAAATGCATTTTAAATTATTGTATGGCCTCTAGTTTACCCCTGTCAAACTACACAAAATATGGCCTACGGTTTCCTATTTATGTTGGAGGAATTGCTCAGAGATAGCTGACACTTTTCAAATATTTTGGTCATGCCAGAGAATACGCCAGCTGTGGAGAGAGGTATTTGCATTGGGCTCTAATTGCAAAGGTTCAATTCAGTTTTGGTACTCTAGTGTACAGGAGGTTGAGTGAGGGGAAAAATCTACCATACAACTTAAATGGGAGACGGGCTTAAGCTGCTCCTTTTCCCAGCAGCAATGGGAGTCGATATTTCTCTAATCTCATAGGATGTCTAAATGTAACAACCACATAGAAATGCATTTTAAATTATTGTATGGCCTCTAGTTTACCCCTGTCAAACTACACAAAATATGGCCTACGGTTTCCTATTTATGTTGGAGGAATTGCTCAGAGATAGCTGACACTTTTCAAATATTTTGGTCATGCCAGAGAATACGCCAGCTGTGGAGAGAGGTATTTGCATTGGGCTCTACTGTTCTCCATACACCTCTTCGGGAATCGCCCACATTGGCGCTATTCCATATTTACCCAAATGATATCACAAATGGGTTCGCTATGTTTTAGGTCATATTTTCATTGCTACCAGAGCTGCGATAGTGCAAGTTTGGAAGAACCCTTCCCCGCCCTCACTCCTTAAAATTATTCGGAAAATACATCATTCTTTTCAGATGGAGACCATGGGGTAAATTTACTAAGATGGGAGAGCTATTTAAGATGGGATGTTGCCCATAGCAACAAATCACATTCTCCTCATTTATCTAGCACCTTCTAGAAGATAATACCTGGAATCTGATTGATTGCTATGGGCAACATCCCATCTTAAATAGAACTCCCATCTTAGTAAATTTACCCCCATGGGTCTACCATATTCCTCTAGATCTAATTCCCTGCTGGTTAAGTGGTCCCGTTGGCAAGAGTATTCAACTTCAATTGATGGGGCTAATCTGTTATTTGTATTGTGTTAATTATCTAAATGGGGGAATACGTGTGTTTATAAGTTTTGAGACGTATGTTTACGGCTCTATCCTGCTCTCCAGATTTGCTTCTATTACGATTGCACCATATTGTTTTTGTATGTTTTCTATGTATGTCTGTGTTTTTGGTACTTGGACTTAGTTCTCCCCCCCTACCCTTCCTATGTCCTCCTTTTTTCTGTACCCCTCTCCCCCTTTCTGTGTTAAACGGAACAAAACTTCTAATAAAAATGATCACGATATAAAAAAAAAAGATCTACTATCGTTCCAGTCCTCAAAAAAATCCTCTATCATGAACCTGAACGACTACAGGCCGATAGCACTGATGTCTGTGGTCATGAAAATGTTTGAGCGTCTGGTTTTGAATCACCTGAAAACTGTGACTGGTCCCCAACTGGACCCCCTACAGGTCGCCTATTGATCGAATCGGTGTGTTGATGATGCAGTCAACCTGGGCCTGCACTACATTCTACAGCACCTAGACATTCCAGGTACCTATGCGAAGGTCCTGTTTGTCGATTGCAGCTCGGCCTTCAATGCAGTCGTCCCCAGCATCCTCCACCCCAAAATACTTTGCCTAGGGGTCCTAGAAGCTACCTGTTCCTGGATAGTAGACTTCTTGACAGATAGGACACAGGTGGTGAAAGCGGGGGAATTCACCTCTCAAGCGTGATCCATTAGTACAGGGGCCCATCAGGGCTGTGTCCTCTCACCCCTGCTCTTCTCCCTGTACACAAATGACTGCACCTCAGAGGCGCAATCAGTAAAGATCATCAAATTCACTGATGAAACCACCGTCATAGGCCTCATCAAGGATGGGGATGAATCAGCCTATAGACGGGAAGTAGACCAGTTGGCTCAGTGGTGCAGCCACAACAACCTTGAGCTCAACCCCCACAAAACTGTTGAGATGAATGTGGACTTCAGGAAGAAGTCAGCTAGTGCACCTCCGCTAACGATTGCTGACAGTGTGATATCGCTAGTGGACTCCATCAAGTTTCTAGGGACCACAATTTCCCGGTACCTCAAATGGGGGTCCAGCACTGACGCCACTGTTGGAAAAGTGCAGCAGAGATGGTTCTTCCTCAGGCAACTAAGGAAGTTCAACATACCTCAGAAGCTTCTGCTCTTCTTCTACACCGCAATTGTGGAGTCGGTACTGTGCTCCTCAATACTGGTATGGTACAGCTCCGCCAGTGCAAGGGACAGATGCAGGCTCCAAAAGGTGGTCAGAACCCAGAGAAGATCATTGGGGCCGACCTTCCCTCAGTCTGGGACCTGTACCTGTCCAGAGCTAAAAAGCGGGCAACGAAGATATTAAAGGGACCAGCTGCACCCAGGCCACAGCATGTTTAACCTGCTTCCTGCAGGCAGGCGTTACAGGGCTGTCCCCGCCGGGTCCACCAGAAGCCTCAAAAGTTTCTTTCCCCAAGTGGTCCGTCTGCTGAACTCCTGAACATTGACTGAGTAGACGTACATGTAATGCACTTGTGTCCCTACGGTATCCCTATCTGTATGACTTTACTCCCCCCCCCCCCCCCCACCTGCTTATCTGTTACGTACATGGCTGTTGTATAGCAAACCGAAGACAAATTCCTATTAAACACAAGAATACCTGGCCAATAAAGCTGATTCTGATTAACAATGATAGTCCAGTTTGTGTGTGCTTTGTGACCAGTCATCCATGCCAGATACTTGATTCCATGATCAGCCACTCTGCCACCCAGTGTTTGGATTTCCATGTATTTGACCTTGACTTATTTCAAATGTGAATCTGTCTCTATTGTTGCTATATTACTACTTGACCGGACCTATTGTTGATCTTACCCAACATTTTTAATACTTTTTCACTCCTTAAGCAGTCGCGTTTCTTCACTGACTTTAGAGTGGACAAGGTATGTAAGATACACTTGCACCTTGTTACTGGGTTCCCAAATATATCTTACAGTTTGTTGCATTATATCATTATACAATTGCACATGACTTAATATTATTCTACTGTACTGTATGGTGAATGATTTAAAGTTTTCTGAGCTTTAAAGGATTTCTGTGGTGGGAATGATAATATTTATCTCTTAAGGCATGAGTTATTCCTATAGATAAGTATTGGAATATTGTTGCTTTCAAGCACGGCAGAACAAAACTATTTGCTTCTTTACTGATGCAGAAAGGTGAACACTCACTCTTTGTTAACAAGGTGAGTATAGTGGAAATAAAAGTGAGTCCCTTGTAACTTTCCATTTCCATGTATAGTATGTAGGTCAAACATCAGATTTCTACATTCTGAACAATAAATGTGGCACTTCATATAATTATTTTAATTATGGCTGTATATTTGATTTCCACTCATTAGGATTTGATTTTTTTATTTTAAACTTTAGATATACAGTAAGACACAAAGGGGGAGATTCAAATGTTTGAAAAGTTGGTTGGGTGTCTGTTTTTTCCTGTATATTAGATAGGAAAAAACAGAATCCCAACTGACTTTTTAAACATTTGAATCTCCCCCAAAGCATCCTTTTTGTTAAAAAAAATGGTTTGTAACATTACATGTGCTGCTTGCATACGTATTCAAATCCTGCAGACTAGTACTTGGCAGAACCACCTGTTGCTGCAATAACAGCCTGTTGGGTAAGTTTCTACCAGGTTTGTAGGCTGTTTGGGAGTGATGTGTGTGTCCATTCTTCCCTGCAAGTTTGTTCCAGGTAGGTTGTCAGAGCCGACTGTTTTTGTGAATCCGTTAACCCTGGTCCAACCGAAGGTGTAGGTGCTGGAGTATGTTGAAAACAGGGAGGACGAAGAAAGTTCCATTTCATATATTTATTAAAAGACAACAATTCCAATAATGAGTTAAATGACAATCAATAGTCACCATATGTAAACTGACGTACTGCAATGAATGGCATAATGATATGCTGGAATAGTATTATAGATGCATTGAAGAAATATCCATACAACTGAGTTTAAACAGGCTTGAGGATGAATGAAGAATTGTCCAAATGAAGCAATGATTGGTGCCAAACTGTAAGGAGTGTTAACTGGATATTATAGACATAAATTAATAACTGTAGAGACTTGTACTGAAGCTTAAAGGTTAAACTAGAAGGCTGTGAAGAATTATCCTTGAATGAAGCAACAATGAAGATACAATACTGAAAAGAATACTTGCAGACTGTGAAGATAATACTTGAAGCACTGTGAAGTTGCAGCAGACAACAATGTTGAAGAATGAGTTAAACTGGATAATGAGAGAACGAGGATCAGGATTAAGTAGAACTTCCACAGACTGTGTGATTATGGCAGACAGTCACTAAACAGGGTAACCTCTCACAGAACCGAGAGCGATTGACTGACAGCACAGCCGGGAGCTAGTGGATTTCTTGTGGTGAAGGCTGCAGGCAGACCCCTGGGAGCGGAGGCGATATCAGGACCACTGGAACCACGCAGGATATCATGGAATGAGCACAGAGCTAGCGCATAGAGTAGATACAACAAAGCACTGGCTCAGAGTAACATAATCCCAGCCTACTTAAAGGCAGCACAAGCACGGGATTGGCTAACAGTTACCCACAGATGTTTCACAAGTGCTCATTTGGTCTCCAACATGGCCACCTCCTGCAGACAAACAGCGGCGCCTTCGGCCATTCGGTCCCCGCACTCCCGGCTCCCAGAACCTGCATCACCTCTGCCGCTGACCACACCACGTCCCCACATGGCCGCACAGCACCACGAGCAACCGCGCTGGCAATGGACGGACCCCAGAACTCGCAGTGGTGAGTGATCGCTTCATGACATAGATTTGATGATGCTTGTGGACTGTAATTTTCAAACAGTGACCTATACAGTATAAACAACTGGATCTGACTTGGATATTGTAAAATATTCACCTTTTTGATTATCAACCACATCAACATATCTGTGGCCTTAAGCTTGAGATAATTTTCCTGCTGAAAGGCAAACTTTCTCCAAAGCTCTCTATTGGTCCTTCGATTTTAACAAGATGCCCAGTCACTACTGCGTGAAAGCAATGCCACTACATGATGTTGCTGACCCAATACTTCACTGTTGGATGGTGCTTGCTGGAGAATGGCCAATTGCTTGGTTTTGGCCACACATAGTGCTTTGAATTGGAGCCAAAAATCTAAATTTTTGCATCATCTGACCACAAAATCTTATCCCGCATTTTAGCTGAGTTACATCGATGTTTTCTCCAGACAAACTTTGATATGAATTTTCAATAATGGATTTGTCAAAGTCAAAAATATTACAAAGAGAGAACATACAGATTCCACACATTATGAGTCGCTATGCTTGCAAATACGTGCAGCGAGCACAGCAATATATGGTAACATACGCATTTACACAGACATGCCACAAAGATAGATTCAACACATATTTCATACAGCACATAAATTGAACATACCAAGCGCCAGACATCATAAGGTTTTAAATTATATAATGGAGTAACGTCATGTATGTGTATTATTGAAGCAGAGCAAGATGGACATGTCGTGCTTGGTGTCAAAGTAACCAGATTAATGTGTGTATCAATTTGATGCCTGTTATTAAGTTGTAGCACATTGCCATTAGTAGATATGATTGAATGTATGAATATAAAGCCACAATTCTGAAGAGAACAATGGACATTCCGTTTAAAGCATGTGGACAGGAAACTCAGGCCAGCCCTTTTGATGTCTTCAAGGCTTGCATATGAACTGACCAATGACTCATCATGAATGAGAAAGTTCCCTCCCCTAGACTAATAACAAGAGACCTGTGCACATCCCCAACTCTCAGTGTATTGTTGAACACACACACACAGATGGCCCTTTTTGTCCCAGATGCAGAGCGAGATGTCGTGTTGGTAATATTTTGCTGCTGTTAGCTGGAGTTGAGACACAGCTAAAGATGGAGGAACTGGAGCGATTATAAAGTGCATTGAGGGAGATGGTGATGTATTACTGGCCGTGTCTGTATTTGAATTAATTTGTAATAACTGCTTACTGTGTAAATTGTAACAATGTAACTATATATATACTGTACATTGTGATATATTGAATACCTATCCTTTTATAACAAAAATATACATCAATGAGCTTTGGAACTCAGATAATGTGTGGGTGTATTGTTTTTCTCTTATGGGATGCAGTGTTTTGCGATGTATAGCGCACATTGGTGGTCATTCTGAGTTGTTCGCTCGTTGCCGATTTTTGCTATGCTGCGATTTGTTGCTAAATGCGCATGCACATGGTACGCAGTGCGCATGCGCTAAGTTATTTAACACAAAACTTTGTAGATTTGCTGGTGTTCATACGATGCTTTTCAGTCGCACTGCTGATCGGTAAATGATTGACAGGAAAGGGGCCTTTCTGGGTGGTAACTGAGCGTTTTCCGGGAGTGTGCTAAAAAATGCAGGCGTGTCAGGAAAAAACACGGGAGTGTCTGGAGAAACGGGGGAGTGGCTGGCCGAACGCAGATCGTGTTTGTGACGTCAAACCAGGAACTAAACGGACTGAGCTGATCGCAATCTGTGAGTAGGTCTGGAGCTACTCAGAAACTGCAAAGAATTATTTAGTAGCAGTTTTGCTAATCTTTCGTTTGCAATTCTGCTATGCTAAGATACACTTCCAGAGGGCGGCGGCCTAGCGTGTGCAATGCTGCTAAAAGCAGCTAGCGAGTGAACAACTCAGAATGAGGGTCATTCATAGCACATGGTAATAAGATGCGCAGGCGTCCAGAGTATATAATAGAGCTGGCATTTTAAATATTTGTTAGAAAGCAATTTGACTTTCACAGCTTCATTCTTCTAACCACCCTCTCATTGATGACAGTTTTCTGCAGAGCTCTTACTAGTTGACTAGTTACTAGGTTGACTAGTGAATCTTCACTCCAGTCCCAGCCACTGAACTCTGTAGCTGCTGTAGTGATATTTGGCCTCTCTGTCACTTCCATCATAAGTCTCCTCTTTGCTCTGATCCCGAGTTTTGAGGAATCACTTTGTCTATGCAGAGCCTAAGTGGTATGATGTGACAACCATATCTTTACAATAGTTTTAACAGTGCTCACTTGGATTTCCAAGCACTTTGATATTTTGTAGCCTTTTCCTGTCTTGTGCATGTCTATAACTTTCTCTTTAATTGTCTTAGCATACTCTATGGTCTTTATCTTAACAGATATCATTCAAATACACAGTATGGGCAGTATTATTTGATTTTGGGGAGTCTTTTATCCGTAAACTTGTAAACTTGGAGATGTGGGGGGGCTGATCTGCACACCCTAATTTTGAACATATTGTAAGAGGTGCTACCATGCTGAGACTTGTAATGCCAGGAAAAAAAGAAAATGAAGGTGCACCCTCTAATGTATGGTAGCACCACTTATTCTGAAATTAGGGTGTACAGTACATATTAGAATGGTCACTATTATAGATCGGACCCGGATACATTTATATATTATGTCAGTATTAGGGATGTTAAGTACCCACGTGATGAGGTCACTGTGACATGGTAGGTGGGCCCGCAGTTGAGACCAAATATGTGCTAAGAACCTCAATTTTACTCCATGTTAAATTGTAGAGTTTATTATAATTGTTTAGATTATCAGTATTCTTATTGCTTACAGTGTGCACCTGGATTTTCTTTTAAACTTGTAAATGCACTAGCACTAGGGAGTATTTATGTGGTGAGCCTTGACAGCAAATGCAGCTTCTGCCCTTCACTGTGACATTGTTGGAGACTTTCATCCCCCGTTCACTGCCTTAAAGTATAAGGTATACATGTGCAGAGAGAGTTAGATTTGGGTGGGGTGTGTTCAAACTGAAATCTAAATTGCAGTGTAAAAATAAAGCAGCCAGTATTTACCCTGCACAAAAACAAAATAACCCACCCAAATCTAACTCTCTCTGCATATGTTATATCTGCCACACCTACAGTGCACATGGTTTTGCCCAACTGCAAACAAATTTGTTGCTGCAATCAACTCTGAATTACCCCCATAGGGAGAAAGCATAAGCACGCAGACTCTGTATTCTAATTATTCTTTCTTGAGTGGACTTTGCATATGGCAATATTTGTTTTGTCTTCCCTTTTGCACTTTAACCAACTTTAAATCATCTGGTTTTCTCAAGAGTGTCTGTGTTAACAATGATCATTTTTGGTTCATGGTTCAGTTTTTTTTTTTTTTTGAACATTAAGGTTTTTATTGAAGAGTTTTCACATAGAAATGGGGAACAGAATAAAGAAATAGGGAAACACAAGGGGAGTCCGGAATGGTTACCATAAGCAAACTTAAACAACGCACAGTCTAAGGGGTATACAATTGGTTACATTGAACGTACAGACACAAGAAAAGGAGAAAGCGCTAAGAGGAGGCATGAAGAGGACATATTTAATATCACGGCATTCTCGTAGATAACTCTAGGAAAGGTCGAGGGCGGACATGTCAATTGGAGAGCTATACACTGTTAGCCTACCTTCTCCACTTCTATAGTTAGACGATCCCAACCATTTCATGTGGATAGAGTTAGCCGATGAGGAGTATTTAGCCTCCGCGGTTTCAAAAATGAAATGTTTGTGGATCTTATTTTGGATGGACTCTAAGGTGGGAACACTCTCAGATTTCCGTAACTGTGCTATAGCAGCTTTAGCGGCTATCAAAATGTGCCCCAAGACATAACGGTCACCTGCGGAGAGGCGATCTACGTACATGTAGAAAAGCGCCAGAGCTGGGTCCATTGGGATGCTAAGCCCTAACACCATGCCGGCCATATTTAAAACTTCTCTCCAAAGAGGTTGTATGCGAGGACATGCCCAGAAGACATGAAAGATATCCCCCGTGGAGCCACATTTCCTCCAACACAATTTAGATTGGGAAGGCCAGATTCTGTGCTGCTTGGCAGGGGTGAAGTAGGCCCTTTGTACAAGTTTGTAAAACATTTCTGAGTGGTTAACACATTTGGAGACCTTAAAACAGGACCTAAATATACTGTCCCACTCTGCCTCAGTAAAGGACCTATTCAAATCTCTTTCCCATAAAGTCTGAGTTTTCAATTTTATCTGGGGGCCGTTAGACAGTTGAAATTGATACCACCACGTAATCCCATATTTATGCGAGGGTGTCTCCAGTCGGCTCACAATGTAAGCCGGAAGAGACAGTTTGTGGAGATGTGAGGGAGTACATGAGTGCAGCCAACTTCTCACCTGCAGGTATTTAAAGAAATCCTGAGTCCAAATCCCAAATATCTCTTGTAATTGAGAGAAGGAAATCAAGGTGTCCCCTTCATATAAATCGCCCACGGTAGTGAGCCCCTGCCGAGTCCACTCCACTAGGGAAACATTGGGGATCAATGACATAAGAGCAGTTAACGACAGGCAGGGGGCGGGTAAATTAAGCTCTTCTGAAGAGAGTACCAATTTATGCCAGGAATCTATGGTCGTTTTAATAGACTTACAGGACTCGGCCCTACTCCTAGCAGTGGGCAGTGGCAACCAAAACATATCAGGGAGAGAAACAGCGTCCAAGCATGAGGCTTCCAGAATATCCCAAGGCTTCAGACTCGTGGTGTCAAACCAGTCCCTATATTGACTTATCAGATATGCCGCATGGTACTTTTCTATATTTGGGAAAGCTACCCCCCCAGACAGTTTAGGCCGAACAAGTGTCTTCTAAACCTGACTGCTATGGGTGCGATATGCGCGATAACGGGGGACAATTGAATATTGCCTCGCAATCGCACGTTTACTTTATACAGGAGATTGGGCATGATATATCAACTGAATATAACCCTAAGGGCGAGATTCAAATGTTTCCACCCCCTCCCACATTTGTTTGCACCCGCCGACAGCTATTCAAATGTTTCTGCCGACGGGCGCGATATCATCATTTCAGCTTGCTACCCCCAGGAGTGCTGAGCTGAAATGCACAAAGAGTGATCTGTTTGGGCACCCAAATAGGACTTTTCGCATCACGCCCAATGGTTTAGTTGGGATTAGCTGCTTTACACGTCTAAACCCGACTGCTATGGGCGCGATAACCGGGGACAATTGAATATCGTCCTGTGATCTCCCGTCACTTTAGACAGGAGATTGAATGTCGCCCTAAGTCTACTGGTATACAATAAGAATACTCTCTGAGACCATTTGTAAAAGTGTTATCTATCTATCTATCTATCTATATATATATATATATATATATATATATATATATATATGGCGCCCATAGCTTTATTGTGATTAACATAAACCTTTCTTAAGCTAGCTTATCACTAAAATAAAATGACACACACTGAAATAAAGACACGGACACGGTAGCTGGAGTTAAAGGTCAGACGATATTTATTGATCGCTGACCAACTCTTTAAACTATAATTGTAATTGAAATTGGAATTAATTTAGATTGTAAAGTTAAATTTAGATTGGAAGATGGCAAAGGAAAAGTCGCTACCAGACACCAGCTCCAGTCACTTAGATGAAATCCAACAAACCAAGGAGGGGACTACCAAAACCCCGCCTCCTTCCTGCATAACCCGCATTGTGCTGGCCTCACCACTCTTTTCTCTGGCAAACGTTCGGTTCCCGCAGGGGAACGTCTAAATGTCCAACCGCAAGAGAAGGACACACCTGCCGTCCTTCTAAAGAGGGTGCCCCACAATGACCACTTATGCCTGTTTGACCGCTGGTTGGTAGCGACTTCCCGCCAATCTGGCTGTCAATAGCCAACTGTAGAGGACAAGAACAAATAAAAATAATCAGGGAGGGCGGAAGGGCATACAATAATGGCAAGAGGAAGTCTGAGGCACATGACTATGCCTTATATACTATACTGAGACCAACCCCTTAAAGCTTGACGGACAACCCTATGATCCTATAGGAAAAAACAACCGGAAACCATGATCTACCTAGCAACTGTTTAGTCATAACACAACCAATCACAAAAAATTGGGCTCTTATATGGCCTCAGGCTTATGCAGCCTTCAGCTAATCTAAGGCGCCCATAACTTTATTGTGATTAACATAAGCCTTTCTTAAGGTAGCTTATCACTAAAATAAAACGACATACACTGAAATAAAGACACGGACACGGTAGCTGGAGTTAAAGGTCAGACGATATTTATTGATCGCTGACCAACTCTTTAAACTATAATTGTAATTGAAATTGGAATTAATTTAGATTGTAAAGTTAAATTTAGATTGGAGGATGGCAAAGGAAAAGTCGCTACCAGACACCAGCTCCAGTCACTTAGATGAAATCCAACAAACCAAGGAGGGGACTACCAAAACCCCGCCTCCTTCCTGCATAACCCGCATTGTGCTGGCCTCACCACTCTTTTCTCTGGCAAACGTTCGGTTCCGCAGGGGAACGTCTAAATGTCCAACCGCAAGGGAAGGACACATCTGCCGTCCTTCTAAAGAGGGTGCCCCACAATGACCACTTATGCCTGTTTGACCGCTGGTTGGTAGCGACTTCCCGCCACAAAAGGTTTAACAAAACCGCCACCGCCATCCGAACAAGCAAACAAACAAGAACAAACTAAAAAGCCCTAACGGAAATGACCAAAAACATCCTCCAGGAAAACCTGAACTCAGTCCGGAGAAAGATGAACCCCATACTCCTTGTAGAACTGCCTATTACGCAGCACAAGTAAAGGATGCCTGACAGCTACGCCACCTATGGCCCTAACAAACAGAGACACCGCCGAATTCACCTTCTTGCGAGCCTTCTCCAGAGCCGAGAAACGCACCGCACCTCGCCAATGAAAACGCAGAACTATCTCAGACCACACAATACGGACTCCTGGCCAGTGACAACGAATCGCCACCAAATCCGCCTTAATGGACAAAATTAAATCGATGCCCTTAACTCGGCCCAAATCATTGCCTCCTAAATGCAGGACAATACAACTGGGGTGACCCCAGCGGCTCTCACGGTGAAAAAGGAGACGCAACAAATCACCCCAAAGCATGCCCCTGACACCTAACCAACGCAACTCTCTAGACCCAAAAACATCAGCCGCCCTAAGTGCCATAGGATGCCTCGCCGCCCAAAAAATATAAGAATGGCCAACCAGCCACACATGCTCCCCAAAATCAACGACAGCTGAAAAAGAAAAACACCCTAACATCAGAAATTTGAACACAACATAGATAAATGCAATAAACAGAAATAACCCAAGTGAAGGAGAAAACTCAAAAAACCTCCCGTGGACCTTAAGAGAACAGCCAATTGAAATTAGGCCCCCTCGGAGGAAAATTTAAAAATTCACTTCACACCCTCGATTCCTGAACGGTAAGCGTTCAAAAACCGACGAGTAAACAAGTTTTTGGGTTAGCGCAACAGGCGCACCTAAATCTTATCAAAACGAACATAAGACTTATAGGAGGCAGACTTCCAACGGCCCAGCTCCTGAATAGCCGCCGGGGATGAGCCCGTAGCCGCGGCATGGGTAGCTGCCCCAAACCGAAAGGAATAGGTACCGAAGTCCGCCCCGCGCAAGCCTAGTGCCTCCAAACATTTCCTAAACACTGCAGCAAATTGAAACTTAGTCAGCGGGCCAGCGTGCGCGTACACCAACAACAGGTCGCCACCGGAAGGCCTCAACCGGAGATACTCCTGCGCCAGCCGCAGCGGGCAAACACTCGCATCCTCCCGGGCCTCCAAGGACACCCAGCGACCCCGACCTGTTTGATCTGTCTTGGACCGCACAATCCTACAGAGCAACAGGCCATCCTGCAGGCGCACATTCCCGTAAAGCATACCGGACTCACGAGATGACTTACTGCACGCCACTAACTCGCTCACTCGGAAAGCCCCAAAGAAAACTAGGGCAAAAGCACTACTAAATAGGGCCACCTCGAACTCCGAGGTCGCAATTTGAGGCAGCACACGCAACTCAGTTAGAAGCTGCAACGTCATGGGTCTATGGGAGTCCGCGGGTGCTGGTCGCATCCTAGACCATCCTTTAAGCGCTCTTGAAAGGACAAAAGACCCGGTGGGGTCCGTCATCCCGTGGAGCCGAGAGTGAAAGGAAATGCCCGCAAGGGCAGAAGACATGGCCGCTTTTGACCTACCCCTTTGATAATGTTCCCAAACAAAGGCCATCAAAACGTCAGCCGGGGACTCACCTGCCACACCGTACCTACTTTGAAAGGCCGACTAATCACGCCAAGCCGCATCATACGCCCTGAGCGTGGAAGGAGCCAACGCACACCTGGCCAGAGCAGCTAACCCAACTCGACAATCTGCCAGACAGAAGGCGGGCACGGTAAACCCTCCGCCGCCGCTCCCGGAACCAACGCCCAAAACTTTTCAAACTGGAACCGAGACAACGCAGTTCCGTTGTTGATTCCGGGAACGTGACGGGCTCTGAAATTAATATTGCGCGCAAGCAAACTAGCACCAGATGTCGCAAAAGCCGCAAAGCCTGTGGAGAGGAAGAACGCTGATTATTGATAGCGTGCACCACTCCCAAGTTGTCTCAACGGAACGAGATGTCCCGATTCAAGAACTGGCAGGCCCACAACTCCAGGGCAACAACGATCGGGAACAACTCCAGCAAAAGGAGGTTCTTGGTGAAACCCCGTGCCACCCAAGAGGACGGCCAAGCAGCAGCGCACCATGACCCGGCAAAAAATGCCCCAAAGCCCTGACTGCCCGAGGCATCAGTGAACAACTGGAGCCAACTGTTCGAACAACAAGGGGGAGGCCACAAAATCTCCCTGTTGAAGGACACCAGGAAAGAAACCCAAATCCGCAAATCATCCCTGATCTCGCGGTAACGGTACACGGTGTGATGCTGCCGAACCGTCCCCGCCGTGGCCCGTTCAAGTTTGCGACAGAAAACCCTACCCATGGGGATAATCCGGCACGCAAAGTTGAAGGAACCCAGCAAAGACTGTACCTGCTTAAGACGAACCCTGCGCTTGCCCAGACAATCGTGAATTAAACCCAACAGTGTCACGAACCGGTCTCTCACCTCTGCGGGTTCTGGGGTTCGTCCGTTGCCAGTGCGGTTGCTCGCGGTGCTGTGCGCCCGTGTGGGGACGCGGCGTGATCAGTGGCACAGGTAATGCAGAGTCTGGGAACTGGGAGTGCGGGGACCAAATGGCCTAAGGCACTGCAGTGTGTCTGCTGTATAGTTGGTGGCCATGTTGGAGACCAAATAGGTAATACAGAGCACTTGTGAAAACACCTGTGGGCAGGTGTAAGCCAATCCCGTGCTTGTGCTGCCTTTAAGTAGGCTGGGATTATGTTACTCTGGCCCAGTGCTTTGTTGTATCAACGCTGTGCTCTAGCTCTGAGCTCTCTCCGTACATTCCTGTGTGATTCCCGTGGTCCAGATATCGCCTCCGTTCCCAGAGGTCCGTCTGCAGCCTTCACTGCTAAAGATCCACCGGCTCTCCGCTGTGCTGTCAGTTAATTGCACACCTACTGGAAACAGTTGGATTCCCAGAGTCTTGCATGAGGTTACCTTGTCTGCCTGCCTTCAACCATACAAAGTTTGGAGGATTCCACTACCCTCAGCTGTTCGTTTGTTCTATTCTGCATTTAACCCGTTCATCACCTTGTCATCTGCTACAGTTTTCACAGTGATCTCCGGAACCCGCAAGTAACCCAATTCAGTACTTTTATTTTCTGTTACCTGTTATGCACACCAGTGCCTGCAGGAAAGTACTGGTGTCAGAACTGTTATGCACTCCAGTGTCTGCAGGAATGTACTGGTGTTTGAACTGTTATGCAAAACAGATGGACTCACAGACAAACTGGGGGATATGACATAATGTACACAGAAGGTGAAAGGGTAACAAAATACACACAAAGTGAACAGAGAAGCCCAGAGGCTAAGGAACTGGGTATCTCCCTTGTATTAGAACTGCTCAGATGGAAAAGCAAGATGTTGTGTTTTAATACGTAGAGAACCCGAAATGCTGTTTGCTAAGGGCAACAGCAAAACCCTAAAGGGTTACCAACGGGTGTGGCAGTAAACTCCTTGGTCAGAGATGGAATGATAGACACAAGGAGAATCTCCACAATCCTAATTCTCACTTGCAGTGCACAGGTTTTAGCTTACTGCCACTAAACTGACCCCTGACACCTAGCACAGTGAGACAGGATTAGACAGGCAAGTCTTAGAATACAGCCGCAAACTTGCTAAGTTCACAGAGTAGTAACAGAACCCCAGCAAGCTAAACGACTGACTCCAGTCTTACTGCTAGGTCTGGATTGGCAGAGTGTAATACCAAATCCCCAGGCCTATTTGCAGTAAGCAACAAACAAATACAAAGCTACACAGTACTGGCTAACTTTCATGAACTGACTAACCAACAAAGATTCAGCAGCATCTGCTTACCCTGAAAAGAGGCCTTATAAAGCAGGTGCTGTCCACGCCCCACTCAGACCTCACAGACTGTGAGCACAAAAACCAGCACCGGATCCCCTGCCGTGCACAGAGCCTATAACCACTGCACAGCAAAAGACCCGAACCGGAGTATCAGCTGCGCTCAGGTTACTCCACTAGCACTTGTCTCCCGGTTGCCATGACGACGTGGCAGCACAGGGCAGGAGACCCTAACAGTACCCCCCCTCTGACGAGGGGTCAAAGAACCCCTACCACCGGGTTTATCGGGGAACTGCGAGAAGAAAGAGCGTATCAGTCTGGGGGCATGAAGATCACAACTGCGCACCCACGACCGCTCCTCCGGGCCATACCCCTTCCAGTGCACCAAAAATGACAGCCGACCCCGAACCACCTTGGAGTCAAGAATCCTTTCAACAACAAACTCCCTCTGGCCACGTATCAGAAGAGGGGAAGGTCTTCCACTGGAAGAAGGATTACTAATCGCCCGTTTTAAAAGGGAACAATGAAATGTTTTATTGATACCCAAAGAACGGGGCAGATCTAACTGAAATGCCACCGGATTGATAACCCTGGTGATCTTATAAGGGCCAATGAACCGGGGCCCTAACTTATGAGATGGCTGTCTCAACTTCAAATTCTTGGTAGACAACCAGACGAAGTCTCCTAATTTGAAGCTGCAGGGTCTTTTCCGCTTATCAAAAACCCTTTTGGTCACTAATGCCACAGACACAAGGGCTTTCTTCACTTTCCGCCAAATACCTCTAAGGACCGAAACCACAGAGGAACCACCAGGCGTGGGGGTCAAAAGAATTGGCCTTAGGATGATGCCCATGCACACAAAGGAAGGGAGAGATCCCTGTAGCAGAGTGAGCCGCGTTGTTATAGGCAAACTCCGCCATGGACAGATGAGCAACCCAGTCAGTCTGACACTTGGAGACATAACACCTGAGGAACTGCTCCAAGGACTGGTTCACCCTTTCAGTCTGCCAATTAGACTGCGGATGGTAGCCTGACGACAAGCTGACAGAAATCTGGAGATCGGAACAAAATGCCCTCCAGAATTTGGCCACAAACTGGGATCCGCGGTCAGAGACCACATCAAGTGGCAACCCGTGGAGGCGCACAACATGCAGCATAAATAATTCAGACAGGCGTCTGGCTGATGGCAGCCCAACCAGTGGAACGAAGTGCGCCATCTTCGAAAACCTGTCAACGACAACCCAGATGGCTGTCATCCCCGAGGATTTGGGCAAGTCCACCACAAAATCCATTGAAATGTGGGTCCATGGCTTAGATGGGATAGAGAGTGGATGTAATGGGCCAACAGGAACCCCTCTAGGAGTCTTATTTCGGGCACAGATGTCACATGCCCGAACCCACTGATCCACATCCTTAGCCACCGAGGGCCACCACACCGCCCTAGATAGCAACTCCCGAGTTCTGGCAATACCCGGGTGACCTGCCGACTTCTTGGCATGGAATTCCAGGAACACTCGCTGTCTTAACCTAGGAGGCACAAACAAAAGACCTACCGGAAGGTCTGGAGGAGCCTGCTCCTGTGCTCTAAGGACTAATGATAAGAGGTCCTGGGTAATGCCCACTTTAATACATGATGGGGAAACAATGGGCAACGGCTCCTCGGTGGTCTCCTGGATTGGAGCAAAACTCCGCGAGAGCGCATCAGCCTTGATGTTTTTTGACCCAGGGCGATATGTTATCAAAAAATTAAAGCGAGCAAAAAACAAAGCCCATCGTGCCTGCCTGGCATTGAGACGCTTCGCTGACTCTAAATATGCCAGATTCTTATGGTCAGTGAGAATTGAGACCACAAACTTAGCCCCCTCAAGCCAGTGTCTCCACTCCTCGAGTGCATCCTTAATAGCCAACAATTCCCGGTTACCCACGTCATAATTCATCTCGGCAGGCGAAAATTTACGGGAAAAGTAAGCACAGGGATGAAGGCGATTATCAGACACTCCCATCTGAGAAAGCACTGCCCCAATACCCATCTCAGAGGCATCCACCTCCACCACAAAAGGACGCTCTGGATCTGGGTGTCGCAGCACCTTGGCCGAAACAAATGCCCTTTTGAGACGGGCAAAAGCCGCTTTAGCCTCACAAGACCAGTGAGCAACATCCGCCCCTTTCTTAGTGAGTGCCACCAAGGGCGCCACTATAGACGAAAATCCAGCGATAAATCGTCTATAAAAATTCGCAAAGCCCAGGAAACGCTGAAGCGCCTTCAAACTAGTGGGCTGCACCCAATCCAGGACTGCCTGTACCTTGGAACCCTCCATTTGGAAACCTTCTGGGGAGATAATATATCCTAGAAATGCGATTTGCTGAACTTCAAATTCGCACTTCTCCAGCTTCGCCCCAAGCCGGTGGTCTCTGAGTTTCTGGAGGACTAAGCGTACATGCTTCCGATGTTCCTCCAGGGAATGGGAGAAGATTAGGATGTCATCTAAGTATACAACTAAGAATCTATCCAAATATTCCCTGAGCACATCATTCATGAAATCCTGGAAGACTGCCGGGGCATTACAGAGCCCAAAAGGCATCACCAAATATTCATAATGCCCTGAGTGGGTATTAAAGGCAGTCTTCCATTCATCCCCCTCTCTTATTCGGATTAGATTGTACGCACCGCGTAGGTCAATCTTAGAAAAAATGGTGGCAGTACGAAGCTGGTCAAACAAGACCGAAATGAGAGGCAGTGGGTATGAGTTTTTAATCGTGATACGGTTCAATTCCCTGAAGTCGATGCAGGGTCGCAACGAACCGTCCTTTTTACCCACGAAGAAGAACCCCGACCCAACTGGAGACTGTGAAGGTCTGATAAATCCCTTAGCCAAGTTCTCCTGAATGTACTCTGCCATAGCCTGAGTCTCAGGACGTGACAGGGAGTACAACCTGCTCTTGGGAAGCTTAGCATTTGGCAACAAATCAATGGCACAGTCATAGGGGCGATGGGGAGGTAGTACCTCTGCAACTTTTTTGGAGAACACGTCCGCAAAATCTGCATAACACCCTGGCAATCCTGGCAAACTTAGCTGCGAGAGCCTGACTGGAAGGCTCAAGCAACTCCTGAAACAATCAGTACCCCAACTAAGAATCTCCCCAGAGACCCAGTCAAATTGAGGATTGTGGGCCCTTAACCAGGGTAACCCCAACACCAATGGGGCAAAAGTACAGACAGTCACATAAAAGGACAATTTTTCAGAGTGTGTGGCTCCAATAAACAAAGAAATCTGGCTAGTGCAAGAGGTAATTTTACCTTGGGATAATGGTTCCCCGTTTAACCCACAAATCTCAATTTCCGATGCCAAGGGTACTAAGGGAACAGAGTGTTTCAGGGCGAATTGGCGGTCCATAAAAACCCCGTCGGCCCCACTGTCCACAAAGGCCTCAGTCTTGACAGTTTGACCGAGGATCTTCAAGGTCACCGGAATGATAAAAGTCTTCTTGGGAAATTCTGACTTCTGGCCTGACAGGATATTTCCCATCACCCTCAGGCCCTGAAGTTTTCCGGCTTTTCTGGGCATGATACTACCACATGACCTTTATTCCCACAGTACAAACACAACCCCTGCTGTCTCCTCCGCGTCTTCTCACGCGAGGAGAGGCGGGTAGCCCCAATCTGCATAGGCTCCTTGGAAAATTCCTCAGAGTCTGAGGTTCCCTTGGGAAGGAAGGAAATCTCAGTCTCCCTTTCAAGCCTACGCTCTCTCAGCCGTCTATCCACCCGGATGGATAACTGCATGAGCTGATCCAAGCTATCAGGCAAGGGATATTGTACCAGTTGGTCCTTTATCTGGTTAGAAAGACCTCTTCGGTACTGGTGTCTCAGGGCTGGGTCATTCCACTGGGTATCATGGGCCAACCTCCGAAACTCCGTACAGTAAACCTCAACTGGCCTTCGCCCTTGCTTAAGGATCGAAATCTGAGCCTCGGCTGAGGCCGTCTTGTCAGGGTCATCATACAACATGCCCAGTGCCGTAAAAAAAGCATCAACACTTTTAAGCGACGGACAGTCAGGCTGCAACCCATATGCCCAGACCTGTGGGTCTCCTTGTAGCAAGGAAATCACTATGCCCACCCGCTGAATCTCCGACCCAGAAGACTGAGGCCTAAGCCGGAAGTATAGCTTGCAGCTCTCCTTGAAACAAAAGAACTGCGAGCGATCTCCAGAAAAACGATCCGGGAGATTTACTTTCGGCTCCTTAACCCCTGCAGGTGCTGCTGCTGCGGGAGCTCCGCCAGCAGCCTGGGAGGTGTGCATTTTAATGGACAAATCATTAAATTGTCGAGTCAGGACCTGCACCTGATCGACCACCTGTTGCAACGTATTTTGAGGGGTATGCTCCATATTCCCACAAAATTTCAACAGGAGTATTAGGCTGCTGAATATGTTATGCACACCAGTGCCTGCAGGAAAGTACTGGTGTCAGAACTGTTATGCACTCCAGTGTCTGCAGGAATGTACTGGTGTTTGAACTGTTATGCAAAACAGATGGACTCACAGACAAACTGGGGGATATGACATAATGTACACAGAAGGTGAAAGGGTAACAAAATACACACAAAGTGAACAGAGAAGCCCAGAGGCTAAGGAACTGGGTATCTCCCTTGTATTAGAACTGCTCAGATGGAAAAGCAAGATGTTGTGTTTTAATACGTAGAGAACCCGAAATGCTGTTTGCTAAGGGCAACAGCAAAACCCTAAAGGGTTACCAACGGGTGTGGCAGTAAACTCCTTGGTCAGAGATGGAATGATAGACACAAGGAGAATCTCCACAATCCTAATTCTCACTTGCAGTGCACAGGTTTTAGCTTACTGCCACTAAACTGACCCCTGACACCTAGCACAGTGAGACAGGATTAGACAGGCAAGTCTTAGAATACAGCCGCAAACTTGCTAAGTTCACAGAGTAGTAACAGAACCCCAGCAAGCTAAATGACTGACTCCAGTCTTACTGCTAGGTCTGGATTGGCAGAGTGTAATACCAAATCCCCAGGCCTATTTGCAGTAAGCAACAAACAAATACAAAGCTACACAGTACTGGCTAACTTTCATAAACTGACTAACCAACAAAGATTCAGCAGCATCTGCTTACCCTGAAAAGAGGCCTTATAAAGCAGGTGCTGTCCACGCCCCACTCAGACCTCACAGACTGTGAGCACAAAAACCAGCACCGGATCCCCTGCCGTGCACAGAGCCTATAACCACTGCACAGCAAAAGACCCGAACCGGAGTATCAGCTGCGCTCAGGTTACTCCACTAGCACTTGTCTCCCGGTTGCCATGACGACGTGGCAGCACAGGGCAGGAGACCCTAACATTACCATAACAAGGATAATTCTTCACAGCCTCTCAGTTAACTCTCAAAACGTCATTGCAAATCCTTACAGTTATTTCTTCATGTCTGCATTACCCAGTTAAACACATTTTGCAGTTCAGCATCAAAGCTTGTTTATATTTGGACAATTCAACATTTATTCATCAGCTTGTTTTATATACAGTTCCATGAACATTTCTTTTATTTGTTTTTGAGATTTATCCTGCATATTATTTCTGCCATTCCCGCAATACTTCAGTATAATATGATGATTAACAACTTGTCATTTAACTCTTTACTGAATTGTTATTTTTAATAAATATATGAAACGGAACTTTCTTCGTCCTCCCTGCTTTCTTCATACCCCAGCACCTACACCTGTGGTTGGTCCCGGGTTAACGGATTCACAAAAACACCCGGACCTGACAGGAAGCACTGGCCACATGGATCCGTCAAGTGACCAATTCGCAGGAGGCGGTGCTACGTCAGATATCCTTTCCCGTCTGGAAAACCAGGAGTCTATACAGACACAAATAGTGCAGTTTATGCAAACTATGGCAGACCATTTAGAGACTCTTCATACGGCTATTAAAACGTCTCAAGTCCAGATTCCAACTCCGGTTGTCCCAGTTACCACTACAGCTTCTCCTGTGACGCTGCCTACGTCCCGCTTGCAGTTACCCTCTCCGAGTAAGTTTGACGGAACTCCAAAACTTTGCAGAGGATTCCAGAATCAATGCGAGATCCAGTTCGAACTGTTGTCCGCCAGTTTCCCATCAGCTCGTTCTAAGGTTGCATATATTATTGCCCTCCTCTCCGGTCAGGCTCTGGAGTGGGCATCACCATTATGGGAAAGAGGTGATCCTATCCTCTCTAATTACAAGGAGTTCGTATCATCCTTCCAGAGAATCTTTGACGAACCAGGCAGGACCACCTCAGCATCTTTAGAGATTCTCCGTCTACTGTCAGTCAATATATTATTAAGTTTCGCACGTTGTCTTCAGAGTTAAACTGGAATGAGGAGGCCCTGATCGCCGCGTTTTGGAATGGACTTTCAGAGAGAATCAAGGATGATTTAACTATCCGGGATGTGCCAACTAAACTGGATGAATTGATTTCTCTCTGTAACAAACTTGACCTACGCTACAGGGAGCGATGTTTAGAGAAATCCAGGGCAGAGCGATCCAGTCCACGTTATCATCCTAGGCCTCGACAAGATTCTTCATCACAGTCTCCGGTAACGACAGAAGAACCTATGCAGATTGGGCGCTCTCGCCTCACAGAGGAGGAACGACTTCGTCGTCGACAGGGTAACCTCTGCATGTACTGTGGGTCCTCCGAACATTTAGTTAAATTCTGCAAACTCCGACCGGGAAACTCTCGCTCCTAGCTTATTCAAGAGAGGTTAAGCTAGGAGTTACTTTAGAATCACGTTCTGGGAAAGAGCCGACCTTGTCTATTCAATTAGAAGTTCCAAGTTCTACAGTGAAAGTTTCAGCTCTCCTAGATTCCGGGGGCAGCCGAGAACTTCATCTCCTCAGCCTTTGTCTTACGGTCTAAAGTTCAAACCATGCCTCTGGAAGCAGTAGTTGCTGTTACAGCAGTGGATGGAAGTCGAATTCCAGATGGTATAATTACTCATCGAACCGTATGGCTCAAGATGAAAGTTGGTGTGCTCCATTCCGAATACATATCCTTCTACGTGATTCCCAAAGCCTCTCAAGATGTTGATAATGCTGATTTAGATTACCTTATAACTTTACAATAATGGGTAAGAGACACAGTACGCAATTGGCGTATGGGGTACCGTAAGGGTACGTATTCAGCGTAACATACGCTAGGCCGTGATCGAGACGCACATGCGGCATGCTCGCTCACAGCTTAATGCGTGGTGTCGAGCACGCTATAGGCGAGTGACAACCGTAATGCTACGCTATCAGCGTAGCGGACGCTCGAGACCACGAGGAGATCACGAGCGGTGCAGACGCTCACAAGATGACACACAGAAAGGATATTCTTATACTGTAAACCTTGTACTGAAACACTGTAGCGATATAACGCTGCTTAACCTTGTTAACACTAAAGCTGTTTGAGCGATCGAGATGCTCCTATTACTCTCTGCAATGTAATGAACACACAATACCGTGCTAAGGATCCAACACCTTTACTAACAAGCTTTTAGTTATATTGAAAAGGGGTAAAACAGTTTACAAGTCATACACTACATACTAACATATAATTCTAACAGAATATCTAGACAGAAATATACAATGACGTTACAATCTTAAACTAAACAGAGAGAGAGAGAGAGAATGTGGCCAATACAAACAAAGAGCGAGATAATCACAGAGAATTACTTACACGCACAATGGGAACGATCGCAGCGCAGCCTGGTACCAGCCCCGAGTTTGTCAATATGAAAACCGTTTGTGGAGAGAGTGGGAGAGCTGTTCAGTCTGGCTGATCTTATATACACTGGGTACAGTATACTACAAAGGGACCTACAATCTCATTGTTCATTGGACACAGGAATGTCTCCTCGCATCATATCAAAAGGTCATAGGTTAGTTTGAACAGGTGGGCTGTGACTATTTTAAACAGCTCAGGTGGGTGGGAATCTCCGGATTCCCGCCGCATGGATAATGAACTGCAAATATAGAATATGTCCAGAAACTACTAATGGTCATAACTACATGCAGGAGCTATTAATCTTTACCTAACCAACACTGGATTATGGCTATTAAAATACTCTTCAGTTAGGTACCAGACACAGCTGTTCAACCTTAATCAGACCCTTTGTACCACGTAAAGAGGGATTCCCAAGTCCGTGAACAAGTCACATTAACCAAACTGACAGTTATCATTAAGGGGAACATTATCTATAAAACGAGCTATTTGGTTCTATTATTAAACGATTGAGTCGCCCGCTAGACGCACACAAAGTCTACCGTAAATGCACATACCACGCGCTCGAGCGCATGGCCGAGGCGCCATCACGCGGCTGCGTGTATCCGCACGCACAGGAGAGAATGTGCACGTGCAGCAGGCACGCGCATGAGGTGCATATATGGCAAGGTGCAGCGTGATATTTTTCTGACTTTGACAGTCCGCCCTTTGGCAGTCACCAATAACTGCCACTTCCTGAAAACAGTTCAAAAAGAGAAAAATATATGTCATGTAAAAATACATTTCTATGATTGGGTAAGGGAGAAGAGAAGAAGGTGGGAAAAAGGTATGACCTAGTGAGATAGTAGAAGCATGTATGTATGAGTCCATGTTTGAGGGGTCATGTATCATCGTGCCATACGTGTTTTAAATCAAGCTTCGAGGTATTGCGAAGTATACATTTGAATTCCTTCTTATCCCGTGGTACGGGTCTGTGGATGGGCTGTCAAACTTTACCGAGCTCTTTTCGGCTTTTGGTTGCAACAAAATGGGGGAGCACATTTTAGTTGATGATACATGAATGGGGGGATATGTGAGTGCTGATATCTGTGCCTATATTCCCTATCGACTATGTGTGTCATTACCTGAAGGTTGTAGAGATGAAGATAAGAAGCAATTATGGTAAATGCAGTCGTAAACTATGTGAGTTTAATGTACATTTGCCGATTGAGGTCTTGTCTGATGTCTTGTCTCGATGTACATGTTGACTGTAGTCTCCCGATGCTTTTGCCATAATTGCTTGAGCAAAAAGCTTTCTCAATGTCCATAGACTTACAATCTTTGAAGTGTTGGGCTATCGTAAAATTTTAGAGTCACTAGGGAAAATGGGGGTCTATGGCATTGTCCATCAATGGTCTGTGTAAAAGGTTGTCAAATTCTTCTTCCAAGCGGATGTCTTTGTACCTTGGAGGAAAACAAAGGAGAAACGGGTGAAAGAAACGGACCGTGGAATCACATTTTCATCACAACATTGTCTCTATCGTTGGGTCATACATCAAATTAATCGTTGTTAATACAGTGTCCTCGCTTCTTAAACTCATCACTCGGGCACTACGTTTACACTTCGTTAAAACCCGAATGCATCTAAATATCAGACCGACCAATATGATGACACCCAGAATACACAAAAGAAATTTCCCTACATCCATGATAATACCTTGGGCCCATTCTCCTAAACCAGAGAACCAATTTCGTGGGTTCAACCATGACACCCAACTGGTCAGCTCATTACCCACAGCAGCCAGGGTGAGATTGTGTTTCCTTCGGAACTCCCATTTTAATTGTAAAATGTCATCCATACACAAAAGAAAGAAGGAAAAGGCTGTATTGTCGGTGCACATAGGGAAGATTAGATCTGGTTATCACATCTGCCTGTATTTAATTAAAATTTAACTTTTATTATTATCTATTTAAGAATCGTGTATATTACTTACACATAACCATGAGTATAAGCGAAACATAGAGGTTAAAATTGTGACATAGACAAAACATACAAAGTGCCAGTGAAATAAAGGTGATTTAAAGATTAAAATGTGTGTCCACGTGTCTTATTCCAATATCCAGAAATGTATATCCTATTGTTCCATAATGGGATCAGTATTCATTCGTATGTTTAGTTATTATTAAGCTCTTAGACGAGGCATTTGGGCAAAGGAAGATGTTAATTATAGTGATATCTTAGATATTGTTGCAATATAGGCTGTTGGTACCAGCTTAATTGTGACAGAACAGCTATCGCTATATCTGATTGAATCAGATGTATAATGAAGTGTGAAATACACTGGTGGTACTATAGGTTCAATATAAATATATAATATATTCTGGGATGATGGATGTCTTCCTCAATTATTTATGATCAATAACATGTATGATATTATATAAGGATATATCTTTCCTTTAGTTATTCAGACTACACTATACATGTTATGATCCATGGAATATTCATATTAATATGTCCTCAGAAGAAAAGCTTCTTCCTTTATTGCGGACTATATTGCTGATAATATGATATATGTCAATCAGCTCCAATAATTAAATATTCAGAATTTATGTCATCTCTAGAAGTAAAACATCCTCTAATATAATTGTTAAGCAAGAGAAGCCTTCATTAAATATATATAAATAGCGACGTGTTAGATGAAGATTTCCCTGATATGTGCCGCCTAATAGAGATAGATTCTGCAAAAGGAAAGTTTCTTTATTTATTGAGGACTGTGTTGTTGATAATATGATATATGTCAATCAGCTCCAGTAATTAGATATTCATAGTGTTATTATCTCTAGAAGGAAACACTTTATTTTTCAGGAACTGATGACACTTATTTAGATGTCAGTATACAGCTTTCCAGATTAGGTACCACCATTAAACATCTGATATAATTGTTAAATCAGAGAAGCCTTCATTAAATATATATAGGTAGTAATGTATTGAATACAGATTTTGTTATCCTAATATGTACCACCTAATAAAGATGGATTGCCCAAATAGCATTAGATATTAGTGTTAACACATTATTTTATTCACAGCTGCCACATTGACTTAAAGAGTTCATTTAGAAACATTTGTTGCAATTGCATCTGCTGTGTGTGTCACATTTAACATAAACAGATAAAATGTATCTATTTGAACTTGAAGCAGTGCCTTCTGCTCTCTATGTATATTGAAGGATTTTAACAGCCACTGCTGCGTTGTTCATTGATTAACCATATTGTTATCTAATCAGCAGGTATATAATTTTCTGTGTTTCAGTAACCA
This sequence comes from Pseudophryne corroboree, assembly GCF_028390025.1. NCBI lineage: Eukaryota > Metazoa > Chordata > Amphibia > Anura > Myobatrachidae > Pseudophryne > Pseudophryne corroboree. The sequence goes on from NC_086444.1 coordinate 568,258,717, forward strand.
TCTATTTATAATCTCTTAATAGTGGTTATAATAATCACTGCATATAGTGACTAGATAGCGCTGATTAGTCATTAATTCATGAACATTTGTTGTAATTATATCACAGGTGATTAATAACACTGACACTTCCAATATAAAGGCTGGTAGATATATTTTCACTTAGAGCAGTGCTTATAGCTTCCTATATATTGTCAACTAAATCTATCAGCTAATGCTGCATTCATAATATATTGCCCATTTATTGCTATCCACTGAGCAGAAGTATAACTCTCTAAGATTCAGTGTTTATATACCCAAATGAGTCTGATAGCTAATGCTACATTACTTGTATATTGACAGTCTTGTTATCCACTAAACAGGAATATAATCCTCTAAGATTCACTGTTCATGTACTCACTGCCTCATACTATTAATCTAAACATCATAGTTAATTGAAGCTAACTAAACATTAGTATATTATGGACATGGAGACACGTGGAAACACGCTGCCCACACGCGTGTTCCGCCGTTACTCTGACAGCTTCGTCCATCTTTTGGTCTATGACCTCGGCTGGGTCCTCCGTACTGTTTGTAATGTACGTGCAGCACTTGATTCCATATTGAGTTGCCAGGGTAACACAATACCCGCCTGTCACAGCTGTGAGGTAATTGAGAATCATCCTATGCTGAACCAGTTCTGTTTTGTAGGCTTGTAACTCTTTCCCAGTGTACCTGAAGGTGTCGTCATACATTTCGGTGATATTGTCTAATAATTTTGCAAGCGCAGATATATATTTATAATTTATCACTCCTCTAGCGGTACGAGTGATATCTAACGCGAGTAGGAATTGAATCCCGGTGGATTCATGGATCAGGTCAGAGGCTGAATGCTCTGTTCTTTCTATCAAGTGCCGTTTAACGATGTGCTCGTAATGAGTGTGAGTATAAGGAGCTTGGGCACCACGGTGAATATCTTTCATTTTAGGGTGGGATACAGTCATTACCTCAGGCAGTACTTTTCCAATATAACATAACCCTTCTGAGTTTGGGGCAAGCCACTTATACGCCTTCCTCCCGCATATGAAATATGCATCATCGGGGAGAACATATGGGACAGAGTGTGACATAACCATATTACAAATTTTCCATGTGAACTCTCCTTGCCCTAATTCTTCCATCTGTTTAGTACACGTATCAGTTTGTACGATCTGTGCACAGTATCCTGGTGATACTTCTCCAACTCGCATGATCCTACTTCCTAAGGTGTACCTATACCGAAAGAATTTCCTATGGTCGGCTATCTGGCGTATAAGTTCTGTGTCTATGGGCAATCTGTCGGCTCTATGTGAGAATGTCATGGTTTGATTACTCCATGACACTTCCCAATTTCCCGGCTTTCGGGGATTGGAAATGTTAAAGCACACTAAGGACCTATCCACATGATATTGGTGGAGCTTCAAACTAGGAGGACTAGAGATATTAAACCTCTTGTCCACCGGCCTCCCACCACTTAGCTCAAGTACCTCTCCTACCGTTAAAGGGAATGGTACTAGTCCTGATTTGCTATGGCCTTGAGGTACTTGAGAGCATACCCAACAGTCTGTCTGATTTAACACTTTACCCACTAAGGAGTGATAGTCACTCAATGGATGCCGGTCCATGTGGACATTAAAACTGGACTGACATTTCTTTATGCACCCATCCTCAACTATAATGTCACAATGCCTACAGATGCAGTTCTCTTCAGCTAACAATCCTTCACAATTCCTTCTATTGTCAATGCTACCAGATCGTTTTCTGATACTCGCCTTTACTCGGAGATTATGTTGTTCTTGGAAATCTACGCCTGCATCCTGGTCATCAGAACCCATTCCTGATCCTTTCTCGACCTCCATGGTACTCTCACCGAAACAGACTGCTCTGGTCAACATCATGGTCAACAGGAAAATCCGGATCACAGTCTCTTGGGGCAAGTCCATCTTTGAGGAGTAAAAGGGGAACAATAAGAAGGGGGAAAGGAAATAGGAGGGAGGTGAGAACTGGAGAAAATAACAAATGGGAAAAAGAAATCTGGCTCGACAAGCTTCCGGTCTTGTTATTCTCAGCGCTCAGGTGTCGTCTCAATCCTCCTTGAACAGACACTCTAGTGATACAACCTCTACCGTCTGTTCTTTATCACGGGACCTCTCTGGGTCAGTGACCTTTTTACAATGAGACGAATGGACCCAAGTCTCTCTCTCGGCAACCTTCAAAGCAGTTGTGCTGGTCAATAAGACTTGATATGGTCCTTCCCATCTGTCAATAAGGCAACCTGAGCGTAGAAAATTCCGTATCATTACATAATCCCCAGGTTCAATGTCATGACAATTACTGTCTGGCAAATCAGGAATCACCAACTTTAGATTATCATTCTGATTCCTCAATTGCTTACTCATCTTAACCAAGTACTTTACGGTTACTTCATTGTTACATTTCAAATCATCCTGGGGGTTAATCATAACATGGGGTTGTCGACCAAACAGAATTTCAAAAGGAGACAGATTAAGAGGGGACCTGGGAGTGGTTCTGATGCTGTATAATACGATTGGCAAAGCTTCAGGCCATAACAGTCCTGTTTCAGTCATTACCTTGCTCAATTTATTTTTAATAGTGCTGTTTACTCTTTCCACCTTCACGCTCGCCTGGGGGCGGTACGGAGTATGCAGCTTACTATTAATTCCCATCAACTTACACATTGTTTGAAAGACTTCACCTGTAAAGTGGGTACCCCTATCACTTTCAATTATTCTAGGGATACCGTACCTACACACAAATTCCTGCACAATTTTCTTTGCAGTAAATACAGCGGTATTTGTGGCCGTGGGAAATGCTTCAACCCAATTTGAGAACACATCAATACAGACCAAAACATGCTTTAAATTTCTACAAGGTGGCAATTGTATGAAATCAATTTGTATCACCTGGAAAGGGCCATCTGTTGGAGGGATATGAGATGGCTCTGTTGGTATTGCCTTTCCGATGTTCTTCCTCAAGCAGGTGAGGCATGTCATCGCTCTCTTACCCGCATGGGAAGAAAATCCTGGGGCGCACCAATAAGCTCTTACTAGCTTACACATCCCTTCTTTGCCTAGATGAGTCAGCCCATGTGCTGCTTCCGCTAGACTTGGAAGGTATGCTCTTGGTGCCACTGGTTTACCATGTCCATCTGTCCAGAGTCCCGAGGACTCCTGGTCATATCCTTTTGACTTCCAAACTGCCTTTTCCTGTGGAGAACACAAATTTTGCATTTCACACAATTTCTGTGTGTTTACAGTATTAAATACCATCAGTCGTGTACTATCTGTTTGTATGGGGTTACCAGCTGCTGATTTAGCAGCTTCGTCTGCTCGGCTGTTACCAAGTGATACCGGGTCTTGGCTATATGTGTGAGCTTTACACTTGATAACAGCCACTCTGTCGGGTTCCTGTATCGCTGTTAGAAGTCTTTTGATGTGGGCTGCATGCGCTACGGGTGTGCCAGCTGCCGTCATGAAATTTCTGAGGCGCCATAGGGCTCCGAAATCATGGACTACTCCGAATGCGTACCTAGAATCTGTGTAGATATTGGCTGACTTGCCCTTAGCCAATTCACATGCTCTGGTCAGGGCAACCAGTTCAGCAACTTGTGCTGAGTGAGGTGGGCCTAGCGGTTCTGCTTCTATGGTACCTTGGTCATCTACGACTGCGTATCCAGTACACAAGTCTCCCGAGTCCGTCTGTCTGTGACAACTACCGTCAGTGTAGAAAGTAAAATCTACATCTTCCAGTGGGTTGTCACTGATGTCAGGCCTTGCCGTGAAATTTTTGGTCAAATATTCCATACAATCATGTGTGTCATCCTCTGTATTAAATCCTCCTTCACCATTACTCTCATCCTCCACCCTTTGTGCCTGTCCAGGCACACCTGGGAGATACGTTGCAGGATTTAATGCGCTGCATCTCCTTATGGTAATGTTTACGGGGGCCATCAGTGCCAATTCCCATCTTGTAAACCGCGCTGATGAGACGTGTCTGGTTTGGGCAGAATTTAGTAAGGCTGACACTGCATGTGGTGTATGGATTGTGAGGTTGTGTCCTAGCACTACATCTTCGCTTTTTGTAACTAGCAATGCTATCGCTGCAACGCTTCGCAAGCATGTGGGGAGGGATCGCGCTACCGTATCTAGCTGAGCGCTGTAGTAGGCTACCGGCTTGCTGGCATCACCATGCTTCTGGGTTAGGACACCTGCTGCGCAACCAGCACTCTCTGTTCCGTACAGCTCAAAGGGTTTCCCATAGTCAGGCATACCTAATGCCGGTGCCTGTGTTAGGCACTGTTTTAGTCTTTCAAATGCCATCTCGGATTCGTCCGTGTGCGAGATCCGATCAGGTTTACTTGATGAGACCATCTCCTGCAAAGGTAGGGCTAGTATGGAAAAACCTGGGATCCAGTTACGGCAATACCCACACATTCCTAAAAACGTTCTGATCTGTTGCTGGGTTTGTGGCAGGGTCATGTCACGAATTGCTTGAATTCTATCAGCGGTAAGGTGTCTCAGTCCTTGTGTTAGACAGTGTCCCAAATACCTCACACGAGTCTGGCATAATTGTAACTTGTCTTTGGAAACCTTGTGTCCTGTGTCTGAAAGATGAGACAGGAGCTGTTTCGTATCTCTCAGGGACGCTTCCAATGAATCTGAACACAGTAGTAAATCGTCCACGTACTGTATCAATACTGATCCACTCACTGGTTGGAAAGACTGTAAACAATCATGCAGGGCTTGTGAGAAAATACTTGGACTGTCTATGAAACCTTGGGGTAAGCGAGTCCATGTATATTGAACTCCTCTGTATGTGAATGCAAATAAGTATTGGCTGTCAGGGTGCAGAGGTACCGAGAAGAAAGCGGAGCAGAGGTCAATCATAGTGAAAAATTTGGCAGTGGGAGGGATTTGCATTAGGATGACAGCTGGATTTGGCACTACGGGGAATTGACTCCCAACTATTTTGTTGATCCCTCTTAGATCCTGCACTAATCGGTAGCCCCTCCCCCCACTCTTTTTAACAGGGAAGATGGGACTATTTGCAGTGCTGGACGTCCTTACCAGAATGCCCTGTTGTAGCAAGCGCTCTATTACAGGGTAAACTCCTAACTCCACCTCTGGCTTCAGAGGATATTGTGGGATTTTTGGAGCTATCCTACCATCTTTTACTTGCACAACTACTGGGGCTACATTTGCCATCAATCCAGTGTCTTGTCCATCTTTGGTCCAAAGTGACTCCGGTATCTGGGAAATCATTTCTTCTACCTTGGACGGACACCTATTTACAATAACAGTGTGTGACATTAATCTTGTTGGGGAGTCTAGCATATCTTGCGCTTCCTGAGCGTGGTTTTCGGGTATGTCCAAGAACACACCTTCAGGGGTACAGTATATGACGCATCCCATTTTGCACAGTAAATCTCTCCCTAAGAGATTAGTCGGGGCCGATGTAGCCAGCAGGAAAGAATGCTTGGTATGCAAAGGCCCTATCGTAATCTCTGCGGGTTTGCTTAAAGGGTAGTGCTGTACTACTCCTGTTACTCCCATGGCTGGAATTGTTTTACCAGTGGTTCTCATGCCCACGGTCGAATTTATCACTGACTTGGCCGCCCCGTATCTACAAGGAAATTTAGAGATTTACCAGCGACATCAATTGTGACCTCGGGTTCACTTCCAAGGTTCGCAATAAATTTCACTGGCTGTAGATTACAGGTGTGGCCTCGCCCCTATGGTGCGTGGTGGCCTCCCTGTATTGCGCTGGCAGCTATTACCTGTGAAGGGGGTAAATGGGATCTATCAGTGACTTGCCAGTCTCTTTTTGGGGGATACCTTTTTGTTTCCCCTGCGTGTGGCTCATAACTCCGTCTCTGCGGTCCTTGCTCCCAATTTCGTGTGTCATGTCGTTGTCTAGGGGGTTGGTAAGATCTTTGTGCATTCTTTGATTTACAGTCTCGTGCAAAATGTCCCTCTTTATGACAATAATAACAAGTTACCACATTTGACTTACCCACAGGGGTCGGAGATTTATACAAAGATGGCCTTGTGGTCAGTGCCTGTATACTTACGGCCATTAACTTATCACTTTGTGACTCCCTGTGTCTGGTGATATTCCGTTCATGATCAACAGCGGCCTCTCTCAAAGTAGCCACCGACAGACCTCGCCAACATGGTTGGGTGGTCTGTACCCTTGTCTTTAATACTTCTTTTAAACCTTCCATTAACACAGATACTGCTACTGCTCTATGATTTACATTTGTCGAAATGTCTTCTATGCCTGTATATTTAGCCATTTCCTGTAGTGCCCGATGAAAATAATCAGCAGCTGTTTCTCCCTCTTTTTGTTTGATGGTGAAAATTTTATTCCATTTGGCAACAGCTGGAAAATACTCTTTTAACTGTAAATTTATTCTCTTTACATTATCTTGATTGTACACATCTGTAAGGGGTACATCTTCATCTAATTTACAGTCAGCTAAAAATCTTGCTGAGTCGACATTGGAGGGTAAACATGCCCTCAGCAATATCTGCCAGTCTTTGTTATTGGGCTCTACAGTATTTCCTAGATCTCTAATGTATTTCTGACTAGCAGCTAGATCTTTCCTAGGATAAGGGAATTCAGACACCATTGTTCTTAATTCCATTCGGGAAAAGGGGCAGTGCATGGCGATGTTTCTGACAGGAGTGATTCCTGAAGTGTCAGTTTTCCCATTTGGCACTGCTATTACCCTAACGGGATTAAGTCCAATAACATCCTTCTGAGTAGATTCTACAATATGTGGTGAAATGGTTTCAGCATAGTGTATGGTGCCGTACTTACCGGTTGTTTCTGCTATGGTGGCTGCTAGAGAGAGTGCCGATATTGTTGTTGGCTCATCCTCTTGATCACACTCCTGGGGAAAGTTTAAAACAGGGTACAGCTTGCACGGGTTAGTATTTGCATCGATAATCTTAGTCACATTATTCTTAACATTTATACAGTTACTAAGTGCATGTTTATCATTCACCAGTGTGCCATTCTCTGTGACCACCTGCTCTCCTGTTATGTATGGTGGCGGTGGCGCCGTGGCTATCAGTTTCTTGATAGGGTTAGATCCAGCCGCCTGAGCCAATCCTCTCTGTATTTCACCCTCCTGCTGCCATAACTGTAAATAGTCATAATGTTTGATTCGTCTCTTTGCAGATTTAATGAGACATATCCTTCTCCTTAGATTTTGCAACACATCTGGGCTAAAACTGCCTACCCGTGGGAACTTTTCCCCATCGTGCACAGTCATTCTTTCCCATTCATCACACAAAACCTCTGTGTGTGATCCGTATTTCTCACACATTACATACCTTGCCGACCCGATTGGTCGGTTTATTAAGTCAACCCGAACCGAGGTTGATCGCCCCCTACCTGAACAACTGGCCCCCATCCTTGCAGGTGTTGCTTTCACTACCTCTGACCTTCAAATCAGGGTCTTCAGCAAACCCTTACAAAACCAAGATGTCCGGGGTAGGCCGGCGGCGAAGTTTACCGAGTACTCCACTCACTCGCCCACGTCGACCAATACGCCCACACACTGCCTTAGCGCTGGCGTACTCAACCTAGGGCCCCTGCGACCTGAACCTCTATTTACTGGAACATGTGGGTGTGATCCGAAGAGCAATTAACCCTTTCCAGTAACTATTGGTTGTTGGATAGTTCCCAAGTGACTAGCGAACTTCCCTTAAAATAAAAAAAATATTACACAAATCACGTTAGAATGTACAAATAGCGTTTATGACCCCTCTAGCGTACGCAAATGGTACTGGGTCAAGTTACTAACTAATGCACACAATTACGTGCGGTACAATCGTTCTGCACATAAGCAACTAATCTTATGTGCAGAGCGACCAGTGGAATCGAAATGTGGCTGCGAATTCCTTCAGCCTGAGCTTAATGGCCTATATGGGTTCCGCACCAACCCTTACTGGTGTTGTGCTACTCTTTATCTATAGCGAACTTCTTAGTCTGCTGTACCTGGACCTCCTGGTCTGTCTGGACCTACTGGTCTGTGCTACAGTAGACCTCCTGGTCTGCTATACTCTAATGCTCTTTTTTAATGTTTAACAAGGGATGCCTCCCAAGCCACCATGCAGTCACTTACACGTATGTACCTTCACGAGAACTCGATTTCCTTTGGTTCAACCCCCAAAAATTAGAAACTTATATATATATATATACACACTCTTTCACCTCATATACACTTTACTTTCGTTTCTGCGCAGAAATCCCTTTCATTCAGTAACACAGTCTAGTCCAGATGGGTTGCAAATTAGAGAAGGAGCTATTAGCTTAAAATTTTGGACACTGAAATTGACTTGCGCTATTATCGCGTTGCCTCCTTTTTGCCTGTTTAAAATAATACTATCGTGTGATTTGTATTATGTGGGCGTACCCAGACGCTCCGTTGCATAATATACGCTCCGTGCGTCGACCCTTGCGTCGCGTACACTCGTTCTGCCCCTTTGTTAGAGACACGTGTACGCAAGCCAGGTATGTCCACAGTAACACAGCTAACACGTTTATCAATGTAAATGATATTTAGCTATAATCATTTACCGAACACCACACAGATTCCACTGTATCAACCTTTAACTAGGCCAGGCTGTGTGCGTGTTTTTATAATTACTCCTTTAAGTATTAATTTTAACTTTTAACTACCAATAGCAACAAATCTTTCTCAGCACGTTATCAATTGTGAAATGGCAAACAGGAAGGTGATATGTGAAAATACACAAATGAAAAAGAGATACAGTTGTGTGTGTGCGTGCGTGCGCAAAACAGAAATAAACAGTTTAAAAAAAAACAATAGCGTATTGTTCTTACCTCCGGTTCTGGATCCCACCAGCACTCCTTCAATCTAGCGAAACAGATGCTTATCTAGTCAGCACTACTGTATCCCGATATGAAGGGATACTGCCTTCCCGCCCTTGCTGACGGATAACGTTTGTTTTCGCTAGTGCGGATATGTGGAGGACGGACGAGCCGCCAATTGATAATGCTGATTTAGATTACCTTATAACTTTACAATAATGGGTAAGAGAGACAGTACGCAATTGGCATATGGGGTACCGTAAGGGTACGTATTCAGCGTAACATACGCTAGGCCGTGATGGAGACGCACATGCGGCACGCTCGCTCACAGCTTAATGCGTGGTGTCGAGCACGCTATAGGCGAGTGACAACCGTAATGCTACGCTATCAGCGTAGCGGACGCTCGAGACCACGAGGAGATCACGAGCGGCGCAGACGCTCACAAGATGACACACAGAAAGGATATTCTTATACTGTAAACCTTGTACTGAAACACTGTAGCGATATAACGCTGCTTAACCTTGTTAACACTAAAGCTGTTTGAGCGATCGAGATGCTCCTATTACTCTCTGCAATGTAATGAACACACAATACCGTGCTAAGGATCCAACACCTTTACTAACAAGCTTTTAGTTATATTGAAAAGGGGTAAAACAGTTTACAAGTCATACACTACATACTAACATATAATTCTAACAGAATATCTAGACAGAAATATACAATGACGTTACAATCTTAAACTAAACAGAGAGAGAGAGAGAGAGAGAGAGAATGTGGCCAATACAAACAAAGAGCGAGATAATCACAGAGAATTACTTACACGCACAATGGGAACGATCGCAGCGCAGCCTGGTACCAGCCCCGAGTTTGTCAATATGAAAACCGTTTGTGGAGAGAGTGGGAGAGCTGTTCAGGCTGGCTGATCTTATATACACTGGGTACAGTATACTACAAAGGGACCTACAATCTCATTGTTCATTGGACACAGGAATGTCTCCTCACATCATATCAAAAGGTCATAGGTTAGTTTGAACAGGTGGGCTGTGACTATTTTAAACAGCTCAGGTGGGTGGGAATCTCCGGATTCCCGCCGCATGGATAATGAACTGCAAATATAGAATATGTCCAGAAACTACTAATGGTCATAACTACACGCAGGAGCTATTAATCTTTACCTAACCAACACCGGATTATGGCTATTAAAATACTCTTCAGTTAGGTACCAGACACAGCTGTTCAACCTTAATCAGACCCTTTGTACCACGTAAAGAGGGATTCCCAAGTCCGTGAACAAGTCACATTAACCAAACTGACAGTTATCATTAAGGGGAACATTATCTATAAAACGAGCTATTTGGTTCTATTATTAAACGATTGAGTCGCCCGCTAGACGCACACAAAGTCTACCGTAAATGCACATACCACGCGCTCGAGCGCATGGCCGAGGCGCCATCACGCGGCTGCGTGTATCCGCACGCACGGGAGAGAATGTGCACGTGCAGCAGGCACGCGCATGAGGTGCATATATGGCAACGTGCAGCGTGATATTTTTCTGACTTTGACAATGTGATACTTGGTTTACCTTGGCTGCAGAAACATAATCCTCAACTTAATTGGCAAGCCTTGGAAGTCCTTTCGTGGGGTAAATCTTGTACCAAGGACTGTTTAGCCTCAATTGTACCTCTCCGGTCAATTAGCCTTCCCGACCTACCTCCGGTGTATCAATCCTTTGCGGATGTTTTCAGTAAACAAGCAGCAGACTCTCTACCTCCTCATCGCGAATGGGACTGCCCAATCGTCCTGGTTCCGGGCAAAACCCCTCCTAGGGGACGAATTTATCCGCTATCCATCCCAGAGATGCAAGCTATGTCTGATTATATACAGGAAAATCTAACCAAAGGATTTATCAGACCATCTTCTTCACCTGCAGGAGCCGGATTCTTTTTCGTTAAGAAGAAGGACGGTGGGTTACGACCATGCATAGATTACCGTGGACTCAATGAGATCACTGTGAAAAACAAGTACCCATTACCCTTAATTCCAGAATTATTTGATCGGGTAAAGGGAGCTACTGTGTTTACAAAATTGGATCTCCGAGGGGCCTACAATTTAATCCGCATCCGGGCAGGGGACGAGTGGAAGACTGCTTTTAATACCCGGGATGGGCATTACGAATACCTTGTAATGCCTTTTGGTCTTTGTAATGCACCTGCAGTTTTTCAAAGCTATGTGAATGAACTTTTTCGTGATCTTCTCTACAAGTGTCTAGTAGTGTACCTGGATGATATCCTAATATTCTCTAAGGATCTAAAGTCTCATCGTCACCAAGTTAAAGAGGTACTGACACGTCTGAGGAAAAATCAACTTTATTGTAAGTTAGAGAAGTGCACCTTTGAAGTATCTTCCATACCGTTCCTTGGTTACATCATTTCTGGATCAGAGCTATGTATGGATCCCGGTAAGGTACAAGCTATCCGAGATTGGACCACTCCTACGACTCTCAAGGGGATTCAGCGATTTCTTGGCTTTGCTAATTTCTATAGGAGATTCATTAAGAATTATTCTACGTTAGCTGCTCCCATTACAGCCCTAACTCGCAAGGGAGCAAATCCTACGAACTGGTCTTCTGAAGCAATCAAAGCCTTCTCTGATTTAAAGCAAGCCTTTGTGTCAGCCCCCATTCTTCGACAGCCTGATTTGAATCGTCCCTTTCTACTAGAGGTGGATGCATCTACAGAAGCAGTAGGAGCTGTGTTGTCACAAGTCTTTGAGGATAAAAAGGTCCATCCATGCGGATATTTCTCCCGTAAGTTCCTCCCGGCCGAACGTAATTATGCAATCGGTGAGCAAGAATTACTTGCCATCAAGTTGGCATTTGAGGAGTGGAGATACCTTCTAGAAGGAGCACAACATCGCATTACAGTTTATACTGATCATAAGAATCTTCTATATCTGCAGTCAGCTCAGTGCTTGAATCCACGACAAGCTAGATGGGCGCTTTTCTTCACACGATTCAATTTCAAGCTCACCTATCGACCAGGGTCTCAGAACAAAAAGGCAGATGCCCTTTCTCGGTCCTTTGCTTCTTCTGAATTAAATGATGCTACCACGAATCAAACCATTGTGAATCCTACGTCCTTTTTAATGACTCGAACCTCTCCAGTTCCTCCGCCTGGCAAGACCTTTGTCGCCACAAATCTTCGTAAACGGCTGCTTACCTGGGCTCACTCCTCTTCCTTCATGGGTCATCCTGGGGTTCTAAAGACTCTCAAATTTATTCAACAGTCTTATTGGTGGCCACGTCTCAAAGCCGATGTCCAAGAGTTTATAGCAGCATGTCCTAAATGTGCCCAACATAAGAGTCCAAGAAGTTATCCACCAGGTTTATTACATCCATTATCCATACCCAAACAACCATGGACTCATATCTCAATGGATTTCGTGACCGATCTACCTCCATCAAAAGGGCGAAATACCATTTGGGTGATAGTGGATCGATTTTCGAAAATGGCACATTTCATTCCATTAACTGGATTACCATCAGCCCCTTTACTAGCCAGATTGTTCATCTCTGAAATCTTCAAGTTGCATGGCCTTCCTCGAGAGATCATCTCTGATCGGGGAACACAGTTTGTGGCCAAGTTCTGGAGGTCGCTTTGTTCATCTTTAAATGTCAAGTTGAATTTTTCTTCTGCATATCATCCTCAGACAGATGGACAAACTGAGAGAGTAAACCAAGACCTTGAAACATTTCTCCGGCTATATATATCGTCCTCACAGGATGACTGGGTTGACTACCTTCCATTCGCAGAATTTGCTCATAATAATCTCTTCCATTCATCTTCAGAATCTACGCCCTTTTATATTAACTTCGGCTTTCATCCTCGTGTGCCAGAGTTCCATCCATTGCCAGCCCTAGAGGTTCCAGCAGCAGATCAAGAGCTTCAACGTCTATCTAGAATCTGGAGTTGTGTGCGTAAGTCGTTGGTCAAAACTTCCGCTCGTTATAAATCTTTTGCAGATAGAAAACGTAAAGCTGTACCGAATTACAAGGTGGGAGACCAAGTTTGGATTTCTACGCGCAATCTCAGGTTCAAAGTTCCTTCTAAGAAATTTGCTCCCAAGTTTATTGGTCCATTTCCCATTGTAAAGGTACTCAATCCTGTGTCATACAAAGTCAAGTTGCCACCGTCTGTGAGAATTCCTAACGCCTTTCATACATCTTTATTGAAACCTTTGATTCTCAATAAATTCCGTACTACCCAGTCCAAATCTCCTAAAGTTCACTCTTTGCAGGATGAGGAATTTGAAGTTAAAGAGATTGTGGACTCACGTTCCCGCTATGGACGTTTACAGTTTTTGGTCGAATGGAAGGGTTACGGTCCGGAGGAGAGATCCTGGGTTTTTTCTGAAGATGTTCATGCTCCAAGACTGGTACAGAAATACTTCTCCAAAAATCCTGATAAGGTTCAAAGGTGTTCGGAGACCACCCTTAGAAGAGGGGGTACTGTCACGAACCGGTCTCTCACCTCTGCGGGTTCTGGGGTTCGTCCGTTGCCAGTGCAGTTGCTCGCCGTGCTGTGCGCCCGTGTGGGGACGCGGCGTGATCAGTGGCACAGGTAATGCAGAGTCTGGGAACTGGGAGTGCGGGGACCAAATGGCTTAAGGCACTGCAGTGTGTCTGCTGTATAGGAGGTGGCCATGTTGGAGACCAAATAGGTAATACAGAGCACTTGTGAAAACACCTGTGGGCAGGTGTAAGCCAATCCCGTGCTTGTGCTGCCTTTAAGTAGGCTGGGATTATGTTACTCTGGGCCAGTGCTTTGTTGTATCAACGCTGTGCTCTAGCTCTGAGCTCTCTCCGTGCATTCCTGTGTGATTCCCGTGGTCCAGATATCGCCTCCGTTCCCAGAGGTCCGTCTGCAGCCTTCACTGCTAAAGATCCACCGGCTCTCCGCTGTGCTGTCAGTTAATTGCACACCTACTGGAAACAGTTGGATTCCCAGAGTCTTGCATGAGGTTACCTTGTCTGCCTGCCTTCAACCATACAAAGTTTGGAGGATTCCACTACCCTCAGCTGTTCGTTTGTTCTACTCTGCATTTAACCCGTTCATCACCTTGTCATCTGCTACAGTTTTCACAGTAATCTCCGGAACCCGCAAGTAACCCAATTCAGTACTTTTATTTTCTATGTTACCATAACAAGGATAATTCTTCACAGCCTCTCAGTTAACTCTCAAAACTTCATTGCAAATCCTTACAGTTATTTCTTCATGTCTGCATTACCCAGTTAAACACATTTTGCAGTTCAGCATCAAAGCTTGTTTATATTTGGACAATTCAACATTTATTCATCAGCTTGTTTTATATACAGTTCCATGAACATTTCTTTTATTTGTTTTTGAGATTTATCCTGCATATTATTTCTGCCATTCCTGCAATACTTCAGTATAATATGATGATTAACAACTTGTCATTTAACTCTTTACTGAATTGTTATTTTTAATAAATATATGAAACGGAACTTTCTTCGTCCTCCCTGCTTTCTTCATACCCCAGCACCTACACCTGTGGTTGGTCCCTGGTTAACTGATTCACAAAAACACCCGGACCTGACAAACAGTTTACGCACTTTATCCTCGGGGAGGCGACAGCAACCCGCCACCGTGTCTGTCTCAATTCCCAAATAGCTAAGAGAACTGCAGGGGCCCTCACACTTGTCCAGCGCGACGGGAACCCCCAAACTTTCGAACAAGGACCTGGCAACCGACAGAATATCGCCACAGACCGAACTTCCCCCCGGGGCCATAAAGAGAAAATCGTCCAGGTAGTGGGCCACCCCGGGTTGCCCGGAGGCCGCCTGGACGCACCAGTGTAAAAAAGTGCTAAATCTCTCAAAATAGGCACAGTAGACTGAACAGCCCATGGGGAGACACCGATCCACGTAAAACTCGTCCCCCAATTTGAAACCCAGGAACCGCAGGGAATCCGAGTACAGGGGAAGTAGCCGAAAAGCCGATTCAACGTCTAATTTTGCCAACAGGCCCCCAGTCCCGCACCAAGCGCAGAGCGTCATCAAAAGACTGATAACGCACCCTGCACACGGCCTCAGGAATGGAGTCATTAACCGAAACGCCAGGAGGATGCGACACGTGCTGTATCAGGCGGAACTTACCCGGGGCCTTCTTGGGCACCACCCCCATGGGGGAGATGCACGAGGGCAGAGGGGGAAAGGCGTAGGGCCCACACATGCGCCCCAAGCCGATCTCCGCGTCCACTTTCCGCCGGACCTCATGCGGGAATTCGCGAGCCGACTTCAAATTCTGGCGCGACACCACGTGCACCGAATCCGAAATGAGCAGGCGAAAACCATGCCGAAAACCCTCCAAAAGGAACAAAGCTGCCGACTTGTCGGGGTATAAACTAAGCCAGCGCCGCAATTCGGGAACACGAATAGGGGAGGGGGCCTTACTTACCAACTCCCCCGACCTCGGCTGGAGCGGAGGGCTTACCGCTCGCCGCCAAGGTTCAGTCTTTGGCTGGGTGACCGGCCCCGCACAACTTACACGAGTGGCGAAAACGACAATTTACGCCCCTAGTGCATTTTCCCTCGTTGTAGGTAAAACACTTGCCTTTCCCAGAGGAGCGGGAACCCGAAACCCCAGCCGCGGCGGGCTTCTTGACCGCGGCGTCCGGAGAGGGCTTGACCTGTTGTGTGAGCTCCAACCACACCTCGACATCCTTAAAACCCGCGGGCAGAATGGGGTTACTATCCTGATTACGACGGAATTTCTCGTCGTAATCTCGCCAAGCGGAACCCTTGTATTTTAAGTACATGTCATGCACCAGAAACCGCGATGCCGCGATTCGGTGTAGCAAGCCGTGAAAACCAAGAAACCCCGCAACCACTGGTGATAATTACAGAAAGCACTCTCCCCAATGCCCCCGGTTTCTTAGCTGCGTCAAAAGCCTGCCGCATCTCATCCGTAAGGGTGAAGATGTCAACGTACTTCCCCTTCCTGATTTTTTCCCACATCCGCTTGCGAACCCCCCGGGTAATGGCCGTGTTGGCGCAATGCACCATCTCCGTATAACGGGGGGGGGGGGGGGGGGTCAGGGGGAACCACCGGGGAGGACCCGGCATACGAGCCCGCAAAGGCAGGGGGGGGGCGCAACCCGGGGGACACCGACCGACCACGTGGGTTGGACGCCACCGGCTGAACTAGCAAAGTACGGTGAAAAGTGTGGCGAGGACGGAACCAGGAGGCCTATGAAAGGCGCTCCGGAAGATGAGGGAAACGCCTGCGCAAGAGGCCAGGGAAGGCCGCCGGGCAAAAACTGTCCCCCGGCAAACCCGTGAGGCGCGGCAAACGACAGAGGAGGGCCAGGCAGGTGGAAAGCCGTAGCAATGGACGACTGTGTCGCCACCAGCTGCACTGCCCCCACTGGGCAAGGGGGGGAGCCTGGAGCCTGACGCCCGGGGATGCCGACGCGGGAAGATGCGCAACGGGTGACAGGGAGCCAAGCAAAAAGGCTCCCACTGCGGGATTCCCAGCCGGGGACCCCAGCCCAGAAACTGTATGTGGACCGTGCACCGAGGAATTCCCAGCAATCCCCACCCCCTTAACACCTCAGGGCCTGACCTAACCACCCCATCCCCAACCCTATATGCGGGCGAAAACGCCCCCCCCCCGCGGGGAGGGGACCATCCGCAGCCGCCCTGCTGAACAGAGGGCACAGGAGCATCCTGTAGCCCCACACTGATATGTCCCCCCTGCAGGTGATGCCCCCCCTCCCCCACTGCGGACGCCTGGCACCACGTGGGCACCCGCACCGCTGTTCGGGGAGAGAAGGGGAGACGAGGCGCTGACAACCGCGCCGGGCGAGGGAGCCGCCCGGCGCACAGAGGCCGCCGGGGACGCCCGCGACCACGGCCTGGCCGAGCTGCGTACCTCAGCGGCATGGGCAGAGCGGCCGCAGCGGCCCGACCCTGCCGCGATCCTGCCGCCGCCAAAAGCAACCTCCGAAGGGCCGCACTCCGGGAGCGGGAGCGAGGGGTGCCCACGGCCTCCACGAGGCGGCGGGAGGGGGGGTGGAGCGGCGTGGACGCGGCATAGTCAGGGCAGCAGCCGAAATTAACAGAGCGGAATTGATATAAAGGAAGGGAAAACAAGGGGGGGGGGGGGGGTGGCAGCACAGAAACAATATAAATGAAACAAAGGGTAAAACAGTACAAAGTAAACCTGTGGCAATATACTCAGCCTTCCTGGGCCATACAATAATGGCAAGAGGAAGTCTGAGGCACATGACTATGCCTTATATACTATACTGAGACCAACCCCTTAAAGCTTGACGGACAACCCTATGATCCTATAGGAAAAAACAACCGGAAACCATGATCTACCTAGCAACTGCTTAGTCATAACACAACCAATCACAAAAAATTGGGCTCTTATATGGCCTCAGGCTTATGCAGCCTTCAGCTAATCTAAAAGGCAAATACCACTGACTCATCACAAAATCTCCTTAACCATAAGAAACTTGAAATTTGGACATCAGCTTGCTTTTGTGACGTAGGCACCCACTAAGAAGGGATTTTTAAAAATGTCACAAACAAATAATTCCCCCCTCACTGAGGAGAGTTAAGACAGCTCAGCCAGCCAGGGCTATAAAGAATGCATGGTGACGGCGATACCAAGTCGCGGAGGGGGGAGGACACAATGCTTTGTTCCTGGACTTCCTTGCAGTGGCAGTTGCAGAACAGTGCATGTCGTTCAAAATGTACAGTATGCGCACCTGGAGCAACCGTCCCAGTGTGAATGTATCTGCGCAAGGTGTGTGCGAACAGTTGCCCTGGAAGCCCAGATTACTGATCTAGAGCAAACCATTACGCGACTGAGATATATTCACAATCCCAAGCAAAGTTTAGATAGAACGGTGGAGGAGTTGCAGGTTGGGGCACTGGTAGATGAGGATGAACAGGTAGCCAACTGGGTCACGCTTAGAAGGAAGAAGAAGAGGGGGAGACAGGACATCTCCGATCTGCCAAACCCCAACAAATTCGCCCAACTGGACGAAGATTCTGGGGATGGCAGTAAGGAAATGACAGAGCTGGAGGATACCATTCCCTCTAGCAACTGGAGGAGCGGTTCCCCTGGCACAAAGGGGATAAGAGAAAGTGAGGTACCTAGTCAGATTGTGGTGGTAGGGGATTCTATCATCTGCAAGACACACAGGGCAATCTGCTACCAGGACCGTGATCGCCGTACAGTCTGCTGTCTCCCTTGTGCTCAGGTACGTCACATTGCGGACCGGGTAGAAAGATTGTTGGAAGGGGCCGGTAACGACCCGATGGTCTTGGTGCACGTTGGCACCAACGACAAAGTTAGTGGTAGGTGGGATGTCCTTAAGAAAGATTATAGGGACCTAGGCCAGAAACTACAGGCAGGACAATTAGGATAATATTCTCTGAAATATTACCTGTGCCACGCGCTAGTCAAGGGAGGCAGAGGGAATTAGGGTAAATGTCTGGCTTAGAGACTGGTGTAGGAAAGAGGGGTTTGTGTTCTTGGAACACTGGGCGGACTTCTTAATCAGGTGCCATCTTTTTTGTTGCAATGGATTGCACCTGAATGAGGAGGAGGCAGCAGTCCTGGGTGGAAGGGTGGTTTAAAGGTTGGAGGAGATTTTAAACTAGGCACCTGGGGGTAGGGACGACAAAAAATTAATGGGACAACTAAAGAGAGTAGAAAAGAGGGACATATAAAATATAATGGGGGTGGAGAGGGGGGAAGGAGAAAAATAGTCAGCGATGGTAAATCAAGGAAAACTCAGCTTCCTAAGGAAACATCTATAACTAAACTTGCAGTTCAGGGAAGTACTAAACTTAAGTGTATGCTTGCAAATGCAAAAAGCCTAACAAGTGGGGGAATTCAAAACGATTGCACTTAATGACCAATATGATATCATAGGCATTACAGAGACATGGTGGGACGATTCTCATGACTGGGAAGCAAACATGGAGGGGTATAGCCTCTTCAGGAGAGATAGGACTAATAAAAAAGGAGGTGTTTGTCTTTATGTTAAGCCATTTTTAGAACCTTATGTAAAGGAGGTAATTTACGAGGGGACTGGTGATAACGTGGAGTTATTATGGGTTGAGATTTCGAGTGGGGCTAAAGATACAAAAAAGCTTTTAATAGTGACATGCTACAAACCGCTAGATATTAGTGTGTCTGACGAATTACATCGCTTGCAGCAAATCGAAAAAGCTGCAGGACTGGGGGAGGTCATTATCATAGAGGACTTTAATTACCCGGACATAAATTGGAACACCAAAACAGTAAATACAGCTAGGGGAAACAGGTTCTTAAACATGCTAAAAGATCACTACTTGTCCCAGGTAAACGAAGAACCAACTAGACAAAGTAAAATACTGGACCCAGGGAGTCATGCCGAGTTGTTCGCTCGCTAGCAGTTTTTAGCAGCCGTGCAAACGCTAAGCCGCTGCCCTCTGGGAGTGTATTTTTGCTTAGCATAAGTGCGAACGAAAGGATCGCAGAGCGGCAACAAAAAAAAAAAAGTACAGTTTCAGAGTAGCTCCAGACCTACTCCTAGCTTGCGATCACTTCAGACTGTTCAGTTCCGGATTTGACGTCACAAACACGCCCTGCGTTCTCCCAACCACGCCTGCATTTTTCCTGGCACGCCTGCGTTTTTTCGAACACTCCCTGAAAACGGTCAGTTGACACCCAGAAACGCCCACTTCATGTCAATCACTCTGTGGCCAGCAGTGCGACTGAAAAGCTTCGCTAGACCTTGTGTAAAACTGCATCGACCATTGTGAAAGTATGTCGCATGTGCGCATTGCGCCGCATGCGCAGAAGTGCCGTTTTTTTGTTTAATCGCTGCGCAGCGAACATTTTCAGCTAGCGATCAACTCGGAATGACCCCCCCTAAGACTAACTAATAATACGGAAATAATAACAAATGCTAAAGTAGGGGAGACCTTGGGAAATAGCGATCATAATATGATCACATTTGATATCAGCTTCCAAAAACAACACTATATAGGTCTAACTAAGACTTAACTTTAGAAAAGCTCATTTCAACTTGCTGAAACAAGCAATGAAGGACATCAATTAGGAAATTTTGTTTCATGGTAAGAAGAATACGGCTGAAATGTGGGATGTTTTAAACAACGGAGCTCAATAAGTACACTCATTTGTTCATTCCCAAGGTTAACAAAAACAGCATTTAAGTCTGACTTGAAGGTGGAATCATTCCAGTTCTACAGGGAATATAACAAAAATTGCAAAAATTGCATTACATATCTGCTTCTGAAGAAGCTGGGTTGTTTGCACCAGCGAAACGCGTTGAGCTTAGAGGATACAGACACCATCATTTTGACTCAATTCAGTGTCTACCTTGGTTTTTTATTAAAATGCACTATTCTTTGGACTTTAAAGCTTTTCCAGAGGAACCGGAGCCACCCCCTACACCAAGCTACTACACATTGCTGGAATAAATTGGGGACACCACCAGGGTATGATACTGCTTTACTAGGAGCCATAAGAATGTATCATCCTTTTAATTACCATAATTTGCTAATTAGCACTGTGACATTATTTGTATTTATTATTTAAAACGTGTATTAAATATATTATTCTTTTTTTAAATACCTACCGTCCTGTGAATATCTTTATATCTTAATGTGATTTTTTTTTAACTACAGCCAGCACTGGTATATACTGCTTTTTACTTTATCACTTCTCCAGGCTTGATACAACTGTCCCTAACTCCATTGAATCCAGTGTAGGGGTAAACAGCAAACTGGTTTGTGAATATGATGAATGTATGCATTCATAATGCATAGGTAATGGCAGACTGGCTTTGGATTAGAATACTGCACTGCAAAAATAATTCAAAAGGTAGAACAGTCTCTGAAGAGCTGACAATGCAGGAGACACAGAAGCAACAGGGCAGTCAGTAACTGAGGATTAGCTGAGCAATCTAGGCTTTCTGATAGCAGGTCTAGGTTGACTGAAGACAGTTAATTGTTTCACAAGCAGATAGTTAGAAACAGTTTAGGTCACAATCCAACCACTCGCCTGACATGGTTGCATCAGATGAGACCACACCAGGCAGGGCTTTACCTGACATGTTTGCATCTGATGCAACCAGTCAGAAAAGCCCACTCGGAGGGACCTCCTGTCCCCTCTGCAATTTGTCCCGATCACTATGGTCATCAGTGGTTGGGTACTGATGACAACCCCTACCCCTTCCCCACCCGGTGGCTGTAGAGAAGAGCAAAACAACCCCTAAGTATTTATTTTAAAAAAAAATATCTAAATATATAATTAAGAATTTTTTTATACTTTTTAGATAAAAAAAAAAATCATCAGTTTCTGAGCAGTTCTTGGGAAACCGTCTTCAGTTTCCATGTGGGCCCCCTCCTATCTAGCCGTGAGCACAGAGACTCTGGACACTAGGGTCACTAGAAGAACCTGTAGCTGTCTCAGAGTTTAGTGTGCATGTAGCCATTTTCTCTGTGAGAGCCTTACTGTGAAAATAGCCACCGCGTCATCTTTCCTGGTGATTTGTGCAACGCTGCTGCTGCCAGTGGGGGTCGGAGAGGTAAGTATATAGATATGCCAAGCACATATACCAAGCACAGAAATGGTCAGATGTAGGCTGAATTAATAAAAGAGTCAAATAGCAATACACAGGAAACAATGCTGGAAGAACACATAGAGCAGCATAAAAGTACAGAAACAGGCAGGGAAAAACACAGAGAAGCATGGTAAGTTCTACAGACAGGAACAATGAACTGTCCAGAGCATATGACAGATATGCACTATAAGCCCTATGCACAGGTGGCAATAATTACTAGAAGTAAAAGATTAACTTCTGTAGTGCTGGATCAGCAGGGAGTAAGAAAGCAAAAGCAAGCATGGTGGAGGATGTAATTATTGCAGCTTTAAAGTCCAAATGGTGTACGGGAGGCGGTTGATAGACAGTTATTAAGTCAACACCATATGGTCGACAGTCAAACGGTGATAGAGTCAAAAGTCCGACACTTTTTTTTAAAGGTTTTTTGCATGTTTTTACAAGTTTTTTTTTTGTTCTATTTACTATCCATGGGGGTAATTCCAAGTTGATCGCAGCAGGAAATTTTTAAGCAGTTGGGCAAAACCATGTGCACTGCAGGGGAGGCAGAAATAACATTTGCAGAGAGAGTTAGATTTGGGTGGGTTATTTTGTTTCTGTGCAGGGTAAATACTGGCTGCTTTATTTTTACACTGCAATTTAGATTGCAGATTGAACTCACCACACCCAAATCTATCTCTCTCTGCAAATGTTATATCTGCCCCCCCTGCAGTGCACATGGTTTTGCCCAACTGCTAAAAAATTTCCTGCTGCGATCAACTTGAAATTACCCCCCATGTCACAAACTATTGTGTTTAATTACCTTGTGGTGAGCGCAGCGGAGCGAGCCACCAAGCCCGAAACGTGGTGAGCAAACGAATTTAAACAAATTTTTGGATTTTTAAAACAACCCAACACAAATTAACACAATTTTTTCGACCTTTTGACCCCATTGACCGACCATATGGTGTTGACCTAATGACTGTCTAACTTGTATACCACACCCATAATGTACTAGGGGTAAATGTATTATAGCGGATTGTCCTGCTATAACACTTCCTGCTTTGCCTCATTACTGGGGCAAAGCAGGGGGGGACATCGACAAGATGTTTAAACATCTTGTCTGCTGAAGCAGGGGAGCGAAAGCTCTCCCCTTCAACACACAGCGCATGTGTCTCCCTGCCTGGCCGGCTCCAGTGCGCATGCATGGGATCTTGGTACTCACGCAAGATCCCCTGCGCAGTCCGGAGCTGGCACCCACCGCAGCCAGGTACAGCTCTTTCTCTGCTATAGAGATAGGGCATCGCCACCTGCAGTTGTCGAAAGCGATACATCGCCCCTTCATATCAGCGTTCTATCTGTTAGATAGCAGCGCTAATATGGACAGAGGCACATAACGTGCACTGATACTGCTTTTCCCCCATAATGTAGTGTAATATATTTATCCCTAGGTGTTTTATCGCAAAGGTACAGTTAAAACTTGCAGATTAAGCATAATTATGCATGGAGAGGGTTACTGTATGGACCTGCCTTGTGAACATTTTTTCTTCACCGTGCTACTTTTTAATCAAGTTTGCGTCTTAGTTCGCAAACAGTGTACAAGGTACTTAGGACTAGTGTTTTGGTGCAGCTAAGTAGCAAAATTCTGTGGCGCAGTATGTGGACACATCTGTAGGACGCAGTCCAAACTAGAGATGAGCGGGTTCGGTTTCTCCGAATCCGAACCCGCCCGAACTTCATGGTTTTTTTCACGGGTCCGAGCAGACTCGGATCCTCCCGCCTTGCTCGGTTAACCCGAGCGCGCCCGAACGTCATCATGACGCTGTCGGATTCTCGCGAGACTCGGATTCTATATAAGGAGCCGCGCGTCGCCGCCATTTTCACACGTGCATTGAGATTGATAGTGAGAGGACGTGGCTGGCGTCCTCTCCATTTAGATTATAAGAGAGAGAGATTTACTGGAGCTTAGGACTAGGAGGAGTACTGTAGAAGTGTAGAGAGTGCAGAGAGTTTACTAGTGAGTGACCACCAGACAGTGCAGTTTATTTAATATATCCGTTCTCTGCCTGAAAAAAGCGATACACACAGTGACTCAGTCACATACCATATCTGTGTGCACTGCTCAGGCTCAGCCCAGTGTGCTGCATCATCTATATATATTATATATCTGTCTGACTGCTCAGCTCACACAGCTTATAATTGTGGGGGAGACTGGGGAGCACTGCAGTGCCAGTTATAGGTTATAGCAGGAGCCAGGAGTACATAATATTATATAGTGAGTGACCACCAGACAGTGCAGTTTATTTAATATATCCGTTCTCTGCCTGAAAAAAGCGATACACACAGTGACTCAGTCACATACCATATCTGTGTGCACTGCTCAGGCTCAGCCCAGTGTGCTGCATCATCTATATATATTATATATCTGTCTGACTGCTCAGCTCACACAGCTTATAATTGTGGGGGAGACTGGGGAGCACTGCAGTGCCAGTTATAGGTTATAGCAGGAGCCAGGAGTACATAATATTATATTAAAATTAAACAGTGCACACTTTTGCTGCAGGAGTGCCACTGCCAGTGTGACTGACCAGTGACCTGACCACACTGACCACCAGTATAGTTAGTAGTATACTTATATTGTGATTGCCTGAAAAAGTTAAACACTCGTCGTGTGACTTCACTTGTGTGTTGTTTTTTTTTTTATTCTATAAAAATAAAACTCATTCTGCTGACAGACAGTGTCCAGCAGGTCCGTCATTATATAATATATAATATATACCTGTCCGGCTGCAGTAGTGATATATATATATTTTTTATATCATTTATCATCCAGTCGCAGCAGCCACAGTACGGTAGTTCACGGCTGTGGCTACCTCTGTGTCTGCACTCGGCAGGCAGTCCGTCCATAATTGTATACCACCTAACCGTGGTTTTTTTTTCTTCTTTATACATACATACTACTACGACATCTCTTTATCAACCAGTCTATATTAGCAGCAGACACAGTACAGTACGGTAGTTCACGGCTGTGGCTACCTCTGTGTCTGCACTCGGCAGGCAGTCCGTCCATAATTGTATACCACCTAACCTTTTTCTTTGCATCATGTGCTGATTGGGGAGGGTTTTTTGGAAGGGACATCCTGCGTGACACTGCAGTGCCACTCCTAAATGGGCCCGGTGTTTGTGTCGGCCACTAGGGTCGCTAATCTTACTCACACAGTCAGCTACCTCATTGCGCCTCTTTTTTTCTTTGCGTCATGTGCTGTTTGGGGAGGGTTTTTTGGAAGGGACATCCTGCGTGACACTGCAGTGCCACTCCTAGATGGGCCCGGTGTTTGTGTCGGCCACTAGGGTCGCTAATCTTACTCACACAGCTACCTCATTGCGCCTCTTTTTTTCTTTGCATCATGTGCTGTTTGGGGAGGGTTTTTTGGAAGGGCCATCCTGCGTGACACTGCAGTGCCACTCCTAGATGGGCCCGGTGTTTGTGTCGGCCACTAGGGTCGCTAATCTTACTCACACAGCTACCTCATTGCGCCTCTTTTTTTCTTTGCATCATGTGCTGTTTGGGGAGGGTTTTTTGGAAGGGACATCCTGCGTGACACTGCAGTGCCACTCCTAGATGGGCCCGGTGTTTGTGTCGGCCACTAGGGTCGCTTATCTTACTCACACAGCGACCTCGGTGCAAATTTTAGGACTAAAAATAATATTGTGAGGTGTGAGGTATTCAGAATAGACTGAAAATGAGTGTAAATTATGGTTTTTGAGGTTAATAATACTTTGGGATCAAAATGACCCCCAAATTCTATGATTTAAGCTGTTTTTTAGTGTTTTTTGAAAAAAACACCCGAATCCAAAACACACCCGAATCCGACAAAAAAAATTCGGTGAGGTTTTGCCAAAACGCGTTCGAACCCAAAACACGGCCGCGGAACCGAACCCAAAACCAAAACACAAAACCCGAAAAATTTCAGGCGCTCATCTCTAGTCCAAACACCAGCTGCCCACGTAGTTATAATTTTCCTCATGAGTATCTTCGGAATAGCACATATGTTCATGTTTGGCAGATTGGGTAGCCTCAGTGTTGGTTGGGGCCATAGTATGCCTATCAGGTCTTCCACATGAGGATTTAGGAGAGGATAAATGTAAAGTTGTCTCCTATGAGGGCTAACAGACAAATGGACGTAGAACACAACGGCTCACTTGGCGGAACATGCAAACAATGTTTTAGAGTGCCCTGATAATGCAGCTTTATATATGCCAATCATTTGTGATATAAAAAGGTATGTAGCTCCTCACCCAAGACAAGTTGGCTCAAATCCTGGACCACAGATATGGTGTCACTCTATTCTCTATGACTTTATTGTTTATGCCCATAAATCCATGGGTCCCACATTCGGTTATTTCAATCTTCAGGTTGCTTGAGGGGCTAATTCTTTGAATTCTTTGAGGTGAGACTCCTTTTCTCTATGGGGTTGGCACAGGCATATACAAGGTTGAAAGCCTAAAACAAGGTGAAAGGGAAAGGAGGTGGGGGGCTAAAGACAAGATCAGGCGCTTCTGAAAAAATGTATAAATTCTCTCCAAATGCTGTTCAAAGTGGTAAAACTGAGAAAAGTGGAACGGAGCGTAAATGAAAGAATAAAAATTTAATATAAAAGTATAGACAATGGCCCTCATTCTGAGTTGTTCGCTCGCTAGCTGCTTTTAGCAGCCGTGCAAACGCTAAGCAGCCGCCCTCTGGGAGTGTATCTTAGCTTAGCAGAAGAGCGAACGAAAGGATCGCAGCGCTGCTACAAAAAAAGATTGTGCAGTTTCTGAGTAGCTCGAGACCTACTCCTAGCTTGCGATCACTTCAGACTATTTAGTTCCTGTTTTGATGTCACGAACACGCCCTGCGTTCGCCCAGCCATGCCTACGTTTCCCCAGCCACTCCTGCGTTTTTATCTGACACGCCTGCGTTTTTACACACACTCCCCGAAAACGGTAAGTTACCTCCCAGAAACACCCACTTTCTGTCAATCACTCTGCGGCCAGCAGTGCGACTGAAAAGCGTCGCTAGAGCTTGTGTAAAACTGCATTGGCTTTTGTGAAAGTACGTCGCGTGTGCGCATTGAGATGCATACGCATGCGCAGAAGTGCCAATTTTTAGCCGGATCGCTGCGCTGCGAATGAAAGCAGCTAGCGATCAACTCGGAGTGAGGGCCAAAGAGTGTAACACAATAAGAACAAAAAATGTCAGGAAAGATCTGCTCATGGAAGGATGTGTGTGCATATGTGTGTATAAAAATACATAAGAAAGAAAAAACTCAAAGAAATAAAGAGGTAGAATTCATTTTGAACAATGTCAGGCCTCATTGATACTTAGTGACCAGCTGGTACATAATCCACAATGCAGAGAAAATAATATTATGCTGGAATATTGGTATTCTCAAGCAGACATCCAAATTTACAAATTGTAAACAATACTGTGGCCCAACAGTGGCAAATAATATTCCCAAATCACCTGTCAGTAAATGGTAAATCAGTGGAATATTAGTACATCAAATCCTCCACTTAGTAATTAAAGGGTTAACCTTATAATTGTAACAAATACGTAAGGAACTCACACAATATGTGGGGACAGGAAAGGAATCAATCAATCAATCAATCAATCCATCTTAGAACCTGCTTGTTACTAACTCCATAAACCTGGAAAGCTTGGGAATTTATTCAGAGCTGATAATCTGGCCTCCTAATAATTTATCCTTGTACACTGCGTGCCGGAGTAATACCTTGTGGCAGCCTGCTATGACAACGTTCTGTCCTCTAGGCCAGGTTAGTCAATGGCGTAAACTGAAACTTCTTTGCTTGGACAGCAATGGATGGACCAGACTCTCTTTTATCATACAATTACTAAGCTAAGCTGATGCACTACCTGTTCATGCTATAGCTGTATGCTGGCCAGATCCTTTGGAAATTTACATATAATTCAGGTTGCACTGGACAAGTCATTTCCTGGTAAGAGCTGAATTCTTGCACCCAAAGAGACTTCAAATGCGGCATGCAGGACTTGGCTATAGATCTGACCACATTCAAGTTAAACCCTGCAGAAGAATGTTTGGAATATTCTCACAACATTCTCTTTGTGTAGATTACAAGTTGTTGTTTTGGGCCCACAGTTGGCATAATGTGCAATAGCTCACTTCCATCTCCTTCTGGCAGATTCCTTAAGGTGGGTACACACTAATAGATATATCTGCAGATGAATTGCTCTGCAGATATATCTATGGACGGATCGGGCTGTGATGTGCATACACACTGCCCGATCTGTCGGGGACTGATGTCATGAACTGGGCGGGCGTGTACACCCGCCCGCCCAGTTCAGCTGTCAATCACTGCCGTCCGCCGCAGCATGTGTACGGGCGGTCGGCTGACCACCCCGTACACACGCAGCGACGTGCCAATATATCTGTAGATATATTGGCCGTCGGCTGTGCTGTGCGGCCGACGCGATACGTCTGTGAACGACGGAGTTCACAGACGTATCGGCCGTACACACTGGCCGACGGTCCCGCGTTATATTGGCCGTTCAAGAGAACGGCCGATATATCGCCCAGTGTGTACGGGCCTCTAGCCTCTTTCTGAACTTTAAGTACTTGCTACTGTTACAAGCCACCTCTGGTGGGTCTGTGTAATTGCAGCCTGACTCCTATGTTTTCTGTATGAAGTCCAGCTGCATAATTAGGCCATTAGCACTAGGCCTTGTGTGTCAGGCTGCTCACCTGCAGTGACTCTCCTCATTAAGGGGGCTTGTCTTTCTGGCTGTCCTGATTGGATATTGTGTCTTTTATTACCCAGCCTGCCTAGGACCTAGCTGCTAGTTATACTCAGTCCTTATCCTGATTCTGTACAACCCTGATCTACTCAGTCTATCCTGGCAAACCCTGAACAGTTCGTGTAATCCGGTCATACTCTGAGCCTGCTGTTTCCCTGCAAGTGCCTGATCCTGGGTGTTCCAGTCTTCACTGTCTCTGTTAAGAGCTTCTGTTTATGTACCTGACACTGTGTACAATCCGCTTGTATTTGCTCAACTGGAGCTTCTGTTTGTACCCTGTGTTATTACCTGTGTCCTGTCAGTCTGGTCCCGCAGTATGTCTTTCTGTGTCACTTGTAGCATCTATTCCACCATGTTATACATGTACCGTTGGTGTCGCTATTAGCGGTCACTTCAGTATTCCAATTCTGCCTGTTTGTACGTCTGTAGCAGGCGCCACTCCGTGGTCTGGTCCTGTATTTGTTTTATATTTAGACGGTACCAGGGACTGCATCGCTATCACCTCGGTTATTGCGGTGCTTGGTTTCCCATCTCCAGTACTGTGGCGTTAGTGAGTACCATCTGCTGCAGTGATCCTGTGCCAATCGCACATGGTAGAGTGCTAAAGTTATTGTTTGTCCTTTTGTGTTTGGTCCTTCCTTTTGTGTCCCACTCTGACTCCAGTTCCGTACTTGCCTTGCCGAGCCACCCACAGCAGCCTTGTCTATCATAAAAACCTGGGGGCATCTGAGTACTGGGTGGACCTAATCCTCCCGGGAAAGGCGGCTGCTATAGGCGAAGTCTTTGGCTGTAGGAGGCTAAATGACTGCTGGGCAAAAGCAACAGCGCCACCTAGCACCACCCTGGTGGCACCCCTAACAGCTATACCCATGATAGACAGTTTCAAGATGGAGTCTCCAAAGTTATAAAATTCATAGGGTTCGTTATGATTTACCGGCCATCAATATACCGACAACGGCATCCCAGCTGCCAGTAATCCGGCAGCGGGGCAAGTGCAAAGAGTCCCCTTGCAGGCTCACCACAGGTTCTATTCCCACTCTATGGGTGTCATGGGCACCCACGAGTAGAAATAGTCCTGTATGGATGGTATTCCTATCTGCAGGCATTGCCAGCTGTCAGGATTCCGGCGTCGGTATCCTGAACGCTGGTATCCTGACAGTTGGCATCTTAAACCTCATTGTGAGAGGTTCATGGTGCTTATGCTCATCAAGGATACCTATTGTGTGTACATTATGGGATGGACATTAGAATTTGCTCTGGATTGTGGATCAGAAGCAGTATTACCAATCTAGGGCTTGGTCTGGCAACAGCTTTCGTAGATTTCATGAAGACCATGTCCATGACAACAGTTCTCTTAGTAAACAGAGAGGTATTTGTCATTATTATTTATTAATAGTTTCTTATATAGCGCAGCAAATTCTGTTGCGCTTTACAATTGGAAATAATGATATAACAAAACTGGGTAATAACAAACAGTCATAAAAGTAGGAAGGCCCTGCTCACAAGCTTACAATCTATAGGGAAATAGGCATGAATACACAAGGATATGTGCTATCAATTGCATAGTTGTCCACCAGATTGCAAAGGTTCTTGGTGGGCTGTATGATATGGTCACACAGCAATGATGAACCGGGGTCGGGAGGAAGGGAAAGTGAAGAATGATAAGACATGTTAGGATATGAGTGGACTGTACAGAGTGGATGCAATTTGATAGGAAAGTTTGAGAGTTATGTGGGCGGTTCTGGCATTTGATATGCTTGCCTGAAGAGGTGAGTTTTCAGGGAATGCGTGAAGGTTTGGAGACTAGAGGAGAGTCTTATTGTGCATGGTAGGGCATTCCACAGAGTGGTTGCAGCCCGAAGAAAGTCCTGCAATCGTGAGTTGGAGCGAGTAATGTGGATGAGAGACGCAGATCTTGTGAAGAGGTCAGGTTGAGAGACATTTTGAGAAGCGAAGTGATGTACGTTGGTGTAGTTTGGTTAATGGCCTTGTGTATAAGTAAAAATATTTTATATTGAATACGGTAGAAGACAGGTAACCAATGGAGGTACTGACAGAGTGGATCTGCAGACAATGAATGTCTAGCGAGTAAGATTAGCCTCGCAGCTGCATTCAGAATGGATAGTGATGAGAGTCTTGTTTTGGGAAGACCAGTCAGGAGACTATTGCAATAATCAATGCGGGAGATAATGAGAGCATGGATTATAGTTTTAGCAGTGTCTTGTGTAAGGAATGGTCGTATTTTGGATATGTTTTTTATATGCATGTAACAATTTTGAAACAGATTGAATGTGGGGAACATTCTACCTAGGTGATCAGTAATCAAGGCTCACGATTCAGGTGCTGGACTTTGGTACAGATGCTGGAATCCCAAATTAGATTTTCAGAATCCCAGAGGTATTATATGTAGTCAATATTAACACCCAAGACAGTATTTGGGGTTTTTGAGCTCAAGTTCGACACCTGGTTCTATTAAGTTGGAACATAGTTTCCCTCTTGCGGCTAGGTTTTGTAAAGTCTTGTTTACTCACAAATGGTAATCTGCTTTTATTTTGCATTAGGACTTGAACCATGAGGAGTAAAAATGTTGCCGGAACCAGGAATCTGGAGGCATTTCCAGTAAATAACACGTGGGTGCTGTGGGACAGTATTAATACTACATATGTGCTCTATAGTGACTATGCTTCTGATGATACTAAAGAAGGTAGAAGGGGAAGGCAGTCCAATCATTCTAGTTACTCCATATTGGCTTAGAAGAGCATATACATTATATCTTGATTTAGGTGTCATGGGTTTCCTACTTCTCTTAGGTTGCTAGGTCAGCACCGTAACTACGTGTGTGCCAAGTGTGTCTGGCACACAGCGCAGTTGCCCTGAGGGCGCAATGGCCAGCGGCTTGTAATGAGTCAAATTGACTATTTACAAGCCGCCTCTGCTGTGCGCGGCGCGCTGGAGAAGCCGGAGGCAGGGGAGGAGAGCAGCAGCACCGGAGGCAGGGGAGAAAGAGGCGGAGGGAGGGGGACTGGAACCGCAGCAGCGCTATGTAATTTGGTAGCGGCGCTACTGCAGCAGTCCCCTATCCTTCCGTATTGGATGCCTGGCGTTGCTGTGAATGCTGGGATGCGCTTCCCTCATCCCAGCATTCACAGCGGCGGCGGGCAGCCAATGCGGAAGGAGAGGGGACTGCTGCAGCGGCGCCTCTACCAATTACATAGCGCTGCTGCGGCTCCAGTCCCCCTCCCTCCTCCTCCTCCCCTGCCCGGGATCTGCCAGCACCGAGGAGCCTGACTGCCAGCGGGGAGAGATGGTAAGTATCTCTCTCTCTCTCTATCTATTCTGTCTGCTGCAATGTGTAAAAAGGGGGACTGGCTGCCGTAATGTGTAAAAAGGGGGACGCTGTCTGCCGTAATGTGTAAAAAGGGGGACGCTGTCTGCCGTAATGTGTAAAAAGGGGGACGCTGTCTGCCGTAATGTGTAAAAAGGGACGCTGTCTGCCGTAATGTGTAAAAAGGGGACGCTGTCTGCCGTAATGTGTAAAAAGGGGGACGCTGTCTGCCGTAATGTGTAAAAAGGGGGACGCTGTCTGCCGTAATGTGTAAAAAGGGGGACGCTGTCTGCCGTAATGTGTAAAAGGGGCTCTACCTGGTGTAGTGGCGCTACTGTGCAGCGTAATTTGAATAATGGAGACTACTGTGCACCATAGTATGAAATGGTATTATTTTGTGGCCAAGCCCCTTCCCCATGAAGCCATGCCTCTATATATATTTTCACACGCCTACGGCGCGCACTGCCCCTATCTTGCATGGGGGGGGGGGCGCCAATGCCGTTTCTTGCACACAGCGCTAAAATGCCTAGTTACGGCACTGTGCTAGGTTATAGGAATGTCTGAATAGAGGTTGACAGATTTAGCGGCTGATTCTGAGATGCACACACTACCGATGCTGGATGAGGGGCTAGATGGGGAACTAATATCCTGAAACCCAGGTGGAACTAAGCTCCTGAATACCTTCCTCATATGTGGAAGTCTACAAAACTGCCAAACTGAAATTAAGGATCCAAACATAAATTAAACTGGTTGCACCAGCATTACTATCACTACAAAAGGGCTGCTTTTTGCATGGCAGCATGTTTTGAAGGCTTTTTAAGAGCAGGAAGTGTCTCTCTTTATTCTGCATGAAGCAAATTTACAGTATACGTTATGTTGGCAGCTGAGTCCAGTTAGTACAATTCCAGTGTCTGTACTCAACCATGGCACACACCAGAGAGCTCAGGTGTGCAATTTGTATCTTAAATTTACATGTAAATATAAGTCTCAAAAATGCACTCTTAAGTGGTTAAGTCGAGATGTCTGAATTTGAGGTATGTGTAACTCTATTTGCATGTTGCCACATTAAGACACAATTAAGGGTCCATAAAGATATACATTTATCATTATGTGAGCTGTCACATGAATACCAAAGATTACTAATACTGGATTAAGATGGCACAAAGGTTTACAGCAATATGCAAAAAATAAAAATGAAAAACACAGTGTGCAAAAAAACAAACAAAATACTCCAAGCACCTATAGCCAGAGCTGGTTACCAGTAATGCTGAGGGAAGAAACTCTGCAACCTACATTAGGCTTCCTACAGTATAGCAGAGCAAGCTGCAGCATAAGTGACCTCCTATCTTTTGGGGACCAAGCCTACGCTCTTCTGCATAGGACAGAATCAGAATTGACCTCCAGAATCAGGACAGCTTACTTATGCATTCCGCTTTGGCTACCTGATGTTGTACTGGCATCTTAGGGTCAGCTGCTGCATGGCTAGATCCTGAAATGTTGGAGCACTGTTTGGAAAAGTATGTTCCTCCTGGAAAGCAAAGCAAGTACAGTAGATACCATTCTAGATCTTCCTTCCTTGATCAATAGCACTCACATTTAATAGTAAAGCTTCCTTCCTGAAAATATATTAATATTAGTTTAATGGATCTGGCGTAAGCTGGGTCACCTCAGTCCCTACATCATCCTCTTTCTGCTGCCCACCCCCTCCCTCTTCCCAGATCTCATACTTAACCAGACGGCTGGTAGTCCTCTCTTTAGGATGTCTTGTCTCCCTATTAGCATTCAAATTTAGTAAAACCTCACACTCGTTAAACTCAGAAAAAAAGTAATCTGAGCATTAAATTAATGGTCCACAAACTCACACCTTCAAAATTAATAACCCACACTCCCCAGCCCATATTAAAACCACATTTTTACATGCTGCAAAAGAGCTATCTAAATTTAATTCAGTTAATTTTTTGACAGAAGAAAGCCGCTAGAGCCTAAAATGAAGCACTGAACCAATTCTCCCCGCATGGAGAATTTACCAAGAACAAAGCATGTCACAATCTACAGAGTAAACAAGAAAACATTATTCAACAGCATCTAATGTGGTAATACAGTATATGCAACGGATTACTGCTTGTCAATTCTTGCGGCCTGCCAAACGGTCAAAACAATTCCCTTTAAAGAGTCTCACCTACTCCTATTTCAAGATCTGGCCCCCTCTACTCTCAAGAAATGGTGGGCCCTACTCTCAGTTACTGAGGCCTTACGCAACCGCAAGATCCAGTACAGATGGGGATTCTACTTTGCTTTGGTGTTCTCACTCAATGGTCGCTCTTACTCTGTAAAGACTCCTTTACAAGGTGAGAAAATCCTCAAGAAGCTTGGTCTTTCCTTGGCTGCTTCAACCTCTTCCACTTCTGACTTGCCTCCTAGTTCAAAGACAAAGTCCCCTCCCTCCTGCTGACTGGCCAGTGGCTTGACAAGTCTAATAACTTCCCCATCACTCACGCTGCTAGACTTAACTGGTTATACATATTGTGACTGTGTCTTTTCTCTCCCCACTTTGTTTTCCCCCACCCCCCTCTGGTCTATTCCTTTCCTCATCCACCCCCCCACCTCCTCTCCTTAAACTCTCTTGCTCCTTGTATCCTCCCTTTCCCTCTCTGACCTTTCACATTTCAATTACCGTGACTGTTATGCAATACATTACTATTGTTTACCTCTGTCCTATGGCCGGTTTAAACTTTATTAATATTTAGAGTACTTTCCAATGTTGTTTTTTTTTATTTTTTATTCTTTGACACTGTCTCCGGACTGGGATGGTATCGTGATCCCGACACCTGTTAGGTAAGTGTTCTAACCCTAAACCCAACCGCCCGAACTTAGTGCCTAAACCTAACCCTCCCATCCTGCAGCCTAACCCTAACCTTCCTTCCCCTGCAGCTTAACCCTAAACCCCCCACCCCTGCAGCCTGAACCTAATCCACCCCGACGTACTTACGATCGGGATGCCGGCAGTCGGGATTCCAGCGCCTGCATTGTGATCCGTGTCGGGATTCCGGCGTTGGTTGGCCAGTAATAAGAAGATCTGAGAGCGTGACACAGGAGAGGTCCTGGGTAATGACGAATGGGAACAGATTACTGTAAGTCCAATTTTGTTTCATCAGTTTCTTTGGTAGGGCACTGGCAGAACTCCCTAAAGATATAACTGTTATCATGATGGCTACATTGTATAAACCAGTGTCCTGGTCACACAGTGACAGGCATGTGGAGATGCAGAGTGGATCTCCTGGCTTAACTATTATACATTATGCGCCTGCTTCATAGTTGCTCTTAAAGCAGCCACATCTGAGTTATTTCGTACTGCGCATGCATCCAGAGCCGGCCATAGGCATAGGCAAACTAGGCAATTCCCTAGGGCATTTGATATGCCTAGGGGCATCAGCAGCTTCTGCTGATTAAAATTATATGTGGCATGCCTCTATTCTGTGTGTAGCATTTCATATGCAGATACAGCCACAGTCTCACACAGTATATAGGCATGCTGCATATAATTTTAATCAGCAGAAGCTGCTTGTGCATCCTCATCTCAATGCAAATAAGATGCATTTTCATAAAAAAAGGTGCCCGACATTAGCATTGAGGCAAGAATTATGAGGACACATCTGTATCCAAGCAGAGGCAGAGGTCACAGTGTTAGTGGCAGTGTGAGTGCTGTGTGCATGTAAGTGGGTTGATTGTGCAGTAGTGTTCAGAATATGTTTAAGGAGCATTATGTGTGTCATGTAAAAATGAATTAATAATGTGCAACATATGTGTAAAGGGCCGCCTATGTGTGTCATTATGTGTATAAGGGCATTAATAATGTGCGGCATATGTGTAAGGGATATTATGTGTAAAAGGGCATTAATAAAGGTTGTCATAATGTGTAAGGCACATTATGTTTATAAGGACATTAATAATGTGTCATGTGTAAGGGGCATTACTGTGAGAATTATGTGTATAAGGTGTTGCGTATAGAAAGAGCACTACTGTGTCGTCTAATGTGAATAAAGAGCAACAGGGTGTGGTGTAATGTGAATAAGGAGCAATTCAGTGTGATGTAATGTGAATAAGGGGCTCTACTGTGAGGAGTAACGTTTATAAGGTAAAATGATACTACTGTGGGATTTAATATGACTTATGGACACTATTGCATGATCAAATGTGAATAAAGTTGCAGTACTGTGTGGTTTAATTGGAATTGGGGTTACTATTGTGTGGCCATGACCCTTGCCAGCAAAAACACACCCCTTTTTGGGCTGTGCGCCAAATGTGCGAACTGTTCCTATTTAAAATATAGGGGGT
This sequence comes from Pseudophryne corroboree, assembly GCF_028390025.1. Classification (NCBI taxonomy): domain Eukaryota; kingdom Metazoa; phylum Chordata; class Amphibia; order Anura; family Myobatrachidae; genus Pseudophryne; species Pseudophryne corroboree. The sequence continues at coordinate 568,294,722 of NC_086444.1, forward strand.
ACAAACACCAAAATAAGGACTGCTATGGGTGAGGGGTGATGGTGCCGGGAAAGAGGTGCAAGGTCAGAGGCGGAACCAGCGGTGGTGGTAGGGGGCACCAGCCAAAATCTTGCCTAGGGCATCATATTGGTTAGGGCCGGCTCTGCATGCATCCAAAGGCACCTGAGGTGTAGACAAGCAACTATGCAGATTTTCAGGCTAATTGGAGTGGCATGCATGTCAGCCGGATTTGCAGCTAAATGAATGTAACTGGGCATTTGCATTTCCACAGAGTATAATTGTGCCGTGAGCATGGAGAAATAATTCAGAGTTATTCAGAGGGGAGAAAATGCAGAGAATTGTCATTTGTAGAGAAATATTTAGCACTATGCAAATGCATGCTGATATAATGGCAACTGCAATACTTTCAGATGTATATGAGGCCGACTATAAATCCACATCTATTTTCAAACACACAATGTAGCTGCAGATGGGGCCAAATTGCATGTGACTACAAATCAGGCCCATTATTTACATACTGTATGTCCCAAATAGTTGCAGTTATCATCCACTGTGTGCCTCCTGCTTCTGTATCAGCCCTACTGCATGTCACTCACTCCTGTCACACGATATGGTTTATACAGGACATAAGATCTAGCTTTGTAGTGCTTCCACAAACTGTGTGATGTGTCACTGGTGTAACCTTTCACTACAGTGAACAAAACATACTTCACATACTATCTATAAAGTTGCACTGCTGCAGCAATATGTGGGTTCTTTAAAAAAAAATATTCTCCTGAATAGCTGGAGTCTTGGACATTTTAACCTTATCACTCTGATATGAGGAGTGAGGATATAGCAAATAACATATCACTTGATGTCTGACAACGTGATGGCAGAATGATGAATTCAGCAATGCTTGCATTTACCTTCTTTCTCCTCTCAAATGTGCAGAACTCATGACGAACCCCCCACGACTGGATGCATTACCATACTGATGGTGGACACCTTCCAACACTTTGCCACATACTGTACTTGGACAACAGTGGCAAGTAGGTATTACAGACAATTAGATTTTCATGGCAATGCCAAATGTGAAAGGTATAGACAGGTCTGCTTCAAGACAATTTGGCTCCCAGTGCGAGATTTAAAAATGCGTCTCCCCCCCTCTCATTGACCTAAAAAAATGCTCTGGGACGGGTGTCATGCTAGTTGCCAGGGGTGTGTAAGGCTAGTTGCCAGCGGTGTGTAATGCTTGTTGCCAGGGGTGTGTAATGCTACTTGCCAGGGGTAATGCTCATTGTCAGGGGTGTGTACAGCCGGCCATTCCAGCCATCAGCTGCCCCTCCTCCCTGTCAAAGCATTGTGATGTCACAACGCAAACGCGTAATTTCTGTGAAACTCAAGAATGCGATGCTGGAGCCATTGCGTCAGCTAGGACAAGGTAACACACCGCTAGACTACCAAAGACTGGGTGTCAACAGTTCAACATATCATTCATGGAGACACGATGATTGTTGACATGGTCACTGCTGACCAATCATAACTAACCCTTTTTTACTTTCTCATCCTGAGAATCTGTAAATGTTGGGTTCTATACTGTAAAGTAGCCACAGCTACTGTGTGTGCAAATGTGTTACTGATAGAACATTTTCCCACTTTCTAAAAAAAAATATTCAGTTTCTAGTAAACAGAACATTAATTTCAAGAGCGTTGTGTGGATCTGGTAATTAAGGACTCTAAATTGGGTGATTGTCTATGTATTCACGCCTCCAGGATTTATTTGTCTCTACATAAAATACACATACTGAGAACTACAGAAGCAAAATATATAAAGGAAAAGAAAATTCTAAAATGAATACTCTTAACAAAAAAATAATACAATTAATAGAGCTGCTTAAAACGAATAAAATCATTTAATGCTGTATGGACAAACAGTAAAAAAAAAAGTTTATAAAAATTGTTTGGAAACGATATAAAGAAAGGACTACTGCTTCTAATGTATCATTTTATCTTACAACAACCAAGTTTTATTACTTAGGTAGGCCTGCCATCTAGTGGCAGTATACAATTATGCAGTTTACGTCTTCTAATAAGCAAAGAGTAGGCAGACAAAATAGAATACTGTATATAGCAGAACATACTATGATTCATCAATGACTGGAGACACAAACAAATCCCAGAATCTATTTCTTATACGACTGATATACGATGTGTGTGTGTGTGTGTGTGTGTGTGTGTATTTGGTGCAGCTGTAAACTATTAAATTGCGGTGTAGGCTGAAGATTCTTCCCAGTAACTATGCAATAATTCCATTATCAACTGACCTACATTCAGCATAGCAAAGAAACTTTTAATTTACATTATTTCAGATGTGTCCTCATACACTTTTACTACAGTCATGTCAAACAACCCTTCTTGGCGCACCAGGTCCCGTATGACTCAGCTTGTGACGAACATCTTTTTCACTCTAATATGTGTCTTAATCCACTCTGATGACTGTCGACAAAATATACCACACCAAATGTTTTATTTACTATTTGTATGTAATCGAGCTGATCCACATGGACCTGGGGCTGAAAATAATCAAGGGCCTATAGTGAAAAGGGGAGGAGCTGTGACCAATGCTCTGTAGGTGTGGCCAGAGCTGCGTGGGTGTGTACAACCCTTACACTATCTGACCCCGTCTCCCTAAACATAAAAATACAATTTTAATACCTATGATTTTGGCTGCTCATCATAACACTGTCCTAATGATGGACCTATTTTAATTCCTGTTGCTAGAGCTCCATTTGTCCTACTGTTATTCTGATCCTGAGCATCAGATGAGCACATTAGTCAGCATTTCTGCTTTGCAATAATTACGTTAGGTTTGATGTCAACAAACCTAGGGGTATATTTACTAAAATTCGTATTTTTCAGAATGAGATTTAAGTTCCAACACGAATGACATTGAATGTGTAAAGTTGCAACTTTTTGAATTTATTACGACTCATTTACTAAGCTGTCGTATTTTTCATATTCGTGTTTTCCGATGTCGATGTCATTCGTGTTTTTCAAAGGTAGAATGCGGCCGATTTTGATGATTTGCGGCCGTGTTATGAGGTTTTTTCACAACTGCTTCATTTTTCGTTTACGGCAGTGTTTATCCGTTCCCGGCCGCGTTTTTTTTCTAAGTTTCGTTTTTGTCACTCATCCGTGATTGGTTTGATTCGTGATGGAGGAGTGTCTGTGCTCATTACTATAAAACCGCCCCAAACCGTCCGCACCTCGTGGGTTTAGCTAGTGGAGAGGTGAGAGGAAGGTGTGTTAGGAGTTGGTGAGTTGTTTGGAGTTTTTGGCGGTTTTAAGGAGGTTATTTGCGATTGTTGAGTGCTGTACTGTGTGTGTAAGTAGCCTTGTCATACTTGTTGTGTAGTTATTTAAAAGTCTGTCTAGTTTTTTGTCTTTGTTTTTTTTTTTAAAGTCTATTGTCATTGTTTGTGAGTGTGTGTGTGTGTGTGGTGTGTAGTGGTAGTGGAGGAGTGTGTTTAGTGTTTTTTTTTCTCAGTGTTAGTGTTATTTGTTGTTTGTCCTGATTATGTCCCAGTCAGAGGTGAGTGTGGTGGAGGAGGTGAGTGTGGTGGAGGAGGTGAGTGTGGTGGAGGAGGTGAGTGAGGTGGAGGAGGTTAGTGAGGAGGAGGGGGAGGTTGCTGCTGCGGCCTCCAGTAATAGTGACAGTGATGGTGCTGTGGCTCCGCAGCCACGCACCACTACAAAGATGGGCCGCAATGTTAAATTCAGCTACGCTGAGAATATGGCTTTGGTGCGGGAGCTGATGAGGCATCATCGACAGCTGTTTGGCCATGATGCTGCAAAGGTTTCGTCACGCAGGAAGACTGTTCTGTGGGGGAAGGTTGTTGCGGCTGTGAATAGTGAGGCGGACCGAGGACACGTGTCGTAAGCGATTCTACGACATCAAGCGCCGTGTCAAGGCTAAGATGTCGAAGGAGGCTAAATCAGCCTGCCAAACAGGGGGTGGCCACCCCTTCCGGGAGTCCTATCGGGATTGGGAGGAGCCTGTGCGTACTCTGATTCCGCCAGAAGTGGTTGGTGCGACTCATGTCCGGGATTCGGATCGGCCAAGGCAGGATGGTGAGTTTATTGTTTTTTATTTATAATTTTAACATCTGTGCTTTGTCCTTAGTTGTCTGAAATGTCTTCTAGCTAATTGTGATTGTAAGTTGGTTCATTCTTATAATGTGTTGGTGATGTAGTTTTAATCACAATTAGTTTTGTTTTTTTTTCCTTTGTATTGTCAATTTAGCAGGTTGTCTTTGCCTTTTTCTGGTGTTTTAATTCAAAAGTAAATTGTTGTAGGTGTATTTTAATGAAGTGTGATTCATGTGTTTTGTGAAAAGTTTTTTTTTTTTTTTACATTTTTTTCAATGGACTTATGGTTACTGTGTGTTGATCTGGATTTTCTTTATCGTGCTATATTCTGGTTGTGTCAAGCTACCAACGGGTAAATTTACTAAGATGGGAGTTCTATTTAAGATGGGATGTTGCCCATAGCAACCAATCAGATTCTACTTCACATTTATCTAGCACATTCTAGAAGATAATACCTGGAATCTGATTGGTTGCTATGGACAACATCCCATCTCAAATAGAACTCCCATCTTAGTAAATTTACCCCTAAGTTTGGGTTTTAAGTAGTATAATATTGTGCATTATGCACCTTTGTGTATGGATTGGTTGGTAAAATTGTTTCTTAATTCAACTATACACACCCAATGAAGTCAGGCAAAAAAGCATAAGCATAGTTGAGTTTACTTCTCATCAGGTTCCACATATGTTTACATCACAATAAGGAATTTGCATAAACAGATAAACATAATAGTATGTTCATTAGTACATTCTTCATATTTCTACAGTACGAAAGAGAAGCAGCACAGCCAGGCCACAACCCATACTGCCAAGAGATGCAGATGCTGGAGATGCAGGTAAGAATTTAGTGTAAACACAGAAAAAAGCAGAATGTTAATGTTTATCTTATCACATAGGTTCTTCTTCAGCAAATCCCCCTCCACTAAGGCGCCCATCACAGGGCTCGGATCCTCAACATAGGAGGCCAACCAAGAGACGCCGTCTTGAGGCTGAATCACCAGCAGCATCCTCACCACCCCAACGGCGCATCTCCATAGTGTCGGCCCTGCCACCACAAGCCATTTTGGCCAGCCCACAAAGCAAAGATCCTCAATCCCCTCAGCTGTCTGGTGAGTAAACATAACAATTACTTGTAAAGAAGTTAAACAACAGTGGGGTAGATGTATTAACCTGGAGAAGGCATAAGGAAGTGATAAACCAGTGATATGTGCAAGGTGATAAAGGTAGCAGCCAAACAAATCCTAACTGTTAATTTACATATTGGAGCTGTTTGGCTTGTGCCTTTATCACCTTCCACATATCACTGGTTTATCATTTCCTTATGTCTTCTCCAGGTTAATTCATCTGCCCCACTGTTTGTGCACAGCAAAAAAAATGTGTCACAAATAAACATTCATCCTTGTAATAATCATCAACAGCAAGCACATGGGGGTTTAGGTTTTTTTTTTTCTTCATAATTTTCAGAGGTGATGTTGGGCATAGCAACAAATTTTTTTTTTTTTAATGTTTGCTAGAAACAGCTACATAAATGTTAAGTCTCATCCAATTGTTTTGCATGCCCAACATCACCAGTTCGAAACATAGGACACCTTAAGACTTTTTCCACCATTGTTAATGTTTACATTTTTTACCACTATATTTGTTTAAGTTTTGGCCAGACCACTGGCTGCCTTGAACAATGTATGAGTGTATGGCTCAACACATTTATTGTATTGTGTGTTCTTCAAAAGGAAGCTTCATACACAATATGTAAATGTAGTCATTTGTATTTGTTAGAGTTCTTCGTGGTCGAACATTAATTATGGCTCAGAGTCCAACAATTCCCTTAAACATTTTTCAACTGAGTAGTGAACGTTAAAAGCAACATATTTATACAAAAAATAAGAATTTACTTACCGATAATTCTATTTCTCGTAGTCCGTAGTGGATGCTGGGAACTCCGTAAGGACCATGGGGAATAGCGGCTCCGCAGGAGACTGGGCACAAAAGTAAAAGCTTTAGGACTACCTGGTGTGCACTGGCTCCTCCCCCTATGACCCTCCTCCAAGCCTCAGTTAGGATACTGTGCCCGGACGAGCGTACACAATAAGGAAGGATTTTGAATCCCGGGTAAGACTCATACCAGCCACACCAATCACACCGTACAACCTGTGATCTGAACCCAGTTAACAGCATGATAACAGAGGAGCCTCTGAAAAGATGGCTCACAACAATAATAACCCGATTTTTGTAACAATAACTATGTACAAGTATTGCAGACAATCCGCACTTGGGATGGGCGCCCAGCATCCACTACGGACTACGAGAAATAGAATTATCGGTAAGTAAATTCTTATTTTCTCTGACGTCCTAGTGGATGCTGGGAACTCCGTAAGGACCATGGGGATTATACCAAAGCTCCCAAACGGGCGGGAGAGTGCGGATGACTCTGCAGCACCGAATGAGAGAACTCCAGGTCCTCCTCAGCCAGGGTATCAAATTTGTAGAATTTAGCAAACGTGTTTGCCCCTGACCAAGTAGCTGCTCGGCAAAGTTGTAAAACCGAGACCCCTCGGGCAGCCGCCCAAGATGAGCCCACTTTCCTTGTGGAATGGGCTCTTACAGATTTTGGCTGTGGCAGGCCTGCCACAGAATGTGCAAGCTGAATTGTACTACAAATCCAACGAGCAATAGTCTGCTTAGAAGCAGGAGCACCCAGCTTGTTGGGTGCATACAGGATAAACAGCGAGTCAGATTTTCTGACTCCAGCCGTCCTGGAAACATATATTTTCAGGGCCCTGACTACGTCCAGCAACTTGGAGTCCTCCAAGTCCCTAGTAGCTGCAGGTACCACAATAGGCTGGTTCAAGTGAAACGCTGAAACCACCTTAGGGAGAAATTGAGGACGAGTCCTCAATTCTGCCCTGTCCGTATGAAAAATTAGGTAAGGGCTTTTATAGGATAAAGCCGCCAATTCTGAGACACGCCTGGCTGAAGCCAGGGCTAACAGCATTACCACTTTCCATGTGAGATATTTTAAGTCCACAGTGGTGAGTGGTTCAAACCAATGTGATTTTAGGAACCCCAAAACTACATTGAGATCCCAAGGTGCCACTGGAGGCACAAAAGGAGGCTGTATATGCAGTACCCCCTTGACAAACGTCTGAACTTCAGGAACTGAAGCCAGTTCTTTCTGGAAGAAAATCGACAGGGCCGAAATTTGAACCTTAATGGACCCTAATTTTAGGCCCATAGACAGTCCTGTTTTCAGGAAATGCAGGAAACGACCCAGTTGAAATTCCTCTGTAGGGGCCTTCCTGGCCTCACACCACGCAACATATTTACGCCAAATACGGTGATAATGTTGCACAGTTACATCCTTCCTGGCTTTGATCAGGGTAGGGATGACTTCATCCGGAATGCCTTTTTCCTTCAGGATCCGGCGTTCAACCGCCATGCCGTCAAACGCAGCCGCGGTAAGTCTTGGAACAGACAGGGTCCCTGCTGGAGCAGGTCCTTTCTTAGAGGTAGAGGCCACGGGTCCTCCGTGAGCATCTCTTGAAGTTCCGGGTACCAAGTCCTTCTTGGCCAATCCGGAGCCACGAGTATAGTCCTTACTCCTCTCCTTCTTATGATTCTCAGTACCTTGGGTATGAGAGGCAGAGGAGGGAACACATACACTGACTGGTACACCCACGGTGTTACCAGAGCGTCCACAGCTATTGCCTGAGGGTCCCTTGACCTTGCGCAATATCTGTCTAGTTTTTTGTTGAGGCGGGACGCCATCATGTCCACCTTTGGTTTTTCCCAACGGTTCACAATCATGTGGAAGACTTCTGGGTGAAGTCCCCACTCCCCCGGGTGGAGGTCGTGTCTGCTGAGGAAGTCTGCTTCCCAGTTGTCCACTCCCGGAATGAACACTGCTGACAGTGCTATCACATGATTTTCCGCCCAGCGAAGAATCCTTGCAACTTCTGCCATTGCCCTCCTGCTTCTTGTGCCGCCCTGTCTGTTTACGTGGGCGACTGCCGTGATGTTGTCCGACTGGATCAACACCGGCTGACCCTGAAGCAGAGGCCTTGCTTGACTTAGGGCATTGTAAATGGCCCTTAGTTCCAGGATATTTATGTGAAATGACGTTTCCATGCTTGACCACAAGCCCTGGAAATTTCTTCCCTGTGTGACTGCTCCCCAGCCTCTCAGGCTGGCATCCGTGGTCACCAGGACCCAGTCCTGAATGCCGAATCTGCGGCCCTCTAGAAGATGAGCACTCTGCAACCACCACAGGAGAGACACCCTTGTCCTTGGAGACAGGGTTATCCGCTGATGCATCTGAAGATGCGATCCGGACCATTTGTCCAGCAGATCCCACTGAAAAGTTCTTGCGTGGAATCTGCCGAATGGAATCGCTTCGTAAGAAGCCACCATTTTTCCCAGGACCCTTGTGCATTGATGCACTGACACTTGGCCTGGTTTTAGGAGGTTCCTGACTAGCTCGGATAACTCCCTGGCTTTCTCCTCCGGGAGAAACACCTTTTTCTGGACTGTGTCCAGAATCATCCCTAGGAACAGCAGACGTGTCGTCGGAATCAGCTGCGATTTTGCAATATTTTAGAATCCACCCGTGCTGTCGTAGTACTACTTGAGATAGTGCTACTCCGACCTCTAACTGTTCCCTGGACCTTGCCCTTATCAGGAGATCGTCCAAGTAAGGGATAATTAAGACGCCTTTTCTTCGAAGAAGAATCATCATTTCGGCCATTACCTTGGTAAAGACCCGGGGTGCCGTGGACAATCCAAACGGCAGCGTCTGAAACTGATAGTGACAGTTCTGTACCACAAACCTGAGGTACCCTTGGTGAGAAGGGCAAATTGGGACATGGAGGTAAGCATCCTTGATGTCCAGAGACACCATATAGTCCCCTTCTTCCAGGTTCGCTATCACTGCTCTGAGTGACTCCATCTTGAATTTGAACCTTTGTATGTAAGTGTTCAAGGATTTCAGATTTAAAATAGGTCTCACCGAGCCGTCCGGCTTCGGTACCACAAACAGCGTGGAATAATACCCCTTTCCCTGTTGTAGGAGGGGTGCCTTGATTATCACCTGCTGGGAATACAGCTTGTGAATGGCTTCCAATACCGCCTCCCTGTCGGAGGGAGACGTTGGTAAAGCAGACTTCAGGAACCGGCGAGGGGGAGACGTCTCGAATTCCAATTTGTACCCCTGAGATACTACCTGCAGGATCCAGGGGTCCACTTGCGAGTGAGCCCACTGCGCGCTGAAATTCTTGAGACGACCCCCCACCGTACCTGAGTCCGCTTGTAAGGCCCCAGCGTCATGCTGAGGACTTGGCAGAAGCGGGGGAGGGCTTCTGTTCCTGGGAAGAGGCTGCCTGCTGCAGTTTTTCCCCTTCCTCTGCCCCTGGGCAGATATGAGTGGCCTTTTGCCCGCTTGCCCTTATGGGGACGAAAGGACTGAGCCTGAAAAGACGGTGTCTTTTTCTGCTGAGAGGTGACCTGGGGTAAAAAGGTGGATTTCCCAGCCGTTGCCGTGGCCACCAGGTCCGATAGACCGACCCCAAATAACTCCTCCCCTTTATACGGCAATACTTCCATATGCCGTTTGGAATCCGCATCACCTGACCACTGCCGCGTCCATAACCCTCTTCTGGCAGAAATGGACAGCGCACTTACTCTTGATGCCAGAGTGCAAATATCCCTCTGTGCATCTCGCATATATAGAAATGCATCCTTTAAATGCTCTATAGTCAATAATATACTGTCCCTGTCCAGGGTATCAATATTTTCAGTCAGGGAATCCGACCAAGCCACCCCAGCACTGCACATCCAGGCTGAGGCGATTGCTGGTCGCAGTATAACACCAGTATGTGTGTATATACTTTTTAGGATATTTTCCAGCTTCCTATGAGCTGGCTCCTTGAGGGCGGCCGTATCAGGAGACGGTAACGCCACTTGTTTTGATAAGCGTGTGAGCGCCTTATCTACCCTAGGGGGTGTTTCCCAACGCGCCCTAACCTCTGGCGGGAAAGGGTATAATGCCAATAATTTTTTAGAAATTAGCTGTTTTTTATCGGGGGAAACCCACGCTTCATCACACACCTCATTTAATTTATCTGATTCAGGAAAAACTACGGGTAGTTTTTTCACACCCCACATAATACCCTTTTTTGTGGTACTTGTAGTATCAGAAATGTTCAAAACCTCCTTCATTGCCGTGATCATGTAACGTGTGGCCCTACTGGAAAACACGTTTGTTTCCTCACCGTCGACACTGGAGTCAGTGTCCGTGTCTCGGTCTGTGTCGACCATCTGAGGTAACGGGCGCTTTAGAGCCCCTGACGGTGTTTGAGACGCCTGGACAGGTAATAACTGATTTGCCGGCTGTCTCATGTCGTCAACAGTCTTTTGTAAAGTGCTGACGCTATCACGTAATTCCTTCCATAAGACCATCCAGTCAGGTGTCGACTCCCTAGGGGGTGACATCACTATTACAGGCAATTGCTCCGCCTCCATACCATTTTCCTCCTCATACATGTCGACACAACGTACCGACACACAGCACACACACAGGGAATGCTCTGATAGAGGACAGGACCCCACTAGCCCTTTGGGGAGACAGAGGGAGAGTTTGCCAGCACACACCAGAGCGCTATATATATACACAGGGATAACCTTATAAAAGTGTTTTTCCCTTATATAGCTGCTGTATTGATTAATCTGCCAAATTAGTGCCCCCCCTCTCTTGTTTTACCCTGTTTCTGTAGTGCAGGACTGCAGGGGAGAGTCAGGGAGACGTCCTTCCAGCGGAGCTGTGAGGGAAAATGGCGCTTGTGTGCTGAGGAGATAGGCTCCGCCCCCTTCTCGGCGGCCTTTCTCCCGCTTTTTTAAGGAAAAACTGGCAGCGGTTAAATGCATCCATATAGCCCAGGAGCTATATGTGATGTATTTTTCGCCATCTAAGGTGTTTTTATTGCGTCTCAGGGCGCCCCCCCCCAGCGCCCTGCACCCTCAGTGACCGGAGTGTGAAGTGTGCTGAGAGCAATGGCGCACAGCTGCGGTGCTGTGCGCTACCTTATTGAAGACAGGACGTCTTCTGCCGCCGATTTCCCGGACCTCTTCTGTCTTCTGGCTCTGTAAGGGGGCCGGCGGCGCGGCTCTGGGACCCATCCATGGCTGGGCCTGTGATCGTCCCTCTGGAGCTAATGTCCAGTAGCCTAAGAAGCCCAATCCACTCTGCACGCAGGTGAGTTCGCTTCTTCTCCCCTTAGTCCCTCGGTGCAGTGAACCTGTTGCCAGCAGGACTCACTGAAAATAAAAAACCTATACTTAAACTTTTTCACTAAGCAGCTCAGGAGAGCCACCTAGTGTGCACCCTTCTCGTTCGGGCACAAAAATCTAACTGAGGCTTGGAGGAGGGTCATAGGGGGAGGAGCCAGTGCACACCAGGTAGTCCTAAAGCTTTTACTTTTGTGCCCAGTCTCCTGCGGAGCCGCTATTCCCCATGGTCCTTACGGAGTTCCCAGCATCCACTAGGACGTCAGAGAAAGGTGAGCTAAATTGTGAAGTTTAGCCAACAATCTATTTATCAATACCAACATGAATATTAAGAAGTAATGCATGTTGACGTAAAGCTATAATTAGACCAATGCTAAATAATGACTAAATAGTGGCTGTCTTCAACCCCATACAGAACCACCCATCATGGCCGAGGATGCCCAGCAGGAAAGTGACCAGCAGGATACCTACACACTACACCTGCAAGCCATAGATCCTACCCAGACAACCACACCGCAGGACATACCCCAAACATCCCACAGCCCCCAATTGAGCCCAACACCACCCCAGCAACAAATGGCCCCCGAGTTTTGGAGCAGTTGGGCCACACAACAGGCGCAACACTATGCGTGCCTGAACACCCACACCCAATACCTTGCCAGTCTGCCCCATCATCTGCCGCGACTCAGTCTGAACTTAGGTAGACTGATAGTTCAGGCTGGCAGAATTGCCAATTCAATGGAGCAGATGAGGGCAGACAACACCCAAATGCAAGCCAATCTGCAACGCATCATGGAGGAGCAACAGCGGCAGCAACAAGCCCTCATTCAACTGATTCAACACAACCAAATGATTAACGAAAACCTGTCCAGAATTATTGCAAGCAACACTGCCGCTAATAGCCAACTCACTACAAGCCTAAATAACCTCAGCCAAAGCCTTAATGTGTTGGCATCACACCAACTAAGCTCTAGCTCGGGAACAACTACACCAAGCCAGACCCCAGTTACCTCCCCAGTTAGACGCTCCAGCAGAACCCGGACCAACGAACCAGGGCAATCCTCTGCACCCAGCACACACAAAAAAAAAAATAATGACGCCTGCAGCAAATAGTTTGTTACAAATAATGTTTTTTGATTTGTTACACAAAAAATGCCTGTGTTCAAGGTAATAAATTATTCACACGGAATATGTGTTTTGTTTAATTTGCTGCACAAACCACCTGCACATTACTGGATTGGCCCAGATGTCTATTGGTATAAATATATTGCCTGCCCCTAGGTGGTCTCAGCTCAACGTGTGTGCAATCTATGGCACCCAGCACATTGGGCATGCCAGCAAGCTCATAGACAGCTACCCTGACTGCATGCCACTGCGACTCCTGGGTAGGGAAGCAGAGAGAGGCATCTATGTGGGCATCCAAGACATCCAAAACCTGAGTGGACAGTACAAAATTTAAGGTGAGTGTCATGACCTGTAATCAATACAATACTGTGTTATATTACATAACAGAAGCACCACTTAGACATAGACGTGTAGGTATGTTTTAACTCACCTGAATTAAATATTTAGAAAAGGTGGCCTGTGAGATACTAATTACATCGCCAGTCACAGGCTGGAAGCTGCCAGTAGCCATAAAGTGCAACACAGCCAGGAGTTTGTGCAGGCCTGAGACAGAGCAAGAGCGTGCTGTCTCAGGGTCTAGGTTCAGTTTGACAAGGTCATACAGACGGAAAATGTTTTATCTATTTAGCCGGACCATCTGTATAACCTGGTCTTTGGGCAATTTGTTCAAGTTTAAACGCCCCCTAAAAAAACCAGGCCTGGCCAGCCTACGCGGAACCTGTACAACCTGCTGACCATGTTCAGTTTCCTGGCCTTGGTTTATTGTTGCCTCATGGAGCAGTCTCAGGTATCCCCCAGCAAACAAGACAGCAGTACTACACACGGTAGCAGCCATTTCAGAGTGAGAGATGTTACAAATGTGCTTGGGTCCCTTTTAAAGGTCCAAAAATTCAGGTGCGAGTAATGTAGAATTGGAAACACATGTAAACACGCTTCTCAAAAGCAGGTCTACTTATTTTTAGGCTTTTTTTTACGATTTGCATTTTTCCACGGCCGCATATGCATTTTCACGGTAGAGATTTCAAATACGAATGCATAGTAAATGACCGAGTTCTATACCTAAACAGCCGCGTTTGACCGATGGTGTAATCATTCGTATTTTTAAAACACAGCTGTAAAAAAATACGAATGCCCTCATCACTGCCGAGATTTGAGTTTAGTAAATTCCCGAGATGACACTTTGAAGAAAAAACACCATCTCGGTCAAAATCGGGAGCTTAGTAAATATACCCCCTAGTATCAACTTGGTAACTAGCTTTCAAGAAAAGCATTTGGCAGGGATGTTGCTAAAATGGTGGGTTTCCAGTGAGTTACAAAATGCTTCATATGGGTTGAATTCAAAATATAAAGAAAACCAGGAAAATTTTGGATTTTAAACCATGTGTCACCATAATACTCAGTTAATCAGGGCATTCCAAGCTTCTGATTGACTGTGTATTACCATGAATGTTTTTTTAGGCATTGTTTATCAGGGCTCTTCTGGGCAAGATTCTATTGTGTATTTAATTTTTTTTTCTCCAAAATTTCCCATTAGCCAATTATTAATGCACTAGTTACCAGCCGATTAAAATGATGGAACAACATAACAATAATGCGGATGCTGTCGCTCAAAACACATGAATTCTGCCAACAGAGGTGAAAAGCAGCATTAGCATATAGGATAGTGAAATTATTTTGTTTCTATTGTGGTAAAATGAAGGACTAATAACATGCTTTTCTAGGAAAGTCAGCTTGCTTTGCTGTTAGCAGGCTGCAGTGTGGAACACTTTAGCTAATCCACACGATGTAGAGAAGCATGGAACAGTTAGGGGCATTATTTCTAAAGTACAAGTTTATAGAAGTAGAGATGTTGCCCATAGCCACCAGATTCTAGCTATTATACTTATTTATCTAGCACTTTCTAGAAGATAATATCCAAAATCTGATTGGTTGCTACGGGCAACATCTCCACTTCAATAAACTCACTGTTCAGTGAATATATTCCTTGGGGGTCTATTCATGAAGCAGTGAAAACAGTGGGGAAACAGACCAGTGAAGAAGTTGACCATGGCAACCAGTCAGCATCTTCCTTACATTTTATAGAATGTACTTGATAAAGGCTTCCATCAAAGCTGATTGGTTGCCATGGGCAACGTCTCCACTAGTCCTTTTCTCCACTCTTTTCACTGCTTCGTGAATAGACCCCTAAATTAGTCTCAGGAAATGAAAAAAAAAAAAAAGAACTTGGATAGAGCTACGATGGAGCTTGGCCTTTGGTTCCTTTAGCAAGTGTGACTGTTGCTGTACCAGTTGGCTGATCTGATAGTTATTTGAGGGATGTGCAATAAATTTCCAGATTTGCAGTTCATAGGGAAAGTAGATATCTGACAGTCTGGTTGTGAACTGCAATCTCTGACTAAAGTTCTTGTGAAATGTCAGGGCTAAGAACCATATATAAAGCATCACTGCACACCAAATTAGTCAGCATGTTCACTTCCTTTTCAAACTCATTATGGAGCTTAATTTAGGCCACTGGAGAGCCATGATCTTCTACGGCTGACATTCCCAACCACGGTCCTCAAGGCACACCAACAGTGCAGGTTTTAGTGATATCCAGGCTGCAGTACAGATGGTTAAATCAAAATAACTGAGCTACTAATTAAGTCACCTGTGCTGAAGCCTGGATATCACTAAAACATGCACTGTTAGTGTGCCATGAGGACCGTGGTTGGGAATGCCTGTTCTATGGACTGTAAGCTGCTTTTTGGGAGGAAGAACTATCCTGAACCACTGTGTTTGAGTGGTTTGCAGAATTTTGGTGCAGGAGATAGTGCCTGGAAGACAAGGAGCGCTGCGGCCAACCTGTGTCGCCATAACAAAGGACAATAATGCTGCTGTGTGGGCCATAATTGAGGTGGACGCCATGGTGACTGTGGACCAGTTAGAGAAGGCGACAGGCAACTCATTGGGATACATGTGCTTCATACTCCATAAAAAGATTTGCCTGAGCAAAGTTTCTGCATACTGGGTACCCATCAGCTGACTTGAGAGAAGGCGGCTCACGTGACCTTGTGCCGCAACATGCTGGCCAGATTTGATGATGGTTGCTCAACTCTGTCTGGGAGATCATCAGTGGCGATGAATCCTCAATCTACAGTTTCGACCCTGAGACCAAACAATTCTCTGCCTAGTGGACCACAGTTGGAGGTGTGCGGCCATAGGAATTCCAACTTGAGCTGTGCGGCCAAGCAGATGGTGGCTGTTTTTGTGGCCATGAATGATCATGTAGATACTTACCACTCGCGCAGCAGTGCACCATCATTGAGGACTAGTATGACAACCAATGCCTTCCACAAGTGCTGACAGTCATTTCCATACGCTGTTCAAGAACTGCCCTTCTCCATCACGACAATGCACCTGCCCACAAGTCCAGGAAAGTGGTGGATTTTTTGGCTCATGAATGCATCCGGGAGCTTGGTTCAGACCTGGCACCCTGTGACGACTTCGTGTTCCCATAAATCAAGCGCAAGATGCATGGGATTTGTTTTGAGTCACTGGAAACTGCTATGGAGACCTTCATCCAGCATGTAGAAGACAAACCTGATTCGGACTGGTCCAGCTGCTTCACCAAGTGGTTTGAGCACATGCAACTTTGCACAGACTCATCTGACGAATACTTTGATAAGATGTAATATTCACTTTGTAAATATACTGTACCTTTTGTGAATCTGGAACTTATTGCACACCTCTCATACGGTGTTAGTTTAGTGCTACTGAATACCACAGATACATTGTTTTGTGAAAGTTGTCGGTCATTCTGACAAATAAAGCAGGAGGTTAAACCTTCATCACATAGGTGTCTGTCACCATGGGATGCTTAGGGACTGCAGATTCTGCTACATACCCTCTCAAACAGATAGAATGCAGGAAATGCTAAAAAGCATTTTGGAAGCAACTGCTGCACAGCAAGCATAAGTGCTGCAAATAGCTTTGCCCAAGGATGAGACTGCTAGGCTGGTGCTGGCACAAATTATGGATTTTAATGTACAGTATTGATGCAGAAACTAAGATGATAAGGGGCTGCAGCATATAGTACTCTGCAGAATATGATGCTAGCAGACAACGTCAAGTCCTATCTGGTGGAGTTTGAAAGAACCATAAAACGTGCTATATAATGGTTGGAGGCATGAGATAACCTGAGATTCTTAATGGCTCCAGCTTGTTTGTAATTCAGAAAGACCAAGTTGAAAGATTGGTGCACCACACAACATGTATTTTAATTTTACACGAGAGCAAAAATGTAGTGGTGCATAGATCAGATTTATTGTATAAAAAGATGAGCAAACAGACCAACTGGGCTACTCGGCTTTTAATAGGGAAAGAGGAAAAACATGGCTTTAAGCCGATGAAGTAGGAAAAGTGCTGGTTCCTGTGGGAGGGGCTTTCAAAACTGAACCTGATCAGATGACTGATCAGAGCTGGACTGAGTTCGCTTAATGGGGGTCATTCCGACCCGTTCGCATGCAGCGGTTTGTCGCTGCGGTGCGAACAGGTCCGGAATGCGCATGCGTGGCGGCCGCACTGCGCACGCGCGTCGTTGCTTGGCGACAAGGGTCATCGGGTTACGTTGCGCACAACGAAGAAAGCGGTCGCAGTGACGACCGCAAGAAGATTGACAGAAAGAAGGCGTTCCTGGGCGTCTCCGGACCGTTGCCTACCATTTTCGGGGAGTGGTGAAGAAAACGCAGGCGTGTCCAGGAGAACGGAGGGCGGATGTCTGACGTCAAAGCCGGCCCCAGCATCGTGGAGATCGTCGCACAGGGTAAGTATGTCCAGGTCTAGTCCTGCTCTGCTTTAAAAATTTTTTAGCTTAGCAGGGCTGCACAAGCGATCGCAGTCCTGCTAAGCCACAATACACTCCCCCATAGGCGTGGACTAGTTGATCGCAGCAGCAGCAAAAAGTTGCTGGCTGCGATCAACTCGGAATGACCACCAATGCTAGGGATTGCCAAGGAGAAATTGTTTTGTTTATGACAAAGCCCTGCCATCCTGACAAATAAAGCAGTAAAATGAAGCCAGTTATATTGTTAGCATCATCTTACAGGTGTCGGTATCACACTATAATAAAAATGGGGAACATTTATATTTTAATGATGCCCATACCGTCAGCGATGTGTAGGTTTTAAACCATCAGAATATCACCTTTATGTTTCTCAGCCCCCAAATTGTTGTCTATTATGTACAGTAATTTTAAAGGCAACATCGCCCCTCAAAAAATGCGATTTGCAGTGTTTTATACTGCAAATACAGAATCTGTTACATTACAACCCTAGTCTGTTTACTACTGTCCAAAGCGATTAGGGTTCTCCTACCCTTAGACATCCGTCCAAAGTCCTGTTTAAAGGGGGCGGGAGTTCCACAGGAATAACAGCATGTAATGGGGCTGATTAAGTCAGGAGCAAAGTTATTTTGCACCTGGAAAAACCTTGGGGGTAATTCAGACCTGATTGCTAGGGTGCGTTTTTTGCATCCCTGCGATTGCATGTGCAGGAGTGCTGCACAAACAGAAGTTTGTGCAGTCTCTGCACATCCCAGGACTTACTCAGCTGCTGCTATGATTGGGGCCAGAGCTGATGTCACGATTCCTCCCACAAAATTCCGGGTCCCTCCTGCGTATTTCCGGACACTCCCTAAAAACGGCCAGTAGCCACCCACAAACGCCCTCTTCATGTCAATCTTCTTACGTTCGCCTGTGCAATTGGATTTTTCACACCATCTGGGCAGTCTTAACAGCATAGCAGGCCCTGGGCCAAGCAATGCACTGAGGCCCCTGCACACCCATTCACGAGAACCAATTAAAAAAACAATAATAAACATAACATGTCTCTTCTGCGGTTCTGCGCAGGCTGGCGACAGGAGGGGTCAAAGGGGACACCTGTACCGGGCTCCAAAGTTGAGAGAGACCCAGAGGATCAGGGGCACAAGAAAACGTGGCCATAGGTCATAATAAAGCATTTTTAAACTTCCAGCCGCCTGAAAATTAACTTAGAAAAAATTGGCAGGCGCACCTGTTCCCCCCCTTACCCCGTCACTTGGCCTAGTCCTGGTGGTCCGTTGTGCATAGCCAACCTTGCAAAATCCTACGCATTATACTGCACCGGCCCGTCTATTCCTCCTTACGCCCCCACCGAGGAGCTGAGCAGCCCAGAAGGAAAACTGCTGCCCGCCAGGTACACCAAGTTGCAGCTGTATGCAGTGACATGCAAGGTCTACACTGATCAAGGGAAAGGACCTATATTTCTACTGAAATGGTAAGAGAATGTTTAAAGTGATATATATGATTATAGAAAAATAGGATTTTGGTACCTACCGGTAAATCCTTTTCTCCTAGTCTGTAGAGGATGCTGGGGACTCCAAAAGGACCATGGGGTTTAGATGGATCCGCAGGAACCTGGGCACACTATAAAGACTTAAACTGGGTGTGAACTGGCTCCTCCCTCTATGCCCCTCCTCCAGACCTCAGTTAGAAAACTGTGCCCAGGAGAGATGGACATTTCGAGGAAAGAATTTATAATTTAACCACAGTGAGTGTTATACCAGCTCACACCACGAACATACCGCCAGACATGGCCTTCAACAGAATACCAGCCCACGGTATGAAAAACTGACAGCACTATGCTGAGAGAACAGGTAACACAACCTGTGTCAACCCATCCAATAATACGAAACCACATGCCATGGCATGAACACCGTCAGCAATAACCTGACAGAGAAGAAACACCACAAAGTGCAACCAAATCAATAACTGCAGACACAGTACGCACTGGGACGGGCACCCAGCATCCTCTACGGACTAGGAGAAAAGGATTTACCGGTAGGTACCACAATCCTATTTTCTCTTACGTCCTAGAGGATGCTGGGGACTCCAAAAGGACCATGGGGTCTATACCAAAGCTCCAGAACGGGCGGGAGAGTGCGTACGACTCTGCAGCACCGATTCAGCAAACATGAGGTCCCCATCATCCAGGGTATCAAACTTGTAGAGCTTATCAAAGGTGTTTGAAACCCGACCAAGCAACCGCTCGGCAAGTTAACCCGCCGAGACACCTCAGGCAACCGCCCAAGAAGAGCCCATCTTCCTAGTAGAATGGGTCTCCCCCGACTTCGGCAACGGCAATCCAGCCGTAGAACTAGCACAGCGAAACGTATCACAGATTCAGCGTGTAACAGACTGTAGAGACGCAGGCGCCCCAAACACGCTGGGAGCATACCGGACAAACAGAGCCTGTTTCCCCAAACTGAGCCCAATTGGCGACATAAAACTTCAAAGCCCTGTCTACATCGAGAGACATTGAATCAGCCAATACCGAAGTTACCACAGGCATCAACCCAGGCATGCTTTTGATAAACCCCGAAAACCCTTTTCGGCAGAACTACTATCCGAGTTCTCAATTCTATCCACTTGGAAGATCAAACAGGGCTCGTGTAAGACAAAGTCGCTACTTCCGACAACCGCCTTGCGGTCGTCAAAACAAAAACATGACCACTCTCCAAGAGAGAAACTTGAACGCAACCTTTTATAAAGGTTCCAATCAGTGTGATACCCTAGAAACGCAACACCAAGTCCAGAGTCCACTGTGTCAATGGTGCACCAATGAAAGGTGGATGTGCAGTACACCTGTCCCGAAAGCCTGAACTTCCAGAGGTGGCTAATGCTCTTATAAAGAATATCTATAAGGCCAAACTGCCCTGAAAAAGAGCCTAACCCTAGGCCCGTATCCACCCTGCTTGCAAAGAGTGGAGCAAAACAACCCCGCTGAAAAACTTTCATAGGAGTTTTCTAGGATGCATACCAAGACACATATATATAAGCCAACTTCAGTGGTAAACCGTTGCCTTTACTTCCTTTCTAGCCCGAAGAAGGGCGGAAATGACCTCACTGGGTAAACCACGTCGGTTAGAACATGGCAATAACCCGCCACACCATCAAACGTAGCCTTGGCAAGTCTTGATGCACGGACGAAATTTGCTGTAACAGTTTCACCGGTAGAGGAGGAGGCCACAGAACTACTATGAGCAAACCCCGAAAAACTGGAAACCAAGCCCTCCTTGGCTAGACCGAAGCAAAGAGGATCGCCCGAACCTTTGTTCTTCTTACGTGTAGCACCCTCCGAAAGAGCAAAAACGTAGAGGACGCCAAGACCGACTGAAAACACCCAAGGCGTCACGAGGGCATCGCCTGCCATAGCATGCGTGTCCCTTTACCTGGAACAACATCCCCGAGGCTTCCCGTCGATGAAGGCACGAACATATCCAATTGAGGCAGTCCTCCAAGACTTGTCACATCCGTGAAAGTTCTCGATGACGGGTGTACTTTTCCCGGATGGAGCTTGCGCCTGCAGGGGAAAGAAATTTCTCCGTCGTTTAACTCCAGAACGGCGCCTGCTAATAAAGCGTTTACTGAAATCAAAAAAGTTTATCGCAGACAAACTTCCCAGCCTGACCGTTTTATCTGGAAATACGTCCCATGTCAGGACAGCTCCCTCTAGAAGGTGAGAATAGAGTAGACACCACATGAGCGAAGCCCCGGGCAGTAGGACTAAATTCCGGTGCAAGTGTCGGTGAGACCCGGACCCCATTACCAACTGGACCCTTGAAAAGCACTCTGGCATACGACCTGTTCAACCACAAGGCCCCGTAGGCCGCACCCACCTGCTTCATAAACAGAAACTAATGATGGATTGTCACAATCAAACTGATCCGACTCCGGATCCTCAGACCTCCTTCCACAGGAAACCCCGCAGAACCTCAACTAGTCAGTATCTACTCAGATACCAACTTGTAGACACTGCGTCACCGTGAACAACAGTCATTCCCTGTGTTGAAGAACAGTCAGGGAGAAACAACTATTTGCACCTTTTGTTACTTGACCTCGCCTCAATCAGGCGAATGTCTCAGAGCCGAATGACAATGGCTCTTACTATAAAAGGAAAACCATCATACCGCCAAAACTCTGGTGAAATGGTAAAGATAATCCTGGATATCAACCCAGGTAGGCTGCACTTTGAGAAACCAGATTAAACCCCTTTTTCTACCTTTACATGCTGGAACTCCTTGGCCTGAAAGATTCCATCCTATAGTTCCCCTTCGTAAGCAGAACTTTTTATTTTAAACGGGGATGGCAGGATAAAGTCCTGAACCGGACGCAACTCTGATAAGGCGTCGCTTACTACCTCCCCGACCAGAGGTAAATCGGTAAGATCTATTAGAAAAATATTGACGGGAACATTTGTAACTCAGAATGTCCCCCTATGGATTCTATAATCAACTCACAGGTCTTAAACAATTCCTGGACTAACCGAAACTTAGTCGACGAGACCCCACCGGAGTGGGATCTAGCCAGATAGACTCAGTGACCTGTGGCGGATGCGCTAGAAACAGCAAACAAGGGCCCTCATTCCGAGTTGTTCGCTCGCAAGTGAATTTTAGCAGATTTGCTCATGCTAAGCCGCCGCCTACTGGGAGTGAATCTTAGCATCTTAAAATTGCGAACGATGTATTCGCAATATTGCGATTACACACCTCGTAGCAGTTTCAGAGTAGCTCCAGACTTACTCTGCATCTGCGATCATTTCAGTGCTTGGCGTTCCTGGTTTGACGTCACAAACACACCCAGCGTTCGCCCAGACACTCCTCCGTTTCTCCAGCCACGCCTGCGTTTTTTCCGGAAACGGTAGCGTTTTTTCCCACACGCCCATAAAACGGCCTGTTTCCGCCCAGTAACACCCATTTCCTGTCAATCACATTACGATCGCCAGAACGATGAAAAAGCCGTGAGTAAAATTACTAACTGCATAGCAAATTTACTTGGCGCAGTCGCAGTGCGGAAATTGCGCATGCGCATTAAGCGGAAAATCGCTGCGATGCGAAGATTTTTACCGAGCGAACAACTCGGAATGAGGGCCAAGATCCGCTTCTGCAAACCAAACAAGGCTGCAGAATTCTTACCTTTTCAGCTTCAACTGTCTGCACAGAAAAAGAAAAAAGTAACGGTATCGAACGATTAAACGACTGCATCCTACAAAAGGAATGCGCCCCCAACCGTTGCGAAGGAGACTAACTCACGAAGTTAGACTCACCGGTGGTATTCCCCGAGCTTGACTGAACTGAGGTATCGCAAACCGCTTTATACCGACCCTCTAGTATCTCTCGGAGGCAACCTCAGCACCTTCCCGGTTACACATCCCGCCGTTACTCGGCAACCAGCTGCAATGTTACAGAGTATAAACAACAGAGGCAACCTTACCCACTCTCTGTAAGGTAATTTTATCGGATGTCTTTCCAAACATAACACTCCCCCCTGTACATGCAGTGCAACAAGGTATAGAAATAAAATATCACTTAGCTTCCCGTGTATGATCCTTAACGACCGGGCTCCGCGTCGACCAGGAGTTGACTGCCCCAATGATCTCTCCGCGTCAGGAAGAGAATAAACCTTCGGACTCCTTGAGAGACTCGAATACCAACTCGTCACAGCCGAACTGGAGCCCATCAACAGAGCAACCAGCACATGAGAAGAAATACTATTATATCAGCATTCATGGATATACATAATGTAATACACCATATGACACACATATCCTAACTATGCATATATAAATACATATACAGAATTGGATTGTCCAGACCCGTTAGGTCCCCAGTGACAGTAATGTGTTCCGAATGTGCTGACATTCCCCAGATGTGGATCTACCAGGAACGTTACGACCGACAGAAACTTAGTAATGTTGACAGCAGGGAATAGTAAGCAGGTAAAAAATAACAACCTTGGAACCCCGAGGGGTCTGAAGGAAGTGTATATAAATTCAATAACACTCCCACTATATATATCTATAATTACATATACAGGTACCCGGCCATAACAGCCTGTCAATCTTTTTACCCAGTAATACCGTTGATGCCGACAGGGCACCCACCAACAACTGTGTCTCCCATGGCGTGTCTACTTTTATAAGCACACAAACACCAACCTGCTAATACTTAATGTCCCCACAGCAGCTTGTAACCAAGCCCTCACACATGTCGACTAACCGATAGTGGGTAATAGATAGGAAAACACTGAAAATCATAACACAACAAAGATTATGCGTCCATTATAAACAGAGTGCTATATATCTGCCATATAGCACTAAAAATCACTGTGCCCCCCCCCTCCTCCATACTATAAAGCAAGGCTTTGGCGGGGAGCTGCAGAAAATGGCGCTGACTCTGTTGTGAGGGCTAATCGACACGCTAAAGCCCGCTCAAACTAATATGTCTATATTGAGCTGGGGGGATGTATATATTGCCTCTAATGAGCTATATAGCAAACGCTGCCCAGGGCGCCCCCCCCCACTGCGCCCTGCACCCTCGGAAGCCGTTGGTGTGTGGGAGCAGTGGCGCGCCGCGGTACACTGGCGGGGGAACATACCCGGCGTCCGAGCCTCTAAGTATGCCCCCCCCGCCAGCTAAGCACTCCGAAATATGCCCCCAGGGCGCTCCCCCCCAGCGCCCTGCATCCTGCAATAGGCGCCGGTAAATGGGAGCAGGAGGGCAGCGCTACCGCTGCTACTCCCTCCGTCTTGCGGGACACTGGCGGGGTGAACATACCCGGCGGTCGAGCCCCTAAGTATGTCCCCCGCCAGCGAAGTACTTAGAAATATGCCGCCCAGGGCGCTCCCCCCCAGCGCCCTGCACCAGGTGCCGGTAAATAGGAGCAGGGAGGGCAGTGCTACCGCTGCTACTCCCCCCGTTCTGCAGCACAATGGCGGGGTGAACATACCCGGTGCTCAGGCACCTAAATATAACCCCCCAGTGATATCAACCTCAGCAACATGCCGCCCAGGGCGCTATCCCCAGCGCCCTGCACCCTCCGAGTGCGTTGGTGTGTGGGAGCATGGAGGGCAGCCTGACCACTGCATGTTACCTCCGTTACTGAAGTCTTCTGCCGTTACTGAAGTCTTCTTTTCTTCCAATACTCACCCGGCTTCTTTCTTCTGGCTTCTGTGAGGGGGGGTGACGGCGCGGCTCCGGGAACAAGCAGCTAGGCGCACCAAGTGATCGAACCCTCTGGAGCTAATGGTGTCCAGTAGCCGAGAAGCAGAGCCTTTGAACTAAGAAGAAGTAGGTCCTGCTTCTCTCCCCTCAGTCCCACGATGCAGGGAGCCTGTAGCCAGCAGGTCTGCCTGAAAATAAAAAACCTAACATAAAGTCTTTTAGAGAAACTCAGGAGAGCTCCCCTAATGTGTGTCCCATCACTCCTGGGCTAACTGAGGTCTGGAGGAGGGGCATAGAGGGAGGGGATAGTTAACACCCAGTTTAAGTCTTTATAGTGTGCCCAGGTTCCTGCGGATCCGTCTATACCCCATGGTACTTTTGGAGTCCCCAGCATCCTCTAGGACGTAAGAGAAAGTGGTACCTGTATTATTGTATATAAAGTCTAGCTTGCAAGTCACTGCGTACAGTGGCAACTTGGTGTTCAAGTTCATGTTTTCACTTCTAAATAACTTAACTAAGCCTTTGAGTGTCCTGTGGACTTTTTTCATGTATATATACTGTATGTATAGATACTGATATATATATATATATATATATATACATACACACACACACTTTTTAGGACTGGCACTCCCCCTATCCAAGAATACAGAGCTCCGGTGCCCTGTGGAACAAATTTGTATAGTGTATACCCAGCAAGCAGCGGCACTCGGAGACTTCTTACAATGAATACATTTGAAACTCTCGCGCTGTGTAAAAAACAAACAGAATGTATATACATATATGTCTTTTACAGTAATGCACATATGTTTTGTTTCACAATTATGTATACATATTCTGTTTTTTGCACAGCACGAGAGTGTATATTCTGGAGCTGGGTGCCTGAGAATGCCGGGTTGCCTAAGATACGCAGACGCTGGGGCCGCTCAGATGAACTGCGGGCGGGTTACCAGGGCAACGCAGGTAGCCAATGGCTCGCAGGTGGTCCACATCATGTGCGCGCATACGTCACCTCGCGGCTCACTAGGGCCGGGACGGAAGTAGATACCTCTTCTGGACTGCACTGTACTTCCCGCCGGCGGGTCTTCTCAACTACAAAGGTATTGTGTGTTGTATTGTATTCACTTTTGTTTCACCTTGACAAAGGGGCGGTTGTGCCCCAAAACGTCGGCCTGTCTTTGCAGTGTAATGGATTAAACTACACGTTGTTTCAAACTTATTAATTGTAAGAAGTCTCAGAGTGCCGCTGCTTGCTGGGTATACTATAATAAGAATTTACTTACCGATAATTCTATTTCTCGGAGTCCGTAGTGGATGCTGGGGTTCCTGAAAGGACCATGGGGAATAGCGGCTCCGCAGGAGACAGGGCACAAAAAAGTAAAGCTTTACTAGGTCAGGTGGTGTGCACTGGCTCCTCCCCCTATGACCCTCCTCCAGACTCCAGTTAGGTACTGTGCCCGGACGAGCATACACAATAAGGGAGGCATTTTGAATCCCGGGTAAGACTCATACCAGCCACACCAATCACACCGTACAACTTGTGATCTAAACCCAGTTAACAGTATGACAACAGAAAGGGCCTCTTAAAGATGGCTCCTTAACAATAACCCGAATTAGTTAACAATAACTATGTACAAGTATTGCAGATAATCCGCACTTGGGATGGGCGCCCAGCATCCACTACGGACTCCGAGAAATAGAATTATCGGTAAGTAAATTCTTATTTTCTCTATCGTCCTAAGTGGATGCTGGGGTTCCTGAAAGGACCATGGGGATTATACCAAAGCTCCCAAACGGGCGGGAGAGTGCGGATGACTCTGCAGCACCGAATGAGAGAACTCCAGGTCCTCCTTTGCCAGGGTATCAAATTTGTAAAATTTTACAAACGTGTTCTCCCCCGACCACGTAGCTGCTCGGCAGAGTTGTAATGCCGAGACCCCTCGGGCAGCCGCCCAAGATGAGCCCACCTTCCTTGTGGAGTGGGCTTTTACAGTTTTAGGCTGTGGCAGGCCTGCCACAGAATGTGCAAGTTGAATTGTGTTACAAATCCAACGAGCAATCGACTGCTTAGAAGCAGGTGCGCCCAACTTGTTGGGTGCATACAATATAAACAGCGAGTCAGATTTTCTGACTCCAGCCGTCCTTGCAATGTATATTTTTAAGGCTCTGACAACGTCCAACAACTTGGAGTCCTCCAAGTCGCTAGTGGCCGCAGGCACCACAATAGGTTGGTTCAGATGAAATGCTGATACCACTTTAGGGAGAAAATGCGGACGAGTCCGCAGTTCTGCCCTATCCGAATGGAAGATTAGATAAGGACTTTTATAAGATAAAGCCGCCAATTCAGATACTCTCCTGGCAGAGGCCAGGGCTAGTAACATAGTCACTTTCAATGTGAGATATTTCAAATCCACCTTTTTCAATGGTTCAAACCAATGGGATTTGAGGAAATCTAAAACTACATTTAGATCCCACGGTGCCACCGGAGGCACCACAGGAGGCTGTATATGCAGTACTCCCTTGACAAAAGTCTGGACCTCAGGGACAGAGGCCAATTCTTTTTGGAAGAATATTGACAGGGCCGAAATTTGAACCTTAATGGATCCCAATTTGAGACCCATAGATAATCCTGATTGCAGGAAATGTAGGAAACGACCCAGTTGGAATTCCTCCTTCGGAACCTTCCGATCCTCGCACCACGCTACATATTTTCGCCAAATGCGGTGATAATGTTTCACGGTGACTTCCTTCCGTGCCTTAATCAAGGTAGGAATGACTTCTTCTGGAATGCCTTTCCCTTTTAGGATCTGGCGTTCAACCGCCATGCCGTCAAACGCAGCCGCGGTAAGTCTTGAAAAAGACAGGGACCCTGCTGTAGCAGGTCCCTTCTCAGAGGTAGAGGCCACGGTTCGTCCGTGAGCATCTCTTGAAGTTCCGGATACCAAGTCCTTCTCGGCCAATCCGGAACCACTAGTATTGTTCTTACTCTTCTTTGCCGTATGATCTTCAATACCTTTGGTATGAGCGGCAGAGGAGGAAACACATACACTGACTGGTACACCCAAGAAGTTACCAGTGCGTCCACAGCTATTGCCTGTGGATCTCTTGACCTGGCGCAATATTTGTCCAGTTTCTTGTTGAGGCGAGACGCCATCATGTCTACAATTGGTCTTTCCCAACGGTCTATTAACATGTTGAAGACTTCTGGATGTAGACCCCACTCTCCCGGATGAAGATCGTGTCTGCTGAGGAAGTCTGCTTCCCAGTTGTCCACGCCCGGGATGAACACTGCTGACAGTGCTATCACGTGATTCTCCGCCCAGCGAAGAATCTTGGCAGCTTCTGCCATTGCACTCCTGCTTCTTGTGCCGCCCTGCCTGTTTACATGGGCGACCGCCGTGATGTTGTCCGACTGAATCAACACCGGCTTTCCTTGCAGGAGAAGTTCCGCCTGGCTTAGAGCATTGTAGATTGCTCTTAGTTCCAGAATGTTTATGTGAAGAGACTTTTCCAGACTCGTCCATACTCCCTGGAAGTTTCTTCCTTGTGTGACTGCTCCCCAGCCTCTCAGGCTGGCGTCCGTGGTCACCAGGATCCAATCCTGAATGCCGAATCTGCGGCCTTCTAATAGGTGAGCCTTCTGCAACCACCACAGAAGTGACACCCTTGTCTTTGGTGACAGGGTTATTCGCAGGTGCATCTGCAGATGCGACCCTGACCATTTGTCCAACAGATCCCTTTGGAATATTCTTGCATGGAATCTGCCGAATGGAATTGCTTCGTAAGAAGCCACCATTTTTCCCAGGACTCTTGTGCATTGATGTACTGACACTTTTCCTGGTTTTAGGAGGTTCCTGACCAGATCGGATAACTCCTTGGCTTTTTCCTCTGGAAGGAAAACCTTTTTCTGAACCGTGTCCAGAATCATTCCTAGGAACAGCAGACGAGTTGTCGGGATTAAATGGGATTTTGGAATATTCAGAATCCACCCGTGTTGTCTTAGCACCTCTTGAGATAGCGCTAAAGCTGTCTCCAGCTGTTCTCTGGACCTTGCCCTTATTAGGAGATCGTCCAAGTATGGGATAACTAATACGCCTTTTCTTCGAAGAAGAATCATCATCTCGGCCATTACCTTGGTAAAGACCCGAGGCGCCGTGGACAATCCGAACGGCAGCGTCTGAAACTGATAGTGACAGTTTTGAACAATGAACCTGAGGTACCCCTGGTGTGCGGGGTAAATCGGAACGTGTAGATACGCATCCTTGATGTCCAAGGATACCATAAGTCCCCTTCTTCCAGGTTCGCTATCACTGCTCTGAGTGACTCCATCTTGAACTTGAACTTTTTTATGTAGAGGTTCAAGGACTTCAGATTTAGAATAGGCCTTACCGAGCCATCCGGCTTCGGTACCACAAATAGAGTGGAATAATACCCCTTTCCTTGTTGTAATAGGGGTACTTTGACTATCACCTGCTGAGCGTACAGCTTGTGAATGGCTTCCAACACCCTCTCCCTTTCGGAAGAGACGGTTGGTAAGGCAGACTTCAGGAAACGATGAGGAGGATCCGTCTCTAATTCCAACCTGTACCCCTGAGATATTATCTGCAGGATCCAGGGGTCTACCTGCGAGTGAGCCCACTGCGCGCTGTAATTTTTGAGACGGCCCCCCACTGTCCCCGAGTCCGCTTGAGAGGCCCCAGCGTCATGCTGAGGTTTTTGCAGGAGCCGGGGAGGGCTTCTGTTCCTGGGAAGGAGCTGCCTGTTGGTGTCTCTTCCCTCTTCCTCTGCCTCGTGGCAGGTACGACAAGCCCTTTGCTCTCTTATTTTTGTAGGAGCGAAAAGGCTGCGGTTGAAAGGTCGGTGCCTTTCTCTGTTGGGGAGTGACTTGAGGTAAAAAAGTGGATTTCCCGGCAGTAGCCGTGGCCACCAAGTCTGATAGACCAACTCCAAATAACTCCTCCCCTTTATACGGCAAAACCTCCATGTGACGTTTTGAATCCGCATCGCCTGTCCACTGTCGTGTCCATAAGGCTCTTCTGGCTGAAATGGACATAGCACTCACCCGAGATGCCAGTGTGCAAATATCCCTCTGTGCATCACGCATATAGATAAATGCATCCTTTATTTGTTCTAACGACAGTAAAACATTGTCCCTATCTAGGGTATCAATATTTTCAATCAGGGATTCTGACCAAACTACTCCAGCACTGCACATCCAGGCAGTTGCTATAGCTGGTCGTAGTATAACACCTGCATGTGTGTATATATTCTTTTGAATAACTTCCATCTTTCTATCTGATGGATCCTTAAGTGCGGCCGTCTCAGGAGAGGGTAACGCCACTTGTTTGGATAAGCGTGTGAGCGCCTTGTCCACCTTAGGGGGTGTTTCCCAGCGCGCCCTAACCTCTGGCGGGAAAGGGTATAATGCCAATAACTTTTTTGAAATTATCAACTTTTTATCAGGAGCAACCCACGCTTCATCACACACGTCATTTAATTCTTCTGATTCAGGAAAAACTGTTTGTAGTTTTTTCACACCATACATAATACCCTGTTTTACGGTATCTGTAGTATCAGCTAAATGTAACGTCTCCTTCATTGCCAAAATCATATAACGTGTGGCCCTACTGGAAAATACGTTTGAATTTCTACCGTCGTCACTGGAATCAGTGCCCGTGTCTGGGTCTGTGTCGACCGACTGAGGCAAAGGGCGTTTTACAGCCCCTGACGGTGTTTGAGGCGCCTGGACAGGCATTAATTGATTGTCCGGCCGCCTCATGTCCTCAACTGACTGTTTAAGGGAAGATAAACCATCACGTAATTCCACAAATAAAGGCATCCATTCTGGTGTCGACCCCCTGGGGGGTGACATCTGCATATTTGGCAATTGCTCCGCCTCCACACCAATATCGTCCTCATACATGTCGACACCACGTACCGACACACACCGCAAACTCACAGGGAATGCTCTAATGAAGACAGGACCCACTAGCCCTTTTGGGGAGACAGAGGGAGAGTCTGCCAGCACACACCACAAAGCGCTATATATACAAGGGATATCCTTATATTAAGTGCTCCCTTATAGCTGCTTTAATATATATATATATAGCCATTAATGTGCCCCCCCTCTCTGTTTTACCCTGTTTCTGTAGTGCAGTGCAGGGGAGAGACCTGGGAGCCGTTCTGACCAGCGGAGCTGTGATAGAAAATGGCGCCGTGTGCTGAGGAGATAGGCCCCGCCCCTTTTTCGGCGGGTTCTTCTCCCGCTATTTTTCCAGTCAGGCAGGGGTTAAATATCTCCATATAGCCCCTATGGGCTATATGTGAGGTATTTTTAGCCTTGTATAAGGTTTATATTTGCCTCTCAGAGCGCCCCCCCCCAGCGCTCTGCACCCTCAGTGACTGCCCAGTGAAGTGTGCTGAGAGGAAAATGGCGCACAGCTGCAGTGCTGTGCGCTACCTTATGAAGACTGAGGAGTCTTCAGCCGCCGGTTTCCGGACCTCTTCACGCTTCAGCATCTGCAAGGGGGTCGGCGGCGCGGCTCCGGGACCGGACTCCACGGCTGGGCCTGTGTTCGATCCCTCTGGAGCTAATGGTGTCCAGTAGCCAAGCAGCAAATCCACTCTGCATGCAGGTGAGTTTACTACTTTCCCCCTAAGTCCCACGTTGCAGTGATCCTGTTGCCAGCAGGACTCACTGTAAAGAAAAAAACCTAAACTAAACTTTCTCTAAGCAGCTCTTTAGGAGAGCCACCTAGATTGCACCCTTCTCGTTCGGGCACAAAATCTAACTGGAGTCTGGAGGAGGGTCATAGGGGGAGGAGCCAGTGCACACCACCTGACCTAGTAAAGCTTTACTTTTTTGTGCCCTGTCTCCTGCGGAGCCGCTATTCCCCATGGTCCTTTCAGGAACCCCAGCATCCACTTAGGACGATAGAGAAATATATATATATATATATATATATATATACACACACATACCACACACACACACACACACACACATACATATATCTGTAGGGCCCCAGTGATATCAATGTACTGGGTCCCAAGATTTCTGTTGCCGGCCCTGGTTCTGCGCCATCTCTCTACATGCTTTCATACAATGAATGGCTGTCAGCATTTTGATTGGTGGATAACTCCAGTTATCCACCAATCAGTATACTACCAGCCATTCACTGTCTGGCTGCAGGCTGGGAGGCAGGTAGAGAATGTTGCCTTGCTACTCTGGTTGTGTGACAATCACCTGCCCCTGCTTGATTGGCCCTAGAATTGTGGGCCCTGAACAGCTGCGCAGTGTACCTATACATTAAGATGGTCCTGGAGTAAGAAGGGAATTACAATAGTTAATGTGGAAGACTAGCAGTACATTAATTAACACTTTTGCTGTGAGGTACATCCATATTCTGAAAGATGTATGTAATAGCATGTAGATACAAATAAGAACAAAGAACACTACGGAGTCAAGTATGACACAAAGGTAGCGAGCATGAGGAATATTGCTGAATCTTACCAGAAACAGATGGCTGGTGGGAATTTCAGACATGTATGAAAATCCTGGGTTTATGTGTGTGGACACGCATCAACCCGGGATCTTGGTATGTCTGAATGCAAACGACCCAGAACTAAGTCCCAGGTCCACGACCCTGCTCCTAACCAGGGTCATGAAGCTGAGCCCTGGGAATTTCCGGTGTGCTAGACCTGGCAAATTCCTGGGTCTGATGTCTGAAAGGAGTCTAAGACATTCAGTGGCATGGGCAAACACAGATAGTGAAAGATCAAGAGAGGATCGATATTCGTCAGAGATGACAGTGGAATCCAAAGAATCTTATTCTTATTTCAAGAGATATGTATAGACAGAGAAAATCAGAGGGCTTAGTAATGAACTTTGTGGTAATTGGAATGACAAAAAAAAGCAGTGTGTGGAGTATGTAGATCCAGAAAAACAAATAGTTAAATGGAAAGTACAGATGTGTCCACTTACAGTACATCTAGCCTCCCTGCATATTAAACAGCCCCTCTAGTGACTCAGTAGTGCCTAGCATCTCTATGTGCGACTCTTTCCATTAAAATGCATCTTATTCACAAAATGATGCACATAGGATGCACAAGCAGCTTTTGTGGATTAAAATTTTATGTGGCATGCCTATTTTCTGAGTGCGATTGTGGCTGTATCTGCATATGAAATGCTATGTTACTGTGTTTTCCTAAAAAACACTGTAGCGTAGCATTTTGTATGCAGTTACAGCCACAGACGCACACAGAAAATAGGCATGCCGCATATAATTTTAACCAGCAGTCTGCTTGTGCGTCCTATTCGTATAGCGATGCAAATAAGATGCATTTTCGTCAAAAAAAGACGCCCGACCCTAACAGAGTTGCATGGCACCTGTCAGTTCACTCATGTCAGGCATCTCTCATTATGTGGCGTATCGAGGCAAGATGTATGAGTACACATCTGTATGATGAAACCCCAATAGGACAGCTGTGTCAATTGCAGCAGAGAAGTTCAGGAGAATAAGAAGCCAAATGTGACCTTCAACAAATAAGAAACACAGTCCTGCAGGAGACAACCTGAATAGGCAATAGTTAATGTGAAACTTCCACTTCTGACAAAGCCTCCAATAAGGGAAGCTCAACACTTCTTCAGCTCATTTGGCACAACAGTATACTGTATAATGCAGCTCTTTTCCTTCCCCTGTATTTTTAAATTACTTTGCAAGAGGTTTCTGAAAAAAAGTCCCCAATGCTGCATAATCAAACATTTGTTTGACTCTGTAAAAAACCTGTCTCCCAAACTGAGAATCAGCAGAGGATAATATCTGCAAGTGATAATGGCTAGAGAAGGTATGGATCAATGGGGGTAATTCCAAGTTGATCGCAGCAGGATTTTTGTTAGCAATTGGGTAAAACCATGTGCACTGCAGGAGAGGCAGATATAACATGTGCAGAGAGATTAGATGTGGGTGTGGTGTGTTCAATCTGCAATCTAATTTGCAGTGTAAAAATAAAGCAGCAAGTATTTACCCTGCACAGAAACAATATAACCCACCCAAATCTAACTCTCTCTGCACATGTTATATCTGCCTCCCCTGCAGTGCACATGGTTTTGCCGAACTGCTTAAAAAATTCCTGCTGTGATCAACTTGGAATTACCCCCATTGTCTATCCTGATTCCTTGCAAACTTGCAACTGCTTGAGTAATATTGGTTCTTTCTTATTTCTAGCTCCTTGTTTCCACATTTCTTATATGCCTAACATTATTTCCCTGCTCTATCTAGAAATGTCTTGTTTGGAAGGAGCATAACCTTTCAGAGGTCCTGCTGGAATCACAAACAACTGTTCTGTAGTCCTAAATCTCTTTAGGGTATATGTACTAAAGGTCAATTTCCACAGATATTTATCGATTTAAAATATTCAGTCTTGTGTTTCAGAGGCTAAAACACACACTTACTAACAGATGAGTTCTTATTTTAATTTTTAAATGTTTGAGACAAAACAGAAAAGAAATATGCATACACTTGGGTTTACCCATACTGTACATGGTACCAGCTGCATGACCATATTAACCCCATATACAAAACAGAAAGACATTTGCTATCAGCGCTAACAATAATTTACTGCAAATCTGTGTGTATGTAGTACATAAAATAGAGGGGATTGGTTATATTTTGATGAAAACATTTAAGCTTGCAGCCCATCGTCAAGGGACCCCAATATTCCGCAAGTTTCTTACCTAGCTCTTAGCCAATAAGTGCTTTCCCAATGACAGTGTCCTTGGAGTGACCTGTGATTCTGCGAAGTCTGTGGGAACGACTGGCCAGTAAAAATTATTCTGAAGACTACTGGTCTACTTTGTGGAAAGAAGATGACTGAGCAAATTCAAGGAGTTGGCAAGTATGAGGTGTGTTTTTTAATTTTTAATAAAGGATTACAATAATCTATGCGTGTCCTGTTATTATTGCAATATTTTCATGACAGTGGGACTACAGGTGCAAGCGGGCCCTTAATGTCCAGGCATGCTGGCACTTGTTGTTCCATGGGGCAGACAGTCTGTGACCTGTAGTCATCCTGTAATGAACAATATTAAAATCTATTTTTACACCATTACCAACATATCCACTGCCACCAGGGATGCAGGGTACAGCTCTGGGCTTTCAGCACAGGCATGATTGTTCCTCGGGACCCCATTTTTGGGAGGTCCCGACTTTCCGAGAAATTCCATCTAGACCTGGGCTGACCAGCTGGGGAAGGTCTATTGTTTGGTGGAATAGTCATTTTTGACTGCGTTTTTGATCAGTTCTAAAACCGGCCTTTAGTTAATCATCTTCTTTTTTAATGTTATCTATTTAATATCGATGTTGGGCCAATGTTTGATCTAGGATGAAAGTCCAAGTATTGTCAGTTTTTCTGTAAGTTTTGACTTTAGTAAATTTCTGATTTGCAAAACCAATAAGAAATCGACCAAAAAAGCAAAATCGACCAATTACCTTTGGTAAATAAGCCCCTAATTATCCTTCCTACTAAGCAGAGCTGACATTAACAACCACATGTAATAAATAGAATGCATTTTACATACTTAACCCCTGGCACTAAATTATTAGTCTCATATTTTACAGCTTATTATTAGCACTTACAATGTATACTGTAAATTTCCTCCACAATTCATAAAATTAAACTCCATATTAAATAACTTCATAGAAACATAGAATTTGTCGGCAGATAAGAACCACTTGGCCCATCTAGTCTGCCCCCTTTTTTTTTTTTTACATTATTTTTATCTCGATCCTTATTTGATCCTTATTTATTTGTAAGGATATCCTTATGTCTATCCCACTTCAATCTTCTTCTTCATTATAATAGCCCTAGAATACAACCATAGCCACACATTACATAAATTGCACCCACATTACATAAACAAGCAGTCATTTTACATTAATAGCACCCACTACCAAAATTACATTAACAGCCTCCAGACTACATTATATTAATACCACATTTGCCTGATGCTCTGCAGATGATTACTGTGGGAGTGAGTCCTTTATACAGCTGGTATTCATGTGACCGGCGGTCAGCAGACTGACCATCATGAAGGAGGTACAATAAGCCTTATGCCCTGGCTGGTTGTGTACCCTATATGTCAACTAATTATCCTGCCCCAGGCTCACAAACCAAGGTGTAGTGCTAGTCAGGACAGGGGATTGTTTACATCCGTCATAAAGAATGAATATCACCTGATGGCTTTTAATTAAGTTAAGGAAATATATGGTCTTAAAATAAATCACAGTACTTTAAATTAAAGTGGGCCAGCATAATACTGTATACTAGAACTTCTTCCCACGTACACTGAAGATGGTCATATGCTCTACAAAATGTTGCATTTATTTCAGAAAAGTAAAAGACATCATAGTGTAAGAGAGCTGTACGAAAGTAAAGATTTGAGAGGTGGAAAGTGTTCAAAGGCGGATCCAGAACAAAATGACAGGGGGGCACTATGATGAGGAAGAGGGGGGTGTTACTTGTGCACGCCACGTTCCTGGAAAAGTGAGCATGGCCTCTTAATAGGGGCATAGCCTCTCAGCAAGGGGCATGGCCTCAAAGGGAATGCCTTATTCATATGATGGGGAGCGGGTGATGCCTTGGAAAGACAGAGGGTGACAGGAAAAAGAAGGTTATAGAGCGATAGTGACACAGGGTAGAGGCAGAGAGTGAGGCAATGGGTGACGGAGAGGTAATGGGTGACAGGGACAAACAGAGTGTGAAAGTGAGAGACAGTGGGTGACTTCAGGGAATGGATGACAGCGGGAGTCAGTGGGTGATGCCAGGGAATGGATGGCAGGGGGAGGAAGTGAGTGATGCCTGGGGGAGACAGTGGGTGACGGGGAGATGCAGTTGGTGACAGGAGAGAGGTGACGGGGAGAGAGAGTGGGAGATGGGGAGGTAGTAGGGTGTTTCATTTTTCCAAAGATGTGATTTTCATATGACTTTGCTTACGCCCCGAGTCTCAGTGATGTAAAAGATATATATGCCAAATTTCAAGAAGATTGGATAATATTTAGGGGTTGCACACACTGATCTCTTTTATCTCAAACTAGTGAAATTTCTAATATTGAAGTGCTTTGTACTAATGGGCTTCTCATGTATTTCTTTCATCTTCTGCAGGTAATTGAACTTTAAAATGGGAACCAAAAGAGCAATTTGGCTGCTAGAAAAGGTGCCTAGTGGTGAAATTTTAGGAGCTCGGCTCCCTTCAAAGAAACAAGTACTTTTTGTTTTTATTTACCATCACAAGGAAATGAAAGAAACACTTTCGGATGCTGCTAAATCTACCAGTACTAAACTACAGGAAGTGTGGAGGAAAGCGAATATCCCTGTTAAGACGGAGGAGAATATCCATGCTGGTATACAGAAGCTGAACAAAGAATACCAAAATCTGGGTAAAGAGAAATCGAGAAACACGGATAAAGCAAATGTGAAACGGCAGATTTGGAAAGGTGATCTCGTCGAGTTATTTGATGGACATGACTAGCGTATCACAAGAAAATAAAGAATTTCTTAGGTCACAAAGAGAAGATCGTATGAGTTCATCAATGAGTGGAGTAGACAAGGTTTTCGTCTCGAAAATAAGAACTAAGTGTACAAAAGAAGACAAAAATGATTCATATAAGAATAAACATTACAAAGCTATCGCTGAAATAAATAAGACCGTTACACTGGAAGACTCATCTCCATCATCAGCACCTAGTGACAAAGAGGCCGAGTCTTTGCCTCCAGCAACGAAAAAATTACGTTCAAGTCATAGATTAAAACCTCTTGATCAGACACTCATGTCTACTTGGGATCGAGAACAGCTCTCTATTCGACAAGCAAGTACTTCATTTATAGCAACTGCAAAGAGCCTTGGCCACGATGTTTCAAAAATTTCTATTATCTCCAGCTACCGTTTACCGAGCTCGGGCGATCAATAGAAGTAAAATGGCAAAGAAAATCGAAGAGTCACTCTTTGAAAATCCTCCTCATTTGGTCTTGCATTGGGATAGTAAACTGTTGCACTCAGTTGCCCATGGGAGTGTCAAAACTTTGGAAGACAGAGTTGCAGTTCTAGTGACTGGCAAAGATTTTGAACATTTGCTTGGCGTACCTGTTGCCCTGAAAGGCACTGGTGAGCAGATGGCTAAAGTAGTTATTATTATTAATCTTAGTGTCTAGTTTTAGTATTATTTTAAGTTTGTAGTTTTCCCAATAAAACATACATAGTAACATAGTATCTGAGGTTGAAAAAAGACAATTGTCCATCGAGTTCAACCTATTTGTGGTGTCCTATGCAAGATGATTTGACTAAAATTTCTGACTGATGCTTCTGTCAGCCATTGCATTTTATCCCTATTTATAGTAACTATAATGCATGACTAAGCACCATACCCCTGGATATCCTTATCCAATAGGAATTTATCTGACCCATTTTTAAAGGTGTTGACAGATTCCGCCATTACAACTCCCTCGGGCAGGGAATTCCAAACACGTATTGTCCTTACCGTGAAAAAGCCTTTACGCCGTATTGTGCGGAATCTCCTCTCCTCTAACCTGAGCGAGTGTCCACGAGTCCTCTGTGTTGATCTAACCAAAAACAGGTCCCGCGCAAGCTCTGTGTATTGTCCCCTTATATATTTGTAGATGTTGATCATATCCCCTCTTAGTCTCCGCTTTTCCAATGTAAACATGCCTAGTCTTTCAAGCCTTTCCTTGTATTCCATCGTCTCCATGCCCTTAATTAGTTTGGTCGCCCTCCTCTGTACCTTTTCAAGCTCCAGGATATCCTTTTTGTAGTACGGTGCCCAGAACTGTACACAGTATTCAAGGTGTGGCCTCACTAGTGATTTATATAACGGGAGTATAATACTCTCGTCCCTAGCATCAATACCCCGTTTTATGCATGCTAATATCTTGTTAGCCTTCTTTGCTGCAGTCCTACTTTGGGTACTACTGCTTAGCTTGCTATCTATGAGGACACCTAAGTCCTTTTCCAGTACAGAATCCCCTAATTTTACCCCATTTAATAGGTAGGTGTAATTTTTGTTCTTGTTACCACAGTGCATTACCTTCCACTTGTCTGTGTTGAAGCGCATTCTCCATTTGGCTGCCCATGCTTCTAATTTAACTAAGTCGTTCTGAAGAGACTCGGCATCCTCCTCTGTATTTATAGCCTTACACAATTTGGTATCATCTGCAAAAATTGACACCATGCTCTCTAGACCTTCTGTTAGGTCGTTAATGAAAATATTGAACAATAGTGGTCCTAATACTGAGCCTTGCGGCACACCACTTAGCACTTCAGTCCAAGTTGAAAAAGATCCATTAACCACAACGCGCTGCTTCCTATTATCTAACCAGTTTTTGACCCAAGTGCATATTGTGCTTCCTAGCCCTGATTCTTGTAGCTTGTATATAAGTCTCATGTGTGGTACAGTATTGAACGCTTTGGCAAAGTCTAAAAAGATTACATCCACGTCTTTACCCTGATCTAGGTTTGCGCTTACTGTTTCATAAAAGCCAAGTAAGTTGGTTTGACAGGATCTGTCCTTCATAAACCCATGTTGATTCCTTTTAATGACCTTATTGGTTTCAAGGAACTTCTGAATACTATCTCTTAGAATACCTTCCAATACTTTCCCCACTATAGATGTAAGACTAACTGGTCTATAATTACCTGGTTCAGCTTTACTTCCCTTTTTTAATATAGGCACTACTTCCGCTATACGCCAGTCTTTGGGAACCATACCTGATGTAACTGAATCCTCAAAGATAGCGGTTTTGCCAGTTGAGAGTGAAGCTCCATTAGAACCCTTGGATGAATACCATCGGGCCCTGGTGATTTATTAATCTTTAAATGTTTTAATCGGTCACAGACTACTTCCTTGCTTAAA
Organism: Pseudophryne corroboree; assembly: GCF_028390025.1. Classification (NCBI taxonomy): domain Eukaryota; kingdom Metazoa; phylum Chordata; class Amphibia; order Anura; family Myobatrachidae; genus Pseudophryne; species Pseudophryne corroboree. The sequence continues at coordinate 568,334,189 of NC_086444.1, forward strand.
TAAGTACCTATCAGTGTGATATTCTCATTATTGAGATTGTGTGCCAGTCCCTGAATTGGGTCCTCTCTAGTGAATACTGTTGAAAAAAACTCATTTAGTGTGTCCGCTGTGTCATTATCATTTTTGCTTAAGACTCCCAACTTGTCTTTCAAAGAGCCTATACTCTCCTTTTTTAATCTCTTGCTATTAATGTATTTAAAGAATTTTTTGGGATTCGCTTTGCTTTCCTTTGCTACTAGTTTTTCAGTTTCTACTTTAGCCGCTCTTATTTCCTTTTTGCAATTTTTGTTACATTCCTTATAGTGCTGAAATGACTCTGCTTTCCCGTCAGATTTGTATTTTTTAAATGCTCGCCTTTTCTTGCCCATAAGTTCCTTAATCTTTTTGTTAAGCCACATCGGTTTATGATTTTTATTCCCTTTTTTGCTACTCATAGGAATATATTTGAGTGTATTTTTAGCTAGCAGGAATTTTAGTACCTCCCATTTCTCCGTAGTATTTTTTCCTAAAAACAAACCTTCCCATTCAATATCCCTGAAAAATACCCTCATCTTTTCAAAATTTGCTTTGCTAAAGTTTAAAGTCCTAGTTGAGCCAGTATAGGGCTGTTTGTAGAAACTGATATTGAATGTGACCATATTGTGGTCGCTGTTTCCTATGGGTTCCCCTACTATAATACCCGATACCAAATCCTGATTGTTTGTTAATACCAGGTCTAAGATTGCATTGTATCTAGTTGATTCCTCAATTAGTTGGACTAGGTAGTTATCATTTAGTGTGTTTAAAAACATACTGCCCCTAGCAGTATCACATGAATCGTTTTTCCAGTTTATCTCTGGATAGTTAAAATCTCCCATCACTACTATGTCTCCTACTCCTGCTGCTTTTTCAATTTGCTTTAGTAACAATTCATCATCAGATGCGTTGATACCAGGCGGCCTATAGCATACACCCAATACTAACTTTTTTGTTCCTTATTCCCCGCATGCAATTTCTACCCATAATGTCTCAACAGTGTCTACAGTCCCCTCCTGAATATCTTCCCATATATTAGGTTTTAAAAACGGCTTTACGTACAGACACACCCCTCCACCCTTTTTATTTAGTCTGTCTCTCCTAAACAGTGTATAGCCCTCTAGATTGACTGTCCAATCATGAGATTCATCCCACCAAGTTTCAGTAATGCCTATAATATCATACTGTTTGCTTGCTGCAAGTATTTCTAGTTCACCCTTTTTACCAGTAATGCTTCTGGCGTTTACATACATACAACTAAGATAAGTATTTTCCCTTGCGTTAGGGACATCTTTCACCTTATGTGGCAAGGATGACCTGTAATCGTCATTGGTTAGTGCTTTGGTAAAATCCTTTTTAGTACCCATGTTAGTAACCTTACTGCCTGCTCTTACCCTCCCCCCAACTTCTCCCCCATTTCGTTTACTACCGCCATCCCCACTATTCTTACTGCATGACCAGTAGTTTCTAGCTAAACCCTCCCCCCAGGCTCCTAGTTTAAAATCTCCTCCAACCTTCTAACCATCCTTCCCCCCAGCACCGCTGCCCCCTCCTCAGTCAGGTGCAATCCGTCACGACAAAAGAGATGGCGCCTGACTGAGAAGTCCGCCCAGTGTTCCAGGAACACAAACCCCTCTTTCCTGCACCAATCCCTAAGCCACACATTTACCTCCCTAATCACCCTCTGCCTCCCTGGACTAGCGCGTGGCACGGGTAATAATTCTGAGAATATTACCTTAGATGTCCTTGCCTTCAGTTTCTTTCCTAAGTCCCTATAGTCTTTCTTAAGGACATCCCACCTTCCGCTAACTTTGTCATTGGTGCCAACGTGCACCAAGACCGCCGGGTCTTTGCCAGCCCCTCCCAACAATCTATCTACCCGGTCCGCGATGTGCCGTACCCGAGCACCCGGGAGACAACAGACTGTACGGCGATCACGGTCCCGGTAGCAGATTGCCCTATCTGCCTTCCTGATGATAGAATCCCCTAACACCACCATTTGACTATGTACCTCTCTATCTTTTATCCCAACCGCGCCAGAGGGACCGCACCTCTGGATGCTAGAGGGAGCAGTCTCCTCCGGCACCGTCATTTCTTCACTATCATCCTCCGATTCCTTGTCCAATCGGGCAAATTTGTTCGGGTTTGATAGTTCGGAGATGTCGTGCCTCCCCCTCTTTTTCTTCCTTCTAACTGTGACCCAACTGGCTACCTGATCATCATCCTCTTCTACCAGTGACCCCTCCCGCAACTCCTCCACCGTTCTGTCTAAACTACGCTCGAGATTGTGAATCTCCCTCAGTCGCGTAACGGTTTGCTCTAGATCAGTTACCTGGGCTTCCAGGGCAACCGTTCGCACACACCTCGTGCAGATGTATTCACACTGGGCCGGTAGCTCCAGGTGTGCATACATCTTGCACGACATGCACTGAGTGAGGTCCTCAATCACAGCCCCTCCCATATTGTTTGCAAGGTCTAACTCCCTGTTACGCTCAAAGAAAAAGCAGCAAAAATAAAAAATAGAAGACAAGCAATATCACTTATACAATAATTAAGCTGGCTTATACTTATCTATCTTTGTGCGGTTTTTGGTCCTTCACTTTCATGCAGCCGTAGTACTCTCTCCTGCGGCACCTATACTCCACTTAGCAGTTGCAGTTGTTCCAGCTCACTGCTCCTCCTTTTCACTCGGCTTCCAGCTCCTGCTAAAAAAAAAAAAAAATGCCCCTCACACCCGCACAATCACAGCCCCTCTGCTACTCCAAGTAAGAGACCCTCTCACTCACTCACAAGGTAAGCCCCTTGCAGCCTCACCAGAAGTTTAATGGTACTGTAAATGTGTGTTCCTGAATGTGTATTATAAAACTCACCTTTTTCTGTATTCTAACTCACCTTTTTGCTGTTTCCAACTCACACTTAGAAATCCCAGCAGCACTTGGAAGAGACCAGCCACACAGAGCAGGCTCCAAGAGTCTAGTCACTGCTTATATAGGTTCACCCAGCTGCTTCAATCAGCCCCTCACCCTCCTGATTACTCACACCTGAGTTAACCCCTCTGGCTATCACCTCACACTTTATTTGTTTTTTTATTTTTTTCCCTCCAAAAGAAAAAACAAAACAAAAAACCAGTACAGATATATTAAAACAAAAAGAAACAGTATAGATACAAACAATCAATCAGAATCAGATTACTTTCTCTCACAAAATTGCTATTCCTATATGGATAGACAGAGATTAATCAGAGTTCACCTTTTTGCTGTTTCCAACTCACACTTAGAAATCCCAGCAGCACTTGGAAGAGACCAGCCACACAGAGCAGGCTCCAAGAGTCTAGTCACTGCTTATATAGGTTCACCCAGCTGCTTCAATCAGCCCCTCACCCTCCTGATTACTCACACCTGAGTTAACCCCTCTGGCTATCACCTCACACTTTATTTGTTTTTGTATTTTTTTCCCTCCTAAAAGAAAAAACAAAACAAAAAACCAGTACAGATATATTAAAACAAAAAGAAACAGTATAGATACAAACAATCAATCAGAATCAGATTACTTTCTCTCACAAAATTGCTATTCCTATATGGATAGACAGAGATTAATCAGAGTTCACCTTTTTGCTGTTTCCAACTCACACTTAGAAATCCCAGCAGCACTTGGAAGAGACCAGCCACACAGAGCAGGCTCCAAGAGTCTAGTCACTGCTTATATAGGTTCACCCAGCTGCTTCAATCAGCCCCTCACCCTCCTGATTACTCACACCTGAGTTAACCCCTCTGGCTATCACCTCACACTTTATTTGTTTTTTTATTTTTTTCCCTCCAAAAGAAAAAACAAAACAAAAAACCAGTACAGATATATTAAAACAAAAAGAAACAGTATAGATACAAACAATCAATCAGAATCAGATTACTTTCTCTCACAAAATTGCTATTCCTATATGGATAGACAGAGATTAATCAGAGTTCACCTTTTTGCTGTTTCCAACTCACACTTAGAAATCCCAGCAGCACTTGGAAGAGACCAGCCACACAGAGCAGGCTCCAAGAGTCTAGTCACTGCTTATATAGGTTCACCCAGCTGCTTCAATCAGCCCCTCACCCTCCTGATTACTCACACCTGAGTTAACCCCTCTGGCTATCACCTCACACTTTATTTGTTTTTGTATTTTTTTCCCTCCTAAAAGAAAAAACAAAACAAAAAACCAGTACAGATATATTAAAACAAAAAGAAACAGTATAGATACAAACAATCAATCAGAATCAGATTACTTTCTCTCACAAAATTGCTATTCCTATATGGATAGACAGAGATTAATCAGAGTTCACCTTTTTGCTGTTTCCAACTCACACTTAGAAATCCCAGCAGCACTTGGAAGAGACCAGCCACACAGAGCAGGCTCCAAGAGTCTAGTCACTGCTTATATAGGTTCACCCAGCTGCTTCAATCAGCCCCTCACCCTCCTGATTACTCCTGATTACTCACACCTGAGTTAACCCCTCTGGCTATCACCTCACACTTTATTTGTTTTTTTATTTTTTTCCCTCCAAAAGAAAAAACAAAACAAAAAACCAGTACAGATATATTAAAACAAAAAATAAGAATTTACTTACCGATAATTCTATTTCTCGTAGTCCGTAGTGGATGCTGGGGACTCCGTAAGGACCATGGGGAATAGCGGCTCCGCAGGAGACTGGGCACATCTAAAGAAAGCTTTAGGACTATCTGGTGTGCACTGGCTCCTCCCCCTATGACCCTCCTCCAAGCCTCAGTTAGGATACTGTGCCCGGACGAGCGTACACAATAAGGAAGGATTTTGAATCCCGGGTAAGACTCATACCAGCCACACCAATCACACCGTACAACTTGTGATCTGAACCCAGTTAACAGCATGATAACAGAGGAGCCTCTAGAAAAGATGGCTCACTACAGCAATAACCCGATTTTTTGGTAACAATAACTATGTACCAGTATTGCAGACAATCCGCACTTGGGATGGGCGCCCAGCATCCACTACGGACTACGAGAAATAGAATTATCGGTAAGTAAATTCTTATTTTCTCTAACGTCCTAAGTGGATGCTGGGGACTCCGTAAGGACCATGGGGATTATACCAAAGCTCCCAAATGGGCGGGAGAGTGCGGATGACTCTGCAGCACCAAATGAGAAAACTCCAGGTCCTCCTCAGCCAGGATATCAATTTTGTAGAATTTTACAAACGTATTTGCTCCTGACCAAGTAGCTGCTCGGCAAAGTTGTAAAGCCGAGACCCCTCGGGCAGCCGCCCAAGATGAGCCCACCTTCCTTGTGGAGTGGGCATTTACAGATTTTTGGCTGTGGCAGGCCTGCCACAGAATGTGCAAGCTGAATTGTACTACAAATCCAACGAGCAATAGTCTGCTTAGAAGCAGGAGCACCCAGCTTGTTGGGTGCATACAGGATAAACAGCGAGTCAGATTTCCTGACTCCAGCCGTCCTGGAAACATATATTTTCAGGGCCCTGACAACGTCTAGCAACTTGGAGTCCTCCAAGTCCCTAGTAGCCGCAGGCACCACAAATAGGTTGGTTCAGGTGAAACGCTGAAAACACCTTAGGGAGAAACTGAGGACGAGTACTCAATTCCGCCCTGTCCGAATGGAAAATCAGATAAGGGCTTTTTCAGGATAAAGCCGCCAATTCTGACACGCGCCTGGCCCAGGCCAGGGCCAACAGCATGACCACTTTCCATGTGAGATATTTTAACTCCACAGATTTAAGTGGTTCAAACCAATGTGACTTTTGGAACCCAAAACTACATTGAGATCCCAAAGTGCCACTGGAGGCACAAAAGGAGGCTGTATATGCAGTACCCCTTTTACAAACGTCTGAACTTCAGGGACTGAAGCTAGTTCTTTTTGGAAGAAAATTGACAGGGCCGAAATTTGAACCTTAATGGACCCCAATTTCAGGCCCATAGACACTCCTGTTTGCAGGAAATGTAGGAATCGACCCAGTTGAATTTCCTCCGTCGGGCCTTACTGGCCTCGCACCACGCAACATATTTTCGCCAATTGCGGTGATAATGTTTTTGCGGTTACATCCTTCCTGGCTTTGATCAGGATAGGGATGACTTCATCCGGAATGCCTTTTTTCCTTCAGGATCCGGCGTTCAACCGCCATGCCGTCAAACGCAGCCGCGGTAAGTCTTGGAACAGACAGGGTCCTTGCTGGAGCAGGTCCCTTCTTAGAGGTAGAGGCCACGGATCCTCCGTGAGCATCTCTTGAAGTTCCGGTTACCAAGTCCTTCTTGGTCAATCCGGAACCACGAATATAGTGCTTACTCCTCTCCATCTTATCAATCTCAGTACCTTGGGTATGAGAGGCAGAGGAGGGAACACATACCCTGACTGGTACACCCACGGTGTTACCAGAGCGTCTACAGCTATTGCCTGAGGGTCCCTGGACCTGGCGCAATACCGGTCGAGTTTTTAATCATGTGGAAAACTTCTGGGTGAAGTCCCCACTCTCCCGGGTGGAGGTCGTGCTGAGGAAGTCTGCTTCCCAGTTGTCCACTCCCGGAATGAATACTGCTGACAGTGCTATCACATGATTTTCCGCCCAGCGAAGAATCCTTGCAGCTTCTGCCATTGCCCTCCTGCTTCTTGTGCCACCCTGTCTGTTTACGTGGTTGACTGCCGTGATGTTGTCTGACTGGATCAACACCGGCTGACCTTGAAGCAGAGGTCTTGCTAAGCTTAGAGCATTGTAAATGTCCCTTAGCTTCAGGATATTTATGTGAAGTGATGTCTCCAGGCTTGACCATAAGCCCTGGATATTCCTTCCCTGTGTGACTGCTCCCCAGCCTCGCAGGCTGGCATCCGTGGTCACCAGGACCCAGTCCTGAATGCCGAATCTGCGGCCCTCTAGAAGATGAGCACTCTGCAACCACCACAGGAGGGACACCCTTGTCCTTGGTGACAGGGTTATCCGCTGATGCATCTGAAGATGCGACCCGGACCATTTGTCCAGCAGGTCCCACTGGAAAGTTCTTGCGTGGAATCTGCCGAATGGGATTGCTTCGTAGGAAGCCACCATTTTACCCAGAACCCTTGTGCATTGATGCACTGAGACTTGGCTCGGTTTTAGGAGGTTCCTGACTAGCTCGGATAACTCCCTGGCTTTCTCCTCCGGGAGAAACAACCTTTTCTGGACTGTGTCCAGGATCATCCCTAGGAACAGAAGACAAGTCGTCGGAACCAGCTGCGATTTTGGAAAATTGAGAATCCAATCGTGCTGCCGCAACACTACCTGAGATAGTACTACACCGACCTCCAACTGTTCCCTGGATCTTACCCTTATCAGGGAATTGTCCAAGTAAGGGATAACTAAAATTCCCTTCCTTCGAAGGAATATCATCATTTCGGCCATTACCTTGGTAAAGACCCGGAGTGCCGTGGACCATCCGTACGGCAGCGTCTGAACTGATAGTGACAGTTCTGTACCATAAACCTGAGGTACCCTTGGTGAGAAGGGTAAATTTTGACATGAAGGTAAGCATCCTTGATGTCCCGAGACATCATGTAGTCCCCTTCTTCCAGGTTCGCAATCACTGCTCTGAGTGACTCAATCTTGAATTTGAACCTCTGTATGTAAGTGTTCAAAGATTTTAGATTTAGAATCGGTCTCACCGAGCCGTCCGGCTTCGGTACCACAACAGTGTGGAATAATACCCCGTTCCCTGTTGCAGGAGGGGTATCTTGATTATCACCTGCTGGGAATACAGCTTGTGAATGGCTTCCAAAACTGTCTCCCTGTCAGAAGGAGACATCGGTAAAGCCGACTTTAGGAAACGGCGAGGGGGAGACGACTCGAATTCTAATTTGTACCCCTGAGATATCACCTGAAGGATCCAGGGGTCTACTTGCGAGTGAGCCCACTGCGCGCTGAAATTCATTGAGACGGGCCCCCCACCGTGCCTGATTCTGCTTGTAAAGCCCCAGCGTATACCGAGGGCTTGGCAGAGGCGGGAGAGGGTTTCTGTTCCTGGGAACTGGCTGATTTCTGCAGCCTTTTTCCTCTCCCTCTGTCACGGGGCAGAAATGAGGAACCTTTTGCCCGCTTGTCCACGAAAAGACTGCGCCTGATAATACGGCGTCTTCTCATGTTGAGAGGCGACCTGGGGTACAAACGTGGATTTCCCAGCTGTTGCCGTGGCCACCAGGTCTGAAAGACCGACCCCAAATAACTCCTCCCCTTAATAAGGCAATACTTCCAAATGCCGTTTGGAATACGCATCACCTGACCACTGACGTGTCCATAACCCTCTACTGGTAGAAATGGATAACGCACTTAGACTTGATGCCAGTCGGCAAATATTCCGCTGTGCATCACGCATATATAGAAATGCATCTTTTAAATGCTCTATAGGCAAAAATATACTGTCCCTATCTAGGGTATCAATATTTTCAGTCAGGGAATCCGACCACGCCAACCCAGCACTGCACATCCAGGCTGAGGCGATTGCTGGTCGCAGTATAACACCAGTATGTGTGTAAATACATTTTAGGATACCCTCCTGCTTTCTATCAGCAGGATCCTTAAGGGCGGCCATCTCAGGAGAGGGTAGAGCCCTTACAAGCGTGTGAGCGCTTTATCCACCCTAGGGGGTGTTTCCCAACGCACCCTAACCTCTGGCGGGAAAGGATATAATGCCAATAACTTTTTAGAAATTATCAGTTGTTATCGGGGGAAACCCACGCATCATCACACACCTCATTTAATTTCTCAGATTCAGGAAAACTACAGGTAGTTTTTCCTCACCGAACATAATACCCCTTTTTGGTGGTACTCGTATTATCAGAAATGTGTAAAACATTTTTCATTGCCTCAATCATGTAACGTGTGGCCCTACTGGAAGTCACATTTGTCTCTTCACCGTCGACACTGGAGTCAGTATCCGTGTCGGCGTCTATATCTGCCATCTGAGGTAACGGGCGCTTTAGAGCCCCTGACGGCCTATGAGACGTCTGGACAGGCACAAGCTGAGTAGCCGGCTGTCTCATGTCAACCACTGTCTTTTATACAGAGCTGACACTGTCACGTAATTTCTTCCAACAGTTCATCCACTCAGGTGTCGACCCCCTAGGGGGTGACATCACTATTACAGGCAATCTGCTCCGTCTCCACATCATTTTTCTCCTCATACATGTCGACACAAAAGTACCGACATACAGCACACACACAGGGAATGCTCTGATAGGGGACAGGACCCCACTAGCCCTTTGGGGAGACAGAGGGAGAGTTTGCCAGCACACACCAGAGCGCTATATATATACAGGGATAACCTTATAGAAGTGTTTTTCCCCTTATAGCTGCTGTATAGTTAATACTGCGCCTAATTAGTGCCCCCCTCTCTTTTTTAACCCTTTCTGTAGTGTAGTGACTGCAGGGGAGAGCCAGGGAGCTTCCCTCCAACGGAGCTGTGAGGGAAAATGGCGCCAGTGTGCTGAGGAGATAGGCTCCGCCCCCTTATCGGCGGCCTTATCTCCCGTTTTTCTATGTATTCTGGCAGGGGTTAAATGCATCCATATAGCCCAGGAGCTATATGTGATGCATTTTTTTGCCATCCAAGGTGTTTTTATTGCGTCTCAGGGCGCCCCCCCCCAGCGCCCTGCACCCTCAGTGACCGGAGTGTGAAGTGTGCTGAGAGCAATGGCGCACAGCTGCAGTGCTGTGCGCTACCTTGTTGAAGACAGGACGTCTTCTGCCGCCGATTTTCCGGACCTCTTCTGCCTTCTGGCTCTGTAAGGGGGCCGGCGGCGCGGCTCTGGGACCCAGCCAAGCTGGGCCTGTGATCGTCCCTCTGGAGCTAATGTCCAGTAGCCTAAGAAGCCCAATCCACTCTGCACGCAGGTGAGTTCGCTTCTTCTCCCCTTAGTCCCTCGATGCAGCAGGTCTCACTGAAAATAAAAAAACCTAAACTAAAACTTTCACTAAGAAGCTCAGGATAGCCCCTAGTGTGCACCCTTCTCGTTCGGGCACAAAGATCTAACTGAGGCTTGGAGGAGGGTCATAGGGAAAGGAGCCAGTGCACACCAGATAGTCCTAAAGCTTTCTTTAGATGTGCCCAGTCTCCTGCGGAGCCGCTATTCCCCATGGTCCTTACGGAGTCCCCAGCATCCACTTAGGACGTTAGAGAAAGAAACAGTATAGATACAAACAATCAATCAGAATCAGATTACTTTCTCTCACAAAATTGCTATTCCTATATGGATAGACAGAGATTAATCAGAGTTCACCTTTTTGCTGTTTCCAACTCACACTTAGAAATCCCAGCAGCACTTGGAAGAGACCAGCCACACAGAGCAGGCTCCAAGAGTCTAGTCACTGCTTATATAGGTTCACCCAGCTGCTTCAATCAGCCCCTCACCCTCCTGATTACTCACACCTGAGTTAACCCCTCTGGCTATCACCTCACACTTTATTTGTATTTTTATTTTTTTCCCTCCAAAAGAAAAAACAAAACAAAAAACCAGTACAGATATATTAAAACAAAAAGAAACAGTATAGATACAATCAATCAGAATCAGATTACTTTCTCTCACAAAATTGCTATTCCTATATGGATAGACAGAGATTAATCAGAGTTCACCTTTTTGCTGTTTCCAACTCACACTTAGAAATCCCAGCAGCACTTGGAAGAGACCAGCCACACAGAGCAGGCTCCAAGAGTCTAGTCACTGCTTATATAGGTTCACCCAGCTGCTTCAATCAGCCCCTCACCCTCCTGATTACTCACACCTGAGTTAACCCCTCTGGCTATCACCTCACACTTTATTTGTTTTTTTATTTTTTTTCCCTCCAAAAGAAAAAACAAAACAAAAAACCAGTACAGATATATTAAAACAAAAAGAAACAGTATAGATACAATCAATCAGAATCAGATTACTTTCTCTCACAAAATTGCTATTCCTATATGGATAGACAGAGATTAATCAGAGTTCACCTTTTTGCTGTTTCCAACTCACACTTAGAAATCCCAGCAGCACTTGGAAGAGACCAGCCACACAGAGCCAGACCAGCCACACATTGAAAAATCTTATTTTTTGCCTACTTTTACAAAACTGATCAAAGTGTGCAACCTCTAAATATTATCAAATCTTCTTGAAATTTGGCATATATATCTTTTACATCACTAAGACTCGGGGCGTAAGCAAAGTCTGCAAAAATTTTTCATTTTATTTTTTGCCTTACAAAATGAAACACCCTAGGAGGTAGTGACAGGAAAGGGTTATAGCAAAAGGCAGTGTGTGACAGAAAGGTAATGGCGAGAGGCTGACAGGGATAAGAAGCGGGTGACAGGGAGATGCAGAGGTTCACGGGGAGAGGTTGATGCTTTGGAGAGACAGATGGTTACCTGGGCCCTATAAGCCTCTGGGATCCATAGCAATGACACCCCCTGAACCCACTATAGTTTAGTCCATGCATGGTACAGGACATACCTGTACATGGTATAATTGCTGATTACACAGGACAGGTGCAGTAAGGTGCGAGTCCTCACCAGTGAAGAGGGCATTCTGTTATCGGGAACGGCCTTTCCTTGACCCATGTTGGAGGAGGTGTTCCCGGCTTTCCCCAACCAGAGCTGGACCTTCCAGGAGCATGGGCTGTCTGGGGTGGCACAGGAATCAGGCCAGGTGCCATCCACAGCACCATATAACATCCCCAGCCCCGTAGCTACTTTGCCACTATCTAAACCACATGCAAACTGGGTCACTGTTGAACAGCTAATAGAAATAAGACAAACTATTGTATAACACTCTCTGCTCCTGATATCCCTTCTTCATCACTCAAGCAGGTAATTCACAGCCACTTTTAGTGATCAGCAATGCCAGCCTGAATTGAAGCCGACCCTATATACATTGTCACCCTAGTTTCTTTACAATTTAGAAAAAACAAAACCCTGTAATTACTATATTTTACTGGTATGCCTTAATAATAAGGACATTGGGGGCTATTCAGAGTTAGTCGCAGATTTTGCTATTTTAGCTTAATTTGCAACCACTAAAATCGCATGCGGGGGCACCCAGTACATGGCAAATTCGCCCAGTACGTTTGGTGCCGTCCGTGATTGGATCGCAATTCTATTTCGATCGCATTGCGAAAACCTCAAATAGAGGTTGACCTCATGGCTGTGCAGGCAGGTTTTCGATCTCAGGAAACGCAGGTGACGTCATCAGACAGCCCTGAAAATGGCCATGATACACCTGCATTTCATGGTGCACTCCCCCCCAATACCCCGTTTCCGCCCCCATTAGTCCGCCGTCTGTCAATCATGATGCAAAGGCATTCTTCCAGGATGCGATCGCATAATGATTGTGCACACGTACTGCAGCCAATGTGCGTGCGCAGACGTCCGAAAATTGCCAGATTTTCAGGCGTCTGCATCCACCTCTGAATAGCCTCATACTGTGTACTGTAGATAATTGCCACTGAGGCAAAAGCTGGAACTCCACTGTACCTTCTACACAACTCTGCTCAGACCTCAGACCAACTGTATGTCCCAGGCAGGGTCAGCGGTGGTATCTTGGGAACCCAGCACAGATCTCTTCCCCGCAGGCAGGAAGCAGAAGAGAGGGCAGTTCTGGGCCATGCCTGAACCACCAGAATATGAGACCAGCGCGCACCAAGCAAGAGGTTCTGCCAGCGGCTGGGGTGGGGAGCAGGCCTGTGCCAGCACACTTTAAAGCTACGGCGCCTGTGCTTAGGGAGCCGTCCCTGCACGGAGCGGTGGTGTGGCGGCTACTAATGGTGAGCCAGTGTGACTTATCATATACCCGTCTGCTCAGGTCCCTTAATAGCGGTGTGCACCGCTGCTACTGTAGTCTCTCCCTCACCGCCCACAGGAGGGCTAACAGGCTGATTCCCTCAGGACACAGGCGGGCTTGCTGGTTAAATAAAAGAAGAAATAAATTCCTTCTGAACGACAGGGGGGGGGGGCACGTGCCTTTGTGTCTCTCCCCTGAATCCGCCACTGGAAGTGTTAGATATTTACTTGTACAGTATCTATAGCCATTTATGAGACACAAGTTTTTTCTTGTATTACAGCTGTTTAATATCTGCTATTGGAGAAACACAGGTAACGTGTGCATGGGTCAGTGGAGTGCTAAAGAAAATAAAATAATAGTCTAGGGCTACTGGCATAAGGAATTAGTATGAGATACTGATGGCCAGGACACCAGCCATCATTATACCGACGCCAGCATCCCAGCCACCAGGATGCCGGTAGAGTGGCGAGCGCTAGTAAGCCTCTTGTGGACTCGCTGAGCTCGCCATGCTGCGGGCACAGTGGCTTGCTGCACTCACCACAGGTTATATTCTCCCTCTATGGCTGTCGTAGACACCCATAGAGGGAGAAAAGCCTATGCGGGATTCCGGCGTCGACATTGTGATCGCCGGCATCCCGTGCGGCAGTATGTTAGCCGTATACCTGGCATAAATGTAAAGACACAAAGGAAACATGCTACAACCCACTCTGGTCTTTGACAAAGCTAAACAGAAAGTCTGAGACAGCTCTTTCATAGGAACTTTGCTTATTGCTTGAAAGCACTGCATTCAGCATTTAACAAATGTAGTGCTTACAAGAATTGCATTCCAGTTATCACCCTCAATAAGCAACTCCCAGCAACGTAAACTTTAAGCCAGAATACATTTTAATGTAATTTTCCTTTTAAAAAAATCGCCACTTTAAATCCCATGGTAAAATTACCAAAACCTCTCCACTTTTGGCAAATCAGAAGCTATTGCAACTGGCCTTTATGAGAATTTCTGAGCCTTTTGTTCCTTGTTAGGAAAATAATGACGAAATACATTTGTTGAAATTTGTTTTATTAGTTCACTGCACATCTGACGAAGTAAGAAAAAACCCCATAATAAATACACAAAATAAATACAGTACATTATACAATAGACATAAAAAGGGAATATCAGAACTTTGGAAAAAAAGGTTTAAATTATTATTTTTATACAACATAATATTCAAAGTGGAATCAGGTTCATGCAATGTAACAAAATGAAGTGTACAGATTTTGGGTTTTGCTTCATGATTTATTTTGCATAGTTGACTTGGAGCCACAGGTCATTCACCTAGAATCTCTCGCCTTCAGCACTGCATATTCTTCTACCAGTCTCTTATTCTCGCAGAGTTTGCTCCTCACAGCTTCCATCAGGCAGGATGCAAAGGGGAGCTGGAAAATAGTAAAAAGAAAGTTGCTATTGCGCTTAAGCTTAAAAGCATTTACCAATTTTACTCACAGTATTAGATCCTTATGTGTTCTAGCAATTTGTCTACATTATTTTTTCTCGTACAGCAATCATCTTGGTTAGAACAACTAATATTGTGCTTTATCTTAAAAATGATCAGGTGAAAAAGTAGAATGAATACAGGTAAACATTGTATTGAAGTCATGGTTTGGTAATCGTTTTAATGATGTAATTTGCAATACTAGCATTACAGAGATACATCTTAAATCAAACAATAAATATGAGGTTCCAATCATATACAGGGCACTCACAAAGATGTGTTTTCACTGTAATTAGAATTAACTATCCAAGTATGTCCATTGGAGTGTAAGCTTCAGAACTTGGCCCTCTTACATGTGTTCTCTCATACACCTATCCTTCTTGCACTATGTGGCAAGAGACCTGGCGCAACATAAACGTTCCACCACAGGTAGAAATTCCCATGCCTGAGTACTTTATCCCGAATTTTGCACCTTAATTAATTTAGTGTACTATGGGCTTTGTATGCAGTAGCTATGCAATAATTGCAAATGGCACAGGAGGTGTTTTGTGTAAACGGACGCCTCCTTGTTTGGAGAAATATGTTGCTTTATTTTATATGATGCAATTAAGAAGACTATGGGGGGTATCCAATTAGAGGTGAAACAACATAGTTTTTCACACTTTTTTTTCCGATGTTTCACTGATATTTTTTACAGGATATCCTATTAGATCGCATGTAAAAAAAATACATTACCTCCCGGAAACACACAGGTTCAGTTAAATACGTGTGTTTTTGGCAGAAACAGCCTCGTTTTCGCATGAAAACGGAGCTGTTTCCGTGGATTTGGCTTCACCTGCCCAAGGCAGGAGAAACAAAAATAAGATTTTACGTACCGGTAAATCTATTTCTCGTAGTCCGTAGTGGATGCTGGGGACTCCATAAGGACCATGGGGAATAGACGGGCTCCGCAGGAGACTGGGCACTCTAAAGAAAGATTCAGTACTATCTGGTGTGCACTGGCTCCTCCCTCTATGCCCCTCCTCCAGACCTCAGTTAAGGAAACTGTGCCCGGAAGAGCTGACATTACAAGGAAAGGATTTTGGAATCCAGGGACTCATACCAGCCACACTGTACAACTTGTGATAAACTTACCCAGTTAACAGTATGAACAACAACTGAGCATCACTCAACCGATGCTACATAACCATAACCCTTTGTTAAGCAATAACTATATACACGTATTGCAGAAAGTCCGCACTTGGGACGGGCGCCCAGCATCCACTACGGACTACGAGAAATAGAATTACCGGTGAGTAAATTCTTCTTTTCTCTAACGTCCTAGTGGATGCTGGGGACTCCGTAAGGACCATGGGGATTATACCAAAGCTCCCAAACGGGCGGGAGAGTGCGGATGACTCTGCAGCACCGAATGGGCAACACCAGGTCCTCCTCAGCCAGGGTATCAAACTTGTAGAATTTTGCAAATGTGTTTGAACCCGACCAAGTAGCAGCTCGGCAAAGCTGTAATGCCGAGACCCCTCGGGCAGCCGCCCAAGAAGAGCCCACTTTCCTTGTGGAATGGGCTTTCACTGATTTTGGATGCGGCAATCCAGCCGCAGAATGAGCCTGCTGAATCATGTTACAGATCCAGCGAGCAATGGTTTGCTTTGAAGCAGGAGCACCCAGCTTGTTGGATGCATACAGGATAAACAGCGAGTCAGTTTTCCTGACTCCAGCCGTCCTGGCAACATAGATCTTCAAAGCCCTGACTACATCAAGCAACTTGGAATCCTCCAAGTCACGAGTAGCCGCAGGCACCACAATGGGTTGGTTCAAATGAAAGGATGAGACCCCTTTTGGCAGAAATTGGGGACGTGTCCTCAATTCCGCTCTATCCATATGGAAAATCAGATATGGGCGTTTATGAGACAAAGCCGCTAATTCTGAAACGCGCTTAGCTGAAGCCAAGGCTAATAGCCTGACCACCTTCCACGTGAGATATTTCAACTCCACTGTTTTAAGTGGTTCAAACCAGTGTGATTTCAGGAAACTCAACACCACGTTAAGATCCCAAGGTGCCACTGGAGGCACAAAAGGAGGCTGAATATGCAGCACTCCTTTCACAAACCTCTGAACTTCTGTCAGAGAAGCCAACTCTTTTTGAAAGAAAATGGAAAGGGCCGAAATCTGGACCTTAATTGAGCCTAACTTCAGGCCCAAATCCACTCCTGACTGAAGGAAGTGAAGGAAACGGCCCAGCTGAAACTCCTTTGTAGGAGCATTGCTGGCCTCACACCAACAAACATATTTTCGCCATATCCGGTGATAATGTTTAGCTGTGACGTCCTTCCTAGCCCTTATCAGCGTAGGAATGACCTACTCCGGAATACCCTTTTCTGCTAGGATCCGGCGTTCAACCGCCATGCCGTCAAACGCAGCCGCGGTAAGTCTTGGAAGAGACATGGTCCCTGTTGCAACAGGTCCTGTCTTAGAGGAAGAGGCCACGGATCCTCTGTGAGCAATTCTTGCAGAACTGGAGACCAAGTCCTTCGTGGCCAATCTGGAACAATGAGAATTGTTCTTACTCCTCTTTTTCTTATTATCCTCAGTACCTTGGGTATGAGAGGAAGAGGAGGAAATACATAGACCGACTGGAACACCCACGGTGTCACCAGGGCGTCCACAGCTACCGCCTGAGGGTCCCTTGACCAGGCGCAATAGCTCTGTAGCTATTTGTTGAGGCGGGACGCCATCATGTCCACCTGTGGCAGTTCCCACCGACTTGCAATCTGCAAGAAGACTTCTTGATGAAGTCCCCACTCTCCCGGGTGGAGGTCGTGCCTGCTGAGGAAGTCTGCTTCCCAGTTGTCCACTCCCGGAATGAACACTGCTGACAGTGCGCTTACGTGATTCTCCGCCCAGCGAAGAATTCTGGTGGCTTCTACCATCGCCACCCTGCTCCTTGTGCCGCCTTGGCGGTTTACATGAGCCACTGCGGTGATATTGTCTGACTGAATCAGAACCGGTTGGTCGCGAAGCAGGGACTCCGCTTGAAGTAGGGCGTTGTATATGGCCCTTAGTTCCAGGATGTTGATGCCACAGCCCTTGGAAATTTCTTCCCTGTGTGACTGCCCCCCACCCTCGGAGGCTTGCATCCGTGGTCACCAGGACCCAGTCCTGAATGCCGAATCTGCGACCTTCGAGAAGGTGAGCACTCTGCAGCCACCACAGGAGAGACACCCTGGCCCTGGGGAATAGGGTGATTAACCGATGCATCGGAAGATGTGATCCGGCCACTTGTCCAGTAAGTCCCATTGGAAGGTCCTCGCATGGAACATGCGAAGGGAATGGCCTCGTATGATGCCACCATCCTTCCCAGGACTCGAGTGCAGTGATGCACTGACACCTGTTTTGGTTTTAATAGATTCCTGACCAGTGTCATGAGCTCCTGAGCTCTCTCTATCGGGAGATAAACCCTTTTCTGGTCTGTGTCTAGGATCATGCCTAGGAGAGGTAGATGAGCTGTAGGAACCAACTGCAACTTTGGAATATATAGAATCCAGCCGTGTTGCCGTTACACTTCCAAAGAAAGTGATATGCTGTTCAGCAACTGCTCTCTTGATCCCGCTTTTATGAGGAGATCGTCCAAATATGTAATAATAGTGACACCTTGCTTCCGCAGGAGCACCATCATTTCCGCCATTACCTTGGTGAATATTCTCGGGGCCGTGGAGAGACCCAACGGCAACGTCTGAAATTGGTAATGACAATCCCGTACCGCAATTCTGAGGTACGCCTGATGAGGTGGATAAATGGGGTATGCATCCCTTATGTCCCGAGTCACCATAAAATGTCCCCCTTTCAGGCTTGCAATGACCGCTCTTAGCGATTCCATCTTGAACTTGAACCTTTTCAGGTATATGTTCAGGGATTTTAAATTCAAAATGGGTCTGACCGAACCGTCTGGTTTCGGGACTACAACATGGTCGAATAATAACCCCCTCCTTGTTGAAGGAGGGGAACCTTGACCACCACCTGTTGAAGATACAATTTGTGAATTGCAGTTAACACTGTTTCCCTCTTGTGGGGGGAAGCCGGCAGGGCCGTCGGTGAGGGGGCATCTTCTCAAAGTCCAGCATGTATCCCTGAGACACAATATCTATTGCCCAGGGATCTAACAGGGAGTGAACCCACTTGTGCTGAACTAACGAAGGCGTGCCCCCACCGGGCCTAGCTCCGCCTGTGGAGCCCCAGCGACATGCGGTGGATTTTTGTAGAGGCCGGGGAGGACTTCTGTTCCTGGGAACTAGCTGTGTTGTGCAGCTTCTTTCCTCTGCCCCCGCCTCTGGCAAGAAAGGACGCACCTCGGACTTTCTTGTTTCTTTGTTCGAAAGGCTGCATTTGATAATGTTGTGCTTTCCTAGGCTGTGCAGGAATATAAGGCAAAATATCAGAATTACCAGCTATAGCTGTGGAGACCAGGTCCGAGACCCTTCTCCACACAAATCTCAGCCTTCCATATGCCTCTTAAGTCGGCATCATCTGTCCATTGCATATTCTACAGGACACGTCAAGCAGAAATCGACACAGCTTTAACTCTAGGACCCAGTATACTCATGTCTCTTTGGGCATGTTTTATATAGATCTATCTCTTAAGACAGCATCTTTAATATATATCTCTATATATCTCTATATATACATATATATATATAGTAAAAGTATCCTTCCCCACCTGTGACTCAGGTGTTAGCAGCGAAGGAAATGAGGCGGCACTCCATGGACTCATTTCCTTCGCTGCTAACACCTGAGCCACAGGTGGGGAAGGATACTTTTACTGCATTATTATTAGGAGGGCACCCTGGCATTTAATCATTTTTTCTGTGTGCCGGATGTTTTCATTTGCATATATATATATATATATATATATATATATATATATACATACATACTAGGGTCTCAATCTCTGCTGATAAGGTACCTGTCCACGCTGCCACAGCGCTATAAACCCATGCCGACACAATCGCCGGTCTGAGTAGTATACCAGAATGTGCACGCTATCTGCAGGATCCCTGAGAATAGCTGTTACGTCAGGGCTACCTTTTGGGCAAACGTGACACCCTAGGGGAAGATTCCCATCATATCCTGGCCCTAGTGGGGGAGGATACTGCCTGAGAATTCTTTGTGGGAAACTGCAGTCTCGTGTCTGGAGATTCCCGCTCTTTTTCATCATGAGAGGAGGGAAATTTACCTCAGCTTTCTTCCCCTTAAACATGTGTACCCTTGTGTCAGGGACAGATGAGTCATCAGTGATATGCAAATCATCTTTTATTACAATAATCATATATTGAATACTTTCCTGCCATTTTGGCTGTAACTTTGCATTATCGTAGTCGACACTGGAGTCAGACTCCGTGTCGATATCAGTGTCTATTATTTTGGATAGTGAGCATTGAGAGACTCTGAAGGTCTCTGCGACATAGGGACAGACATGGGTAGATTTCCTGTCTGTTCTCTAATCTTTTGTGCAATAAATTCACCTTAGCACTTAATTACACATATCCAAACAGGTGTCGGCGTTGTCGACGGAGACACCCTCTCACACACACATTTGCTCCATCTCCTCCTTAGGGGAGCCTTTTACCTCAGACATGTCGACACACACATACCGACACACCACACACTCAGGGAATGCTCATCTGAAGTCAATTCCCCCATAAGGCCCTTTGGAGAGACAGATAGAGAGTATGCCAGCACACACCCCAGCGCTATTAACCCAGGAATAACACAGTAACTTAATGTTAACCCAGTAGCTACTGTTTATATTGATTTTTGCGCCTAATTATGTGCCCCCCCCTCTCTTTTTACCCTCTTCTACCGTGTAACTGCAGGGGAGAGACTGGGGAGCTTCCTCTCAGCGGTGCTGTGGAGAAAAAACATGGCGCTGGTGAGTGCTGAGGAAGAAGCCCCGCCCCCTCGACGGCGGGCTTCTGTCCCGCTTTCATGTACAATTTTGTCGGGGGCTCATACATATATACAGTGCCCAACTGTATATTATGCCAACTTTTGCCAAAGAGGTCTCTAATTGCTGCCCAGGGCGCCCCCTTCCCCTGCGCCCTGCACCCTTACAGTGACCGGAGTATGTGGGTGTAGTGTGGGAGCAATGGCGCACAGCTGCAGTGCTGTGCGCTACCTCATATGAAGACTGGAGTCTTCTGCCGCTGATTTCGAAGTCTTCTTGCTTCTTTCACCCGGCTTCTGTCTTCCGGCTCTGCGAGGGGGGCGGCGGCGCGGCTCCGGGATCGGATGACAAAGGGTGAGATCCTGTGTACGATCCCTCTGGAGCTAATGGTGTCCAGTAGCCTAAGAAGCAGGACCTATCTTCAGAGAGTAGGGCTGCTTCTCTCCCCTCAGTCCCACGATGCAGGGAGTCTGTTGCCAGCAGAGCTCCCTGAAAATAAAAAACCTAACAAAATACTTTCTTATAGCAAGCTCAGGAGAGCCCACTAAACAGCACCCAGCTCGTCTGGGCACAGATTCAAACTGAGGTCTGGAGGAGGGACATAGAGGGAGGAGCCAGAGCACACCAGAATCTAAATTCTTTCCTAAAGTGCCCATGTCTCCTGCGGAGCCCGTCTATTCCCCATGGTCCTTACGGAGTCCCCAGCATCCACTAGGACGTTAGAGAAATCCCCAATAACCGCGGAGCGGGCACTCGGCGCTGTGGCCTCCGGCGGGGAAACCAGGCCAGTGCCGTGACCCGCATCCCCATCTTTCCCGACTCCCAGGGGAGCGGTCATGTGTGACCGGGGGTTGCCGGAGGTACAGCTGTCAGGAGCCGGCACCCGGTGCAGCAACAGGTAACCGGCGATAATAAGAATTTACTTACCGATAATTCTATTTCTCGTAGTCCGTAGTGGATGCTGGGGACTCCGTCAGGACCATGGGGATTAGCGGCTCCGCAGGAGACAGGGCACAAAAGTAAAAGCTTTAGGATCAGGTGGTGTGCACTGGCTCCTCCCCCCATGACCCTCCTCCAAGCCTCAGTTAGGATACTGTGCCCGGACGAGCGTACACAATAAGGAAGGATTTTGAATCCCGGGTAAGACTCATACCAGCCACACCAATCACACTGTACAACCTGTGATCTGAACCCAGTTAACAGCATGATAACAGCGGAGCCTCTGAAAAGATGGCTCACAACAATAATAACCCGATTTTTGTAACAATAACTATGTACAAGTATTGCAGACAATCCGCACTTGGGATGGGCGCCCAGCATCCACTACGGACTACGAGAAATAGAATTATCGGTAAGTAAATTCTTATTTTCTCTGACGTCCTAAGTGGATGCTGGGGACTCCGTCAGGACCATGGGGATTATACCAAAGCTCCCAAACGGGCGGGAGAGTGCGGATGACTCTGCAGCACCGAGTGAGAGAACTCCAGGTCCTCCTCAGCCAGGGTGTGCCCCTGACCAAGTAGCAGCTCGGCAAAGTTGTAAAGCCGAGACCCCTCGGGCAGCCGCCCAAGATGAGCCCACCTTCCTTGTGGAATGGGCATTTACATATTTTGGCTGTGGCAGGCCTGCCACAGAATGTGCAAGCTGAATTGTACTACACATCCAACTAGCAATCGTCTGCTTAGAAGCAAGAGCACCCAGTTTGTTGGGTGCATACAGGATAACAGCAAGTCAGTTTTCCTGACTCCAGCCGTCCTGGAAACCTATATTTTCAGGGCCCTGACAACATCTAGCAACTTGGAGTCCTCCAAGTCCCTAGTAGCCGCAGGTACCACAATAAGCTGGTTCAGGTGAAACGCTGACACCACCTTAGGGAGAAACTGAGGACGAGTCCGCAGCTCTGCCCTGTCCGAATGGACAATCAGATATGGGCTTTTGTGAGACAAAGCCGCCAATTCTGACACTCGCCTGGCCTCGGCCAGGGCCAACATCATGGTCACTTTCCATGTGAAATATTTCAAATCCACAGATTTGAGCGGTTTAAACCAATGTGATTTGAGGAATCCCAGAACTACGTTGAGATCCCACAGTGCCACTGGAGGCACAAAAGGGGGTTGTATATGCAGTACTCTCTTGACAAACTTCTGGACTTCAGGAACTGAAGCCAATTCTTTCTGGAAGAAAATCGACAGGGCCGAAATTTGAACCTTAATGGACCCCAATTTGAGGCCCATAGACACTCCTGTTTGCAGGAAATGCAGGAATCGACCGAGTTGAAATTTCTTCGTGGGGCCTTCCTGGCCTCACACCACGCAACATATTTTTGCCACATGTGGTGATAATGTTGTGCGGTCACCTCCTTCCTGGCTTTGACCAGGGTAGGAATGACCTCTTCCGGAATGCCTTTTTCCCTTAGGATCCGGCGTTCAACCGCCATGCCGTCAAACGCAGCCGCGGTAAATCTTGGAACAGACATGGTACTTGCTGAAGCAAGTCCCTTTTTAGCGGCAGAGGCCATGAGTCCTCTGTGAGCATCTCTTGAAGTTCCGGGTACCAAGTCCTTCTTGGCCAATCCGGAGCCACGAGTATAGTTCTTACTCCTCTACGTCTTATAATTCTCAGTACCTTAGGTATGAGAAGCAGAGGAGGGAACACATACACCGACTGGTACACCCACGGTGTTACCAGAACGTCCACAGCTATTGCCTGAGGGTCTCTTGACCTGGCGCAATACCTGTCCAGTTTTTTGTTCAGGCGGGACGCCATCATGTCCACCTTTGGTCTTTCCCAACGGTTCACAATCATGTGGAAGACTTCCCGATGAAGTCCCCACTCTCCCGGGTGGAGGTCGTGCTGAGGAAGTCTGCTTCCCAGTTGTCCACTCCCGGAATGAACACTGCTGACAGTGCTAACACATGATTTTCCGCCCAGCGAAGAATCCTTGCAGTTTCTGCCATTGCCCTCCTGCTTCTTGTGCCGCCCAGTCTGTTTACGTGGGCGACTGCCGTGATGTTGTCTCACTGGATCAATACCGGCTGACCTTGAAGCAGAGGTCTTGCTAAGCTTAGAGCATTGTAAATTGCTCTTAGCTCCAGTATATTTATGTGGAGAGAAGTCTCCAGACTTGATCACACTCCCTGGAAATTTTTTCCTTGTGTGACTGCTCCCCAGCCGTTCAGGCTGGCATCCGTGGTCACCAGGACCCAGTCCTGAATGCCGAATCTGTGGCCCTTTAGTAGATGAGCACTCTGCAGCCACCACAGAAGAGACACCCTTGTCCTTGGAGACAGGGTTATCCGCTGATGCATCTGAAGATGCGATCCGGACCATTTTTCCAGCAGATCCCACTGAAAAGTTCTTGCGTGAAATCTGCCGAATGGAATCGCTTCGTAAGAAGCCACCATTTTACCCAGGACCCTTGTGCAATGATGCACTGACACTTTTTCTGGTTTTAGGAGGTTCCTGACTAGCTCGGATAACTCCCTGGCTTTCTCCTCCGGGAGAAACACCTTTTTCTGGACTGTGTCCAGAATCATCCCTAGGAACAGCAGACGTGTCGTCGGAGACAGCTGCGATTTTGGAATATTTAGAATCCACCCGTGCTGTCGTAGAACTACTTGAGATAGTGCTACTCCGACCTCCAACTGTTCTATGGACCTTGCCCTTATCAGGAGATCGTCCAAGTAAGGGATAATTAAGACGCCTTTTCTTTGAAGCAGAATCATCATTTCGGCCATTACCTTGGTAAAGACCCGGGGTGCCGTGGACAATCCAAACGGCAGCGTCTGAAACTGATAGTGACAGTTTTGTACCACGAACCTGAGGTACCCTTGGTGAGAAGGGCAAATTGGGACATGGAGGTAAGCATCCTTGATGTCCAGGGACACCATATAGTCCCCGTCTTCCTGGTTCGCTATCACTGCTCTGAGTGACTCCATCTTGATTTGAACCTTTGTATGTAAGTGTTCAAATATTTCAGATTTAGAATAGGTCTCACCGAGCCGTCTGGCTTCAGTACCACAATATAGTGTGGAATAATACCCCTTTCCTTGTTGTAGGAGGGGTACTTTGATTATCACCTGCTGGGAATACAGCTTGTGAATTGTTTCCACTACTGCCTCCCTGTCGGAGGGAGACGTTGGTAAAGCAGACTTCAGGAACCTGCGAGGGGGAGACGTCTCGAACTTCCAATCTGTACCCCTGGGATACTACTTGTAGGATCCAGGGGTCCACTTGCGAGTGAGCCCACTGCGCGCTGAAACTCTTGAGACGACCCCCCACCGCAGCTGAGTCCGCTTGTACGGCCCCAGCGTCATGCTGAGGACTTGGCAAAAGCGGTGGAGGGCTTCTTGACTGGCCTTTTGCCTGCTTGCCCTTATGGGGACGAAAGGACTGAGGCTGAAAAGACGGTGTCTTTTTCTGCTGAGATGTGACTTGGGGTAAAAAAGGTGGATTTTCCAGCTGTTGCCGTGGCCACCAGGTCCGATGGACCGACCCCAAATAACTCCTCCCCTTTATACGGCAATACTTCCATGTGCCGTTTGGAATCTGCATCACCTGACCACTGTCGTGTCCATAAACATCTTCTGGCAGATATGGACATCGCACTTACTCTTGATGCCAGAGTGCAAATATCCCTCTGTGCATCTCGCATATATAGAAATGCATCCTTTAAATGCTCTATAGTCAATAAAATACTGTCCCTGTCAAGGGTATCAATATTTTCAGTCAGGGAATCCGACCAAGCCACCCCAGCGCTGCACATCCAGGCTGAGGCGATCGCTGGTCGCAGTATAACACCAGTATGTGTGTATATACTTTCTAGGATATTTTCCAGCCTCCTATCAGCTGGCTCCTTGAGGGCGGCCGTATCTGGAGACGGTAACGCCACTTGTTTTGATAAGCGTGTGAGCGCCTTATCCACCCTAAGGGGTGTTTCCCAACGCGCCCTAACTTCTGGCGGGAAAGGGTATAACGCCAATAATTTTCTATCGGGGAAAACCCACGCATCATCACACACTTCATTTAATTTATCTGATTCAGGAAAAACTACAGGTAGTTTTTTCACACCCCACATAATACCCTCTTTTGTGGTACTTGTAGTATCAGAAATATGTAACACCTCCTTCATTGCCCTTAACATGTAACGTGTGGCCCAAATGGAAAATACGTTTGTTTCTTCACCGTCGACACTGGAGTCAGTGTCCGTGTCGACCGACTGAGGTAAATGGGCGTTTTAAAGCCCCTGACGGTGTTTGAGACGCCTGGACAGGTACTAATTGGTTTGCCGGCCGTCTCATGTCGTCAACCGACCTTGCAGCGTGTTGACATTATCACGTAATTCCCTAAATAAGCCATCCATTCCGGTGTCGACTCCCTAGAGAGTGACATCACCATTACAGGCAATTGCTCCGCCTCCTCACCAACATCGTCCTCATACATGTCGACACACACGTACCGACACACAGCACACACACAGGGAATGCTCTGATAGAGGACAGGACCCCACTAGCCCTTTGGGGAGACAGAGGGAGAGTTTGCCAGCACACACCAAAACGCTATAATTATACAGGGACAACCTTTATATAAGTGTTTTTCCCTTATAGCATCTTAATATATATAATCATATCGCCAAATAAGTGCCCCCCCTCTCTGTTTTAACCCTGTTTCTGTAGTGCAGTGCAGGGGAGAGCCTGGGAGCCTTCCCACCAGCATTTCTGTGAGGGAAAATGGCGCTGTGTGCTGAGGAGAATAGGCTCTGCCCCCTTTTCGGCGGGCTTCTTCTCCCGTTTTTCTGAGACCTGGCAGGGGTTAAATACATCCATATAGCCCCAGGGGCTATATGTGATGTATCTTTTAGCCAGTATAGGTATTTCATTGCTGCCCAGGGCGCCCCCCCCAGCGCCCTGCACCCTCAGTGACCGCTGGTGTGAAGTGTGCTGACAACAATGGCGCACAGCTGCAGTGCTGTGCGCTACCTCATGAAGACTGAAAAGTCTTCTGCCGCCGGTTTCTGGACCTCTTCACTCTTCGGCATCTGCAAGGGGGTCGGCGGCGCGGCTCTGGGACCGGACTCCATGGCTGGGCCTGTGTTCGATCCCTCTGGAGCTAATGGTGTCCAGTAGCCTAAGAAGCCAATCCATCCTGCACGCAGGTGAGTTCACTTCTTTTCCCCTAAGTCCCTCGTAGCAGTGAGCCTGTTGCCAGCAGGACTCACTGAAAATAAAAAACCTAACAAAACTTTTACTCTAAGCAGCTCTTTAGGAGAGCCACCTAGATTGCACCCTTCTCGGCCGGGCACAAAAATCTAACTGAGGCTTGGAGGAGGGTCATGGGGGGAGGAGCCAGTGCACACCACCTGATCCTAAAGCTTTTACTTTTGTGCCCTGTCTCCTGCGGAGCCGCTAATCCCCATGGTCCTGACGGAGTCCCCAGCATCCACTTAGGACGTCAGAGAAAAGCCGCTGCTCATTCTTATTACTGGCTAATTGGCTATTAACCTAGGAAACGGTTACCAAAATTCTTAATTAATCTCAGGATAGATGTGTTAAGCGGGGTCAATTATATTGCAGCTTGGGTGCACTGCGTTCAATCTTGCAGAACAATATCTGCATATATGCAGTGCAGCATCTGTGGATGCGCAGATCTCTCACCATCAGGTTTATGTACATCTCTGTATCAGGCCATAAACACTTTCGATAAGTACTGTTTGTCTCAAATGAATTGGCATAAAGCAGCAGATTAAGCATGATAATGTGTGGCGTGAGTCACTCGTATAGGATATTTGTCTTATGCAGTTTGTGTACTATTTTCCTGAATTTCTTAATTCATTAAGCGTGTACTAAGGGGGTCATTCAGAGTTGATCGCTAGCTTCATTTGTTCGCAGCGCAGCGATCAGGCTAAAAACCGGCAGTTCTGCGTATGTGGCACAATGCACACGCGCGACGTACGGGCACAATGAACGATGTCATTTTACACAGGGTCTAGCGATGCATTTCAGTCGCACTGCTTGCCGCAGAGTGATTGACATAAAGTGGGCATTTTTGGGTGGCAACTGACCGTTTTTAGGGAGTGTGCTGAAAAACGCAGGCGTGCCAGGAAAAACGCAGGCGTGGCTGGGCGGGTTTGTGACGTCAAATCTGGAACTGAATAGTCTGAAGTGATCTCAAGCGCTGAGTAGGTTTTGAGCTACTCTGAAACCCCACAAACATTTTTTGTAGCTGCTCTGCGATACAACCGTTCTCACTTCTGCTAAGCTAAAATACAATACCAGTGCGCGGCGGATCAACTCAGAATGACCCCCTAAATGCTTAAGATTATTACTTTTATCACAAAAGAATTGGTATAAAGTAGCAGATTAAGATGCATGTTTTAAGAAAAAGTTGCAAAGTCCATAGGAATGGGTCTATTTGGTGCGATTTGATAATAGGAGCATGTGGACACCTCTGTATCTCTTTGTCTAGTTGTTAATACCGTCTTGCTTTTTTACAGTTTCTTGCTAAATTGCTAAAGGCAGCTGGCACATAAAAATATGTTTTACTGTAGAATGCTACTTGAGTACAGATTACAGTGCATTGGTAAAGTGTCAAAAGTTGTATCTCTTCTTTACACAAATACTATGTGAAAATCCTGATAACAGTATCACATTTCTGAATCTGATGATGATAGATGAACCACTAATTGTCAGAAGAAAAAAAAAATGTGCTGCTGTTTTACACGCTAATAATACAACATTTAGGGGTGGCAGAAATTTATTCTGATAGTATCTAAGAAAGCCAATACAATCGCCATAATAATTGTGCCAGGCTGTTTTATTTCCTCAGTGCACGAGCCCCAACGGCTCCAAACTGTGAGGGAGACAAGTCAGTCTTAGTAGGGGAGGACTGGTCACTGGGGTAAGTATGGGGAGGGGGTGGGAGAGAGGAGAAGGGGGTAAGCGTTAATTCAATTAACAAAGTAGAAACTACAATTTTTGAGCGGATTCAATAATCACGCAATACGCCCGCCCCCCACTAGTGTTAATTTATCCTCAACATCTACATACTCGAGGACGTACCCAGAACTTTGTGGCCCCCCCATAGCAACATGTTGAAGGGAACTCTGCCACATTGCTTCTAGAGATACACCTAATTTTATGCTCTAGTTGATTTGATGCCCCATAGTAGTGCCCTAGTTTATTTTATACACCAAAGTAGTGCACTAGTTCACATTATACCACACACTGTCTGCAGTTAAAAGTATTACACATTGTAATGCCCACAGTTTACCATACGTCACATTGTAGTGCCCCCAGTACTCATTATGCTGCATATTCCATCCAGTTCATATTATTAGTATCCCCATTACATATAATGCCATATTGTAGTTCCCCAGCTCATATTATATGCCACACTGTAGTATCCCCAAGTTCATACTGTGCCATTATAGTTCTCCCAGTTTATATTATGCCTCAATTCAGATTTTGCCACATTACAGTGCCTCCAATTTATGATATGCCACACTATAGTGCATCCAGTTCATAGTATGCCAGTACATTATAAAACTCATAACACGTCTCATACCTATAACACATCCTTTACACACAACACGTACTGAAAATGGAATGTTTCCCCTATAGACAACCTTATCCCATATAGAAGCCTGATTAGAGAGTACATTGACATCTTATCCTGACCGTATTTGTCAATGGTGACAATTCAAGTGCTCCATCCCTATTGACAGCTTTTAATCTTAAGTGGCAGCCCCATGCCTGCAGAGAGGATTGCAGTTTTTAGTAAGTGCAAAGACTGGAGGAGGAGGCAGTGACCAACCAGCTCCTACTTTCTAATGCAAAAAAATCCACTTAATTTCATGGGACAATCCTAAAGTGGACAAAGGGTTGGAAATAATTTTTCTGAACGTGGTAAACAATGACCTGGATATGAAGCCCCCTAGCAACGGAATCTTCTAAAATCACTACAGCTACTCCCATGTCCATACTAGGAAAGTCAATAATTTATCTTAAATAGCTTCTTTTAATGACATTATAAATACTATAATGTACATGAATAGCTGAAATTGGACATCATGCTTACTATACAGCCGAAGATAACACTTACAGGTTGAAGAGGTAGAACAAATGTAAGTATTTGCATTTTACAGTATTTATTGTGTCTGTAGCAACCCAGTCTTAGTAAACACATGTCAAATATGTCTTCAAATTTACGTAAATGCTATAAAATCATTTGCCAGAAGGTGGTGATAGTGGATAAGGGAATCTGCAATTTTACATCGCGTGGCTTAGATGTGTTTGCTTATAACAATTTGAAAAAATGTGTTTTTATGTCCAGGGCTATCAGGGTGTTTCTATAGAGAAAAGTGAAGTGATGTAAATCCATTCCTAAAGCGTAAAAAAACTTCGACATTTCCATTTTTCATGCAAGTACAAACATATTTAGACATACTATAATGGAGACATACAGTACATACTTCAAGCTCACATATTGTAAATTCTATAGAATGAACTTGTACTAGTCAAGTAACGTACTATACACTTTGTGAAAAGACTATGGGGGTCATTCCGAGTTGATCGCACGTAGCAACTTTTTGCTGCTGCGATCAACTAGATGGGGGAGTGTATTTTAGCATAGCAAGGCTGCGATCGCTTGTGCAGCCCTGCTATGCTAAAAAAGTTTTGTGTGAAACAAGACTAGCCCTGCAGTTACTTACCCTGTGCGATAGATCCAGCGATGAAG
The DNA here is from genome assembly GCF_028390025.1 of Pseudophryne corroboree. Taxonomy (NCBI): domain Eukaryota; kingdom Metazoa; phylum Chordata; class Amphibia; order Anura; family Myobatrachidae; genus Pseudophryne; species Pseudophryne corroboree. Next base: position 568,364,156 of record NC_086444.1, read on the forward strand.
GTCCCGGCATTGACGTCAGACATCCTCCCTCCAAACGCCTGGACACGCCTGCGTTCGCTGCTCCACTCTCAGAAAACGGTCAGTTGACGCCCCGGAACGCCTTCCATCTGTCACTCTTCTTGCAATCGCTGCAGCGATCGAATTCTCCGTTATTCTTGTCGTTGCCCAGCGACAGCCAGCGCTGGGCAACGACGCGCGTGCGCATTGCGGCCGGCGCACATGCGCAGAACCGACCCGTTCGCACCGCTGCAACAAACAGCAGCATGCGAACGGGTCAGAATGACTCCATATATTTGAGTTATACAGTACTTTGCAGGCCACTCTCAATGAGGATTACTTGGAAAGTATCTAAATAGCAAAAAGAGTACCTAAATAGCAGATTCTTTCATTATAAAATGTATAAACATTTGGTTACAGTACTTCATTTTATAAATATTTTATTTTTCATGCACGGTCATTTTGAAATAGATCAATCAATAGGGGGAAAAACAAAGCTGACAGACTACAGGGGTGGGTGTAACACAAAGTATAGATGGGACACTAGCAAGGAAATATCAGTGTGCATTGCAACAGTTACAATAAGGTCTACCCTCAGAATGTGGTTAGGGATATGAGGGCTAGAGGAGAGTTTGGGCATGATAGTAAATTTCATTAGTTAATAGCAACAAAGATATTTAGGTAGGAATGAGAAGTGATCATCAGAAAGAAGGCAAGGAACCATTTATGAGCAGACCTAAAAGTTTTTTTTTTTTAAGACATGAGAGAATGGATACCAGATTTGTTTGTGTTTTCGGAAAGAATGGTATAATTTAGTATGCAAAAAAGTGACTAGAATGCACTAGGAAACTGTGCTGGTTATTTTGATATATGACATTTGTATAGTGTGTGTGTGACTGAGACTGTATATGGAGCAAAATAGAACTTGTATTTAAGGAGGCCAATTCCAAGGATTTTTTTACAATCCCGGGAATTCCGGATTGAAAAATGCTCAATTCCTGGATTGGGTTGGTGGGAAAAATAATAATATCTTTATTGCCCCCTACCCAGCCCCCCACAGTGACTCACCCTCCTCTCTCATGGGGCGGGCTGGCTTGCGGCGGGATGCGGGTGGCATGGCCGGCAGCACGGCTGGCATTAGGCTGCACATCATGACCTCTGACATCACATCATGCTGCATACAGCTGCACAGCCAGGGACAGGGGGGATGGGTAGTGCCTGAGCCACCTGCTGAAGGTGCTCAACACTCCCCGGCATTAAAAATAAATAAACATGTGCTGAAGATTCTCAAAGGACCTGGCATGCCATAAGGGGCTGTTTGGCACGACTGCAGCAATGATGTATGAGAACATATCTGTATGCTCTGGACAAAGATGCGGACCTATGTGTTTTCGTGGCCACGATCAGGTAAAGAATGTAAGCTTACCATGGATAAACACCGACATCTGGGCTAACTGGATAACCACGGGGGAGGTATTTAGTCCCAGTAAATTAGCACAGTTAATAGGATACCACCATCAGTCGCACACAGATATACAAGGGCTCAGCTCACTCGTGCCTGGCATCTCCCAGTGTGTGGCGTATTGAGGTTAGATGTAGGAGGACACATCTGTAGGTTAATTAAGGAAGCCTCTTAGTTATATCTTCCCCATGCAGGGCACAGGGAAGGCTATTGCTATTTCAGAATAACGATACAAGAGGTTCAGAAAAGGAAAAAATAAAAAATTTAAGCTAAAGCAATTTTCCTTTGCCAAATACATGGATTTTTTCATTTTATTTTATATTTTATTTAATTTTTAGTCTTTATTATTAAGGATTTTGCTATTGGAAGAACAAGTCCGGGCTTCAAGTACAGTGCTCATGTGTGAACTGTAAACCTGGACATAAAACAACCTAAGAATGTAAGAGTGATATACAAAATTGAGCACAAATGCTATTTTGCAACACTATGTGCCTATTTTTGTTTAACTACAATTGTGAAGTCCACTGGAATATGCTGGCACTATTTAAATACAGGTTAACAATAATGTGAATAATAATTACACTCTCTTACATAAGATAAGTGCATGACTTGGCACAATAGAGGGTATGCAACATTTTGGTAAAGGCTGTATCAGGATGTTGCCTGCTAAATGCATTCTAATCACAGCAAAGTGTCTCACTCTTACACATGTATTTACTGTTGTACAGTATATGTGTGAAATAAAATAAGCAGACATTACATATTACATCACCCCCCATCTTCAAGGATGCAGTGGATATGAAGTCTACAGTATGTATTTTTTTCTAATTGATGGGTTTTGAGGTTTAAATCAGGAAATCATGATTACTGTTCTATATAGGTCTTATACAGCACTGGTCTGCTACTGTATATATTGTAACGTCTTCTGATTGTTACCTTTCAGTGAGATTCTATGTCGTTTTGAAGGCTCCTGACAGATCACGGCTATGCATTGGATAAAACTGCTAGGTTATCCTACAGGGGATCAGTATGAAAAACCGGCGGCCGGGATCCCAGCCGTCAGTACACTGACATGGGGATCCCAGCCACTGGTATGCTGTCAGCGGGGCGAATGCTAGAAAGCACCCTGAGCGCACGCTGCAGGCACGGTGGCTCACGCAGGTTATATTCTCCCTCTATGGGTGTCATGGACAGCCATAGAGGGAAAAAAGCCTGTGTCGCCGGGATTCCGGCAGCGGTATTTCACCGCTAGTCGGAATTCCGGCATCGGCGCTGTGACCTCCAGGATCCTGACTAGCGGTATTGTAACCGCATCCCATCTTACAGGAGTAGCTGATCTTTATTTATTTATTTAGGGTTAATAACAAACACTGTTACTGCTCGCAATTGTATGTCAAGAACCTTTGAGCATGATTTGAATATGATTTGTTGATTCACAGAAACAGTCCCATAATGAAATACAACCTGGGTGGTGTAAGGTCTCTATTTCACTTATTTTCCTAAAAATTGCATTTTGTTTTTACTTTAAATTGGAAAAAGGTTTAACAATTTATATTGATTTTAGACTTTACATCACAAAAAACTTTCAGTAAGGGTGTGTAAACGTTTTATATTCAATGTAATGGAGATCAGGCTTTGACCTATACTTTTAATAAGACACTTTTTACATCATCAAGGAACATTTTATAAGGAAAAATACTTTAAAATGTAGAAATGTGACACAGAAATAAAGTCCAGATGCCCATATACTTTCATTAATTAACACAGGCAGGAATCGCATTTGAAGGGAGGGTGGGGGAACGACACTGCTAAAGTCATTTATTATATTTATGAACAATTCAAAAGGGACAATAAAAAAAAACTGTAAAGTGATTTTTTTATTTTTATATCATATCCATTCCCATCTTGAATTTATTTATTTTTACTCTTTTGAATCTTTGCACTGTGACTTTAAATGATCCTCAATTTATCTGTCTCATCCCTTCATCTAACTGGAGGCCAAGTACCTTAATCAACTTTGTGTGTGTTATTGGCCAATTTACTTTTTCTTTAAGCAAGGAGTCAAATGGTTGGGAGCCAGAAATTTGCATAGACCTACTGTAAATAAAACAATCAACTAAATTAAAAATATCCTGTTCTAGCATTTTCCGAAATGTGTTCTATATAATGCTGGATGCAGTGATATCCATAATACAAGCTGACTGAGGAGCTTAATTTATGCACATAACTAGTAAAAGAATAATGAACATAACAAGTCATATAACTGTAATATATCTTCATATATACTGGATACAAGTTTACCAAAACTATTTGTACTACATGCACTGTCAAAAACTTAAAAAAAAATAATTCAATAATAATAAATGACCTGGTCATATTTTGGCTTAAATTCCTTCTTAAAAAATGTGTTTCTGATTTCCATTGAAAATTATGTTATTGATGATATTCTTACCAAAGAATCCAGTTAAGTTTTATAGCTGAAGTTCATCACTGACTGTGTTTTCTGCCCTAGAATTACCTTGTAATGTCAATAAGTTAACGCATAAGGCCCACATAATATCTTTCTTAGTGCTAATTCAATGTACAATTTTTTGCCTGCGACAAGCAACACATCAATTTATTTGTTTTATATGAATGACACTGTTGTTAGAATTATCTGTTGTATATTAAGAACTACATTGTTATTAGAACCAATGTGATTACTAAGAGAGGTCAAGACAAAGCACGAGAAATTAATTTGATACATATTTGCATTTATAAATGGCATTAATACATTTGTATGCAGTCACTGCCAATTACACCTGAAAAAAAGAATGTAGTGAATTGATTACAAGCAGCTAGTATCTATTTTGTGTTCTAGGTTTGTAATAGCATTGTAATGTTTACATGTCATTTACATACTATATATGTACAGTACAATCCCTGTGTAGGTAAACACATCCAAACAGAAATGTGAAATGATCTCCATGTGGAAAAGATGAACTCATGCTACAGTATAGTGATTATTGTGGTAGACAGAAATGGCAGATGTGCTAAATATATTTATAGTGTAACCTAATACAGGAATACTTCCATAGCATTTATCATACAGGCAATGGTTAACCTACACTAGCGAGACAAGAGCTCCTCTCGCTGCTGTGCTGTCTGATGACTGCTCACTAGTGTTTCAATCTAGCCGCATTCAGGAATGCACATTTTGAATATTAATGGTGGGTTACGCTCAACACATAAAACAAACACACACACACACACACACACACACACACACACACACACACACACACACACACACACACACACACACACACACACACACTAATTAAAGAAGAAATAAACCTCTTCAATTAAAGAGTTCACATTTTAAGAACTATGTGATCCCCAAAATAAATCTTAATGGAAGGTAACAATAAAAGAACTAATGGTTCAATGAAGGTTGCAGACTCCCCGCAGTTAAACTGTAAAGAGCAATTACTGATTAGCAAATGGTAACTTCCCACTCCCTATTTTTAATTTCACCCTAAACTATAAAACTGGATTGTAAAAAAAAAAAAAAGGTATCTTTAAAACATTATTGTTCTGTCACAGAGGAATAAAATTAGCTTGAAAATGATCTAAAGGGATATGATGCAGTTCATTATGTTAAACAGCAACAGCAGTGATTTCCTAGTGTTCATAAAGACTGCTCTATTAAATTTACCTCCAGTCAATAATTAGGAGTCCACAAATAAACGCAGGCAATTAAATCAATACTACTGGACAATTATGTTCCATAGACCTCGCTCAGAAAGACACTATATTTTACATAGCAGCAGTAAATGGGCTGGGTGAAACAGCCAACATTCTCACGCTCATCATTAACAGAGGTATAGAACCCAGAGTAATGCACCTATCTACAGAGAATGTATATTCCACGCCAGGAGGCAAATTTCCACTAATATTGGCAATGCAATTTAAGACAATAACCTTTTAAAAGGAAGGGGGATTACTATTTGCACTCTGGAGGTACTAAAACTGGCACGTTTGATATATTATATGTTGCGATTTCTTACTTGAAACTAATATTAGTTTAATAGTTTCCATGAAGTATATTTCAAATTAATTACAGTACGGAATACTTTAAGCTGTTTGTTTTTTTTAAGACATAGGAAGTAGTTGCAATACTGAACATTGTCCATTAAGTTCAATTAACTTGCTGTATATGTTCAGTTATGATGGCTACATCTCTTACTGACCAAACGATCTTAAAACAACATTTGTCTATAAAAGGATATATTTATATGGGCACATACAGTAAAAATCCATTACCATCTTTAATAAAGCAAAAATCAGATACACTCATTTGTTCTAAAGGCTACTGTCACCCTGATTAACAGATTGCAAAATGTGAAATGCATAAAGCACAGGTGTAGTGTTAAACCAACATACGACATCAGAAGTCAGGTATCGCAGCGATATGAATATCCTTAAGTTGCATAGTGAGCATAACTGCACTAAATACAATAACTCGATTCTATTATGGAAAAGCTGATCATACTGTATACAAAAAAGCCAAATGCAAACTAAATAATAATAAACAAAGTACAAGATTAAAATAAACTAGTTGTGTACACTGTGTACAAATAATGATTTACAATCAGTGCCTGGCATCTGCAACCTCATTTTCCCCTCTCAAGAGCCGCATGTATCATGGATACGTATCAAATATTTCAATGGATTTCACACTACGTGGGATTATTTCACAGACAGAGCAAACTTACATGAAAAAGAAGAAAAGTTTTAAGAATTCTTGTAAATGATGTCAAAACAAAAGCAAATCTATGACTTGAGAAGCAGGGCTCTCACCTGCCAATAAACTGCCCTTGATCACTTGCAAGAGGGGATCCTCCCAACTGACTAGATGTGTGCAGAAAAAGAGATACTTGAAAGGGAAGAAAAAGTATCACACAGGTCACAGCAGCAGTCTCAACTGAACCCTCCGGGATTTCAACTAGTCTCGGCCTTGTCATCCTCTATGCAGCTTTCCACTCTGCCCAGAAAATGTCGATATGAAAATGTTTGAGGGGCCTCTGGTGGAAATTTTTTCATTCTTTCTGCATCGACAGGATGCCAAATCAATATTTAGTTCCCACTAACAAGCTGCTCGAGGTCTCAGTAGAAAATATTGCAGAGAGTGCGGGAAGACACAGTAATAAACAGCTGTCTGACTGTGAGGAAAACATGAATTGACTGGAAGCAGGTCCATAGTAAAAGGTCACTGAAACCCATGAACTCTTCAGGTGTCCCCATCAACTACTGACTTTAAAGAAGAATCTTCTCCTGAGAGGGAGGAAAGAATAGATCCTTGTTTTCGTACAAGATAGCATGTACGTCAGGCAGATAATTAAATTAGTCAATTTGTTAGAATTCTACAAACCTTTCGCCTCTATTCTATATTGTTAACCCACAACAGGCCAGCAGTTTTATACTGAAATCACAGATTTTTGCTAGAGTATACAGACATAGCCATGTTCATCTTTGCTGCATTGCGGCATGCTGCATGGCGCGCCAGGCTGTGACTATTTGCAGCCGGCAATAGCTCCATTAATTCCTTCCATTAAGAATTAATGTAATGATCGCCGGCTGCGAATACTCTGTGAATAGTCACAGCCCGGCACGCCATGCAGAATGCTGTTATGCAGCATCGCAGCAAGATGAAGATAGCTACATCTGTAAATCTGAATACTTTAATAAAATGCGGGAAATTGCTTCTATAAAATAACTGCATTAGTTTGGCAAAACTATTCAAATTAAAATTTGTTTTCTCAGGGGTGTTTACTTAAACATAAGGCTATTAATCAAACTACACCAACCTAAAGTATGGGGTATATTCAATTGAAGTCGAAAGCTGCAGTCTATCGAAAAGACGGCAGTTTTCGACTTTTTAGGGTCAAAACGTGATTTGACCTATTCAATATATCCCAAAATGTTTCGACAAGTCGATGAATTCTGTGTGACACCCTCCTGCAGCGCTACTGTAGCACTGATCTCCTCCGTCTGCTGGCGGCTGTCCCCGATGGTCTCCCTGCAGCTCCCCCCCCCTCACCTCCTCTGGGTTCCTCATCTCAATTCAACTTGAAAAGATGCATACAGTGCATAAAATAAAAATGAATGAAAAATGATTCTTGTCCTTTCACCATTTGACTACTATGAAGTCCTGCAGTTATCGAATACAGTAGCTACAAATAAATGTACATATACATACAAAGCTGAGAAAAGTGTCACAATAACAAAGATCACACAGTGTTGGGAATAGTGCTGTGATAAAGCACATTTTGACAGAAAAGTGATAAAATAGGACGAAACTAAGATTTCTAGTTACACTCTTGCTTATGACGTCACTATTTTTAGCATCAACTAGACAAGGGAATACGTTTTCAGAAACTTTTCTCCAGAGAATCAAGATTTGTAAGTTTATATAGTTCAAGAATTCCCTCCGCAGTGAGCGCAGTCTCTTGCTGCAACCATTGGAGGCCAAAGAGCGACAAACTCAGTGTGGAATCAGAGAGCCTCAGAGACCCTGCAGCACAAGCATTTCTCTTTTTATTTCAATACAAATTAATAAAGTGATTAAAAACAATTATATTGTCATATTACTTAGCACACATTCTTTGCAGGGAGACTTGCTTAGAACACAGTCACTGTGGAGGGACATTTTGAACTCTCTGTATTATACTGTTTTTCTGTAGAGTAAATGCATCTTAATTGCAATGCAACACTTGCATATCGGTATGCGACTAAGGAGTATATTCAATAAGAGTCGGATCATTCCGACTTGCAGTTGTCGGAATGGATCTGACAACCCCTATTCAACGGTTGGCCAAATCCGACTGTCGAATTTGCCCGTACACAGGGTCCTGTCCTGCCGCTGCTGTCAGCGGCTGCGCTGACAGCAGCGGCCAGGGGTGCAGATGATGGCGGGCATGAGTGGGACGGCGGCGGGGGGAGCAGAGATCAGCGGCCAGCGGGAGGAGCTGGCTGCGGGGAGACATGCCTGGGGCGGCAGGGTGGGGGCTGCAGGGAGAGGTGCCTGCAGGTGGAGCAGAGATCGGCGGCCGGCGGGAGGAGCTGGCTGCGGGGAGAGGCACTGCAGGGACTCCCTGCAACGCCTCCCCCGCCACCGCAGACAGCTCCCTGCGTCCGTCAATCTCAGCTCCCCCAGCACCGCTTCTCTCCTCACCTCAATCCGACTTGTTTTCAAGTCGGATTGAGTTTGTCGGAAAGGGGGCCAAAACCTGTCGGATTTGGCTCCATTTCCGACATAAGCACGTGGATCGGTGGCTATTCCGCTGATCCACGTGTTTTCCGACAAGTCGGGAATTCCCGACTTGTCGGAAAAAATCAGCCCCTATTGAATAGGTCGAAACCCCTTCCGACCTATTTCTGATGGAAGCTGCCGTCTTTCCGACAAGATGGCAACTTTCGACAGTTATTGAATATACCCCTAAGTCTAAATCTGTATACAAATTGCTATGATGCATCGGCCACAGCTTTTCTGCATGCCAACTTCTTGTGTAGTTCGTATGCAGACTCAGATATAAAAGTATCACATACACTAGTTACATCGCATTGTGACTAAGAGGCATTTTCAGAAAAAAAAAATGCCTGACCCTAGCAGAGTTACACGGGACCTGGCGTCAAACTCGTGCCAGGCACCTTGCACTGTGCGGCGTATTGAGATATATGAGGATGTATCAGTAGCTAATTAACTTGTTAGATGGTTTACTCTGTAATTCAGTCAATATCACATGCAACATTCAGTGTACTTCAAAGTTTGGAGCATATTTATCTTAATCCACATTTTTAGTGTGGATGTGATAAATACTTTTTGCGGACATTCGCAATGTGAAAACAAATATTTTCATGCGAATGTATAATAATCGTCTAGCTCTGATAAGAGCCGTCCTTGAGAAGAACTGGAAGCAGCGTGATAGCATAACGCCATCACACTGCTTCCTGGTTCAGGGCCCGGCAGCCATTTCCGAATTAGCGGCCCATAGGCTACTATAGTGTAACGCTGAGATAGCCATCTGGAGACAGCATTATCCTATACATACTATGTTTACTAAATGTACTTTTTCTAAAACATTTAATTTTATTGTTCTTGAAACTTCTATGCCAAAAAGGATTATTTTATGTATTTACTGTAAAATGTATACTATGTAAATGTCTTGTGAAAAAAATACACAAAGGAATATTCCCAATACCTGTCCTTCAAGAAGCTTCATTATGTGGTTCATCCATTCTTTATCATATTCTACTGACCGCTTCTCATTTGCTATTTCCTAATGGGAGGAAAGGAGACACAATAATTTATGACAGGTTTATGAAAGCATTATGGACATAGAATAAAAAAAAAAAAAAAAAAAAAAAAATCACATTGCATTTAAAACACCTTGCATCCAAAGTGACCAGAGTGCTCCACAGATACATTACACATCCTTATTTTGCTAATAACAAGGAACAATCAATATCACTGTATCTTCCATAAAAGCGTGAAATGGCTATATGGACCTAATCCAGTAAGGTTGTGAAACCTCTACTCCTTAAAGTGCTGAACCATTTATCTTTCCTTTACATTAACTATATACAAACAGTGGAAACATGTAAGATTGTGTGTGTGTGAATATGTGGTAGAGTGGTGACAGTCAAGGGGTGGTGTGGAATTTGTATTACTAGGGGTTGTCTTTGTCTTCCATTTATCATCTTTGTACCTGTGAGCAAAACGAGCCCACAAGGATACACGTGCCCACAAGGATACACGTTTCCACAAATTTGGCCTAGATATGGTCAAACATACAAAATGACACTAAAAACTGTATGTTGAACACTTTCATGTCGACCTTTTGTATGTATGACCATATCTTTTGCATGTCGACCATTTGGGGCCAACCGATTGACTGTCTATCTTATTACTGTAGATCTATTGAACCACGCCAAATCCGGACAGCTGCAGAAAATATTATATTGACATTATGTTATGGCATCATGTGTATAAAAATGCACTACAGTAGACTTCCCAGGCAAGGTTTAAATGAACCCTGAATTATAGAGAACGTGCTTGGTTTGTTGTGCGCTGGGTCTCAGGTGCAAACTGGACTGAAGCAACTACATAGTCTCTACTGGATACTAATGAATCCTGGTAAATGTGTGGCCCACTTGGACTTACAGAAAGCACAGTGTTTCCTCAGATCTCTCATAGCCAGAGCAAGGGTACTCACCCAGGATCTGGTGATCAGTCTAATGAAGCCGATTGTGGTTTCCAGTTGGCACTAAACCCCAGGAGGGCAGTCGGTTTACAGACTGAATTTCACAGACAGTGGAACAATGCACCTGGGTGATTTTGGGCAAGGAATTTGGGGGATTTTTTTCCAACTGCCTGAGGTGACTAAAAATCCTCCTAACTGAATCTACTATGATTAATTTAATTCCCCCCTAAATTATAATTTTATATACAGTAGCAGTAGTAATGCGTAATATAAATATGTACAAAAAAATAAATAAGATTTTAAACCTACCGGTAAATCTATTTCTCCCAGTCCGTAGAGGATGCTGGGGACTCCTTAAGGACCATGGGGTATAGACGGGCTCCACAGGAGACATGGGCACCTAAAAGAACTTTTCTTATGGGTGTGCACTGGCTTCTCCCTCTATGCCCCTCCTCCAGACCTCAGTTAGAGAACTGTGCCCAGAGGAGATGGACAATACGAGGGCAGGATTTTATAAATCCAAGGGCAAGAATCCTACCAGCCCACACCAATCATACCATGTAACCCGGAACATACATAACCAGTTAACAGTATGAACAAACAACAGTAGCGGTCCAAGACCGATTCCAACTGTAACATAACCCTTATGTAAACAACATCTATATACAAGTCTTGCAGAGTTTCCGCACTGGGACGGGCGCCCAGCATCCTCTACGGACTAGGAGAAATAGATTTACCGGTAGGTTTAAAATCTTATTTTCTCTTACGTCCTAGAAGATGCTGGGGACTCCGTAAGGACCATGGGGTTTATACCAAAGCTCCCAATCGGGTGGGAGAGTGCATATGACTGCAGCACTGACTGAGCAAATGCTAGGTCCTCATCAGCCGGGATATCAAACTTGTAGAATTTAGCAAAAGTGTTTGACCCCGACCAAGTTGCTGCTCGGCAAAGCTGTAATGCCGAGACGCCCCGGGCAGCCGCCCAAGAAGAGCCCACCTTCCTAGTGGAATGGGCCTTAACCGAATGCGGTAACGGCAATCCAGCCGTAGAATGAGCCTGCTGAATCGTGTTACAGATCCAGCGAGCAATAGTCTGCTTCGAAGCAGGTGCGCCAATCTTGTTGGCAGCATACAGGACAAACAGAGCCTCTGTTTTCCTAATTCTAGCCGTTCTGGCTACATAAATCCTCAAGGCCCTGACTACATCCAGGGACCTGGAATCCTCCAAGTCACTCATAGCCACAGGCATCACAATGGGTTGGTTCAAATGGAATGAAGAAACCACCTTAGGCAAAAATTGAGGGCGTGTCCTCAATTCCGCTCTATCAACATGAAAAATCAAGTAGGGGCTCTTGTGAGACAAGGCCGCCAATTCTGACACTCGCCTTGCAGATGCTAAGGCCAACAACACGACCACCTTCCAGGTAAGAAATTTCAACTCAACCTTGTTAAGTGGTTCAAACCAGTGTGATTTTAGGAACTCAACACCACGTTCAGGTCCCATGGTGCCACTGGAGGCACAAAAGGAGGCTGGATGTGTAGCAGAGGGCCGAAATCTGTACCTTAACAGAGCCTAATTTCAGGCCCATATCCACTCCTGTCTGTAGGAAGTGGAGAAAACGACCCAAATGAAAATCTTCCGTAGGGGCGTTCTTGGTTTCACACCAAGACACATATTTTCGCCAGATACGGTGATAATGTTTTACCGTCACCTCCTTTCTAGCCTTTATTAGAGTAGGGATGACCTCCTTCGGAATCCCCTTCTCAGCTAGGATCCGGCATTCAACCGCCATGCCGTCAAACGGAACCGCGGTAAGTCTTGGAACACGCAAGGACCCTGCTGCAACAGGTCCTCCCTTAGAGGAAGAGGCCAGGGATCTCCTGTGAGCATCTCCTGAAGATCTGAGTACCAGGCCCTTCGAGGCCAGTCTGGAACAATGAGTATTGTCTGTACTCTTTTTCGCCTTATGATCCTCAACCCCTTTGTGATGAGAGGAAGAGAAGGAAACACGTAGACCGATTGGAACACCCATGGCGTTACCAGGATATCTACTGCTACTGCCTGAGGATCCCGGGACCTGGCACAATACCTCCGAAGCTTCTTGTAGAGGCGTGACGCCATCATGTCTATTTGAGGAACTCCCCAAAGACCCGTTATCACTGCAAAGACTTCTTGATAAAGTCCCCACTCTCCTGGATGGAGATCGTGTCTGCTGAGGAAGTCTGCTTCCCAGTTGTCCACTCCCGGAATGAAGACAGCTGACAGAGCGCTTACGTGATTTACCGCCCAGCGAAGAATCCTGGTTGCTTCCGCCATCGTGGCTCTGCTTCTTGTCCCGCCTTGGCGGTTCACATGAGCCACTGCTGTGACATTGTCTGATTGAATCAGAACCGTTAGGTTTCGAAGAAGACTCTCCGCTTGTCGAAGGCCGTTGTATATGGCTCTTAGCTCCAACACGTTGATGTGTAGACAGGACTCCTGCTCTGACCACAGTCCCTGAAAATTTCTTCCTTGGGTGACTGCTCCCCATCCTCGGAGGCTCGCGTCCGTGGTTGCCAGGATCCAGTCCTGAATTCCGAACCTGCGACCCTCCAGAAGGTGAGCACTTTGCAGCCACCATAGAAGAGACACCCTGGTCCCGGGGGACAGTGTTATTTTCCGATGTAAATGTAGATGGGACCCGGACCATTTGTCCAGAAGGTCCCATTGAAACGTCCTTGCATGGAACCTGCCGAAGGGGATGGCCTCGTAGGCTGCCACCATTTTCCCCAGAACACGAGTGCATTGATGAACTGATACTCTTTTTGGCTTTAGCAGGTCTCTGACTATGTTCTGGATGTCCTGGGCTTTTTCCAACGGGAGAAAAACCTTCTTTTGTTCCGTATCCAGTATCATACCTAGGAACGTTAGTCGAGTTGTCGGAATCAACTGTGACTTCGGTAGATTTAGAATCCAACCGTGTTGCTGGAGCACTCTCAGAGAGAGTGTCACATTGCTCAGCAATTGCTCTCTTGATCTCGCCTTTATCAGGAGATCGTCCAAGTATGGGATGTGACTCCATGCTTGCGCAGGACCACCATCATTTCCGCCATTATCTTGGTGAAAATCCTTGGGGCCGTGGAAGCCCAAACGGCAACGTCTGAAATTGGTAACGACAATCCTGTACAGCGAATCTCAGGTACTCCTGATGGGAAGGATATATGGGGACATGAAGGTAAGCATCCTTTATGTCCAGTGACACCATAAACTCCCCCTCCTCCATGCTGGTTATCACCCTGAGCGATTCCATCTTGAATTTGAATCTTTTCATGTACAGGTTTAGGGATTTTAGATTCAAAATAGGTCTGACCGAACCATCCGGTTTCGGGACCACAAAGAGGGTTGAATAGTACCCTCTTCCCTGTTGGTTCAAGGGAACCCTGATAATTACTTGCTGTTGACACAGCGTTTGAATTGCAGCTAACACTACATCCCTGTCTGGGGTAGAAGCTGGTAAGGCCGACTTGAAAAATCGGCGTGGGGGCACCTCTTCGAATTCCAGTTTGTAGCCTTGGGAAACTATTTCCAACGCCCAAGGATTCAGTTTTGAGCTGACCCAGACCTGGCTGAAGAGTCGAAGACGAGCCCCCACCGGTGCGGACTCCCGCAGGGGAGTCCCAGCGTCATGCAGTGGGTTTTGTAGAAGCCAGGGAGGACTTCTGTTCCTGGGCACCAGCCGAAGCAGGTGTTCTTTTACCTCTACCCTTACCTCTGGCAAGGAAGGAGGATCCCCGACCTCTTCTGGAGTTTTGTGACCGAAAGGACTGCATCTGATATGTTGGAGTTTTCTTCTGCTGTTGGGGAATAAACGGTAAAAAGTTAGATTTACCTGCGGTAGCTGTGGAACCAGGTCCGCCAGCCCATCCCCAAACAACATGTCTCCCCTATAGGGTAGAATCTCCATATGCTTTTTCGAATCCGCATCACCCGTCCACTGGTGGGTCCATAAGGATCTTCTCGCTGAAATAGCCATGGCATTGGCTCTGGAAGCCAGTAATCCAATGTCCCTTTGAGCATCTCTCATATACAAGACTGCGTCTTTGATATGGGCTAGAATTAACAAAACAGTATCTCTATCCATGGTATCAAGGTCAGCCGACAGGTTATCTGTCCAGGCTGAAAATGCGCTACATACCCATGCCAACGCAATTGTCGGTCTTAGCAAAGCTCCAGTATGTGAATAAATAGACTTTAAAGTAGTCTCTTGCCTGCGATCCGCAGGATCCTTGAGGGCCGCTGTGTCTGGAGACGGTAGCGCCACTTTCTTTGACAGGCGCGTTAAAGCCTTGTCCACAGTGGGAGAGGATTCCCAACGTACCCTGTCCTGTGTAGGGAAGGGGTATGCCATATTAATTCTTTTGGGAATCTGCGGTCTCTTATCCGGAGTCTCCCAAGCTTTTTCAAAAAACTCATTAAGTTCATGAGATGGGGGAAAGTTTATTATCTGTTTCTTTCCCTTAAACATGTCTTCCCTCATGTCAGGAACAGAGGGTTCATCAGCAATATGCAACACATCTCTTATTGCTATAATCATACACTGAATGCTCTTTGTCACCTTAGGGTGCAATTTAGCTTCATCATAGTCGACACTGGAATAAGAGTCCGTGTCAGTAGTTGTGTCCACAATTTTTGCCAAGGGACGCTTTTGAGACCCCGACGGGCCCTGTGAGTCGGTCCAATCCGAGGATTGACCCCCTGACGCCTCCCCGAATTCAGCCTTATCTAGCCTCTTATGTAAAGATGTCACACTTGCATTCAACATATGCCACATGTCCATCCATTCCTGAGTCGGCACTACCGACGGGGACACACCACTCATCTGCTCTACCTCCTCCTTGGAGAAGCCTTCCGCTTCAGACATGTCGACACGCACGTACCGACCCCCCACACACACAGGGATATACCTATAAGGGGACAAAACCCCAACCAGGCCCTTAGGAGAGACAGAGAGAGAGTTGCCAGCACACACCCAGCGCCCAAATGACACTGGAAAAACCAGATAGCGCTTTTATATTATATATATCCAATTTCCCACTCACTGCGCGCCAATGTGCCCCACCTTTCTTTTTTCCAACCTCTGAAGCGTTCAGCAGGGAAGAGTCCGGGGAGCCAGCGTTTCTCATGCAGCTCTGTGGAGAAAATGGCGCTGGTTGGTGCTGAGGGATCAAGCTCCGCCCCCCCCAGCGGCGGGCTTCGGTCCCTCTTCAATTTTCACAAAAATGGCGGGGGATCATCTATTTGCTGCCTCCGCAGCCTAATAGCACCTTATTGCCCAAAAATTAGGTTTATTGCTGCCCAGGGCGCCCCCCCCCTGCGCCCATCAGTGCTGTGTGTTGTGTATGGGAGCAATGGCGCGCAGCTTACCGCTGCGCGCCTTACGTCATGAAGATCTGAAGTCTTCTGCCGTGAGATGTCTTCTTGTTTCTCATACTCACCCGACTTCTATCTTTCGGCATCTGTGAGGAGGACGGTGGCGCGGCTCCGGGACGAACCCCAGGGTGAGACCTGTGTTCCGACTCCCTCTGGAGCTAATGGTGTCCAGTAGCCTAAGAAACAGAGCCTATCAGTTAAATAGGTCTGCTTCTCTACCCTCAGTCCCACGATGCAGGGAGCCTGTTGCCAACAGGACTCCCTGAAAATAAAAAACCTAACAAAATTCTTTTTCCACAGAAAACTCAGGAGAGCTCTCTGCAGTGTACCCTTCTCCTCTGGGCACAGAATCTAACTGAGGTCTGGAGGAGGGGCATAGAGGGAGGAGCCAGTGCACACCCGTGGTAAAAGTTCTTTTAGGTGCCCATGTCTCCTGCGGAGCCCGTCTATAACCCATGGTCCTTACGGAGTCCCCAGCATCCTCTAGGACGTAAGAGAAAAAATAAGAATTTACTTACCGATAATTCTATTTCTCGTAGTCCGTAGTGGATGCTGGGGACTCCGTAAGGACCATGGGGAATAGCGGCTCCGCAGGAGACTGGGCACATCTAAAGAAAGCTTTAGGACTATCTGGTGTGCACTGGCTCCTCCCCCTATGACCCTCCTCCAAGCCTCAGTTAGGATACTGTGCCCGGACGAGCGTACACAATAAGGAAGGATTTTGAATCCCGGGTAAGACTCATACCAGCCACACCAATCACACCGTACAACTTGTGATCTGAACCCAGTTAACAGCATGATAACAGAGGAGCCTCTAGAAAAGATGGCTCACTACAGCAATAACCCGATTTTTTGGTAACAATAACTATGTACCAGTATTGCAGACAATCCGCACTTGGGATGGGCGCCCAGCATCCACTACGGACTACGAGAAATAGAATTATCGGTAAGTAAATTCTTATTTTCTCTAACGTCCTAAGTGGATGCTGGGGACTCCGTAAGGACCATGGGGATTATACCAAAGCTCCCAAACGGGCGGGAGAGTGCGGATGACTCTGCAGCACCAATTGAGAGAACTCCAGGTCCTCCTCAGCCAGGGTATCAATTTTGTAGAATTTTACAAACGTATTTGCTCCTGACCAAGTAGCTGCTCGGCAAAGTTGTAAAGCCGAGACCCCTCGGGCAGCCGCCCAAGATGAGCCCACCTTCCTTGTGGAGTGGGCATTTACAGATTTTTGGCTGTGGCAGGCCTGCCACAGAATGTGCAAGCTGAATTGTACTACAAATCCAACGAGCAATAGTCTGCTTAGAAGCAGGAGCACCCAGCTTGTTGGGTGCACACAGGATAAACAGCGAGTCAGATTTTCTGACTCCAGCCGTCCTGGAAACATATATTTTCAGGGCCCTGACAACGTCTAGCAACTTGGAGTCCTCCAAGTCCCTAGTAGCCGCAGGCACCACAATAGGTTGGTTCAGGTGAAACGCTGAAACCACCTTAGGGAGAAACTGAGGACGAGTCCTCAATTCCGCCTTGTCCGAATGGAAAATCAGATAAGGGCTTTTACAGGATAAAGCCGCCAATTCTGACACGCGCCTGGCCCAGGCCAGGGCCAACAGCATGACCACTTTCCATGTGAGATATTTTAACTCCACAGATTTAAGTGGTTCAAACCAATGTGACTTTTGGAACCCAAAAAACTACATTGAGATCCCAAAGTGCCACTGGAGGCACAAAAGGAGGCTGTATATGCAGTACCCCTTTTACAAACGTCTGAACTTCAGGGACTGAAGCTAGTTCTCTTTGGAAGAAAATTGACAGGGCCGAAATTTGAACCTTAATGGACCCCAATTTCAGGCCCATAGACACTCCTGTTTGCAGGAAATGTAGGAATCGACACAGTTGAATTTCCTCCGTCGGGCCTTACTGGCCTCGCACCACGCAACATATTTTCGCCAAATGCGGTGATAATGTTTTGCGGTTACATCCTTCCTGGCTTTGATCAGGATAGGGATGACTTCATCCGGAATGCCTTTTTTCCTTCAGGATCCGGCGTTCAACCGCCATGCCGTCAAACGCAGCCGCGGTAAGTCTTGGAACAGACAGGGTCCTTGTTGGAGCAGGTCCCTTCTTAGAGGTAGAGGCCACGGATCCTCCGTGAGCATCTCTTGAAGTTCCGGTTACCAAGTCCTTCTTGGCCAATCCGGAGCCACGAATATAGTGCTTACTCCTCTCCATCTTATCAATCTCAGTACCTTGGGTATGAGAGGCAGAGGAGGGAACACATACACTGACTGGTACACCCACGGTGTTACCAGAGCGTCTACAGCTATTGCCTGAGGGTCCCTTGACCTGGCGCAATACCTGTCGAGTTTTTCCCAACGGTTTATAATCATGTGGAAGACTTCTGGGTGAAGTCCCCACTCTCCCGGGTGGAGGTCGTGCTGAGGAAGTCTGCTTCCCAGTTGTCCACTCCCGGAATGAATACTGCTGACAGTGCTATCACATGATTTTCCGCCCAGCGAAGAATCCTTGCAGCTTCTGCCATTGCCCTCCTGCTTCTTGTGCCACCCTGTCTGTTTACGTGGGTGACTGCCGTGATGTTGTCCGACTGGATCAACACCGGCTGACCTTGAAGCAGAGGTCTTGCTAAGCTTAGAGCATTGTAAATGGCCCTTAGCTTCAGGATATTTATGTGAAGTGATGTCTCCAGGCTTGACCATAAGCCCTGGATATTCCTTCCCTGTGTGACTGCTCCCCAGCCTCGCAGGCTGGCATCCGTGGTCACCAGGACCCAGTCCTGAATGCCGAATCTGCGGCCCTCTAGAAGATGAGCACTCTGCAACCACCACAGGAGGGACACCCTTGTCCTTGGTGACAGGGTTATCCGCTGATGCATCTGAAGATGCGACCCGGACCATTTGTCCAGCAGATCCCACTGGAAAGTTCTTGCGTGGAATCTGCCGAATGGGATTGCTTCGTAGGAAGCCACCATTTTACCCAGAACCCTTGTGCATTGATGCACTGAGACTTGGCTCGGTTTTAGGAGGTTCCTGACTAGCTCGGATAACTCCCTGGCTTTCCCCTCCGGGAGAAACACCTTTTTCTGGACTGTGTCCAGGATCATCCCTAGGAACAGAAGACAAGTCGTCGGAACCAGCTGCGATTTTGGAATATTGAGAATCCAATCGTGCTGCCGCAACACTACCTGAGATAGTGCTACACCGACCTCCAACTGTTCCCTGGATCTTACCCTTATCAGGGAATCGTCCAAGTAAGGGATAACTAAAATTCCCTTCCTTCGAAGGAATATCATCATTTCGGCCATTACCTTGGTAAAGACCCGGGGTGCCGTGGACCATCCATACGGCAGCGTCTGAACTGATAGTGACAGTTCTGTACCATAAACCTGAGGTACCCTTGGTGAGAAGGGTAAATTTTGACATGAAGGTAAGCATCCTTGATGTCCCGAGACATCATGTAGTCCCCTTCTTCCAGGTTCGCAATCACTGCTCTGAGTGACTCAATCTTGAATTTGAACCTCTGTATGTAAGTGTTCAAAGATTTTAGATTTAGAATCGGTCTCACCGAGCCGTCCGGCTTCGGTACCACAACAGTGTGGAATAATACCCCGTTCCCTGTTGCAGGAGGGGTACCTTGATTATCACCTGCTGGGAATACAGCTTGTGAATGGCTTCCAAAACTGTCTCCCTGTCAGAAGGAGACATCGGTAAAGCCGACTTTAGGAAAACGGCGAGGGGGAGACGTCTCGAATTCTAATTTGTACCCCTGAGATATCACCTGAAGGATCCAGGGGTCTACTTGCGAGTGAGCCCACTGCGCGCTGAAATTCATTGAGACGGGCCCCCCACCGTGCCTGATTCTGCTTGTAAAGCCCCAGCGTCATACTGAGGGCTTGGCAGAGGCGGGAGAGGGTTTCTGTTCCTGGGAACTAGCTGATTTCTGCAGCCTTTTTCCTCTCCCTCTGTCACGGGGCAGAAATGAGGAACATTTTGCCCGCTTGTCCACGAAAAGACTGCGCCTGATAATACGGCGTCTTCTCATGTTGAGAGGCGACCTGGGGTACAAACGTGGATTTCCCAGCTGTTGCTGTGGCCACCAGGTCTGAAAGACCGACCCCAAATAACTCCTCCCCTTAAGGCAATACTTCCAAATGCCGTTTGGAATACGCATCACCTGACCACTGACGTGTCCATAACCCTCTACTGGTAGAAATGGACAACGCACTTAGACTTGATGCCAGTCGGCAAATATTCCGCTGTGCATCACGCATATATAGAAATGCATCTTTTAAATGCTCTATAGGCAAAATATACTGTCCCTATCTAGGGTATCAATATTTTCAGTCAGGGAATCCGACCACGCCAACCCAGCACTGCACATCCAGGCTGAGGCGATTGCTGGTCGCAGTATAACACCAGTATGTGTGTAAATACATTTTAGGATACCCTCCTGCTTTCTATCAGCAGGATCCTTAAGGGCGGCCATCTCAGGAGAGGGTAGAGCCCTTACAAGCGTGTGAGCGCTTTATCCACCCTAGGGGGTGTTTCCCAACGCACCCTAACCTCTGGCGGGAAAGGATATAATGCCAATAACATTTTAGAAATTATCAGTTGTTATCGGGGGAAAACCACGCATCATCACACACCTCATTTAATTTCTCAGATTCAGGAAAACTACAGGTAGTTTTTCCTCACCGAACATAATACCCCTTTTTGGTGGTACTCGTATTATCAGAAATGTGTAAAACATTTTTCATTGCCTCAATCATGTAACGTGTGGCCCTACTGGAAGTCACATTTGTCTCTTCACCGTCGACACTGGAGTCAGTATCCGTGTCGGCGTCTATATCTGCCATCTGAGGTAACGGGCGCTTTAGAGCCCCTGACGGCCTATGAGACGTCTGGACAGGCACAAGCTGAGTAGCCGGCTGTCTCATGTCAACCACTGTCTTTTATACAGAGCTGACACTGTCACGTAATTTCTTCCAACAGTTCATCCACTCAGGTGTCGACCCCCTAGGGGGTGACATCACTATTACAGGCAATCTGCTCCGTCTCCACATAATTTTTCTCCTCATACATGTCGACACAAACGTACCGACATACAGCACACACACAGGGAATGCTCTGATAGAGGACAGGACCCCACTAGCCCTTTGGGGAGACAGAGGGAGTTTGCCAGCACACACCAAAGCGCTATATATATACAGGGATAACCTTATATAAGTGTTTTTCCCCTTATAGCTGCTGTATTGTTAATACTGCGCCTAATTAGTGCCCCCCTCTCTTTTTTAACCCTTTCTGTAGTGTAGTGACTGCAGGGGAGCTTCCCTCCAACGGAGCTGTGAGGGAAAATGGCGCCAGTGTGCTGAGGAGATAGGCTCCGCCCCTTTTTCGCGGACTTTTATCCTGCTTTTTTATGGATTCTGGCAGGGGTTAAAATTCATCCATATAGCCCTGGGGGCTATATGTGATGTATTTTCGCCAGCCAAGGTGTTTTTATTGCAGCTCAGGGCGCCCCCCCCTAGCGCCCTGCACCCTCAGTGACCGAAGTGTGAAGTGTGCTGAGGAGCAATGGCGCACAGCTGCAGTGCTGTGCGCTACCTTGGTGAAGACAGGATGTCTTCTGCCGCCGATTTTCCGGACCTCTTCTGTCTTCTGGCTCTGTAAGGGGGCCGGCGGCGCGGCTCTGCGACCCATCCATGGCTGGGCCTGTGATCGTCCCTCTGGAGCTAATGTCCAGTAGCCTAAGAAGCCCAATCCACTCTGCACGCAGGTGAGTTCGCTTCTTCTCCCCTTAGTCCCTCGATGCAGTGAGCCTGTTGCCAGCAGGTCTCACTGAAAATAAAAAACCTAAACTAAAACTTTCACTAAGAAGCTCAGGAGAGCCCCTAGTGTGCACCCTTCTCGTTCGGGCACAAAGATCTAACTGAGGCTTGGAGGAGGGTCATAGGGGGAGGAGCCAGTGCACACCAGATAGTCCTAAAGCTTTCTTTAGATGTGCCCAGTCTCCTGCGGAGCCGCTATTCCCCATGGTCCTTACGGAGTCCCCAGCATCCACTTAGGACGTTAGAGAAATACTTATTAATTAATTTTAAGAACTGTTCAGTCAGTAGTCAATTAGGTGTACACTCTTTACTTGGAAGAACCAGATTAAGTTTACTGTAGACAGCATTGAATGGGAGCAGCATTTGGAAGGCATGCTGTTCCTTGTAGTGCCAATGGGAGATCCTGGGGGTGGCTCCCTGGTAAGTTAGCTCTCTGTCTGGAAATGTTTTAGTATTGACCTTTATCATGAGGCGCACTGTGACAAATTACATGGCCCAATGTGGGCACTGCTATTAAGTAGTTAGGACTGCTGTATCAGAGAAGCCGTGAAGTGGCCAGCAGCTTAAACATGTGTTTGCAAACATTTGTGACAAATTCTCTGAATTTTATTACCAGATAGATTCAGGGATGGTTACAGGTAATTTTCAGTGTGCGGAAGGGAATTTGGGGGTGGGGATTTGCACCCCCCTTCCTCTTTGTTTGTCTTACTGTAGACAGCAGCCTGAACATTAACAATGAATAAGAAAAGTAGTAAGGTTAAAAAACGTCCTCTTTCTAGGATGAAAAATGAAAACATGATTTAGTTACTTACCTGCTCATCTGGAGCCTCCAATATGTCACTGAGGTCAGTCTGTGAGATGTTGAGTATAGAGGCTGCCAATGTCTGAGCTCTGTGCACAGATTGTTTGGATGGACCAGTGGTCGATTCCTTCAGTATTTTAGTTTGTCTAATATGGCTTCTGATTTCACAAACATCCACTTGAAGCTCTTTAGCTAAACTCTTAAAAAAAAAAAATTATTTAATAATTACACAATGTTTCTTGAAAAATATTAAACTGTCTTCTTATGTAAGATCTACTAAATTCTGCTACATAGCTATTAAACATACGTAATTTGTCTTAGCTGACCGTAGCAGAGAAATAAAACCCTGAAATAATAAGATTTTACTCACCGGTAAATCTATTTCTCGTAGTCCGTAGTGGATGCTGGGACTTCGTAAGGACCATGGGGAATAGCGGCTCCGCAGGAGACTGGGCACAACTAAAGAAAGCTTTAGGACTACCTGGTGTGCACTGGCTCCTCCCACTATGACCCTCCTCCAGACCTCAGTTAGGATACTGTGCCCGGAAGAGCTGACACAATAAGGAAGGATTTTGAATCCCGGGTAAGACTCATACCAGCCACACCAATCACACCGTATAACTCGTGATACTATACCCAGTTAACAGTATGAAATATAACTGAGCCTCTCAACAGATGGCTCAACAATAACCCTTTAGTTAAACAATAACTATATACAAGTATTGCAGACAATCCGCACTTGGGATGGGCGCCCAGCATCCACTACGGACTACGAGAAATAGATTTACCGGTGAGTAAAATCTTATTTTCTCTGACGTCCTAAGTGGATGCTGGGACTCCGTAAGGACCATGGGGATTATACCAAAGCTCCCTAACGGGCGGGAGAGTGCGGATGACTCTGCAGCACCGAATGAGCAAACTCTAGGTCCTACTCAGCCAGGGTATCAAACTTGTAGAATTTTGCAAATGTGTTTGACCCCGACCAAGTAGCTGCTCGGCAAAGTTGTAAAGCCGAGACCCCTCGGGCAGCCGCCCAAGAAGAGCCCACCTTCCTCGTGAAGTGGGCTTTCACTGATCTAGGATGCGGCAGTCCAGCCGCAGAATGTGCAAGCTGAATCGTACTACAGATCCAGCGAGCAATAGTCTGCTTTGAAGCAGGAGCACCCAGCTTGTTGGGTGCATACAGGATAAATAGCGAGTCAGTTTTCCTGACACTAGCTGTCCTGGAAACATAAATTTTCAGGGCCCTGACTACGTCCAACAACTTGGAATCCTCCAAGTCTTTAGTAGCCGCAGGCACTACAATAGGTTGGTTCAAATGAATAGCTGATACCACCTTAGGGAGAAACTGGGGACGAGTCCTCAATTCTGCCCTATCCATATGGAAAATCAGATAAGGGCTTTTACATGACAAAGCCGCCAATTCTGACACACGCCTGGCCGAAGCCAACAGCATGACCACTTTCCACGTGAGATATTTCAAATCCACGGTTTTAAGTGGCTCAAACCAATGCGACTTTAGGAAATCCAACACCACGTTGAGATCCCAAGGTGCCACTGGAGGCACAAAAGGGGGCTGAATATGCAGCACTCCCTTAACAAATGTCTGAACTTCAGGCAGTGAAGCCAGTTCTTTCTGGAAGAAAATCGACAGAGCCGAAATCTGGAACTTAATGGAACTCAATTTTAGGCCCATAGTCACCCCTGACTGTAGGAAGTGCAGAAAACGGCCCAGCTGAAATTCCTCCGTTGGGGCCTTCCTGGCCTCACACCACGCAACATATTTTCGCCATATGCGGTGATAATGGTTTGCGGTCACTTCTTTCCTAGCTTTAATCAGCGTAGGGATGACTTCCTCCGGAATGCCCTTTTCCTTCAGGATCCGGCGTTCAACCGCCATGCCGTCAAACGCAGCCGCGGTAAGTCTTGGAACAGACAGGGCCTTTGCTGCAGCAGGTCCTGTCTGAGCGGCAGAGGCCATGGGTCCTCTGAGATCAGTTCTTAAAGTTCCGGGTACCAAGCTCTTCTTGGCCAATCCGGAACAATGAGTATAGTTCTTACTCCTCTTTTTCTTATTATCCTCAGTACCTTGGGTATGAGAGGAAGAGGAGGGAACACATAAACCGACTGGTACACCCACGGTGTCACCAGAGCGTCCACAGCTATCGCCTGAGGGTCCCTTGACCTGGCGCAATATCTTTTTAGCTTTTTGTTGAGGCGGGACGCCATCATGTCCACCTGTGGCCTTTCCCAATGGTGTACAATCATTTGGAAGACTTCTGGATGAAATCCCCACTCTCCCGGGTGGAAGTCGTGCCAGCTGAGAAAGTCTGCTTCCCAGTTGTCCACTCCGGAAATGAACACTGCTGACAGTGCTAACACATGAATTTCCGCTCATCGGAAAATCCTTGTGGCTTCTGCCATCGCCATCCTGCTTCTTGTGCCGCCCTGTTGGTATACATGGGCGATCGCCGTGATGTTGTCTGACTGGATCAGCACCGGCTGGTGTTGAAGCAGGGGTCTAGCCTAACTTAGGGCATCGTAAATGGCCCTTAGTTCCAGAATATTTATGTGTAGGGAAGTCTCCTGACTCGACCATAGTCCTTGGAAGTTTCTTCCCTGTGTGACTGCCCCCCAGCCTCGAAGGCTGGCATCCGTGGTCACCAGGACCCAGTCCTGTATGCCGAATCTGCGGCCCTCTAGAAGATGAGCACTCTGCAGCCACCACAACAGCGACACCCTGGCCCTTGGAGATAGGGTTATCAGCCGATGCATCTGAAGATGCGACCCGGACCACTTGTCCAACAGATCCCACTGGAAGATCCTTGCATGGAACCTGCCGAATGGAATTTCTTCGTAAGAAGCTACCATCTTTCCCAGGACTCGCGTGCATTGATGCACCGACACCTGTATTGGTTTTAGGAGGTCTCTGACTAGAGATGACAACTCCTTGGCCTTCTCCTCCGGGAGAAACACTTTTTCCTGTTCTGTGTCCAGAACCATACCCAGGAACAGTAGACGCGTCGTAGGAACCAGCTGCGAATTTGGAATATTCAGAATCCAGCCGTGCTGTTGTAGCACTTCCCGAGATAGTGCTACTCCGACCAACGACTGCTCCCTGGACCTCGCCTTTATAAGGAGATCGTCCAAGTAGGGATAATTATAACTCCCTTTTTTTGAAGGAGTATCATCATTTTGGCCATTACCTTGGTAAATACCCTCGATGCCGGGGACAGACCAACGACAACGTCTGGAATTGGTAATGACAGTCCTGTACCACAATTTTGAGGTACTCCTGGTGAGGAGGGTAAATGGGGACATGTTCAGGTAAGCATCTTTGATGTCCAGTGATACCATGTAATCCCCTTCGTCCAGGCTTGCAATAAACGCACTGAGCGATTCCATTTTGAACTTGAACCTTCGTATATAAGTGTTCAAGGATTTCAATTTTAGAATGGGTCTCACCGAACCGTCTGGTTTCGGTACCACAAACATTGTGGAATAGTAACCCCGGCCTTGTTGAAGGAGGGGTACCTTGATTATCACCTGCTGGAAGTACAGCTTGTGAATTGCCGCCAGTACTACCTCCCCTTTCTTCAAGGGCAGCAGCCAAGGCTGATTTGAGGTAACGGCGAGGGGGAGTCGCCTCGAACTCCAGCTTGTATCCCTGTGATACTACTTGCCGAACCCAGGGATCCACCTGTGAGCGAGCCCACTGGTCGCTGAAGTTCCCGAGATGCGCCCCCACCGCACCTGGCTCCACCTGTGGAGCCCCAGCGTCATGCGGTGGACTCAGAGGAAGCGGGGGAAGATTTTTGATCCTGGGAACTGGCTGTCTGGTGCAGCTTTTACCCTCTTCCCTTGTCTCTGTGCAGAAAAGAAGCGCCTTTGACCCGCTTGCTTTTCTGAAGCCGAAAGGACTGTACCTGATAATACAGTGCTTTCTTAGGCTGTGAGGAAACCTGAGGTAAAATTTTTTCTTCCCAGCTGTTGCTGTGGATACGAGGTCCCAGAGGCCATCCCCAACAATTCCTCACCCTTATAAGGCAGATGTGCCTTTTAAAGTCAGCATCACCTGTCCACTGCCGGGTCCCTAATACCCTCCTGGCAGAATGTACATTGCATTAATTCTGGATGCCAGCCGGCAAATATCCCTCTGTGCATCCCTCATATATAAGACTACGTCTTTAATATGCTCTATGGTTAGCAAAATAGTATCCCTGTCCTGACAGGGTAACAGACCACGCTGCAGCAGCACTATCCATGCTGAGGCAATTGCAGGTCTCAGTATATAACCTGAGTGTGTATATACAGACTTCAGGATAGCCTCCTGCTTTTTATCAGCAGGCTCCTTCAAAGTGGCCGTATCCTAAGACGGCAGTGCCACCTTTTTTGACAAACGTGTGAGCGCCTTATCCACCCTAGGGGATATCTCCCAACGTGACCTATCCTCTGGCGGGAAAGGGTACGCCATCAGAAACTTTTTAGAAATTACTAGTTTCTTATCGGGGGAACCCACGCTTCTTCACACACTTCATTCACTCATCTGATGGGGGAACAAAACACTGGCTGCTTTTTCTCCCCAAACATAAAACCCCTTTTTTGTGGTACTTGGGTTAATGTCAGAAATGTGTAACACATTTTTCATTGCCGAGATCATGCAACGGATGTTCCTAGTGGATTGTGTATATATCTCAAACTCGTCGACACTGGAGTCAGACTCCGTGTCGACATCTGTGTCTGCCATCTGAGGTAGCGGGCGTTTTTTGAGCCCCTGATGGCCTTTGAGACGCCTGGGCAGGCGCGGGCTGAGAAGCCGGCTGTCCCACAGCTGTTACGTCATCCAGCCTTTTATGTAAGGAGTTGGCACTGTCGGTTAATACCTTCCACCTATCCATCCACTCTGGTGTCGGCCCCACAGTGGGCGACATCACATTTATCGGTATCTGCTCCGCCTTCCACGTAACCTTCCTCATCAAACATGTCGACACAGCCGTACCGACACACCGCACACACACAGGGAATGCTCTGACTGAGGACATGACCCCACAAAGTCCTTTGGGGAGACAGAGAGAGAGTATGCCAGCACACACCAAAGCGCTATATAATACAGGGATTCACACTACCTACAGTGATTTTTCCCTTATAGCTGCTATAATACACAATTTTGCGCCTAAATTTAGTGCCCCCCCTCTCTTTTTAACCCTTTGAGCCTGAAAACTACAGGGGAGAGCCTGGGGAGCTGTCTTCCAGCTGCACTGTGAAGAGAAAATGGCGCCAGTGTGCTGAGGGAGATAGCCCCGCCCCTTTTTCGGCTGACTTCTCCCGCTTTTTTCTAAGTATATCTGGCAGGGGTATTTTACACATATATAGTCTCTATGACTATATAATGTGATATTTTGCCAGCCAAGGTCTTAATATTGCAGCCCAGGGCGCCCCCCCCCAGCGCCCTGCACCCATCAGTGACCGGAGTGTGAGGTGTGCATGGGAAGCAATGGCGCACAGCTGCAGTGCTGTGCGCTACCTTGGTGAAGACCGAAGTCTTCTGCCACCGATTTCCAGGACCCTTCTTCTTGCTTCTGGCTCTGTAAGGGGGACGGCGGCGCGGCTCCGGGACCGGACGATCGAGGTCGGGCCCTGTGTTCGATCCCTCTGGAGCTAATGGTGTCCAGTAGCCTAAGAAGCCCAAGCTAGCTGCAAGCAGGTAGGTTCGCTTCTTCTCCCCTTAGTCCCTCGTAGCAGTGAGTCTGTTGCCAGCAGATCTCACTGAAAATAAAAAACCTAAAAGTATACTTTCTTTTCTAGGAGCTCAGGAGAGCCCCTAGTGTGCATCCAGCTCAGCCGGGCACAAGATTCTAACTGAGGTCTGGAGGAGGGTCATAGTGGGAGGAGCCAGTGCACACCAGGTAGTCCTAAAGCTTTCTTTAGTTGTGCCCAGTCTCCTGCGGAGCCGCTATTCCCCATGGTCCTTACGGAGTCCCAGCATCCACTTAGGACGTCAGAGAAATAATATTTTTACACAGTGGTTCCCAAACTGAGGGCCTAGACAACCTGGGGTGCTACGAGGCTCTTGCAGGGGTGCCTTGAGGCAAAACCAGTGCTAGTGGCTACCAATCATAACACACGGACAATCAGAAGCACAACTGTACAACACCACATAACTGACCCCGAGGGTGACAGATAAACACAATTTACTCAATTTTATATTTGTTCCCAAATTTATCAATAAAAAAAAATTATCTTAGGGGTGCTGTGGAAAAGATGCTGATACTCTAGTTACCTTGATTCAAGAAAGTTTGAGAACCACTGTCAACACACATCACAAAAGCATTACATAATGAAGATGTGCTTCATTCTGTAATGATATTCCTTCATTCTGTGATGTCATTGGTGGATCAGGACTTGAAACCGTTGCCAGCAGTTCTCATTTATTATTATTATTAATAATAATAATAAAAATAAATAAAATAAGAATTTACTCACCGGTAATTCTATTTCTCGTAGTCCGTAGTGGATGCTGGGAACTCCGTAAGGACCATGGGAATAGACGGGCTCCGCAGGAGACTGGGCACTCTAAAAGAAAGATTAGGTACTATCTGTTGTGCACTGGCTCCTCCCTCTATGTCCCTCCTCCAGACCTCAGTTAAGGAAACTGTGCCAGGAAGAGCTGACACTACAAGGATTTGGAATCCAGGGTAAGACTCATACCAGCCACACCGTATAACTTGTGATAACCATACCCAGTTAACAGTATGAACAACAACTGAGCCTCAGTAACAGATGGCTCATAACAATAAACCTTTAGTTAAGCAATAACTATATACATGTATTGCAGAGAGTCCGCACTTGGGACGGGCGCCCAGCATCCACTACGGACTACGAGAAATAGAATTACCGGTGAGTAAATTCTTATTTTCTCTGACGTTCTAGTGGATGCTGGGAACTCCGTAAGGACCATGGGGATTATACCAAAGCTCCCAAACGGGCAGGAGAGTGCGGATGACTCTGCAGCACCGCATGAGCAAACCCAAGGTCCTCCTCAGCCAGGGTATCAAACTTGTAGAACTTAGCAAACTTGTTTGACCCCGACCAAGTAGCAGCTCGGCAAAGCTGTAAAGCCGAGACCCCTCGGGCAGCCGCCCAAGAAGAGCCCACCTTCCTTGTGGAATGGGCTTTCACCAATGTGGATGCGGCAATCCAGCCGCAGAGTGAACCAGCTGAATCGTGCTATAGATCCAGCAAACAATAGTCTGCTTCGAAGCAGGAGCGCCAACCTTGTTGGCTGCATACAGAATAAACAGTGAGTCAGACTTTCTGACTCCCGCCCTTCTGGAAACATAAATTTTCAAAGCCCGGACTACGTCCAGCAACTTGGAATCCTCCAAGTCCCTAGTAGCCGCAGGCACCACAATAGGCTGGTTCAAATGAAACGATGATACCACCCTAGGAAGAAATTGGGGACGAGTCCTCAATTCTGCCCTGTCCATTTGGAAGATCAGATAAGGGTTTTTACATGACAAAACCGCCAATACTGACACACGCCTAGGCGAAGCTAAGGCCAATAGCATGACCACTTTCCACGTGAGATATTTTAGCTCCATGGTCTTAAGTGGCTCAAACCAGTGGGATTTCAGGAAATCCAACACAACGTTAAGAACCCAAGGTGCCACCGGTGGCACAAAAGGAGGCTGAATATGCAGCACCCCCGGAACAACGTCTGAACTTCAGGCAGTGAAGCCAGTTCATTTTTAGAGAAAATGTATAGGGCCGAAATCTTGACCTTTATGGATCCTAATTTTAGGCCCATAGTCACTCTTGACTGTAGGAAGTGCAGGAATCGACCCCGCTGGAATTCCTCTGTAGGGCCTTCCCGGCCTCACACCAAGCAACCTATTTTCGCCATATACAGTGAAAAGGTCTTGCTGTCACGTCTTTCCTAGCCTTTATCAGCGTAGGAATAACTGCATCCGGAATGCCCTTTTCCGCTAGGATCCGGCGTTCAACCGCCATGCCGTCAAATGCAGCCGCGGTAAATTTTGGAACAGACAGGGCCCCTGTTGCAACATGTCCTGTCTGAGAGGCAGAAGCCCTGAGTCCTCTGAGAGCATTTCCTGCAGCTCCGGGTACCCAGTCCTTCTTGGCCAATTCGGAGCAAAGAATATTGTTTTCACTCCTCCTTTTATTACAATTCTCAGCCCTTGGGTATGAGAGGAAGAGGAGGGAATACAGAGACCAACTGGAACACCCACGGTGTTACTAGTGCGACCACAGCTATCACCTGAGGGTCCCTTGACCCGGCGTAAAACCTTTTTATTGAAGTGGGACGCCATCTAGTCCACCTTAGGCAGTTCCCATCAATTTGCAAACTGCAAGAAGACTTCCTGATGAAGTCCCCACTTTCCCGGGTGGAGGTCGTGCCTGCTGAGGAAGTCTGCTTCCCAGATGTCCACTCCCGGAACGAACACTGCTGACAGTGCGCTTACTTGATTCTCCGCCCAGCGAAGAATTCTGGTGGCTTCTACCCTCGCCACCCTGCTCCTTGTGCCGCCTTGGCGGTTTACATGAACCCCTGCGGTCTGACTGGATCAGAACCGGTTGGTCGCGAAGCAGGATCTCCGCTTGACTTAGGGCGTTGTATATGGCCCTTAGTTCCAGGATATTGATGTGAAGGCAAGTCAGTTGACTTGACCACAGACCTTGGAAATTTCTTCCCTGTGTAACTGCCCCCCACCCTCGGAGGCTTGCAAGTCCCATTGGAAGGTCCTCGCATGGAACCTGCCTAAGGGGATGGCCTCGTATGATGCCACCATCCTTCCCAGGACTCGAGTGCAGTGATGCACTGACACCTGTTTTGGTTTTAATAGATTCCTGACCAGTGTCATGAGCTCCTGAGCTCTCTCTATCGGGAGATAACCCTTTTCTGGTTTGTGTCTAGGATCGTGCCTAGGAGAGGCAGATGAGCTGTAGGAACCAACTGCGACTTTGGAATATATAGAATCCAGCCGTGTTGCCGTTACACTTCCAGAGAAAGTGATACGCTGTTCAGCAACTGCTCTCTTGATCTCGCTTTTATGAGGAGATCGTCCAAGTACGTGATAATAGTGACACCTTGCTTCCGCAGGAGCACAATCATATCCGCCATTACCATGGTGAATATTCTCGGGGCCGTGGAGAGACCAAACGGCAACATCTGAAATTGGTAATGACAATCCCGTACCGCAATTCTGAGGTACACCTAATTAGGTGGATAAATGGGGACATGAAGGTATGCATCCCTTATGTCCCGATTCACAATAAAGTCTCCCCCTTTTTAGGCTTGAACTGACCGCTCTTAGCGATTCCATCTTGAACTTGAACCTTCTCAGGTATATGTTCAGGGATTTTTAATTCAATATGGGTCTGACCGAACCGTCTGGTTTCGGGATTACAACATGGTCTAATAATAACACCCCATTGTTGAAGGAGGGGACAATTGACCACCACCTGTTAAAGATACAATTTGTGAATTGCAGATAACACTGGCTCCCTCTCTTGGGGGGAAGCCCGCAGGGCCATCGGTGAGGGGGCATCTTCTCACAGTCCAGCTTGTATCCCTGAGACACAATATCTATTGCCCAGGGATCGAACAGGGAGTGAACCCACTTGTGGCTGAACTTACGAAGGCGTGTCCCCACCGGGCCTAGCTCCGCCTGTGGAGCCCCAGCGACATTGGTGGATTTTTGTAGGGGCCGGGGAGGACTTCTGTTCCTGGGAACTAGCTGCCCGGCTCTAGCAAGAAATGACGCCCCTCAGACTTTCTTGTTTCTTTATACGAAAGGCTGCATTTAATAATGACGTGCTTTCTTAGGCTGTGCAGGAATATAAGGCAAACTAGCAGAATTACCAGCTATAGCTGTGGAGACCAGGCCCGAGAACCCTTCTCCACACAATCCTCAGCCTTCCATATGCCTCTTAAGTCGGCATCATCTGTCCAATGCATATTCTACAGGACACGTCAAGCAGAGATCGACATAGCTTTGACTCTAGGACCCAGTATACTCATGTCTCTTTGGGCATGCTTTATAACTATATATCTATCACTTAAGACAGCATCTTTAATATATTTATATTGCATACTAGGGTCTCATCTCTGCTGATAAGGTACCTGTCCACGCTGCCACAGCGCTATAAACCCATGCCGACACAATCGCCGGTCTGGGTAGTATACTAGAATGTGCACGCTATCTGCAGGATCCCTGAGAATAGCAAGTGCTACCGTCTGTGCAAACAGGACACCCCAGGGGAAGATTCTCAACATATCCTGGCCCTAGTGGGGAAAGGATACAGCCTGATAATTCTCTTGTGGGAAGCTGCCGTCTCTTGTCTAGAGATTCCCGCTCTTTTTCCTCATGAGAGGAGGGAAATTTACCTCAGCAATCTTCCCCTTAAACATGTGTACTCTCGTGTCAGGGACAGATGAGTCATCAGTGATATGCAAATCATCTATTATTTCAATAATCATATATTAAATACCTTATAGCCATCTTGGCTGTAACTTTGCATTATCGTAGTCGACAGTGGAGTTAAACTCCATGTCGATACCAGTGTTTGTTATTATGGATAGTGAGCATTGAGAGACTCTGAAGGTCTCTGTGACATAGGGACAGACATGGGTAGATTTCCTGTCTGTTCCCTAACCTTTTGTGCAATAAATTCACCTTAGCACTTACACATATCCAAACAGGTGTCGGCGTTGTCGACGGAGACACCCTCTCACACACATATCCGCTCTATCACCTCCTTAGAGGAGCCTTTTACCTCAGACATGTCGACACACGCGTACCGACACACCACACACACAGGGGATGCTCTATTTGAGGACAGTTCCCCCACAAGGCCCTTTGGAGAGACAGAGAGAGAGTATGCCAGCACACACCCCAGCGCTATATAACCCAGGGATTACACTACAACTCAGTGTTTACCCAGTAGCTGCTGTATATACAAATTTTGCGCCTAAATTTATGTGGGCCCCCCCCCCACCTCTTTTAACCCTTTGTGTACCAGGATACTGCCGGGGAGAGCCTGGGGAGCTTCCTTCCAGCGGAGCTGTGAAGAGAAAATGGCGCTGGTGTGCTGAGGAAGAAAACCTTGAAAAAGTTGCTTGTATTGCAACGAAACGCGTCGGTGAGACCTGCCTGCTAGTGTTTACTCCCTCACCTTTTGGAACTATTGGACCTGGACCAAGCCCCCGTTGGACATTTCTACTGGATTTACAAGGACATTCCTATTTCACCGTGGAAAGTCATTATCCACCACCCGCCGAGGAACAGCACTTTTGCGGACGCAGATTCGCCTAATTACCTCGAGAGACGTTGGTGGTAACTATAAACCCACGGATAGGACACTGAACCTTAATAACCAAGGGGACTCTCATAGGAACAGGTCCATTCTCTGATAAGTTTTTGAATAGGATGATACAACAATGGGAGTTACACTATCTACTTTTTCTCAGTGTTTTTATGTGGTACTAACCACTATTGTGCATTGCATCTAATTTTTTAGAAAATATGCCTAAATCTATATTCCTTTAATAAATTGTGATTTAATTGTGACACACCCTTGCATTTGTGACCAATAAGCGTTAATATCTTCTTTATTTGTTTACATTGTTAGGGGTCTGACCAACCCCTGTATATATATAGCTGCTGTGGGGAACCTCGCATCAAGCGCCTGGGAGTAGTAATACCTTAGGGTATTTCTTTTCCTATATTCTCAGCACGCTGAGGAAGAAGGCCCGGCCCCCTCAGCGGCGGGCTTCTGTCCTGTTTCTGACTAAAAATGGCGGGGGTTTTACACATATACAGTTTTCCAGACTGTATTATGTGTATATATTGCCAAAAGGTATACTTATTGCTGCCCAGGGCGCCCCCCCCCCAGCGCCCTGCACCCTACAGTGACCGGAGTGTGTGGTGTGCAGTGGGAGCAATGGCGCACAGCTGCAGTGCTGTGCGCTACCTTAATGAAGACCGGAGTCTTCTGCCGACGATTTTATCTCCTTCTGTCTTCTGGCTCTGCAAGGGGGACGGCGGCGCGGCTCCGGGAACGGACGATCGAGGTCAGGCCCTGTGTTCGAACCCTCTGGAGCTAATGGTGTCCAGTAGCCTAAGAAGCACAAGCTAGCTGCACGTAGGTAGGTTTGCTTCTCTCCCCTCAGTCCCACGTAGCAGTGAGTCTGTTGCCAGCAGATCTCACTGAAAATAAAAAACCTAACAAATACTTTCTTTCTAGCAAGCTCAGGAGAGCCCACTAGGTGCATCCAGCTCTGGCCGGGCAAAGATTCTAACTTAGGTCTGGAGGAGGGGCATAGAGGGAGGAGCCAGTGCACACCAGATAGTACCTAATCTTTCTTTTAGAGTGCCCAGTCTCCTGCGGAGCCCGTCTATTCCCATGGTCCTTACGGAGTTCCCAGCATCCACTAGGACGTCAGAGAAATAAATAAATAAGTGAGTTGCCTATTGTTCTTTCTACGGGCATAACAATTATTCATAACTGGATTTAGAAGTAACATCTACATGTAAGGGTACTCTGGGTTAGAAGTAGTACTATAGTAGGTAGATAACTGCTAGTCCTGAAACCACTGTTAATTCTGTATCTAGTAACATCTGGAAAAGTCATCAGTCAGACTTCTGCTTTATATTTACTGTGAAGATAACTAGTGCAAATACGCCAACATCCCTGCAAGTGAAAGGTTGCCAAGAGAATTGTGAAGCTGTGCAGACAAACTCCAGCTCTATATCCCACCATGGTGTACATCTTTTAAAAGGCAAGAAAATCTAATATTTGAAATTAGTGCAAATTAAAATGATGTGTTACTTAAACCAGTTTACCAGAATTCTCTGTACAAACTGGTCAATTCAAACTACTAGTGATGTCGTGGGAAGCCTAACTGATGTACTGCTTTCCATGATTTGGTCCTCCTATAACAGCAGCAAGGTTTCTCGAAACTACACTAGACTACACTTCTTTACAAGACTTAACATAACATTCTAACTTTTGGCTTAAAACACATGTGCTGCTGTAAAATCAGCAAACTCGGGCTCTGGGACAGACTACCTTATTGGAGCAGTTTAATAATTAAGCTTCCACCCATTAAGACATTCACTGTATATTATGTGCTGCTCTGGGTGCACGCATCAGTAACCATATGCCAAAGTGAACAGTGAGAATTCAGCTACTGGCTTCATTCATTAACATACACCGAGTGTATTATTCTGTTTACAGTCTAATAGATATTCACTTCAATTGTTCAGGCTTCTGATTCAATTTGCCTGAATTCTAGCTGCAAAGTAATTTTGATAGAGATTAAGTTAATAGATCACTAATATATATTCTGACCCATCATCTTTGTGTTTGTCCCGCAATAAAAGTGTCATCTCTGCCTCATAAAGGTGACACTGGTTTTTTGCTTTCATATTAAGAGCGGTGCACATAAATGATGACGGTCTAGTTGTAGTCCCACTAGTATAACAAAACGTCTGCATATTTTCCAGTATTGCAAAGAACTTGTTGCTGTAGATCAGGAAACCATAGATGCGAGTGAAAAGTTTTTAAAGAAAATAAATGGATATAGTGATGCTGAATGTATAAATTGCAGTAATAAATATATATATTGGTCAATTTATCAGCACATCTGCAAGATATCCAATTCCAAAATATATGGGTTTTTTTTGTTTTGTTTTTTAAATATTCAGTTCCCCACAATTTAACATTGTGACATGGGATTTGAAACTGCATAAGGTTTTAATTATATAAGAAAACATTAAACACTTCATGATTGTTTCCTTTATGACATGAATATTTATCGCAGCCAATTTCAAGACTGAAGTTTAGACATATTTACATATATTAGAATTCAGATATCTTGGTTACATATATTTGCACAAATGTATGAATAAGCCCCCAAGCCGCGTCAAGGCCTCTCTGTATATTGGGGGTCCCTAGCACTATATCTAGGTGCAGGGTGCGGCACCCCAAAAATCAGCATAAGCCAGAAAGCCCATGGCAGCACACCAGTGAAAAAACTATAGTGTTAATAGATTAGTGTTAGGAAGCCGAAGCTGTATACAGAAAGTGATACAAAAATAATGAGATGTAATTAACAAATAGTGTTAATATTGGCTTATGCAGATTTTTGGGGTGCTGCACCCTGCATCTAGATATAGCACTAGGGATTCCCAATATACAGACAGGTCTTCATGTGGCTTGGGGGCTTATTCATACAATTGCGCAAATATATGCAACAAAAGCTCTCTGAATTCTAATATTGTGTAGGATTTAAATCTGGTTATTGGTGTCATTCAGGGTGCTGGGGGAAACAAAATGCTTTTTTTTTTTGCTTAGAAATACCCCTCCCTTGCAAGCAACTGAGTGATATCAGTAAGCTAATTGAACATCTACCACTATATATATTTACACATATTACAATCACCTAGTCATCACCAAATTACTACCATTCTATTCTATGCCAAACAATACATATTTACTTTGTCATTATGTATTGAACATAAATGTAAGCCAACATGAACATGAGAGCCATGTGTAAAAAGGTGAGTATATCCTTACTGGTTATCCTGTATTATGAAAGCAAAGTCTGCTCCTTACCTCTGTTATATGCGCTGCTGGCCACTAGAGACATTGGGGACACATATTATAAATATCTTCTTTGTATTATTGTAATCATTTTTATAGTCAAAACTCTGGTGTAAAAAGTCTATGGCAGGTGAGGCAGTGCCTATCTTTTCTGCTCATCTCTGATCAACACATCAAATTTCCAGCAGTATATACACCTGTGAATAATGCCCACGTGCACCCTTGGGCTCATATATTGCATGTAAATCTGGCTCTGGTACTGGCCAGTGCCTTCTGAGCCATTTACCTCAGCATGACAGAGCCCAAGCTCCCGGCAGCTCCAGTGTGAATAGTGACCGCCCTCCTAATATTGGTGGTCATTCCCAGTTGATCGCTCGCTAGCAGTTTTTAACAGTCGTGCAAACGCTAAGCCGCCGCCCTCTGGGAGGGTATTTTAGCTTAGCAGAAGTGCAAACGAAAGGATCGCAGAGCGGCTACAAAAAAAAATTGTGCAGTTTCAGAGTAGCCCCAGACCTACTCAGCGCTTGCGATCGCTTCAGACTGTTCAGTTCCGGATTTGACATCACAAATACGCCCTGCGTTCTCCCAGCCACGCCTGCGTTTTTCCTGGCACGCCTGTGTTTATTTCGAGCACTCCCTGAAAACGGTCAGTTGACACCCAGAAACGCCCTCTCCTGTCAATCACTCTGTGGTTGCCATTGCGACTGAAAAGCTTCGCTAGACCTTGTGTAAAAATACTTTGCCTGTTGTGAAAGTACGTCGCGCGTGTTCACTGCGCCACATGCGCAGAAGAGCAGATTTTTTGCATCATCGCTGTGCATCGAACATTTTTAGCTAGCAATCAACTCGTAATGACCCCATTATCCGGCCCTGGTGTGTTTATAAAAAGCAATGTGTGCTAGGTACAGCTACCCAAGAGCATGTCATCGATTGGCCATCACGAGATGCTATAACATCTATGAAAAAACAGAACCATTGCTGTTTCAGTCTGGATCATTCCCATTTATGTTAAAGCCATGACAAGAGGAGAAGATATCAGCAGTGATGTTGGAAAAGCAACTGAGCAATCTAAAAAAGAAACTAAGGGAAGACGATCACAGGGGACATATATAAAGAGGGCCCAGTACAGGACAACAAATATTGAACGAGAAGTACAGTACAAGGCTGAAGATTAAAAAGTTATGAATAATGGGGGTCATTCCGAGTTGTTCGCTCTGTAAATTTGTTCGAATCGCAGCGATTTTCCGCTTAGTGCGCAGTGCGACTGCGCCAAGTAAATTTGCTATGCATTTAGGAATTTTACTCACGGCTTTTTCATCGTTCTGGTGATCGTAATGTGATTGACAGGAAGTGGGTGTTTCTGGGCGGAAACTGGCCGTTTTATGGGTGTGTGTGAAAAAACGCTACCGTTTCTGGGAAAAACGCGGGAGTGGCTGGAGAAACGGAGGAGTGTCTGGGCGAACGCTGGGTGTGTTTGTGACGTCAAACCAGGAACGACAAGCACTGAACTGATCGCAGATGCCGAGTAAGTCTGGAGCTACTCAGAAACTGCTAAGAGAGGTGTAATCGCAATATTGCGAATACGTCGTTGGCAATTTTAAGATGCTAAGATTCACTCCCAGTAGGCGGCGGCTTAGCATGAGTAAATCTGCTAAAAGCAGCTTGCGAGCGAACAACTCGGAATGAGGGCCAATATTCTGGAAGAAAGATAGAACAAAGTAAAACACAAAGGACATACCCAGAAACTGTTTCCTAAGGCCTGCACCAAAAGGGGGCAGAGCCTAATTTTGCTGGTAGAGCAACTCTGAACCTGTGGTATGTACTATAATAGTGAAGTAGTCTGAGAATGTATTACACCTTATTTATGCTAGCCATACATCAGAACGATTTCTTTCCAACCAGCCAACTTTTTGGCTGGTTGGAAAGATAATCTGGCAGTGTGTGGGAGCAAACGATTATCAGCTGTTTGCTACCACACGCTAAAAAACGTCCAGAAACGGTCTGTCCAACTAGTTGGGAAAATCAAACCTGTTTGATTTTTCCAACTAATCGTTCAGGTGTAGGGGGAACTTTCCCCCCAGCTGAACGATAAGTAGGCGGACACTGGTCAGCAGTGTCCGCCTACTTCTGTCACCATCACTGCCGGCTTGGCTGACCCTGTCATCCCAGGATCCCCGGCAGCGACGGTACTGTGGAGCGGGAGACAGTTCAGGGGCAGCTGCGGCAGTACATCATTGCTGCCGGGCTGCCCCTGTCATGCCGGAAGCGGAGGTGGCTGGAGGAGAACCAGGGGCAGCGGCGGCAGAACTCCACTGCTGCCCCGCTGCTCCTGTGACACCAGGATCCCTAGCAGTGGTGGCGCAGCGGGGGAGGGGACCGGAAGCGGAGGTGGCTGGAGGAGAACCAGGGGCAGCGGTGGCAGTACT
This sequence comes from Pseudophryne corroboree, assembly GCF_028390025.1. Taxonomy (NCBI): domain Eukaryota; kingdom Metazoa; phylum Chordata; class Amphibia; order Anura; family Myobatrachidae; genus Pseudophryne; species Pseudophryne corroboree. Next base: position 568,403,975 of record NC_086444.1, read on the forward strand.
CCACTGCTGCCCCTGTGACACCGGGATCCCCTGCAGTGGCATCGCAGCGGGGGAGGGGGGTCACCAGTGGAAGCAGTACTTCAACGGTGGGCAGGTGGTGCGGGTGCGGCGGGAGGTGCGGGCATGACACCTTGGCTGGAAGGTCACGGAGGATCAGGAACATTTGGACTGGCCCAATCCACCCCTGCGTACCGCACTTCAGCAATGAACCTGACAATAAACTAAAGCTCCCGACAGCCCTTCCAGCAGCAATGTTACTGGGAGCTGTAGTTTATTTTCAATTTATCACTCTTAGACTCAGTCCTGTCGCGCGGGGCTTTTCTGACTCGCTGGTCCCCCGCTTTGACCGAATAACGGGGTAAGTCCACTACTGGTGAGGGGGGTGCCAGACATTAGGGGGTGCCTGTGCGCACCAGGCACCCCCATGTGCATGCTAGTACTCCCAGGCAGCAGCAGTCATGAGTAGGAGGGCCACGTCACGCCCCTTGCTCTCCCTGTTCTTGTCTGCCACACAAATAATAAGAATTTACTTACCGATAATTCTATTTCTCGTAGTCCGTAGTGGATGCTGGGGACTCCGTCAGGACCATGGGGAATAGCGGCTCCGCAGGAGACAGGGCACAAAATCAAAAGTTTGACCACTAGGTGGTGTGCACTGGCTCCTCCCCCTATGACCCTCCTCCAAGCCTCAGTTAGGATACTGTGCCTGGACGAGCGTACACAATAAGGAAGGATTTTGAATCCCGGGTAAGACTCATACCAGCCACACCAATCACACTGTACAACTTGAGATCTGAACCCAGTTAACAGCATGATAACAGAGGAGCCTCTGAAAAGATGGCTTCCAACAATAATAACCCGATTTTTGTAACAATAACTATGTACCAGTATTGCAGACAATCCGCACTTGGGATGGGCGCCCAGCATCCACTACGGACTACGAGAAATAGAATTATCGGTAAGTAAATTCTTATTTTCTCTGACGTCCTAAGTGGATGCTGGGGACTCCGTCAGGACCATGGGGATTATACCAAAGCTCCCAAACGGGCGGGAGAGTGCGGATGACTCTGCAGCACCGAATGAGAGAACTCCAGGTCCTCCTTAGCCAGGGATTCAAATTTGTAGAATTTTACAAACGTGTTCTCCCCTGACCACGTAACTGCTCGGCAGCGTTGTAATGCCGAGACCCCTCGGGCAGCCGCCCAAGGTGAGCCCACCTTCCTTTGTGGAGTGGGCATTTACAGATTTTGGCTGTGGCAGGCCCTGCCACAGAATGCGCAAGTTGAATTGTGCTACAAATCCAACGAGCAATCGTCTGCTTAGACGCAGGAACACCCAGCTTGTTGGGTGCATACAGTATAAACGGGTTCACTACGGCTGGCCGGCGGTCGGGCTCCCGGCGACCAGCATCCCGGCGCCGGGAGCCCGACCGCCGGCTTACCGACAGCTTGGCGAGCGCAAATGAGCCCCTTGCGGGCTCGCTGCGCTCGCCACGCTACGGGCACAGTGGCGCGCTACACTATTTTATTCTCCCTCTATGGGGGTCGTGGACCCCCACGAGGGAAAATAAGTGTCGGTATGCCGGCTGTCGGGCTCCCGGCGCCGGTATACTGAGCGCCGGGAGCCCGACCGCCGGCAAACAGAAGACCACCCGTATAAACAGCGAGTCAGACTTTCTGACTCCAGCCGTCCTTGAAATATATATATATATATATATTTTTAAGGCTCTGACAACGTCGAACAACTTGGAGTCCTCCAAGTCGCTAGAAGCCGCAGGCACTACAATAGGTTGGTTCAGGTGAAACGCTGATACCACCTTAGGGAGAAACTGAGGACGCGTCCGCAGTTCTGCCCTGTCCCAATGGAAAATCAGATATGGCTTTTGTACGAAAAAGCCGCCAATTCTGACACTCTCCTGGCCGAAGCCAGGGCCAGTAGCATGGTCACTTTCCATGTAAGATATTTCAAATCCACCGATTTGAGTGGCTCAAACCAATGGGATTTGAGGAATCCCAAAACTACATTGAGATCCCACGGTGCCACTGGAGGCACAACCGGGGCTGTATATGTAGTACTCCTTTGACAAAAGCTTGGACTTCAGGAACTGAAGCCAATTCTTTCTGGAAGAAAATCGACAGGGCCGAAATTTGAACCTTAATGGACCCCAATTTGAGGCCCATAGACAATCCTGTTTGCAGGAAATGTAGGAATCGACCCAGTTGAAATTCCTCCGTCTGAGCCCTCTCCTTCAGGATCCGGCGTTCAACCGCCATGCCGTCAAACGCAGCCGCGGTAAGTCTAGAGGTAGAGTGCACGGATCCTCCGTGCGCATCTCTTGAAGTTCCGGGTACCAAGTCTTTCTTGGCAAATCCGGAACCACGAGTATCGTTCTTACTCCCCTTCGCCTTATAATTCTCAGTACCTTGGGTATGAGAGGCAGAGGGGGGAACACATACATTGGCTGGTACACCCATGGTGTTACCAACGCATCCACAGCTATTGCCTGAGGGTCTCTTGACCTGGCGCAATACCTGTCCAGTTTTTTGTTGAGGCGGGACGCCATCATGTCCACCTTTGGTTTTTCCCAACGGTTCACAATCATGTGGAAAACTTCTGGATGAAGTCCCCACTCTCCCGGGTGGTGATCGTGTCTGCTGAGGAAGTCTGCTTCCCAGTTGTCCACTCCCGGAATGAACACTGCTGACAGTGCTATCACATGATTTTCTGCCCAGTGAAAAATCCTTGCAGCTTCTGCCATTGCCCTCCTGCTTCTTGTGTCGCCCTGTCTGTTTACGTGGGCGACTGCCGTGGTGTTGCCCTACTGGTTCAACACCGGCTGACCCTGAAGCAGAGGCCTTGCCAGGCTTAGAGCATTGTAAATTGCCCTTAGCTCCAGTATATTTATGTGAAGTGAAGTCTCCAGGCTTGACCACACTCCCTGGAAATTTCTTCCCTGTGTGACTGCTCCCCATCCTCTCAGGCTGGCATTCGTGGTCACCAGGACCCAGTCCTGAATGCCGAATCTGCGGCCCTCCAAAAAGGTGAGCACTCTGCAACCACCACAGAAGAGACCCCCTTGTCCTTGGAGACGGGGCTATCCGCTGATGCATCTGAAGATGCGATCCGGACCATTCGTCCAGCAGATTCCACTGAAAAGTTCTTGCGTGGAATCTGCCGAATGGAATCGCTTCGTAAGAAGCCATCATTTACCCAGTACTCTTGTGCATTGATGCACTGACACTTTTCCTGGTTTTAGGAGGTTCCTGACTAGCTCGGATAACTCCCTGGCTTTCTCCTCCGGGAGAAAAACCTTTTTCTGAACTGTGTCCAGAATCATCCCTAGGAACAGCAGACGTGTCGTCGGGCTCAGCTGGGATTTTGGAAAATTTAGAATCCACCCGTGCTGTTGCAGCACTACTTGGGTTAGTGCTACACCGGCCTCTAACTGTTCTCTGGATCTTGCCCTTATCAGGAGATTGTCCAAGTAAGGGATAATTAATACGCCTTTTCTTCGAAGAAGAATCATCATTTCGGCCATTACCTTGGTAAAGACCCGGGGTGCCGTGGACAATCCAATGGCAACGTCTGAAACTGATAGTGACAGTTTTGTACCACGAACCTGAGGTACCCTTGGTTTGAAGGGCAAATTGGGACATGGAGGTAAGCATCCTTGATGTCCAAGGACACCATAAAGTCCCCTTCTTCCAGATTCGCTATCACTGCTCTGAGTGATTTCATCTTGAACTTGAACCTTTGTATGTAAGTGTTCAAAAGATTTCAGACTTAGAATAGGTCTCACCGAGCCGTCCGGCTTCGGTACCACAAACAGCGTGGAATAATACCCCTTTCCTTGTTGTAGTAGGGGTACCTTGACTATTACTTGCTGGGAATACAGCTTGTGAATAGCTTCCAACACAGTCTCCCTGTCGGAGGGAGATGTTGGTAAAGCAGACTTCAGGAATCTGCGAGGAAGAGACGTCTCGAATTACAATCTGTACCCCTGTGATACTACCTGCAGGATCCAGGGGTCGACTTGCGAGTGAGCCCACTGCGCGCTGAAATTCTTGAGACGACCCCCCCACCGGACCTGAGTCCGCTTGTAAGGCCCCAGCGACATGCTGAGGACTTTTCAGAAGCGGGGGAGTGCTTCTGCTCCTGGGAAGGAGCTGCTTGCTGCAGTGTCTTACCCTTTCCTTTGCCTCGGGCAGATATGAATGGCCTTTTGCCCGCTTGTTCTTATGAGAACGAAAGGACTGAGGCTGAAAAGACGGTGTCTTTTTCTGTTGGGAGGTGACCTGAGGTAAAAAAGGTGGATTTTCCGGCTGTTGCCGTGGCCACCAAGTCCGATAGACCGACCCCAAATAATTCCTCCCCTTTATACGGCAAACTTCCATATGCCGCTTGGAATCCGCATCACCTGACCACTGTCGCGTCCATAAACTTCTTCTGGCAGAAATGGACAGCGCACTTACCCTTGATGCCAGAGTGCAAATATCTCTCTGTGCATCTCGCATATAAAGAAAATGCATCCTTTAAATGCTCTATAGTCAATAAAATATTGTCGCTATTCAGGGTATCAATATTTCCAGTCAGAGATTCCGACCAAACCCCCCCAGCACTGCACATCCATTCTGGGGCGATTGCTGGTCGCAGTATAACATCAGTATGTGTGTATATACTTTTTAGAGTATTTTCCAGCCTCCTATCAGCTGGATTTTGAGGGCGGCCGTATCAGGAGACAGTAACGCCACTTGTTTTGATAAGCGTGTGAGCGCCTTATCTACCCTAGAGGGTGTTTCCCAGCGCGCCCTAACCTCTGGCGGGAAAGGGTATAATGCCAATAACTTCTCTGAAATTAGCAACTTCCTATCGGGGGTAACCCACGCTTCATCACACACTTCAATCAATTCATCTGATTTCAGGAAAAACTACAGGTAGTTTTTTTCACACCCCACATAATACCCATTTTTGTGGTACTTGTAGTATCAGAAATATGTAACGCCTCCTTCATTGCCGTGATTATGTAACGTGTGGCCCTACTGGAAAATACGTTTGTTTCTTCACCGTCGACACTGGAGTCAGTGTCCGTGTCTGTCGACCGACTGAGGTAATGGGCGTTTTAAAGCCCCTGACGGTGTTTGAGACGCCTGGACAGGTACTAATTGGTTTGCCGGCCGTCTCATATCGTCAACCGACCTTGTAGCGTGTTGACACTATCACGTAATTCCATAAATAAAGCCATCCATTCCGGTGTCGACTCCCTAGGGGGTGACATCCCATTACAGGCAATTGCTCCGCCTCCACACCAACATCGTCCTCATACCTGTCGACACACACGTACCGACACACAGCACACACACAGGGAATGCTCTGATAGAGGACAGGACCCCACTAGCCCTTTGGGGAGACAGAGGGAGTTTGCCAGCACACACCAAAGCGCTATAATTATACAGGGACCACCTTATAGTAAGTGTTTTCCCTTATAGCAGCTTAATATATAATAATATCGCCAAAAAAATGCCCCCCCTCTCTGTTTTAACCCTGTTTCTGTAGTGCAGTGCAGGGGAGAGCCTGGGAGCCTTCCCACCAGTGGATCTGTGTGGGAAAAATGGCGCTGTGTGCTGAGGAGATAGGCCCCGCCCCCTTCACGGCGGGCTCTTCTCCCGGTTTTTTCTGTAATCCTGGCAGGGGTTAAATACATCCATATAGCCCAGGGGCTATATGTGATGTATTTTTAGCCAGTAAAGGTAATTACATTGCTGCCCAGGGCACCCCCCCCCAGCGCCCTGCACCCTCAGTGACCGCGGTGTGAAGTGTGCTGAGGGCAATGGCGCACAGCTGCAGTGCTGTGCGCTACCTTAAGAAGACTGGGAAGTCTTCAGCCGCCAATTTCTGGACCTCTTCTCTCTTCAGCATCTGTAAGGGGGCCGGCGGCGCGGCTCCGGTGACCCATCCAGGCTGTACCTGTGATCGTCCCTCTGGAGCTAGTGTCCAGTAGCCTAAGAAGCCAATCCATCCTGCACGCAGGTGAGTTCGCTTCTTCTCCCCTTAGTCCCGCGATGCAGTGAGCCTGTTGCCAGCAGGACTCACTGAAAATAAAAAACCTAACAAACTTTTATTCTAAGCAGCTCTTTAGGAGAGCCACCTAGATTGCACCCTTCTCGGCCGGGCACAAAAACCTAACTGAGGCTTGGAGGAGGGTCATAGGGGGAGGAGCCAGTGCACACCACCTAGTGGTCAAACTTTTGATTTTGTGCCCTGTCTCCTGCGGAGCCGCTATTCCCCATGGTCCTGACGGAGTCCCCAGCATCCACTTAGGACGTCAGAGAAAAAGTCCTCTGCAGTGCTGATCACCATCGACGGGCACGGCCGGGCCCCTGAGACTCGCCGGACCCTAAGTGAGTGCTCGGATGCCTAGCGGTAAATCCGCCCCTGACCTCACCACCCATGAATGCGGCACCCCCATACATCCCCACCCGCAATCCCGCATACTACCCCCGCAATCACCACTATAGCAGCATGTACTTCCCCACTCGCGATCGTGACTGCTCAACAATTGCAGCACCCTCACCCTAAGGCCGCGACCACCTTCACTTGCCGCCATTGATCCATGTCGGCAGCAGCGTTCATGCAGGAGCCGGGAGGAGGACCAGGGGCAGCCGCAGCAATCCATCACTACTGCTGGGCTGCCCCTGTCAGCTGGCAATGAGCCCCCCACTATGTCAACACTACACCTAGCCGGGGTCCCCCTCCTTCCCACCCCTGCAATCACCCAGCCCCCCAACCCCCGCAATCACTAGCACCTTTGTGTCAAATTTCCGCATACTACCCCATGATCACCACCTGGCACACCTACCCCCCCGCGGTCACCACCACTGCCAGTCCATTGGTGCCGGGCACCCGTCAGTCCAGGATCCCTTGTAGCAATAGCGACAGCAGGGGATGGAACATGCAAAATTAGCCTGTAGCGGTGGATCCACCTGATCAATGGCGAGATATAAGGAGTGGAGTGATTTTATCAAGTCCAAGTGTGGTATTAAATAACGGTGTGAACCAGCTAGGAACAGCGCAGTGTTTGAATTGTTTCTATCTTGCTGTATATATATATATATATATATACACACACACACACACACACACACACACACACAGGTTGAGTATCCCTTATCCAAAATCACACATTTTTGGTTCCCCTACTGAGGTAATGACACATATACATATATATTATATAGCTATATAATACATCTATATATACACATAATATATAATATATCTGTCATTACCTCAGTAGGGGACCCAAAAATGTGGGATTTTGAATTTTGGATAAGGGATACTCAACCTGTATATATATATATATATATATACACATACATACACACACATAACATCTAGCTCCTTCCCTGCCTGCATCCACCCCAAGAATACCAAGAATCACCTGTCCGCATCCCCCACCACAGCATAGACTCCCATGCCTGCATCGCCCAGAACAGTCTCCCCTGCTCGCACCCACCTCAGAGTGGCAGCACAGATTCCCCTTCCCCCCGCCTCCAGCAGCAGCTCCGACAGCAGCACTATAGTGTCCCCTTCCTGCACTCCACTATCACCCGCCACCCCTCCCCCCCCCCCCCCCTCCCGATCACCAGCTCTGGCAGCAGCACTATAGTGTCCCCTTCCCGCATCCTACCCCCCACTATCACACGGCACCCCGAGCCCCCCGCGATCACCCGCTCCGGCAGCAACGCTATAGTGTCCCCTTCCCCCATTATACCCCCTTCCCCCCCATTATCACCCACAACCCTTAGCCTCCTGCGATCACCAGCTCCGGCGGCAGCAGTATAGCGTCCCCTTCCTGCATTCTACCCCCTGCGATCGACCAACACCCCTAATCCTTACAGTTACCTGCCCTCATGCCAAATCCTCCACTTTTATTAAAAAAATAGAAAATAACACTTTTATTAAAAAAATAGAAAATAAAAATGCAAAAGTTTTTTGTGTCCTTTAAAACAAACACATTATTTATTCAAAACATGCAGAAGTAGGCAGGCACTGTCCGCCTACTTCGGTGACATCACAAGTAGGACAGAAGTTGGCAGGTTGGTTGGTCTGATGAAAAGTTGGTTAGATGTGTGGAGCACTGATAAAAAGTCGGTTAGATGTGTGGAGCACTGTTTTAGTTGAACAGACAAGTTTGATGGTTGGAAGTTTGGAGTGTTGGAGAAAAGTTGGTCTGAAGTTGGCCTGATGTATGGCTAGCATAAGTTGTATGCAATTGTGTAAATGCACAAGCTTAGAATGCGACCAAACAAACGCAAGATCCAATCAGCTCTGCATAGGTCAAAATGCTCCTCGCTCCCTATATAAGTAACATGAGAAGATTTGAAAGGAACAAAACATGATGTATGGCCTCATTGTACAAAATATGTTTAAAAACACAGTACTCAATTCATATAAATTACAGTAAGTGGCTGGAAAGTGTAGATAATAAGTAACCAAGTGACTTGGAACATATTAAATGCAAATTGAACAAGGTGCAAATATCTAAAATTGTAATTCACACTAATAAACATGTCAGCAGCCTTTCCCTTCCCAAACAGTGTAGATCACTATAATCCTGCTATTTAACCACATCCGGAGCATAATTAGGTGAGTTACAGAGGGGGCCAGTGGCCAAAATCAGCTTGCAACTTGCACCAGGGTTTGAATCCGTAAGTCACCCCCCTCCAAAGAGGCGCATTTGTGAATTTTAGGTGCCCATCTTGGGGGCATATCACTTTGACATGCCTTACTGTACTTTGGCTGGGTCTACACGTCCCCACTAACTCCTGTACCGACATCCTTAGTGTAGGGAGCCATAAGTGCAACTTGCAGTCGGGTTCCATGTGGAAAAAAACATATGCATTGCAAATAGACGAGCTTGGTGATTATCTAGTTATTAATTATTCTTACAATCCCATGAAAGCGATGAGTGTTCATGCACACACATTAACTACTGTAGTAGCAGATTATTTTAGCAGTCCGAAAACTAGGATCCATGGTGGCTATGTAAAATATACATCACATACTTTTGTTAGATATCACTCAAAGTAGAGTAACTTTGAGGAGGTAGAACATACAGTAAATAATGTCTGCCCAACCTTAAATGACTAAATGTATGACATTAACAGCTGTAGTTATACTGTATTGTAGGCAAGTAACCCAACCAGAGCAAGAATGAGTTAATCTTGGCAAATTAGATGCTGAACTACATCCCTCATGATTTGCAGACAGACCTCTGTTCAGCTTCATGGAGTAGGAAGTCCAGCACTAGCTGAAGTGCTGTGAGATGTAATACAACACATTTTAAAACTAAAACAGGGCAGCTTTTCATACTGAATAACTTTATTTGGTTAAGTTAGCTCTATCTAAACCACTGTACAACTGCATCACAGTTATGTAACCAGTTTGTGTGTGAAGCAGGTAATGATATCAATGAATAAGATGGATGTAAAATGCGAACAGTGCCTTCTGAGTATAAATCACTGCTGAGTATTCAAGAATTTGCTTGTTTCAGGGCACCGAGGTGGATAGTCACAGCTTACTGATAAAGGAAAATGTGAGACATCTCCAGGGCCCATGAGATGTCATGTTGAATAATGCTGGTGATAATACAGCATAGATGAGTGGCTCTGTCATGTCTAACAAAGCAAGATAAAATATTTTATATGACAGAAGGAGACATCCCCCTTATCTCCAATAAATTACACAAATGTTCTTTTTATTACAGAAAAAGTGTCTAAAATTCATCAAGGCACAGTGGACCGATATCGGATATCTAAATTCCTGTGTGACTGAAAAAGCTTTTTGCAATTGCTGCCTGAAACAAACAAAAAAAAGTTTGACCGTGAATGTACAGTATGTTTGAGACTGTGAGCTATGATCTACCTAGAAAGAGAAGAGATGCTGGGTTGGACTCCATATTGTATGTAAGTGCTCACAGCAATTTCTTGTTTTACGAGCTTGCACTCAAAGGGCATGTACTGATCAACATGACAGTTTGCATTTTTGCATGTAATATTATCTGTCAGTGATCTATCCTGAGTTACTCTGCTAAAGAGTGGGATGACAAGAAGCAGTAGGAGTGAACAGGCCTTCTGTAGCCTCCCAAGAGAGAGTTCATTGCAGAGACCCCACACAATACATCAAGCAGGATAATCAAACTCTGATCTGCTTTTAAAAAACTAATAATTGTAAACATAATTAAAAGATAAACAGAAAAAACCCACATTTTTCTAAAAATACTTGCATGAACTATATTGCAGCCTGTTTTTTCAGCAGAGAATTATACTAGAGATACAGAACCTGTATAACCAACATAAAATACCTTTGCATTATAACATTTTTATGCTTATGGTGCTTTTGACCAGATGTGGGCTACCCTTCACTGTGCCAATTTCCTTAGATCTCAATGGATGCATATCTTCTCTGGCTCCTAAAGAGGTTACCCTATCTACTAGATGTCCACTCTCACTTTATAATAAAATAACTACTGGGCAAACTGCCTTGTGTTAAGTGACTTTTCAAGTACAGTATACTAATGACATACAGTAGATAATTTAAAAAGCTGGCCCTGGCAGATACAACATTGTCTGAATGCACTAGAGCAAGGTGATCTGATTCTGATATCAAGTGTGTTCTCTTTCATTCAGATCACTATGCTCATTGTGTATTTGTTTTACTTGGTGCAAGTTCAACATTTCTTTGTGCAAGTGTGTTGCCGTCTACAATATCGGCATGGTTGTGTCCGTAATGGAACAGTATGGCACTAGAGGAGAAATACTCGCCCCCCCCCCCCCCCCATCCAGAATTTTAAATTCATGTCTTACACATGTAAACAGTAGTGTAGTGGTTCCCACATTTTTATATTTGTATATAGTGCATTTTATCTATTTCTGAATAATGCAAAGAAAAACCATTTCCAAGATTTAAGGAGAAGTCATACAATTGGCCACACATGCAGTGATATTGGGCTTCTGACCAACACTTTAGAATATGATGCCCAGGTGGGCCCGGTGTCAGATAATCTAATTAAATTAAAAAAAAAAAAACGCTGTCTGACAAAGCATATCACTGTAGCGACAGCAGCCCATACTTGAGTGGTGCTTCTATAACTACGTAGCTTTAGCACAAAGCAAGATGTGTGAGATTGGGTAAAAAGTCCCAAGGTAACAAATGTACAATATACAGATTAGTAGATTCATACATAGGGAAAAGGCTTTTGATGCTAAGCTGGGCTCTGCTTTGCAATTTGACCCTTTCGATCCACATCAAATCCTCATGAAGATGAAAAACACAGTGTCACAGCCCTACCTTGCCTAGTTGGACATCCCTCCTTGTGGGTCTGGTAGAGTCCAGCCTGCAAAATTACAGGCATACCACATTTGTGCGCTTTATTTGCTTTCTGAAAACTTGATACGGGTCTAACAACCATGAAATGCATTTTTGCTTCTAGGTTGCACAATAATGTCACTACTTAGGCTCTGAAGTCTCACAGCAACACAAGAATACTGATCTCCACTAAAATAATCCCGAGGTATGCGGAAACTATTTACCCCTGTAGTTTTGCTCTGGTATTCACTGGTTTGGCACCCGAAATTGCATGTTTTTTCCTTAATGGTTTACTTAGTAGGACATTTTTATTACACAACACTGGCCTACTACAAAATTGCCCAATAATGGTAGACTACATTCTGGTTTCAGATGGCAATTATTCAAAAGTTGAACATCCGTGCACCAAATGGAAATACCAGAATAATAGAAATACTCAAATCTTGACCCCAACATATTAAACTACACTACCTAAGACTGGCCATACACCTAAAGATTGACTGTCGAATCTGGCTACTTGGAAAAAGAATCTGGCAATGTATGGAAGCAAATGACAATTGACCAATTGCTCCGAAATGGCGGAATACTGCCAAAAACTGTCATTCAGACAAATTGGTTAAATCAAATGGATTTAATAAATTTGTCTGATTGGCCATTTTTGGCTGTCTTTCAGTGTTTGGGAGCAAATGGGCAGTTGTCATTTGCTCCCATACATTATCAGCTTTTCATTCCAGCCAGTCAGATTAAACAATTCATCTTTAGGTGTATGGCCAGTTTAAGGCAATGTTTTCAAATTTAAGTCCTTGAGAACTCCACACTGCTCATGTTGCATTCTAATACTGCATAGATGAATCTAAATATAACTATATAGCTGGATCAGTAATTATTACACCTGTTCCCACTGACAAAAATCATGAGCACCTGACCTGTTGAGAGTCCTTGAAAAAGTAATAGTTTTGCTGGTCTTGATTGGAAGCACTCTGATTTTCTCTCCTAAGTGCTTTGATTGGAATACTTACTGATTAAAGGCAGACAGGATCCCGACTGTCATGATCCCGACAGCAGAATCCCGCCTGCCAGTAAGCCGGCAGTGGGGCGAGTGTCAGAAGGCCCCTTGCGGGCTTCGCTGCGCTCTCCACACTGCGGGCTCGTTGCACTCGCCACAGGTTATGTTCTGCCTCTGTGGGTGTCATGGACACCCACAGAGGGAGAATAGCCTGTGTCGCCGGCATTCCGGTGGCGTCATTTCACCGCCTGTCGGGATTCCGGCATCGGCTTTGTGACCGCCGGGATCTCGACTAGCGGTATCGTTATTGCCTCCCCTTTGATTAAGTAATAGATTATAAAACAGCACGGGCAGCTAGAGAAATCCATCTCAACTCGAGTCATCTACCTCTGCAGTACTAGGGTACCACATAAAACATGACCTACTGAGGAACTTATTTTGGACTATTGTGAGCAATTTTATACTTTAATAGGCATTTATTGGCACGAAGCAGAAAACTCCCAACACAGTAAAATTCTCCCTTCCCTTGTACCTCATTTAAACAGGTCATATTGTATACTAAACAAGTAGTATATTGCACATTGGCCCTCATTCCGAGTCGTTCGCTCGGTATTTTTCATCGCATCGCAGTGAAATTCCGCTTAGTACGCATGCGCAATATTCGCACTGCGACTGCGCCAAGTAATTTTACAATGGAGATAGTATTTTTACTCACGGCTTTTTCATCGCTCCGGCGATCGTAGTGTGATTGACAGGAAATGGGTGTTACTGGGCGGAAACACGGCGTTTTCGGGGCGTGTGGATAAAAACGCTACCGTTTCCGGAAAAAAACGCAGGAGTGGCCGGAGAAACGGGGGAGTGTCTGGGCGAACGCTGGGTGTGTTTATGACGTCAAACCAGGAACGACAAGCACTGAACTGATCGCAGATGCCGAGTAAGTCTGAAGCTACTCTGAAACTGCTAAGTAGTTTGTAATCGCAATATTGCGAATACATCGGTCGCAATTTTAAGAAGCTAAGATACACTCCCAGTAGGCGTAGGCTTAGCCTGAGCAACTCTGCTAAATTCGCCTTGCGAGCGAACAACTCGGAATGAGGGCCATAGCTTGGAAAATGGAGAAACATCTAAAAATGTCCTGTATTTAGATAATTCTGATGTGTACAAGGATACAAACAAACCAATACACAATGGGGGTCATTCCAAGTTGTTCGCTCTGTAAAAATCTTCGCATCGCAGCGATTTTCCGCTTAATGCGCATGCGCAATGTCCGCACTGCGACTGCGCCAAGTAAATTTGCTATGCACTTAGGAATTTTACTCACGGCATTTTCATCGGTCTGGCGATCGTAATGTGATTGACAGGAAATGGGTGTTGCTGGGCGGAAACAGGCCGTTTTATGGGCGTGTGGGAAAAAACGCTACCGTTTCCGGAAAAAACGCAGGAGTGGCTGGAGATACGGGGGAGTGTCTGGGCGAACGCTGGGTGTGTTTGTGACGTCAAACCAGGAACGACAAGCAGTGAAATGATCGCAGATGCCGAGTAAGTGTGGAGCTACTCAGAAACTGCTACGAGGTGTGTATTCGCAATATTGCGAATACATCGTTCGCAATTTTAAGATGCTAAGATTCACTCCCAGTAGGCGGCGGCTTAGCATGAGCAAATCTGCTAAAATCCACTTGCGAACGAACAACTCGGAATGACCCCCAATGGTTTGAAGAGCACTAACAAAAACAGGATTTTAATACCTACCAGTAAATCCTTTTCTCCTAGTCCATAGAGGATGCTGGGGTCCACTTCATGACCATGGGGTATAGACGGTTCCACAGGAGCCATGGGCACTTTAAGACTTTTCAAGGGTGTGAACTGGCTCCTCCTTCTATGCCCCTCCTCCAGACCTCAGTTATAGGTACTGTGCCCAGGGAGACGGACATTTCGAGGAAAGTATTTACTTTTATACTAATGGTGAGATTCATACCAGCTCACACCTCAACCATGCCGCACAACATGGCATTCAACATAACACACGCCAACAGGCATGAACCATTTACAGCAAAATGCTGAAAACAAATGAAACACAACTTGTGTAACTATAAAGAACAAACTGCAGGTAAAGTACGCACTGGGTCGGGCGCCCAGCATCCTCTACGGACTAGGAGAAAAGGATTTACCGGTAGGTATTAAAATCCTGTTTTCTCATATGTCCTAGAGGATGCTGGGGTCCACTTCATGACCATGGGGTTTATACCAAAGCTCCAGTATGGGCGGGAGAGTGCGGATGACCCTGCAGCACCGATTGACCGAACTTGAGGTCCTCATCGGCCAAGGTGTCAAACTTGCAGAACTTTGCAAATGTGTTTGACCCTGACCAAGTAGCTGCTCGGCAAAGTTGTAATGCCGAGACCCCCCCGGGCAGCAGCCCAGGATGAGCCCACCTTCCTAGTAGAATGGGCCTTCACCGACGTCGGTAACGGCAATTCAGCCGTAGAATGAGCCTACTGAATCGTACCTCTGATCCAGCGCACAATAGTCTTCTTGGAAGCAGGACACCCAATCTCGTTGGGAGCATACAGGACAAACAGAGCCTCTGTTTTCCGTATCCGAGCTGTTCTAGCTACATAAAACCTCAAAGCCCTAACCACATCTAGAGACTTTGACTCAGTGAAAGTGTCAGTAGCCACTGGCACCGCAATAGGTTGGTTTATGTGGGAAGACGAAACCACCTTTGGAAGAAAATGTTGGCGAGTTCTCAACTCTGCCCTATCTTCATGGAAGATCCGGTAAGGGCTCTTGTGAGACAAGGCCCCTAACTCCGACACCCGCCTTGCGGACGCCAAGGCCAAAAGCATCACCACTTTCCAAGTGAGAAACTTCAACTCTATCTCCTGTAGAGGTTTAAACCAATGTGATTGAAGGAACTACAGCACCACATTAAGGTCCCACGGTGCCACTGGAGGCCCAAATGGAGGCTGGATGTGCAGAACCCCCTTCACGAAGGTCTGAACTTCTGAAAGAGAGGCCAATTGTTTTTGGAAGAATACTGA
Source organism: Pseudophryne corroboree (assembly GCF_028390025.1). Taxonomy (NCBI): domain Eukaryota; kingdom Metazoa; phylum Chordata; class Amphibia; order Anura; family Myobatrachidae; genus Pseudophryne; species Pseudophryne corroboree. The sequence goes on from NC_086444.1 coordinate 568,419,386, forward strand.
TAAGGCCGAAATCTGGACCTTGATTGACCCCAATATAAGGGCCGCATCCACACCAGCCTGCAGAAAATGGAGAAAACGTCCCACTCAAACTCTTCCGTAGGAGTCTTCTTGGATTCACACCAAGACACATATTTTCTCCAAATACGGTGGTAATGTTTAGACGTTACTCCTTTCCTGGCCTGAATAAGAGTGGGGATGACTTCCTTGGGAATACCCTTTCGGGCTAGGATCCGGCGCTCAACAGCCATGTCGTCAAACGTAGCCGCGGTAAGTCTTGATACACACACGGCCCCTGCTGTAGTAGGTCCACTCGAGGAGGAAGAGGCCAAGGATCTTCTATGAACAACTCCTGAAGATCTGGATACAAAGCCCTCCTTGGCCAGTCTGGGGCAATGAAGATTGCTCGAACTCTTGTTCTTTTTATTATTTTGAGAACTTTTGGAATCAGGGGAAGTGGAGGGAAAACATATACCGACCGAAACACCCACTGGGTCACCAGTGCATCCACTGCTATTGCTTGAGGGTCTCTCGATCTGGAACAATATCTCTGAAGCTTCTTGTTTAGACGCGATGCCATCATGTCTACTTGAGGAACTCCCCAAAGACTTGTCACTTCTGCGAAGACTTCTTGGTGGAGGCCCCACTCTCCTGGATGGAGATCGTGTCTGCTGAGTAAGTCTGCTTCCCAGTTGTCCACTCCCGGAACGAAAATTGCTGAGCTCTTACATGTCTTTCTGCCCAGAGGAGAATTATTATCACCTCTGCCATTGCCGCTCTGCTTTTCGTTCCGCCTTGCCTGTTTATGTACGTGACTGCTGTTACACTGTCCGACTGGATCTGCACGGGATGATCTTGAAGAAGATGTACCGCTTGAAGAAGGCCGTTGTAAATGGCTCTCAATTCCAGAACGTTTATGTGAAGGCAGGCTTCCTGACTTTACCATTTTCCTTGGAAGCTTTCCCCCTGTGTGACAGCTCCCTAGCCTCGGAGACTTGCATCCGTGGTTATTAGGACCCAGTCGTGAATCCCAAACCTGCGTCCCTCTAGTAGGCGAGAACTGTATAGCCACCACAGGAGCGAAATCCTGGGTTTGGGGGACAGGATTATTCCGGTGCATGTGTAGGTGGGATCCGGACCACTTGTCCAACAGGTCCCACTGGAATACTCTGGCATGAAATCGGCCAAACTGTATGGCCTCGTAGGCCGCTACCATTTTCCCCAACAACCGAATGCATTGATGGATCGACACGCTTGTTGGTTTCAATATTTGTTTGACCATTTTCTGGATTTCCAGAGCCTTTTCCACTGGAAGAAATACTCTCCGTACTTCTGTGTCCAGAATCATCCCTAAAAAGGACAATTTTGTAGTCGGTTCCAACTGCGACTTTGGAAAATTCATGATCCAACCGTGTTGTTTGAGTATTGACAGGGAGAGTGCGATGTTCTGCACCAACTGTTCCCTGGATCTCGCTTTTATCAGATCGTCCAGATAAGGATTATATTGACTCCTTTTTGACGAAGGAGGACCATCATCTCCGCCATCACCTTAGTGAATACCCTCGGTGCCGTGGAGAGTCCGAACGGCAACGTCTGGAACTGGTAATGGCAATCCTGTACTTAAAAACCTTCTTCTTGCTGTGACAAGGGTACCAGGACAATGACCTGATCCTGACATAATTTTTGAATTGCCGTTGTTACTGCCTCTCTTTCTGGAAGAGAAGCTGGCAAGGTCGATTTGAAAAATCGGCATGGGGGGACATCTTGAAACTCTAGTTTGTACCCATGGGACACTATTTGTAAGACCCATGGGTCCAGGCCAGATTGAATCCAGATTTGACTTAAAAGTTTCAGACGTGCTCCCACCCGAGCGGACTCCCGCAAGGGAGCCCCAGCGTCATGCTGCAGATTTGGCAGAAGCAGGGGTGGACTTCTGCTCCTGCGATCCGGGAGACGCTGCGGATTTCTTTCCTTTTCCCCTACCTGCAAACAAAGGCGGGACCTTTGGCCTTTTTGTATTTGTTGGAACGAAAGGACTGCATGTGAGAGTGATGTGTCTTTTTTGCCGGTGTAGGAGCATATGGCAAGAAAGTCGACTTACCTGCGGTAGCCGAGACTAACGCATCCAGCCCATCACCAAACAAGGCCTCATATACGGGAGAGCCTCCATATTTCTTTTGGAATCTGCATCAGTATTCCACTGGAGAATCCACAACGCCCTCCGAGCCGATACTGCCATGGTAGCGGTTCTTGATCCCAAGAGACCAATATATTTCATGGTTTCTAGTACGTACGCAGCAGCGTCCTTGATATGACCTAACGTTAGGAGTATCTCGTCTCCATCTATTGTGTCAATGTCTAATGACAAGTTTTCTGACCACTTCTCAATAGCACTACTCACCCACGCACAGACAATGGTAGGCCTGAGTAGTGTCCCATTGGCCACATCAATAGATTACCTCACTCACTTGCGCCTGTCGGCTCCTTAAGTGAAGCCATTCCAGGCGCAGGGAGAAACACCTTTTCTCTTTTATGACAGGGCCCTGTCTAAAATGCGGGGTGACTCCCACCTTTTGGAAAAAGGTAAGTTGCCTGAATTCCTTTTGGGAATCTGAAATTTCTTTTCAGGTTAAATCAGACTCCCTCTAAGAGACTGTTCAACTCCTGAGGTGGAGGGAAAATTACATTACTTTTTTCCTTGTGGTAAAAGAGGGGGCTTTGTAACTTCTAACACCACCTTTATAGCTAAAACATGTTTTGAATGCTTTTTTGCTAACTTAGGACCTATTCCCCGGGAATCACTAATGTCGACACAGGAATCAGAGTCCGTGTCGGTATCAGTTTGTACTACTTGTGCAAATTTGTGTGTGACCCAGAGGGGTCCCTGTGGATGAAAGGCAGAACTATTAAAAATCACATCTTCAACAGATTATTTTCAGTTTTCTGTATGAGATTCAGTCCAACCTCTTACTGATATGATTCACACTATCATGTAACCTTTCACCCAGTCAGGCTCTTGGTGTCATATTACACCTCTGTGTCCCTAACATGTCTCCCACAGAGGAAGAATTCCCTGCCACAGACATGTCACACACGTACACAACCACACCACAGACACTCCGGGACTTATAGGGGACAGACCCACAGTAAAATCTGTCAGAGGGACACAGATAGGATTTGCCAGTTCACAACCCAGCGCCAGTAACACAATGTCTGTGAACACAAAACGCCCATTGACATGCAGCGCTTTTATAATGTTAATCATACATTTATATAGCACCAAATTCACTGTGGCCTCCCCTGTTTTGCACCCTGATACTTGTTCAGCAGTGGAGGAGGACCAGCGTTGTTCTCTGCAGTCTGGAAGAGAGAAAATGGCGCTGAGCAGGTTGCTGGCTGACTGAGAAGGAAGCTCCACTCTTCAATGGTGTTTCTCCTCAGCTTTTATGAGGTAATTTTTTATACTGGCAGGAGCTAATGGTGTCCTGTCAGCCAGAAGCAGAGCCATGAAATTCTTTAGGAAGTTGGTTCATACTTCTGCCCCCTCAGTCCCACGAAGAAGGGAGACTGTTGCCAGCAGTTCTCCCTGAAAATAAAAAAACCTAACATAAGTCTTTTTAGAGAAACTCAGTAGAGCCAGTTCACACCCTTGAAAAGTCTTAAAGTGCCCATGGCACCTGCGGAACCATCTATACCGCATGGTCATGAAGTGGACCCCAGCATCCTCTAGGACGTATGAGAAATCAGAATTATTGATTATTTAGAAATAAAATAGAGACATGTCAGAATACACAATAGATTGTTAAAAAAAGGAGTATATTTATTTAAATGAACCTCCTTGAACAACCATTATAAAAGATCAGCATACTGTATATAATAGCACTCTAGAATGCATGGGAAGTAAATAATCTAACACGGACATCCAAATACTCTTTGTTCAAAGACGACAAATAAAACTACAAGTGGTAAGTGCTACTGAATGTTGTCAAATTGAAAGATCAAATGAAGCGATATAAATAATAAATTCTAAACAGTCCTTCAAAAATAAATGTGATGACCTCAATCAACACATGTTGATTTTGCTGCAAATAAACCATGCATGTAATTGTATGGCTACGAACCATGCATGCAGCTGTATATCTATGCATTCAGCCAATGTAAATCATTTAATCATAAACTCCTAGGTTGCTGAATAATCCACAAAGTAGCTCTATTTTAACCCCTAACTACATAATACTGTGTTTGCTTACAGGGATACAGCATATTAATTGTGCATGTTCTAGGGTCCACAAACAAAAGGTGCAAATATTTTAGCAATTTTATTCTACGACATTGCCTTAAGGTATTGCTATATGCCTGTTCTATGTTTGATTGCGTATCAGTTCTATCATTGTTTTTGGTATAGGATGGTTTGTATAGAAAGCATGCTGTGGCATCAAAATTGTTATGTAATAAAAAAAAAACGTGCTGAAACAAAATACATAATGTTGCATCACAGTAGAGCATATTACCTTACAATTAAATTAATTTGTAGACCAATAAGAGCACATTTCAGATTTATTAATTATACACATACTAAAGGAGGGCCCCAAAAATGTTATAGTCTCAGGCACATATGTGGTTGCATAATAGGCAAACATGGTTGCAATTAGCAAATCCTGGGTCTGAGGACTGTCTATTGTACCATTTCCATCAAAACCTGGGGGTACATAGCTAAATAAAACCAGCTGGAGCAAAATTGTTATTTTTCTCAATTATAATAGGTTGTGCCATGAACTCAAAAATATTTGGGGTTAGCATTTTGGGAATCAGTGGCATAGGATTGTCACATGAGGCATACTGCACAGCACTGCTGTGTACCCCCAATACTAGTCCTTGCAGTGGTCTGCTCTGCACCCTGTAACCAACCTGCTAGCCCTTTGAAACTCACTGCACATAACAATGGTACATTTCCACCTACGTATAAACCTAAGCTTCCTGGATTCTTAAAGGATGAGTAACTCCCAATGTCAGTCAGAGAAATAGGGCCAAAAAAAGTGTCTCACAGAATCACAAATATACTTTTTTCTATAGACCGTTGTGATCCATAAACACCTGAAAAGACAGAAATATCTTACAAGTGTAAGGTGGACCTGTACTGTACCGTACACGCAGTGGAAGCACTAGTTTTGTGGGCTGAGGTGCAGTAGGGCAGCTTATCAATTTGTTAGGAAACAATGATATCACTGAGACGCTGCTTAACTAATATTCATGAACCCTGACATGTGAGGTACATGTTCACGTATATTAGTTCAGGCCACTGTGTAGACAAGAGGTCTACTTTGCTTCCTAGTTAGGCCAAAGGGATCCCAGAGCACTCATGCCTTTTAAATAACAATTAAAATAAGATTTTACCTACCGATAAATCTATTTCTCGTAGTCCGTAGTGGATGCTGGGAACTCCGTAAGGACCATGGGGAATAGCGGCTCCGCAGGAGACTGGGCACATCTAAAGAAAGCTTTAGGACTAGCTGGTGTGCACTGGCTCCTCCCCCTATGACCCTCCTCCAAGCCTCAGTTAGGATACTGTGCCCGGACGAGCGTACATAATAAGGAAGGATATTGAATCCCGGGTAAGACTCATACCAGCCACACCAATCACACCGTACAACTTGTGATCTGAACCCAGTTAACAGTATGATAACAACGAAGGAGCCTCTGAAAAGATGGCTCACAACAACAATAACCCGATTTAGTTAACAATAACTATGTACAAGTATTGCAGACAATCCGCACTTGGGATGGGCGCCCAGCATCCACTACGGACTACGAGAAATAGATTTATCGGTAAGTAAAATCTTATTTTCTCTGACGTCCTAGTGGATGCTGGGAACTCCGTAAGGACCATGGGGATTATACCAAAGCTCCTAAACGGGCGGGAGAGTGCGGATGACTCTGCAGCACCGAATGAGAGAACTCCAGGTCCTCCTCAGCCAGGGTATCAAATTTGTAGAATTTAGCAAACGTGTTTGCCCCTGACCAAGTAGCTGCTCGGCAAAGTTGTAAAGCCGAGACCCCTCGGGCAGCCGCCCAAGATGAGCCCACTTTCCTTGTGGAATGGGCTTTTACAGATTTTGGCTGTGGCAGGCCTGCCACAGAATGTGCAAGCTGAATTGTACTACAAATCCAACGAGCAATAGTCTGCTTTAGAAGCAGGAGCACCCAGCTTGTTGGGTGCATACAGGATAAACAGCGAGTCAGACTTTCTGACTCCAGCCGTCCTGGAAACATATATTTTCAGGGCCCTGACCACGTCAAGTAACTTGGAGTCCTCCAAGTCCCTAGTAGCCGCAGGCACCACAATAGGTTGGTTCATGTGAAAAGCAGAAACCACCTTAGGGAGAAATTGAGGACGAGTCCTCAATTCTGCCCTGTCAGAATGAAACATTAAGTAAGGGCTTTTATATGATAAAAGCCGCCAATTCTGACACACGCCTGGTTGAAACCAGGGCTAACCGCATCGTCACCTTCCATGTGAGATATTTTAAGTCCATAGTGGTGAGTGGTTCAAACCAATGTGACTTAAGGAACCTCAAAACAACATTGAGATCCCAAGGTGCCACTGGAGGCACAAAAGGAGGTTGTATATGCAGTACCCCTTTTACAAATGTCTGAACTTCAGGTACTGAAGCCAGTTCTTTCTGGAAGAAAATCGACAGGGCCGAAATTTGAACCTTAATGGACCCTAATTTTAGGCCCATAGACAGTCCTGTCTGCAGGAAATGGAGGAAACGACCTAGTTGAAATTCCTCTGTAGGGGCCTTCTTGGCCTCACACCACGCAACATATTTTTGCCAAATGCGGTGATAATGTTTTGCGGTTACATCCTTCCTGGCTTTGACCAGGGTAGGGATGACTTCATCTGGAATGCCTTTTTCCTTCAGGATCCGGCGTTCAACCGCCATGCCGTCAAACGCAGCCGCGGTAAGTCTTGGAACAGACAAGGCCCCTGCTGGAGCAGGTCCTTTCTTAGAGGTAGAGGCCACGGGTCTTCCGTGAGCATCTCTTGAAGTTCCGGGTACCAAGTCCTTCTTGGCCAATCCGGAACCACGAGTATCGTTCTTACTCCTCTCCTTCTTATGATTCTCAGTACTTTTGGTATGAGAGGCAGAGGAGGGAACACATACACTGACTGGTACACCCACGGTGTCACCAGAGTGTCCACCGCTATTGCCTGAGGGTCCCTTGACCTTGCGCAATATCTGTCCATTTTCTTGTTAAGACGGGACGCCATCATGTCCACCTTTGGTTTTTCCCAACGGTTTACAATCAGTTGGAAGACTTCTGGGTGAAGTCCCCACTCCCCCGGGTGGAGGTCATGCTGAGGAAGTCTGCTTCCCAGTTGTCCACTCCCTGAATGAACACTGCTGACAGTGCTATCACATGATTTTCCGCCCAGCAGAGAATCCTTGCAGCTTCTGCCATTGCCCTCCTGCTTCTTGTGCCGCCCTGTCTGTTTACGTGGGCGACAGCCGTGATGTTGTCCGACTGGATCAATACCGGTTGACCCTGAAGCAGAGGCTTTTCTTGACTTAGGGCATTGTAAATGGCCCTTAGTTCCAGGATATTTTTGTCTCCAGGCTTGACCATAAGCCCTGGATATTCCTTCCCTGTGTGACTGCTCCCCAGCCTCGCAGGCTGGCATCCGTGGTCACCAGGACCCAGTCCTGAATGCCGAATCTGCGGCCCTCTAGAAGATGAGCACTCTGCAACCACCACAGGAGGGACACCCTTGTCCTTGGTGACAGGGTTATCCGCTGATGCATTTGAAGATGCGACCCGGACCATTTGTCCAGTAGGTTCCACTGGAAAGTTCTTGTGTGGAATCTGCCCAATGGGATTGCTTCGTAGGAAGCCACCATTTTTACCCAGAACCCTTGTGCATTGATGCACTGAGACTTGGTTCGGTTTTAGGAGGTTCCTGACTAGCTCGGATAACTCCCTGGCTTTTTCCTCCGGGAGAAACACCTTCTTTCTGGACTGTGTCCAGGATCATCCCTAGGAACAGAAGACAAGTCGTCGGAACCAGCTGCGATTTTGGAATATTGAGAATCCACTCGTGCTGCCGCAACACTACCTGAGATAGTGCTACACCGACCTCCAACTGTTCTCTGGATCTTACCCTTATCAGGGAATCGTCCAAGTAAAGGATAACTAAAATTCCCTTCCTTCGAAGGAATATCATCATTTCGGTCATTACTTCAGTAAAGACCCGGGGTGCCGTGGACCATCCCTACGGCAGCGTCTGAACTGATAGTGACAGTTCTGTACCATAACCTGAGATACCTTTGGTGAGAAGGGTAAATTTTGACATGAAGGTAAGCATCCTTGATGTCCCGAGACATCATGTAGTCCCCTTCTTCCAGGTTTGCAATCACTGCTCTGAGTGACTCAATTTTGAATTTGAACCTCTGTATGTAAGTGTTCAAAGATTTTAGATTTTAAAATCGGTCTCACCGAGCCGTCTGGCTTCGGTACCACAATAGTGTGGAATAATACCCCGTTCCCTGTTGCAGGAGGGGTACCTTTATTATCACCTGCTGGGAATACAGCTTGTGAATGGCTTCCAAAACTGCCTCCCTGTCAGCGGGAGACGTCGGTAAAACAGACTTTTGGAAACGGCGAGGGGAATACGTCTCGAATTCCAATTTGTACCCCTGAAATATTACCTGAAGGATCCAGGGGTCTACTTGCGAGTGAGCCCACTGCGCACTGAAATTCACTGAGAACGGGCCCCCACCGTGCCTGAACTTGTAAAGCCCTAGCGTCATACTGAGGGCTTGGCAGCGGTGGAAAAGGGTTTCTGTTCCTGGGAACTGGCTGATCTCTGCAGCCATTTTCCTCTCCCTCTGTCACGAGCAGAAAAGAGGAACCCTTTTGTCCGCTTGCCAACCAGGACTGCGCCTGATAATACGGCGTCTTATTTTGAGAGGCGACCTAGGGTACATCCCCTTTTTTTTAAGGCAATACTTCCAAATGCCGTTTGGAATCCCTGACCACTTTACTAGAATACAAAACACTTATACTTGATGCCAGTCGGCAAATATTCCGCTGTGCATCATGCATATATAGAAAAGCATCTTTTAATTGCTCTATAGGCAATAATATACTGTATCTAGGATATCAATATTTCCAGTCAGGGAATCCGACCACGCCACCCAGCACTGCACATCCAGGCTGAGGCGATTGCTGGTCGCAGTATAACACCAGTATGTGTGTAAATACATTTTAGGATACCCTCCTGCTTTTTATCAGCAGGATCCTTAAGGGCGGCCATCTCAAGAGAGGGTAGAGCCCTTGTTCTTACAATCGTGTGAGCGCCTTATCCCCTGTAGGGGGTGTTTCCCAACGCACCCTAACCTCTGGCGGGAAAAGGTATACTGCCAATAACTTTTTAGAATTATCAATTGTTATCGGAGGAAAACCCACGCATCATCACACACCTCATTTTATTTTTCAGAGTCAGGAAAACTATAGGAAGTTTTTCCTCACCAAACATAATACCCCTTTTTTGGTGGTATTCATATTATCAGAAAAGTGTAAACATTTACCATTGCCTCAATCATGCAATGTGTGGCCCTATTGGAAATCACGGTTGTCTCTTCACCGTCGACACAGGAGCCAGTATCCGTGTCGGCGTCTGTATCTGAGGTAACGGGCGCTTTAGAGCCCCTGTATGAGACGTCTGGACAGGCACAAGCTGAGTAGCCGGCTGTCTCATGTCAACCACTGTCTTTTATACAAAGCTGACACTGTCACGCAATTTCAACAGTACATCCACTCAGGTGTCGACCCCCTAGGGGGTGACAACACTATTACAGACACTCTACTCCGTCTCCACATCATTTTTCTCCTCATACATGTCGACACAAAAGTACCGACACACAGCACACACACAGGGAATGCTCTGATAGAGGACAGGACCCACTAGCCCTTTGGGGAGACAGAGGGAGAGTTTGCCAGCACACACCAGAGCGCTATATATATATACAGGGATAACCTTATATAAGTGTTTTTCCCTTTATAGCTGCTGTATTGTTTATACTGCGCCTAATTTGTGCCCCCCTCTCTTTTTTAACCCCTTTCTGTAGTGTAGTGACTGCAGGGGAGAGCCAGGGAGCTTCCCTCCAACTGAGCTGTGAGGGAAAATGGCGCCAGTGTGCTGAGGAGATAGGCTCCGCCCCTTTCTCGGCGTCCTTATCATCCGTTTTTTTATATGTTTTGGCAGGGGTTAAATGCATCCATATAGCCCAGGAGTTATATGTGATGCATTTATTTTAGCCATATAAGGTTTTATCGATTTATTGCGTCTCAGGGCGCTGCCCCCCCAGCGCCCTGCACCCTCAGTGACCGGAGTGTGAAGTGTGCTGAGAGCAATGGCGCACAGCTGCGGTGCTGTGCGCTACCTTATCTGAAGACAGGATCGTCTTCTGCCGCCGATTTCACCGGACCTCTTCGCTCTTCTGGCTCTGTAAGGGGGACGGCGGCGCGGCTCCGGTGACCCATCCAGGCTGAACCTGTGATCGTCCCTCTGGAGCTAATGTCCAGTAGCCTAAGAAACCCGATCCACTCTGCACTCAGGTGAGTCCGTTTCTTCTCCCCTTAGTCCCACGATGCAGTGAGCCTGTTGCCAGCAGGTCTCACTGAAAATAATAAACCTAAACTAAAACTTTCACAAAGAGCTCAGGAGAGCCCCTAGTGTGCACCCTTCTCGTCGGGCACAGAAATCTAACTGAGGCTTGGAGGAGGGTCATAGGGGGAGGAGCCAGTGCACACCAGCTAGTCCTAAAGCTTTCTTTAGATGTGCCCAGTCTCCTGCGGAGCCGCTATTCCCCATGGTCCTTACGGAGTTCCCAGCATCCACTAGGACGTCAGAGAAATACCGTTTCCAGCATGTGCAAATTCTTGACACAGAAACGGATAGTATCTCATCCATACAATTCTTGCACTTTGGCATTATTTACAATCAACTAATATGCTTTCAAATATTTAAACTTCTGGAAAAGTTCAGAAACATTCATTATCTGTACATGTAGTTTATTAACTAAAAAGAGGCGATGTGTTCTGAGCACATAAATGGCATACCTTTACAAATGTGACAAATTCTTCCATCCTCCTGTTGCCATGTAAAAGCTTATTCTGTACCACTTCCAAGGCTTGCTCACTCTGCATTGCTAAGTTGTGGAGTTGCTGTGTAGCTGCCATCTCCAGCCCAGACATGGCACGCTCAGCTTCAGTCATTTTACATTCCAAGTTGCTGACTTTTACATCCTGCAACATAGAAGCTTATTTGTACTACTGTGTTGTATTTTGTTTAACTTACACAATGAAACTTAATTTTACTTCCAGAAACCTTTATTGTGAGTTTTGTCAGATCAGTCTGCATGCCAAGCTAGTGGATGAATCAATCATTTATTGATTTCATGTATATAAACAAAAAAGGGCAACCAATCCAATAATTGTAGAAATGCTCATGTGCAGCACCCATAGAATCATTTGGAAGGGGTTGGGTAAGTTATCCCGGCGGTCAAATGGCCGACAGCTGCATCCCGACACTGACGAAGTATTCTACCTCTCCTCTACTCCTTCTGGGGTGGTGGCTATAGCTAACCCTTGGGCGGTGGTGGCTATGGCTGACCACCGTCTCTAGTGCCTAACCCTAACACCTTCCCTCCACCCAGTGCCTAAGCATAACCTCACCCCCGTGCCCTAACGCTAACCAATACCCTGATACTCACCTTCAGGATGTCGGCTGTCAGTGTTCTGGCACCGGTCTCCTGAGTGGTGTCAAGATTCCGGCATTGGTCACATGCCCGCCAGCATTCCACCCACCGTGTTGCCGAACGCATGCTTTTGGGGGTGCCAATTTGTCAGCAATTTTTTAGAATATTAAGAGAAACTAGGTGTGTTTTGTTTTAAATATATTCTTTGATAAATTTAGACCATTTTAATTACTTTTAAGGATTGATTTTATTTGAATGCGTCAAAATGAGTGGCACAGAAATATAGCATTAAATTGTCAATATTGAAACTGTGTACATAACTAATATTAAAGCCAATGTAATGCTACTAAAAGCTCTCTCTATAACCTATGCCTTTGTAGAGTTTATTTTTTGAAAAAACATTTAGCCGATATAGCACAAGCATATTTTGGATGATTGGAGCTGCCCTGAAATTCTATAGAAAAATACCAAAAAATATTTCAGATGGGGCTGGACCAATCATTGTTACAACGGAATAAAAAAAAAGGTCACATTTTCTGTATGCACTCCTAGTAAAGTACACTGCAGCCTTCTCACTCCACATTGGGAATCACTTTAAATAATTCCCAGCAGATTAGATGTGGCATTAACACTGACTCAAGTCCCATAAGTGTCATAATGCTGAGCAACTACGGCTCCCAGAGCGACTATAATTACGTATACTTACCCACTAGTATTTTTTATCGCTAGTGCAGTGCATATTTTGTGGATACTGCATGTCCCGTTTGACACACACTGTCATTGGCATTTAATACAATGCTAGTGGGTAACCAGCCCCAGTGAGTCATTGGAAACTCCAGTGATGACATAATTAAAAGACTCAATATGCAAATAGCCAATCAGACTCTCATTCTGCAAGTGTCAACACCATCTGTACATATCTTTGAACAAGTATCTCTACTCACAAAAGCTATGCCTGCAGCATATGTATCTAGAAATGCGTTCAAACCTGAGTACTGCAAACCTCCAGGGGTATACGCTAAACTTATGTGTACACTCCTTTACTAGTTTCACTAGTCTGACAATGTTCTACCTCTGCAAAAGTAAAGAACAGCAAGACTAAGGCTACAATGAAATCTAAACTGCACACGTTTTACACTCCACAAAAATGCACTCAACTCTATAAAATTGAGTAGCAGTCATTAAGTATGACAAATTAATTTTGCTACCCTAAATATATAATGGGAATGACTAAATTAGAGGTTGTGTGTCGCTTAAAACCCTGTGATGTTGCTGGACATGTTGTCAAACATTGTGTTCGAGATGCAATCTCTCCATATGTATGCTGCTTCGGCATTTTGTGCAACAATACTTGACATTTGGCTAAGCCTACTAGCTTTAGGAGAATTTTGTCCTTGCCTCTCTTTTGACATTATATGTACACTATACCACACATGGGGGGGAATGCAAATAAGTGTGGGAGATTTAAAAAACCCTGTGTCACAGTGTTTATCCTATTCAATTAAAGGACAGAAAATGAGATGCAGTGATTTCTACAGAAATCACGGCTTCTTTATTCACACACCCTAGAGCAAGTTTGATTTATTTCTTAAATTCATTATTTTCAGAAAAAATCACTGGGACTTGCGGCACCCCGTGAGGACTAATTAAGCAATTCAAAATTTCCTGTTAGATTAATTTGTCAGTAATGCCTCCCAAAGTGGTATCTTCTTCATCCAGCGTTGGGAGACTTCAGCAGCAGTGGTGTGTTTAAGTATGTATGTTAGTGTCTGTGAGTGTGTGTGTGACTCCCCCTGGGAGGTAGCAACAGGGAGAACTACATCTCCCAGCAGCCACCTCTCCTCCCAGCATCCTTCTCCCCAGTGAGAAGATTGAGGAGAGACCCCGTTATTGGGAGTTCGCATACCTGTGGTAATCCAAAATTGTGATGCAAGGTTTTTTTGTGGGCTAAACCTTGTGCCCAGTTGAAATCCCCCCATGATTTACATGGATGCTAAGACAGAGTCTTGTGATAAGAATGACTTTCACACAAATATGGCAGTACTGAATAGGCAACAAAGTAAATTAAATTCTAAATTTCTATGGCATATAAAGGCACATAAATACTATTTTAACAAATAACTCCAGTAGAAAAAAAAATACTTATGTTTAGCTCCTCTTCAAAAACAGACACAAACATATACCTCAAATGCATGCAATATACCTTTTTCTCCAGTTCTTCTTTAATCTTGTAGTATATTTGTTCATAATGTGCCTTTTCCTTAGTAACCACAATAAGCCTCTGTTTTAATGATTCAATTGACGTCTTCTTGTGGGAACATTCGTCTGTCATTTTCTTTACCTGGAAAATGAAAAGGCAGAAGTAATCAGATCTGAGTGGACTACCTAATGTGTTCCATAAAATATATCCTAAATGCGGATAAATGCCCAGAGAGAATGCAGAATACAACTTGAAGTAAAATACTTAGATAGGAGAGGTAGTAATAGTTTTATCTAACAGCAACTACAGGAATAATATTTAGAAACATTTGTATTACTTGCAAAAATGTAAGATTACATTAAGAAAGTCAGTGTAAAGAAACATTAAAACTGTTGGATATCATCTCACGCTGCCAGTGAAAAGGGAACAGTGGGCTGAGTCTCCTGACATTACAGTGATAAAGCACCCTAGGTCTGCCTGATAAATTACTGACTCTTCATCTTTCATTAACTTTCTAATCAGAATTGGCATGATATAATTAAAACAATATGCCACTCCTATAAAAAGAAAAAAAATGACACACGACAGAAGACCAAGAGCAGGCCGGTCACATAAAGGCTGTAGAGGTCAAAAGTTGGAGAGCCCTATTTTATTATATTATACTCAGAACAATTAACTTGCCACATCCTGTAAAACAATACACAGATTTGATTTATTATGGAAAAAGCACTTGTAATAAGACCAAATCTGTGTGATACCTGGGTTGCAGCTCCATGAAAAGGAGCAGACTAAGTTGAGAATTTAAACAAATAAATGTGGAGTCAGAGTAAACAATTAGTATTGGAAGTGAATCACAGTTTATATTCCTGTCAACACTATTGGAAGTATCATTCTAACTGCAATCACACCTTTTATTTTAAATGATAGTGCTTAGAGCAACATAGCTTTATAATCTTTAATACATGTTATTTTTCTATCAAGTTAATGCCTGTCATGGGAAGACGTTAGCTGGTCTCCAAGGTATTATTATGCTGCACATGCAATGCACTGTACTACATTCCAAGGTGATTTTGTGAATAATAGGCTCTGGGAATAAATATACAGAGTGCATTACCTTCCTTTCAAGACTTTCTAACACTTCTTTGCTTGGTCTCTCATTTTCCTGGTAGGTTTTCAGACGAGTTTTTAGATCCTCTATCAAATGTCTTTTCATGTTGACATCCCTTTCCATCCGAGCCACCCTAGAGAGAGCGTGCCCATATTACTACTATGCAATTCAGATTTATACTATTTCCCACAGAAGCAGGTGCATAAAGTTGTTTTACACACTCAAAATGTCTGAAAATGGGTACATTACATTACGTGGCATTTCACATTAGTGAACTCCAGGAGCATACAAAGCTAACACTTGCCTACAAAAGTACCACTCTTCTTGTATTCTGTATTTCCTTTTTTTTTACAGCGTATGCATCAATAGTTTAATATAGCTATCTACTAGGGTGGTCTTCAGTATGTCGGCTGATGGGATCCCGGCGCACAGTATACCGGCGCTGGGATCCCGAGACAGCCGGCATACCGACACTTATTCTCCCTCGTGGGGGTCCACGACCCCCCTGGAGGGAGAATAAAACAGTGTGGCGCGCGTAGTGCGCCACCGTGCCCGTAGCATGGCGAGCGCAGCGAGCCCGCAAGGGGCTCATTTGCGCTCGCCACACTGTCGGTAAGCCGGCGGTCGGGCTCCCGGCGCCGGTATGCTGCTCGCCGGGAGCCCGACCGCCGGCATATCGTAGTGAACCCATCTACTATATATACTGTATGTCTATCTACATAGATTTGACAGTTAAATATATATATATATATATATATATATATATATATCTTTTTAACTGTGTGTGTGTGTGTGTGTGTGTGTGTGAGAGAGAGAGCATGTGTATTACCTAAAAATAAGATTTTACTTACCGATAAATCTATTTCTCGTAGTCCGTAGTGGATGCTGGGACTCCGTCAGGACCATGGGGATTAGCGGCTCCGCAGGAGACAGGGCACAAAAATAAAAGCTTTAGGACTAGGTGGTGTGCACTGGCTCCTCCCCCTATGACCCTCCTCCAAGCCTCAGTTAGGATACTGTGCCCGGACGAGCGTACACAATAAGGAAGGATTTTGAATCCCGGGTAAGACTCATACCAGCCACACCAATCACACCGTACAACCTGTGATCTGAACCCAGTTAACAGTATGACAAACGTAGGAGCCTCTGAACAGACGGCTCACAACAATAACAACCCGATTTTTTTGTAACAATAACTATGTACAAGTATTGCAGACAATCCGCACTTGGGATGGGCGCCCAGCATCCACTACGGACTACGAGAAATAGATTTATCGGTAAGTAAAATCTTATTTTCTCTGACGTCCTAGTGGATGCTGGGACTCCGTCAGGACCATGGGGATTATACCAAAGCTCCCAAACGGGCGGGAGAGTGCGGATGACTCTGCAGCACCGAATGAGAGAACTCCAGGTCCTCTTTAGCCAGGGTATCAAATTTGTAGAATTTTACAAACGTGTTCTCCCCCGACCACGTAGCTGCTCGGCAGAGTTGTAATGCCGAGACCCCTCGGGCAGCCGCCCAAGATGAGCCCACCTTCCTTGTGGAATGGGCCTTGATAGATTTAGGCTGTGGCAGGCCTGCCACAGAATGTGCAAGTTGAATTGTGCTACAAATCCAACGAGCAATCGTCTGCTTAGAAGCAGGAGCACCCAGCTTGTTGGGTGCATACAGTATAAACAGCGAGTCAGATTTTCTGACTCCAGCCGTCCTTGAAATATATATTTTCAATGCCCTGACAACGTCCAGCAACTTGGAATCCTCCAAATCGCTAGTAGCCGCAGGCACCACAATAGGCTGGTTCAGGTGAAACGCTGAAACCACCTTAGGCAGAAACTGAGGACGCGTCCGCAGTTCTGCCCTGTCCGAATGGAAAATCAGATATGGGCTTTTATACGATAAAGCCGCCAATTCTGACACTCTCCTGGCTGAAGCCAGGGCCAGTAGCATGGTTACTTTCCATGTAAGATATTTCAAATCCACCGATTTGAGTGGCTCAAACCAATGAGATTTGAGAAAATCCAAAACTACATTAAGATCCCACGGAGCCACTGGGGGCACAACCGGGGGCTGTATATGTAGTACTCCTTTTACAAAAGTCTGGACTTCAGGAACTGAAGCCAATTCTTTCTGGAAGAAAATCGACAGGGCCGAAATTTGAACCTTAATGGACCCTAATTTGAGGCCCATAGACAATCCTGTTTGCAGGAAATGTAGGAATCGACCCAGTTGAAATTCCTCCGTCAGGGCCTTCCTGGCCTCACACCACGCAACATATTTTCTCCAAATGCGGTGATAATGTTGTGCAGTCACCTCCTTCCTGGCTTTTACCAGGGTAGGGATGACCTCTTCCGGAATGCCTTTTTCCCTTAGAATTCGGCGTTCAACCGCCATGCCGTCAAACGCAGCCGCGGTAAGTCTTGGAATAGACACGGTCCCTGCTGAAGCAGGTCCCGTCTTAGAGGTAGAGGCCACGGATCTTCCGTGAGCATCTCCTGAAGTTCCGGGTACCAAGTTCTTCTTGGCCAATCCGGAGCCACGAGTATCGTTCTTACTCCCCTTTGCCGTATAATTCTCAGTACTTTTGGTATGAGAGGCAGAGGAGGAAACACATACACTGACTGGAACACCCACGGTGTTACCAGAGCGTCCACAGCTATTGCCTGAGGGTCTCTTGACCTGGTGCAATACCTGTCCAGTTTTTTGTTGAGGCGGGACGCCATCATATCCACCTTTGGTTTTTCCCAACGGTTCACAATCATGTGGAAGACTTCTGGATGAAGTCCCCACTCTCCCGGGTGTAGATCGTGTCTGCTGAGGAAGTCCGCTTCCCAGTTGCCCACTCCCGGAATGAACACTGCTGACAGTGCTATCACATGATCTTCCGCCCAGCGAAGAATCCTTGCAGCTTCTGCCATTGCCCTCCTGCTTCTTGTGCCGCCCTGTCTGTTTACGTGGGCGACTGCCGTGATGTTGTCCGACTGGATCAACACCGGCTGACCCTGAAGCAGGGGTTTTGCCAGGCTTAGAGCATTGTAAATCGCTCTTAGCTCCAGTATATTTATGTGAAGAGACATCTCCAGGCTTGACCACACTCCCTGGAAGTTTCTTCCCTGTGTGACCGCTCCCCAGCCTCTCAGACTGGCATCCGTGGTCACCAGGACCCAGTCCTGTATGCCGAATCTGCGGCCCTCTAACAGATGAGCACTCTGCAACCACCACAGAAGAGACACCCTTGTCCGTGGAGACAAAGTTATCCGCTGATGCATCTGCAGATGCGATCCGGACCATTTGTCCAGCAGATCCCACTGAAAAGTTTGTGCGTGGAATCTGCCGAATGGAATCGCTTCGTAAGAAGCTACCATTTTTCCCAGGACTCTTGTGCATTGATGCACAGACACTTTTCCTGGTTTTAGGAGGTTCCTGACAAGTTCGGATAACTCCCTGGCTTTCTCCTCCGGAAGAAACACCTTTTTCTGAACCGTGTCCAGAATCATTCCCAGGAACAGCAGACGTGTCGTCGGGGTCAATTGAGATTTTGGAAAATTCAGAATCCACCCGTGCTGTTGCAGCACTACTTGGGTTAGTGCTACTACGTCCTCCAGCTGTTCTCTGGACCTTGCCCTTATCAGGAGATCGTCCAAGTAAGGGATAATTAATACGCCTTTTCTTCGCAGAAGAAACATCATTTCGGCCATTACCTTGGTAAAGACCCGAGGTGCCGTGGACAATCCAAACGGCAGCGTCTGAAACTGATAATGACAGTTTTGCACCACGAACCTGAGGTACCCTTGATGTGAAGGGCAAATTGGGACATGCAGGTAAGCATCCTTGATGTCCAGGGACACCATAAAGTCCCCTTCTTCCAGATTCGCTATCACTGCTCTGAGTGACTCCATCTTGAACTTGAATTTTTGTATGTACAGGTTCAAAGATTTCAGATTTAGAATAGGTCTTACCGAGCCGTCCGGCTTCGGTACCACAATAGTGTGGAATAATACCCCTTTCCCTGTTGTAGGAGGGGTACCTTGACTATCACCTGCTGAGAATACAGCTTGTGAATGGCTTCCAATACCGTCGCCCTGTCTGAGGGAGACGTTGGCAGAGCAGACTGTAGGAACCGGCGAGGGGGAGACTTCTCGAATTCCAACCTGTAACCCTGAGATACTACCTGCAGGATCCAGGGGTCCACCTGTGAGTGAGCCCACTGTGCGCTGAAATTCTTGAGTCGACCCCCCACTGCCCCTGAGTCCGCTTGTAAAGCCCCAACGTCATGCTGAGGGCTTTGCAGAAGCCGGGGAGGGCTTCTGCTCCTGGGAGGGAGCTGCTTGGTGCACTCTCTTACCCTTTCCTTTGCCTCGGGGCAGATATGACTGTCCTTTTGCCCGCTTGTTCTTATAGGAACGAAAGGACTGCGGCTGAAAAGACGGTGTCTTTTTCTGTTGGGAGGGGACCTGAGGTAAAAAGGTGGATTTCCCGGCTGTTGCCGTGGCCACCAAATCCGATAGACCGACCCCAAATAATTCCTCCCCTTTATACGGCAATACTTCCATATGCCGTTTGGAATCCGCATCACCTGACCACTGTCGCGTCCATAAACTTCTTCTGGCAGATATGGACATCGCACTTACTCTCGATGCCAGAGTGCAAATATCCCTCTGAGCATCTCGCATATAAAGAAAAGCATCCTTTAATTGCTCTATAGTCAATAAAATACTGTCCCTATCCAGGGTATCAATATTTTCAGTCAGGGAATCCGACCAAACCACCCCAACACTGCACATCCATGCTGAGGCGATGGCTGGTCGCAGTATAACACCAGTATGAGTGTATATACTTTTCAGGGTAGTTTCCAGCCTCCTATCAGCTGGATCCTTGAGGGCGGCCGTTTCAGGAGACGGTAACGCCACTTGTTTTGATAAGCGTGTGAGTGCCTTATCCACCCTAGGGGGTGTTTCCCAGCGCGCCCTAACCTCTGGCGGGAAAGGATATAATGCCAATAACTTCTTTGAAATTAGCAGTTTTCTATCGGGGTTAACCCACGCTTCATCACACACTTCATTCAATTCCTCTGATTCAGGAAAAACTACAGGTAGTTTTTTCAGACCCAACATAATACCCCTTTTTGTGGTACTTGCAGTATCAGAGATATGCAAAGCCTCCTTCATTGCCGTGATCATATAACGTGTGGCCCTACTGGAAAATACGTTTGTTTCTTCACCGTCGACACTAGATTCGGTGTCCGTGTCTGGGTCTGTGTCGACCGACTGAGGTAAAGGGCGTTTTACAGCCCCTGACGGTGTCTGAGACGCCTGGACAGGTACTAACTGGTTTGCCGGCCGTCTCATGTCGTCAACTGATTTTTGTAACGTGCTGACATTATCACGTAATTCCATAAACAAAGCCATCCATTCCGGTGTCGACTCCCTAGGGGGTGACATCACCATTACCGGCAATTGCTCCGCCTCCACACCAACATCGTCCTCATACATGTCGACACACACGTACCGACACACAGCAGACACACAGGGAATGCTCTTATCGAAGACAGGACCCCACTAGCCCTTTGGGGAGACAGAGGGAGAGTTTGCCAGCACACACCCAAGCGCTATAAATATATAGGAACAACCCTGCAGAAGTGTTGTTTCCTTTATAGCAGCTTAATATATCAATATCGCCAAAAAAGTGCCCCCCCTCTCTGTTTTTTTACCCTGTTTCTGTAGTGCAGTGCAGGGGAGAGTCCTGGGAGCCTTCCTCGCAGCGGAGCTGTGCAGGAAAATGGCGCTGTGTGCTGAGGAGATAGGCCCCGCCCCCTATTTCGGCGGGCTCCTCTCCCGGTGTTTGTGAGACCTGGCAGGGGTTAAATACATCCATATAGCCCCAGGGGCTATATGTGATGTATTTTTAGCCAGAACAAGGTATTATCATTGCTGCCCAGGGCGCCCCCCCCAGCGCCCTGCACCCTCAGTGACCGCTGGTGTGAAGTGTGCTGACAACAATGGCGCACAGCTGCAGTGCTGTGCGCTACCTCATGAAGACTGAAAAGTCTTCTGCCGCCGGTTTCTGGACCTCTTCACTTTTCGGCATCTGCAAGGGGGTCGGCGGCGCGGCTCCGGGACCGGACTCCATGGCTGGGCCTGTGTTCGATCCCTCTGGAGCTAATGGTGTCCAGTAGCCTAAGAAGCCAATCCATCCTGCACGCAGGTGAGTTCACTTCTTCTCCCCTAAGTCCCTCGTTGCAGTGAGCCTGTTGCCAGCAGGACTCACTGAAAATAAAAAACCTAATAACATTTTCTAAGCAGCTCTTTAGGAGAGCCACCTAGATTGCACCCTGCTCGGACGGGCACAAAAACCTAACTGAGGCTTGGAGGAGGGTCATAGGGGGAGGAGCCAGTGCACACCACCTAGTCCTAAAGCTTTTATTTTTGTGCCCTGTCTCCTGCGGAGCCGCTAATCCCCATGGTCCTGACGGAGTCCCAGCATCCACTAGGACGTCAGAGAAATGTAATTACTGCATAGGACAAGAAAAGAATAGTGCATTGGGTAGTAAGGAACAAAGCATTCAAAATATCCCACAGATTACCAAAAAGAAAATTAACATTCTATCATCCCATATTTTACTTCTAGGACTGTACAGTATTCACATCAAAACTATACTACACATATTTGGTACCACTTAAAAGATGACTAAACAGAATGAAGTATATATTTCATGACTTGCATATATATATATACACACACACACACACACACACACACACATATATACACACACACACACACACACACACACACATATATATATATATATATATATATATATACACACACACATATACTCAAAGAATCACACAAGCACAAATATTACCATAAATTGCTAGATTTACTTACTGCACAGGCAAAAATATAAAGGAATAGGAATTCAAACACAACTGCGCAACTTATAAATACTGCAGCCTAATGGTAAAATTACAGGAATCTTCACAACAATCCCACAAAGATCAAATACAAAAAATATTCACCACTTTGCAATATTGTCACACTTCATCAGAAGGACAATCAAGTCCGAAACGCGTTAAGCAAGTGACGCTTTTTGCAAGATTCTTGCTGGGGACATCGTTTGCCGAGGGAGTTGAAGGTTCCTGGGACGTTCTAGACTTCCTTACCCTATTACTCCTGGGAGGGTAACTGATGGTCCCTGATGCAAACCCCATCCACTGATATGTGGTTACATGCTTTTATTCTGTGTTTCATTGTGAGTTTGATGTATTAATAAATCCCTTTTCTTTATGTGTGACAATATTGCACGATGATCTTTTCTCTTGCTCCGAGATAAGATTTCTTCTTACGGATGAAATTTATGAGTTGGAAAGAACACAGATACAATAAATATGAATGATAAGAATTGGGGACACACACTTAAATTATTGTGTAAGAACTTTTCATTTATCCTTTATGCATATGAGTTTGTGCCAAAGTGGTGAATATTTTTTGTATTTGCACAGGAAAAATAAATAAAAATCAATAAATATATTATACACAGTGGTTAACAGCACGTCAATATGTAATAACAACGTAACAGTAATGTCAGCACCCTAAGCTTTGTGCACCCATACGGAGCAACACCTGAATTGTGCTATCTAGTTGCCGGCGAAAAACACTCGAATACCACCCCCCTTTCCCACCTCCACACACACACACACACAGGTAAGGATGTTTAAACGATTATATAGGAAATTCTATACAATTTCTGTATGTAGACAGAACCAACATTTTCTTTTTCTTTAATAAGCTGAAGTTGCTTGGGTCATAAAATATATCTGTAAAAATTAACATAAACTATTATAAAATATTAATTGGCACATAAAATATTATATATTTTATGTGCCAATTAAAAAAAATCAAGGGAAAGTATAATATATACAATTTACATGGAATATCAATGTCACTTGTTTCTTGCATTTTTACATTTTTTGTACAATGAAAACAATTTACATGGAATATCAATGCCAATTGTTTCTTGCATTTTTTTATTTTTTGTACAATGAAAACATATAACTTACTACAAATAAAAAAAATAAAATAAAACCCATAAAAAGCAAAGCACACAAGATAATGGTATATTTTGTAACCCCCATCAGTATTTGTATTTGCAGGTTATAATTTCTGGAAGAGAATTAACAAATATTCAAATGCATACCCTTATGAGCTTGCAGAGGTCTTTTAAGGTTAATTAATCATCTTAAGCGATATTTAGCTATTATAGGTCTACAGGGTCATTAACTTTTTTAACTCCCACATACTATACCTATCAAGCCATAGTATAACATTTTAGTTTTAACTCTCCAATGAAAAATTGAGGACAAGTTTGACATTGGTAGAGTACGTAACCAATGTAAACACACATTTTTTTTTAATTATTATAATGGTAAAATTAGCAATGTATGTAATACATATAGGACAATACAAAATTAATGAATGTTAAAAGAAAAAAGAACATTTCTGTTGCTCAGTTGCAAAGGTAAAATAATTAAGCACAAATGAAATGTGAGTAAAGCAATAACCCCAAAAAAAAAATGTAAGGAAAAGAAACGCAAAAATGTTAACATTTTTGAGTAACCTAGTCTAGAATTAATTTGGTATAGCCATAAACTAAGAAAATATATAATTAGTGATTCATTTATAGGGTAATGGCAAGCAAAGAACCATTGTAAAGAATACAACAGGAATTTCTTACAAAACGGCTGCAAGAGCAATTTGCATTGAAGTCCCATAACTCAAAAGAAAAAAACCTGAAAGCTATAATTTGTAAACTATTACAGTGCTCTTGAATTCTTCTTTTTAAAAGGCCCCAATCAATCCAAATCTAAACAAACAAAACTGTCCTTTTGCACTTGTTATACATATAAGCTTTGGTGCTTAATCCAGTTTAAGCAGCTAAACCTTGACACGTCTCTCAGCCCCCAGGCTAAGAATTACTGTATCTGAAAGATTCCTCTCCTCTCTGCCCTGATTTGAATTTACATCAAGGGTGATTAAGTCCACTCTGGGGTCTCAATCTAACTTTGGTTACTCCATCAAATCATTTATGAGTTCACACAATTTGTGACCTTCAGCTGCACTTCCCAGCTTTTTTGTGAAAGCACAAAATCCATCTGTGATATAAAACTTAAATTAGAGAAACGAAAAACAAATGTAGAGAATTAGCACCTCAAACTCTCTACCTCCCCTGACCCAAAAATATTGAAGCACTAAAGTCTGAGAAAATTCAAGAGAAAAAAAAAACATGGTTACCACAAGGTGGCGGCAAACACAATGGATCATTGCATACATTTATAAAAATTATTTATACAGTACCTTTCCTGCAGTTCCCGAACGCGTTCTTCCTTTTCCTGGACTTCATTTTTCATGGCTTTAATTGTCGTGGACTGTTTCGCCATTTCAATACTCATATTCTAAATCAGAGATAAAAAATGAACTATACATGCTTCTGGTACTCCGTTTAATCAGTCTGGGAGGTCCACAATATGTTGTATGTGTTGCCTGCCTTACAGTACTAGGAGGTTTAAATATACAGTCACTTCATAAAACATAACTGCAAATACACGGAAAGAAGGTATAACATTACAAACAATAATAAATGTGTATGTACTGAGCTCTCATTATACCTACTTAAGGGGGAAAACATAACATTCCATTCAGGATTTAAGAATACAGTCTGCAAAGAATATTACATTTTTTAATGTTACAGTTTGTTATTATAAATGTTATATGGACACATTGAAATGTTTTACCATTCTTTTTAGGAGTTCTATGCACTTACCTTTTCTTTGTGAAATACAATCATATATGTAATAATTAACCATATAAATAAATAAAAAAAATAAAAATAAAGCAATTATGCTACCTGCTGATAAAATGAATACAACCAGAAAAAAATAAATAAAAATAAAAAAAATAAAATGTAATAAACAGACATGCAAAGGCTCTATGTATGTTTGCCAGCTCAGATTCTGAATGACTTTAGCCTAATCATTACTTAACTGACGATTTTTTTCCTCAAAAAACGGTCTGAAATTGTTTTTTTTTTTTTAATGAGTGATTTAGGTGAAGAACATTAATTTAACCCTATCCAAAATTATTTTAGTTTAAAAAATGTTTATATTTTTTTTTGTTTTAACCCTCCTCCCCATCCCAGACATCAATCGTGAACATAGCAACCATCGTAAAAATCGGAAACATTGCAGCTTTCATTTCAGCCTCCAGCTATACAGGGGGTTACTGGGGGTGACTTGGGGGGAGTGTGTGTGTGTGTGGCGGGGGGGGGGGGGGGGGGGGGGGGTTAGGGGGTTAATCTACACTCCCCAGCAGCTGCTATTGTCTGCAGCCGCTGGAGGGGGGGGGTCCTGCCGTGCTGACTGATCAGCAGTGATCGGCAACAGGGCAATCAGTAGGGGAGAGTGCAGGGAGGCAGTTACCTCTGACAGCAGCAGCGGAGGGAAGGTTCCCTTCCCTGCCGCTGCTAACACTGTTTATCTGACTGGTCGCATCCTGTGCGACCATGCCAGGCAAGTGGTTAATAAAGAGTTTGTGACTCTAAACAGGATAATGTGACATTCTGGGTTTAATTTTACTGCAGATGTTTGTGTCAAAAAAGTTTTAGCACCATGACATGTACATACATATCTGTCTCTCCTAATCTGATACATCTTGATGATCATACAGTATACTGTATTTTGTGTACTAATGTGTCCTCATACAATACCTCTAGCCTCAATACACCACGCAATGTGAGATGCCTGGTGCTCCCCCAGGACCCGTGCAACTCTGCTACAGTTGGGAGTCTTTTTTGCGAAAATACATCTTACGAAACATGTGACCAAAGAATTTGCAAGCCAAGACCCTTGTCAGGAGCAGGGGCGTGGACTTGGGACTTAGGAGCAGATGTATTAAGCCTGGAGAAGGCATAAAGAAGTGATAAAGCGGTGATAAGTGCAAGATGATAACGCACCAGCCAATCAGCTCCAATATGTAAATTGACAGTTATAAGCCGATTGGGTGGTGCGTTATCACCTTGCACTTATCACCACTTTTTCACTTCTTCATGCTGCCTCCAGGCTTAATACATTTGCCCCATAGTCCCTGATTGTTTACTTTCACACATGCAGAAATTCCAGGTAGATTTGCATTCACATGCAAAAACCCAGGATATAGTTGCATGTGTGAAAGAGAAATTAGTCGCAATGTGATGTGACTAGGATGCATACTTACATCTTGTGCGACTGAATCTGTATATGAAGTACAATGAAACATGGTATGGAAAAAAGCCATGGCATCGTAGTACATCATATACATATTCAGAGATTAATTTGAGCGACTGCAGCTATGATCCTGTGGGGGATATTCAATTTGGCCCGAAGAGACATCGGGAGTAAAAACCCCTGATGTTTCTTCGGGTGCTTACGGTCATCCGTAAACACACAGGTTCAGTGAAACATGTGTGTTTTCGGGTGAAATAGCCCCGTTTTCGGATGAAAACAGGGCTGTTATCGGCCATTTGGCTTCGCCTGCCGGAGGCAGGTGAAGCAAAACCCCCGATAAGCCGCTGTACGCGCCAGCTTATCGGGGCCAATTAAATAGCCCCCGGCGCCGATAATTATCACCCGGCACCCTCGGGACAAATTGAATAACCCCCTGAATATGAGAACACATCTGTATGCTGAAAGTTCTCTGAGCTGGCTCACAATTTTATCTTTCAAAATCAATCTAGATAGGAAGGGGGTCTCGCAAAATTACTGCCTGTGAGAGTTGCATCTTACATTGCTGTAAGCTTCATTGAATTCAGCAAGACATTTGTATAAACTTAATTAGAATATTCAGGAACAGAAGTATGAGGGGAATTCAAGTGTCCGTGGTCATTTACAGCAGGGTTATTGAACCCCAGAGGCAATTCAATTAGCACCGAAGCCCAGGGCCATCTTAACAGCAGTATGAGCCCCTAGGCAAAGCAATGTACTGGGGCCCCTACCTATCCTCAAGCAGTGGGGGATAAGGGTGGTTATAATGGTGGCTGTGATGTCCCACAGGCGGTAGGGGGTGTTCTATCTTCCGTTCAGCATGCAAGACCAGGAGCAGTAATTTCTGCACATTACACCTTTACTGCATAGATGGGGGTGCTGTTTAATGAGATGGGGCGGGAGGAAGAACACTAAACTGTAGAAGGGGGTATTGATCTGAATAAAGAGGCCCAGGTACATGACTTCCAGGGTGGTATGGGCTGTTTAATTCACGGGGGAAGGAGTTAATATTCATCATTTTCCGGTGGGAGGGCAGTTTGATTGACCATGGTTAACTCCGGTTCATGGGAGTGAATTTCTTCGTTTTCAATGAGATAAAAAACGATAGAGTCCCACCATCCAGGGGGTACTGGGGTCTTGGGGATCAGGGAGCCGGAGCAATCCATCAACAATATAAAACCACATGCTGTTATCTCCGATTCTGGGCATAATAGAGACAAGCTGCCAGTATCCACCTAAAGAGGAGAGTCCCAGATTTTGGATCATAACTCGTAAAAATTCTACGTCAGACAGAACCAGAGATATCTAGCCAGGAATAACAATTAAAAGGCTTGGGGTTGGGACCACTGCTTTGAAGTCCTATATCTCTGGTTTCCCGGGGACGATTTTCAAAAATGTTATACCATTGTAAAGAGGAGACCCTCAGCTATCAGTCTAGGGCCCTTAGACACCTGGGGCTTAGGCAAATGTCCTTTAAGCCCAATGGAAATGACGGCCTTGCCGAAGGCAGCATGACACTGGAATTAATCTGGAATTTTTTTTACTCTGAGAACCCGGAAAAAAAAAATCCCAGATAAGTGCCCTGTTTTCACGATAGTGAACATTCTTCAAAGGGAGAGAAGTACTAGAACACAAGGACATGTGCTGAAAATGAAGGGAAGTAGGATCAGGGGAATATGAGGAAAAATAGGATTTTAATTACCTACCGGTAAATCCTTTTCTCGTAGTCCGTAGAGGATGCTGGGGTCCATATTAGTACCATGGGGTATAGACGGGTCCACTAGAAGCCATTAGCACTTTAAGAGTTTAACAGTGTGGGCTGGCTCCTCCCTCTATGCCCCTCCTACCAGACTCAGTCTAGAACAGGCATTCCCAACCACGGTCCTCAAGGCACACCAACAGTGCATGTTTTAGTGATATCCAGGCTTCAGCACAGGTGACTTAAAAAGTAGCTCAGTTATTTTGATTTAACCATCTGTGCTGCAGCCTGGATATCACTAAAACCTGCACTGTTGGTGTGCCTTGAGGACCGTGGTTGGGAATGCCTGGTCTAGAAACTGTGCCCGAGGAAACAACATACTTCAAGAGAAGGAAATACACAGATAGTGGCGAGATTCATACCAGCTCACACAACAAGGCAAATCCGGACAAAATGCTGGAAAACTCAACAACAGCTGAAACAGTAAAGAAAGCAGAACTTACCTAGGAACCAGGCAGTACTGAACCAAACAACCACTGCAGGATAAAGAAGCGCTGGGCGGGCGCCCAGCATCCTCTACGGACTATGAGAAAAGGATATACTGGTAGGTAATTAAAATCCCTTTTTCTCTTATGCCCTAGAGGAAGCTGGGGTCCATGGGCGTCAATCCAACCTGTTCGCACGCAGCGGTGTGACGCTGCGGTGCGAATGGGTCTGGAATGCGCATGCGCGGTGGCCGCACTGCACACACGTCATGCTGCCCGGCGACCCGTTACGTCGCGGACAACGAAGAAAGCGTACGCAGAGGCGACCGCAAGAAGACTGACAGAAAGAAGGCTTTCCTGGGCGTCACCAGACCGTTACCTCCCGTTTTCGGGGAGTGGTGAAGAAAACGCAGGCGTGTCCAGGAGAACGGAGGGCGGATGTCTGACGTCAAAGCTGGCTCCAGCATCGCTAAGATCGTCGCACAGGGTAAGTATGTCCAGGGCTAGTCTTGTTATGCATGAAATTTTTTTAGCATAGCATGGCTGCACAAGCGATCGCAGTCCTGCTAAGCTACAATACACTCCCCCATAGGCGTGGACTAGTTGATCGCAGCAGCAGCAAAAAGTTGCTGGCTGCGATTAACTCGGAATGACCACCCATATTAGTACCATGGGGATGTACCAAAGCTCTCAGAACGGGAGGAAAAGCGCGCAGGCTCCTGCAGAACTGCTTGACCAAACTTGAGGTCATCAGAGGCCAAAGTATCGAACTTGTAAAACTTAGCAAAGTGTTCAATCCAGACTAAGTAGCCGCTCGGCAAAGCTGTACAGCCGAGACAGCCCGGGCAGCCGCCCAGGAAGAACCCACCTTACGAGTAGAGTGGGCCTTAACAGATTTTGGACACGGCAATCCTGCCGTAGAATATGCATGCTGGATGGTGAACCTGATCCAGCGGTAAATCCACTGCTTAGAAGCAGGACACCCAATTTTCTTGGGATCATAGAGGACAAACAGAGTCAGATTTTCTGTGACGTGCCGTCCTCTTCACATAAATCTTCAAAGCCCTCACAACATCCAAGGCCTTTGAAGCAATTGAGGAGTCAGTAGCCACTGGCACCACAATAGGTTGGTTGATATGAAAAGCCGACACAACCTTAGGAAGGAACTGTTGACGAGTCCTGAGTTCCGCCCTATCTTCATGGAAGACCAGTTAGGGACTTTTACAGGACAAAGCCCCCAATTCCGACACGCGTTGAGCCGAAGCCAAGGCCAACAAAGTTACCGCCTTCCACGTGAGAAACTTGATTTCAGCCTCCTGTAGAGGCTCAAACCAATTCGATTGCAGGAACTGCAACACCACATCAAGATCCCAGGGTACTGTTGGCGCCACAAAGGGAGGCTGTATGTGCAGAACCCCTTTCAAAAAGGTCTGAACCTCAGGGAGGACAGGCAATTGTTTCTGGAAGAAAATGGACAAAGCTGTGATCTAGACCTTGATGGAGCCCAATCTCAGGCCCATATCCATACCTGTTTGCAGGAAAAGGAGAAAACATCCAAGTTGAAACTCCATCGCAGGAAATTTCTTGGATTTACACCAAGACACACATTTTTTCCAAATTCGATGGTAATGTTTAGACGCTACCCCCTTCCCAGCTTGTTTCAGGGTAGGAATAACCTCGCTCGAAATACCCTTCCGAGCTAAGATCTGGCGCTCAACCGCCATGCCGTCAAACGTAGCTATGGTAAGTCTTGATAAGCGAACAGCCCCTGCTGTAGAAGATCATACCGAAGAGGTAGGGGCCTTGGATCTTCCAGCAGTAGATACAGCAGATCCGCGTACCAAGCCCTCCTTGGCCAGTCTGGAGCAATGAGGATTGCCAGAACTTTTGTTCTTTTTACAAGTTGTAGAACTCTTGGAATTAGAGAAAGTGGAGGGAATACATACACTGACGTGAACACCCACGGCGTAATTAGTGCGTCCACCGCCACTGCCTGTGGGTCCCTCGACCTGAAACAGTACTTTCGGCGCTTCTTGTTGAGGCGGGAGGCCATCATGTCTATGTGAGGAACCCCCCACCAACCAGTTACCTCCTCGAACACCTCCGGGTGGAGGCCCCACTCTCCTGGGTGGATATCGTGTCTGCTGAGGAAGTCCGCTTCCCAGTTGTCTACTCCCGGAATAAACATTGCTGACATCGCTACAGCGTGCCTGTCTGCCCAGAGGAGGGTTTTTGTCACCTCTGACATTGCAGCCCTGCTCCCGCCTTGTCGGTTTATGTAGGCCACTGTAGTCACGTTGTCTGACTGCACTTAAACAGCCCGATCCTGTAGAAGGTGTGCTGCTTGAAGAAGACCATTGTATACGGCTCTTTGCTCCAGGATGTTTATCGGAAAAGGGACTCCTGACTCGACAACCTTCCTTGGAAGGTCTCCCCTTGAGCGACTGCTCCCCAACCGCTTAGACTTGCATCCGTGGTTAGAAGGATCCAGTCCTGAACTCCGAACCTTTGGCCCTCCAGAAGGTGTGGAAGTTGTAGCCACCAGAGAAGCGAAATCCTGGCTTTCGGAGCCAGACGTATCCTCTGGTGCATGTGTGAGATTCCGACCACTGGGTCAAGAGATCCAGTTGAAAGGATCGAGCATGAAACCTTCCGTACTGCAAAGCCTCGTAGGAGGCAACCCTCTTCCCCAGAAGGCGGACCATGGTTTGAATCACCAACGCTTTCTCCACCGGTAGAAACACCCCCTGCACCTCCGTGTCGAGGATCATCCCCAGGAAAGACAGCCTCCTTGTCGGCTCCAGATGAGACTTTGGAAGGTTCAGAATCCAACCGTGCTCCTTGAGCAGATGCGTCGTGGGAGCAATGAATCTTAACAACTTCTCCTTGTCGATGCCTTGATCAGCAGATCGTCCAGATATGGAATTAAGTTCACCCCCTGCTTGCGGGGGAGAACCATCATCTCTGCCATCACCTTGGTGAAGACCCTCGGTGCCGTGGAGAGACCGAACGGCAGTGCCTGAAACTGATAGTGATCGTCTAACAGTGCAAACCTGAGATAAGCCTGATGCGGCGACCAAATGGGAATGTGGAGGTACGCATCCTTGATGTCCAGGGACACCAGGAACTTCCCCTCTATCAGTCCTGAGATAACTGCCCTCAGAGACTCCATCTTGAATTTGAAGTCCCTGATATAAGGGTTCAAAGATTTCAAGTTCAGAACTCGCCTTACTGAACCATCCAGCTTCGGTACCACAAAAAGGTTAGAATAGTAACCTTTGGTCAACTGATGAGGTGGAACTGGAACAATGACCTCGGACACTATCAATTTTTGGATAGCGTCCAGTAGAATAGCTCGGCAAGCCTAATTTGAAGAATCGGTGAGGTGGCAGTGTTTGAAACTCCAGCCTGTACCCCCGGGACACAATATTCTGTATCCAAGGGTCCAGGCCAGATGACACCCAGACGTGGCTGAAATGTCGGAGTCTTGCTCCCACCTGACCTTCGTCCAGGCTTTGTGGTCCACCGTCATGCTGAGGACTTTGAGGTACAAGAAGCAGGCTTCTGATCCTGGGAACCTGCGGGAGCAGGCTTTTTGGATTTGGCACGACCCCCTCTAAAGAAGGTGCGAGAGGGCTTGTTCTTTCTAGGCCTAGCGGGCCGAAAGGACTGTGACGTGTTGGGAGTAAAAGGCTTCTTCGTAGCCGGTGCAGCCGAGAGGAGAAAAGGAGACTTACCCGCGGTAGCCGTGGCAATCCATGCATCCACTGCCTCCCCAAACAGAGCCTGACCTGTATAGGGTAGGCTCTCCACACTTTTCCTGGATTCTGCGTCCGCAGACCATTGGCGCAGCCAGAGACCCTGCGAGCCGAGACGGACATGGAGGAGAATCCCCGCAGCCATGGAACCCAGATCCTTCATGGATTCTACCAGGAACCCAGCAGAATCCTGTATGTTACGTAAAAATAAACCAACATCACCTTTATCCATCGTAGTCAAGTCCACCTGCAGAGTGATTGACCACTTTGCTATAGCTTTTGAAATCCATGCACAGGCAATAGTAGGCCGCAGTATAGCCCCTGAAGCCGTGTATATGGATTTGAGCGTAGCATCCACTTTGCGATCTGCAGGGTCTTTCAACACGGTAGATCCCGGGACTGGCAAGACCACCTGTTTTGGCAGCCTAGAGACAGAGGCGTCAACTATAGGCGGGGACTCCCATTTTTTTCTATCATCTTCCGGGAAGGGAAAGCAACCAGAACCCTTTTAGGGATCTGGATTTTTTTCTCAGAGTTTTCTCAGGCTTTTTCAAATATAGCATTTAATTCCTTAGATGCCGGGAAGGGATTTCTTACTGTCTGTGAAAAAGGCCGCCTCAACCTGCTCAGGAGGTGTGTCAGAAATATGTAACACATCCCGCATGGCCTCAATCATCAATTGCACCCCCTTAGCAAGTGATGCCGTCACCATCACCGTCTGCTGTGTCAGAATCGGTATCCGTGTCTTCCTGCATAATTTGGGCAAGAGCACGTTTGTGAGAATGTACCGCAGGGGGCCCCGAGGGAGCAGTATCGGACCATACTGCCATAGAGGACTGCAATACCTGAGTTGCATGCTCAGTCCTTGCAACCCTTTCAGAAATCTGAGAAATAGCCCCCCTAAGAGAGGCTAACCACTCCGGTTCTCTAGCTGGGATCTGCGCTACAACAGTGCAATCCTGATTACATGGGATGGGATCTTACTGAGAAGATAAATCCTCTGCAGCATATGAGACAGAGTCTCTAGACATGTTTGCTTGTACATCCCACACACCCCACAGGGTACAGGGCAGACAGAGTTCCCCCCCAAGAATGGCAGAGAGACACAGAGATTGGAGCCAACCCACGCACAGTGCTATATAGGTATAGGGAGACCCTTAACCAGTGCTGACTGTGTCCCTTAATAGGTGACACAGTCTTTACACAGCCTCCTCTCCCTTCTACAACCCCCTGGTACCGTACAGATAGCTGGAGGTGCTCTGGAGGGACTGCGCTTCCACTGGCAGCGTGTCTGCAGGCAGGAAAATGGCGCTGAACGCTGCTGGGTCCGCTCTGAGGAGAAGTTCCACCCCCTTAATGGCGCAGTCTTCCCGCTCTTCCAAGATTATACTGGCCTGAGGATTTTGTGCTGGCTGAGATCCGTGGACCTCGACAGGCTTTCTGGACAGTGTAGGGTTGTCACCGGCTCAGGGCGCCCCTCACAGCGCCGCACCAAGTACCACTGAGCCCCCGGAGCGCAGTAAGTACTGCACTCCTACCCTGTAGCCGCCATCTTCACATCGGCTCCCTGCTTGTTAGGGAGCCGATGACTCACTCACCACACTTCAGCTCTGTAAGGGGGTGGCGGCATGCTGCTGGGGTGAGCGTTACCCTACGGCGGGGAGCGATCTATCCCCTCTGGAGCTCAGTGTCCAGTCAGCGGAGACAGTGGGTCAGACCACAGAGGGCGGACACTGCGCTCCCCCTAAGTCCCTCGATGCAGGGAGGCTGTTGCCAGCAGCCTCCCTGTAAAATAACAAACTCTAAAATAAACTTTTCTAAAGAAGCTCTGTAAAGCTCCCCTAGCTGTGACCGGCTCCTCTGTGCATATTTTCTAAACTGAGTCTGGTAGGGGGGCATAAAGAGAGGAGCCAGCCCACACTGTTAAACTCTTAAAGTGCCAATGGCTCCTCTTGGACAAGTCTAAACCCCATGGAATTAATTTGGACCCCAGCATCCTCTAGGACGTAAGAGAAAATTACTTCACAGAAAGGATTGTGGAATAGCCTCTCATCAGAGGTGGTAGAGGCTAATGCAGTAGAACAATTTAAACATGCTTGGGATAGGCATACGAATATCTTCACAAAGAACTATCGATCAAATAGTGTTTAGGTTACCTGAAAAAAAAAAAAAGACAACTAAATGGGCCAATTGGTTCTTCTCTGCCCTCAAATTCCATGTTTATATGTTACCAAGGTGCAAAGTATTTTTTTTTTTTACTTTGCTTCCAACTTTTCCCTCCCCCTGTATCTATAAAGGAAGTCATTTCTCCCTTCGGGCCACCCCCTCTCCCTCCTTGACCATATCCACTCCCATCTCCCCTGCTACCTCTTTTCTTCTGCCTCTTAATGTCTTACCCAGTTGCTCAATCTCTCCCTCTCCTCAGGCATTGTGCCCACTGCATTCAAGCATGCCCTTGTCTCCTCCATTCTTTAGAAACCTACCCTTGACCCTAACACTCTCCAACTACTGACCCATCTTTCTCTTCTATTTTGCCTCCAAACCCCTTTAACGTATTGTCTACAACTGTCTTACCACCTTTCTTTGCTACCAACTTTATGCTTGACCAATTTCAGTATGGCTTCTGGCCTGTCTACTCTGCTGAGACAAACCTCACAAAAGTTAGCAATGACCTCCTTGCTGTCAAATCCAAGGGCCACTACTCATTCTTCTTGACCTCTCTGCTGCTTTTGACACTGTGTGGACCATCCACTCCTCCATCAAATTAGGGATGGATATCGGAAACCCAGCATCAAATGATGGCTGGGCTTCCACCATCTAAACTTTCCATGCGAAAGTAACAACAATCAACTAACAATCACAGCAAAAGAATTATATGGAAAAAGTATGCATGTGACTTGCACATGCACAAAAAAATCCAGTTTACGCATGTGCAAAGGCAACCCGTGGTTGTTCCCGATGTTAAACAGCTGAATTCATATCTTTACATTTTAACATCGGATGGCCATTGCATCTACACCATTCGATGGCGGATATGATCAGAAAGCCGCCATCGAATGGTGAAAACACTAACATCGGAGGAAAAACAACGATGGTTGGAAACCATCGGAAACCGATGTCCGTCCCTACTGCAAATCCTTAACTCAATTTACCTTTGTGATACTGCCCCTCCTAGCTGTCCTCCTATCTCTTTGTTCCTTCTGTCTCTTCTCATGACTCCACTTCTATTGGCAGTTGGTATCCCCCAAGGTTCTGTTCTTGGACCCCTCCTATTCTCCCTCTATACGTCTCCTTTCCTCCCCTGACCTCTTCCCTCACTTGCATCTTCAACTACTGTATATCTCCGCTATCTCTTCCTGGATGTCCCAGTGCTTTGTCAAACTTATCATGTCTGACTGAGCTGATCATCTTCCCTCCCTCCTGCATAACCTCCCCTCCCAAAATTTCATTATCTATGGATGGCAAAACCATCTCCTCTAGCTCCCAAATGCGTGGTCTTGGAGTTAGCCTCGACTCCTCCCTCTCCTTTAAACCATACATTCAGTACCATTCACATTCCTGCAGTTTGTATCTCAAAAATATTTCCAGGATCAGACCCTTTCTCGCCCTGGATGCTACTAAGACCATCATCCACTCACTGGTCATCTCCATATTGAACTACTGTAACATCCACCTCATTGAGCACAGATACACTCAATGAATGTGGTCTGCAGTATTTCACCAACATGTTGCTTAAACGGTTATTTTTATGCAAAAAAAATATATGTAAACATCTCAGGACTAATCCTAAAATACGTTGTGAGCATCCATTTGTCACTAGCCCTAGTCTCAACTGGTTTAACACAGGAACAAAATAGCAAAGGACATATTCAGGCACAACTTACTGCTCAGCAATTTTGGGAAACCAAAGATGATCAATTCAGTCAGCACATTGGTCCAACTTGGTTAACAAGTGTTCTAAGTGATAACATACTGATAAAGCTAACTATTTATCTTATAACATTCACTATAAATGGGTAAGAGACTCAGTACGCAATTGGCGTATGGGGTACCGTAAGGGTACGTACTTAGCGTAGCAGACGCTTATCCGTGGTCAAGACACACATGCGACACGCTCGCTCACAGCTTAACGCTTGGTGACGAGCACGCTATAGGCGGCCGACTACCGTAATGCTACGCTACTAGCGTAGCGTATGCTCGTGACCACGAGGGGAACACGAGCGGCGCAGACGCTCACGGGATGACACTCAGTAAACCTTGTATGCAACACAGTGAAAGATTGAGTTTGTACTGTAAACCTTACTACTGAAATACTGTAGCGATATAACGCTGCTTAACCTTGTTAATACTAAAGCTGCTTGAGCGATTGAGACGCTCCGATTACCCTCTGCATTGTAATAAACACACAATACCTTGCTAAGGTTCCAACACCTTTACTAACAATATCTAGCTATGTAAAAAAGGAAAAACAGTTAACAGTTCATACACTACAGGCTAACATCAATATCTAAGCAGAATAACTACACATAAATATACAATAGCGGCACAATCGCAAACAATAACATACAATGAGAGAGAGAGAGATCGTGGCAGAATACAGTCAGAGATTTAGAATGGTCACAGAGAATAACTTACACACACTGGGGAATGATCGCAGCGCAGTCCTGGTACCAGCTCCGAGTTAGTCAATGATGAAAACCGTTTGTGGAGAGAAGAGACTGAGCTGGCCAGGCTGGCTGTCCTTATATACACTGCGTACAGTATACTACAAAGGGACCTATAATCTCATTGTTCATTGGACACAGGAATGTCTCCTCGCATCATAACAAAAGGTCATAGGTTAGTTTGAACAGGTGGGCTGTGACTATATCAAACTGCTCAGGTGGGAGGGAATCTCAGAATTCCCGCCGCATGGATAATGAACCGCAAATATAGTAAATGTCCAGAAACTACTAATAGACATAACTATACGCAGGAGCGATTAATCTTTACCTAACCAGCACCGGATTGTTTCTAATAAAATATTCTTTAGTTAGGTACCAAACACAACTGCTCAAACCCTGTCTGACCCTTCGTACCATGCAAAGAGGAATTCCTCTGTCCAGCAACCAGTTACATTAAACAAACTTACTGTTATTATTAAGGGGAACATTACCTATAAAACATACTATTTGAATTTATTATTTAACGATTGAGTCGCCCGCTAGACGCACACAAACTCTACCGTAAATGCACATACCACGCGCTCGAGAGCATGGCCGAGGAGGCGCCATCACGCAGCTGCGAGTATCCGCACGCACGGAAGAGAATGTGCACGTGCAGCGGGCAAGCGCATGAGGTGAATATATGGCAATGTGTAGCATGATATTTTTCCGACTTTGACAATACTGTAGGTCCAATTACTTTGCTTAGCTAAAGTCTGCTCCCCCTATCATGTATTATTCATCAGCCATAAGATATTCCACCAGCTAAGCTATGTATAAAATAATGATCATAATTGACAAACAATAATTGTGTGGGCAAACCTACACAATTTCTGAAACAATGACTGCCGCACCAGTGTAGTGTATTTCCAAGCTGTTCTCCTTCCCCTATCTCTTCTTATATAGTGTGCTTCCAACACACTTCCTAATTAACTGGGAGTGCTACCCATGGCCTAAGAACCCACTTTATCAACACACAGAAAAAGAGGCCATTTACTGGGTGCACTGAGAATTTGACAGATCACAAATATATGACTAATACGTATCCTTTATTGTTCTCTCATTAAAATACTTCGCCTTATGAAATATTAAAAACAATTATAGTAAGTGAAAAAGTTAGAAATTGTGATATTAAAATGTTGTCAGGGACTGCTACTTATATTCCAAGGGTATGTTCCCTATTACGGGCAATTATAACCCCCACTGCCAATGTGTATTGCCCTAAATGATCCTATTAATCTCGGTATTTCAACTATATTGTATTGCTTAGGATATCTTAATAGGGATCTCACACACTCATAATGAACCTGGATGTATATAAATAAATTACCATATGTCAATAAAGTGTCTTATGACCCCTTTATATGTTTCAATGAGTGGATGAAGCCTCTGCGAAACGCGCGTTGGCGTTTTCAGAGACTGCTACAGACCTTTAGAACCACTGCTAATATTAGATTCATGTGTATTCTTATGTATATTAACACTGATTGATCCGCCGCACGGCCCCGGTCCAGGCACCACTATTGACAAGCTGGGACGGTGAGAGCGCCTGTCTGTAATCAGCTGTACTTGGCGGCCGGTCCCAGAGCAGCGTGGGTTGCGAGAGCATTAGAGTAGCAGCCGGCCACACACAGCGGTGGATCCGTAGCCGCTGCATGAGGCTCGGCTGACGGCGCTGTGAGAGAGTGTACTCCAGTATAGGCGCGGCTGCAATTTATGCCGATACCTGTAACAGTGCAGATACATTGTATCAGTGAGTCCTTGTGCATGAGGGAGTACAGGTGATCACCATTAAATAAAGCCGCGTGTGGAATAAAAAAAGAGTGACGCATACCTAATAAAACCTACTCATACACAGGATAGTAATATAACCAATTGAATATACAAACGGAAGCAGATTTATTGAAGTGAGACATGTGTTTCTGCAGGAATATAGAGGGTCTTAAATGATCAAATATAAATACAAGACACAATGTTACAATTTGTCTCACTGGACATCTGTACTGTGATTCATGTGTATGCTATGTACCATTGAAAATTAGCAACACGGGAGATAACTACAGGCCGTGCAACTGTATCCTAAATTAGATTGAATAATAATGAATTACACATGAATGTAAACAAAAACCACTCATTGAAACATATAAGGGGTCATCAGACACTTTATTGACATATGGTAATTTATTGATATACATCCAGGTTCATTATGAGTGTGTGAGATCCCTATTAACATATCCTAAGCAATACAATATAACTGAAATACCGAGATTAATAGGATCATTTAGGGCAATACACATTGGCAGTGGGGGTTATAATTGCCCGTAATAGGGAACATACCCTTGGAATATAAGTAGCAGTCCCTGACAACATTTTAATATCACAATTTCTAACTTTTTCACTTACTATAATTGTTTTTAATATTTCATAAGGCTAAGTATTTTAATGAGAGAACAATAAAGGATACGTTTTAGTCATATATTTGTGATCTGTCAAGTTCTCAGTTCACCCAGTAAATGACCTCTTTTTCTGTGTGTTGATAAACCTACACAATTATTTGGAGTTAATGTGGTCTAAAATAACTGAAATGTGTGTATAGTTAATATTTGGCATAAATCCCATTAAATGATAAGTTATGGGAAAGAGGTTGTTTACTGCTGGACATGTGGACTGCTAAGGCCCACTGATGGGTTTGTTTTTTGCTTTACTAAACAGTACAAAAGGCACTTTGTTTTTAGAAGAAAAGAATGGATTTTGGTACTTACTGTTCAATCTCTTTCTCCGATTCCATAGTGGACACTGGAGATACACTGGGGTTTAGACAGGTATAGAGTGGAGCCTGGCACTTTACATTTCTTAAGAATTATAGGTGCCTATCACCCCCTCTATACCCCACATGGCTCAGATAAAATTAACCAAGCCTGAGTGGCGACAGAGAGAAAACACAACAGGGGAACAGAACCAGGAAAAGGCAAGAAAGATTGTCCAAGAACCAAAACAGAAAGTACAAGAAACACACTGCCAACACAACATGCAAGCACAACAAAAAACAATGGCAGACAAAGAGCACCACTGGGCAGGCACCCAGTGTCCCCTAGGGAATAGGAGAACAGGATTTAAGAGTAAGTACTAAAATACCTTCCTTCCAGTGTGGGAGAGCAGCCGTGGCATAAACACACATCAAAGGCCACAAAGGTATCAAAACGGTAAAAAGAAATGCATGGACCGAAGACCAAGTGGCTGTACGACAAAGCTGCGACACCGAAGCACCCCTGTAAGCAGTCCAGGAGGTAACAACAGGATTGTGCCAAAGTAGAAGCAGGTGGAGTCCAATCATTGGACACATAAGCCTGGCGAATAGCCAGACACATCCATCTGGCCAGGGTCTGCTTAGACACAGGCCCACCGTCTCTAACCGCATCATAGAGCACAAGAGGGATTTAGATTTGCACTATATCGCTGCCTGGGCTACGTAGATGCGAAGAGCCTGAACCACATCAAGCGATGAAGAAGCATTATCAGCTGACATCAGGACCTTAGTAGGTTGATTAATGTGGGAAGTGGAAACCACATTTGGCAAGAAAGCTCGCTTTGGGCCTAATTCAGACTTGATCGCAGCAGTAAAACATTTTTCCAATGGGCAAAACCATGTTCACTGCAGGTGGGGCAGACATAACATGTGCAGAGAAAGTCAGATTTGGGTAGGGTGTGTTCAAACTAAAATCTTCGTTGCAGTGTAAAAATAAAGCAGGCAGTATTTACTAGGCACAGAAACAAAATAACACACCCAAATCTAACTCTCTCTGCACATGTTATATCTGCCCCACCTGCAGTGCACATGGTTTTGCCCATTAGAGGAAGATTTTGCTGCTGCAATCAGATTTGAATTAGGCCCTTTGTGCGATACTTGGCCTGATCACCATGGAAGACAAAATATGGGGAATGACAAGACAAAGCTCCGAAATCATCTGAGCCGAAGCCAAAGCCAAAAGGAGAATCGCCTTCAAGGACAAATACTTGAGCCCCTGGAAGAGGTCCTCCAACACAGGCGACTGGAGAAACAAACACAAGGTTAAGATACCAAGGTGCTGAAGAAGGTCCAAAGGCCATCTAGACTCAAAGAACACCATGAAGGAAGCTCTGAATTTTCAGTAGCAGAGTCAAACTACGCTGAAGACGGACAAAGCTGACACTTGAACTTTCAGCGAACCCAGATGCATAACAGCGCCCAAACCCACCTGCAGAAAGAGAAGTCGGGACATCCCGAAGGAGGAGGTGGAAAACTCACAATGTTCACACCACACCACATAAGACCTCCAAATGCGATGGTAGCGTATGGATGCCATCGGCTTCCAAACCTTAAGCATGGTGGTGAGAACAGTTTCCACAATACCCCTTTGCTTCATGTTGGCGGCCTCAACAGCCACGCCATTAAATTCAGATGCAGTAAGTGTGGGTACCCGAATGGACCACTACGAAGGAGATTAGGATGGAGGGGAAGTGGCCTCTGTTCGTCTGCAAGAAGGAAAAGAAGATCTGTAGTGCCCAAGCTTAAACAGTTGTATTATTTACATTGCCTGATGTTTCAAAGTATTGTACAAGTTAAATGTCTTTGCATGTCAAAAGGTAAAAAGTTAATTGATCTGCTGGAATATGCTCATATCCACCAGAAGTCCAAAGACAGATGTTAATCAGCGCTAGAATCGTATGAATGGGACAGGAATATGTGAATAAAGACAGCAGGGGTCAAGCCTGCAGTTCAGGGAAGACACACTGTCTACTCAGGTGTGAAATGGTCTTCCTGGCCTGGTGTACCAGAACGACAGTATGTTTGCCCAGGAACCAGGCCCAGGGCTTTAAAGCAAGCCATAAAGATGAAAGTAACAACCCTGCTAGACTGGCTGAGAAACCCCAAAGTGTAAGCTGAGACTCAATCCACTCTGGT
Source organism: Pseudophryne corroboree (assembly GCF_028390025.1). Taxonomy (NCBI): domain Eukaryota; kingdom Metazoa; phylum Chordata; class Amphibia; order Anura; family Myobatrachidae; genus Pseudophryne; species Pseudophryne corroboree. The sequence goes on from NC_086444.1 coordinate 568,461,335, forward strand.
TTTGGGAGGGCTAAAGGAATCCCAAAGAGGTGAGGGCTGAGGGGAAGCTGCAGCACGGAGGTTTAAATATGAGAATCACTGAGGTGGCATCCAGGGGAATATGGAGAGAGACCTCACTCAACCAGCATTCGGCTCTACAGGTGATCAGAATGTTGTCTTTATTTTCACCTTATTCTTATTTCTTGAAATTGTGATTACTGATGTGACTATTTACATTATTATATTCTTGCAACCATTCTTTTACTGTAACTATAAGCTATTGAATTAATAATCATAATTTTAGTTCTGGATTCTGTGTTTTCACACCCTAACCCAGAGTGTCTCATGAATCCTAATTTTTACATTTTAGTAATTGTGTGCAGATGAGAGTAGAAGCTCGCCCTGGGCTTGGTCTCTCAAAGTCGCTTGGCCTGACTGGTGCAGTGAGCGGTACTTCTACTGGTGGCAATAACCACGTTGATTTACCACACGCGCTGAGGTAATTAGTAAGGTGTCAAAGGCAGCGGTTCTCAGACTGGCGTATCTGGAGAATCATCACGCCAGAATCGTGACAAGATCAGAGTACCATGCCCGGTGAGGCCAATCTGGTAACCAGAATTACTGTGGCGGACTCTCTTGATGCATTTGTGAACCTGCAGCAGAAGTGGAAAAGGCGGAATCAGATATACCAGATACCGCCATGCAATGGCCAGTGCATCCGCTGCTGAATCCCGTGTCCTGGAACAATACCATGGTAAGTTATGATTCCACCGAGAGGCCATGAGATCTATCTGAGGCCTGCTCCAATGCTGGACCAGCTGCTGGAACACCTCCAGATGAAGTGCCCATTCCTATGAAGGCGGAACCCAGACCACTGAAAAGATCCAATTGGAATTTGGTCTGGAATGAAACCGTCTGAACTGTATGGCCACGAATGACGCCACCATCTTGCCCAGTAACAGAATGCACAGGTGAACTAACACTTTCTCCGGCTTGAGAAACATTCTGACTAGGTCCAGAATCGCCTGGGCCTTGTCTGGGGGGAGAAACACTCTCAATAGGAATGTGTTCTGAATCATGGCCAAGACCTGGAGATGCTGGGACAGTACCAGATTGGACTTCTGGCTAATTGACAATACAGTCAACTCTGCTGACGGAGCCTTGATAAGACGGTCGTTGAGGTAAAGTACTATGGACACCCCCTGAAACTGCAAATGGGCGAACATCACTGACATCACATTGGTGACACGTGGGGGTAAATTTACTAAGATGGGAGTTCTATTTAAGATGTGATGTTGCCCATAGCAACCAATCAGATTCTACTTCTCATTTATCTATCACCTTCTAGAATATAATACCTGGAATCTGATTGGTTGCTATGGGCAACATCCAATCTAAAATAGATCTCCCATCTTAGTAAATTTACCCCCTGGATAGCAGATGACAGGCCGAAAGGCAGAGCCTGAAACTAGTTGTGGGGGTCCTTGATGGCAAATCGTAGAAACATCTGAAGCGGTTCCCAAATCAGGATGTGAAGGTAAGCATCCTTGACACTAAATATTCCCCAGCCTCCAGACCCGCAATCAAATGTAGGGACTCCATTTTGAAACAGTTAAATGTCAAATAAACATTTAAGGATTTGAGATTTAAAATAGGTCGGACTGAACTGAGTAAAAGCCCTGAGTGTGCTAATGCACTGGGACTTGAACAAAAACGTCTGAAACAAGAAGCTTGTGTATGGCCTGCTGCAACACCCTTAGCTGTGGTAAAAAAAAAATGAACCGGGGAGAAGAAATTAACTCGATCTTGTATCCCTGGGACACCATGGATGAAGGCAAAAAGGTACCACATGCACCCTTCATAGCACAGATATAGCGTAACATGTCGCAGTGTCAGTAGAAAATTGAACACCATTGATATTAATAAATGCAAGATGTGATGTCAATATAAAAATGTAATTAAATTAGAACACCAATACAAATTAAGTTGTATACAAACTGATATTCTTTTCCCATTTAACAGCCAATTCTTTTCCCATTTAACAGCTGTCCAAACTGAAATGTCTATTAAGCAATGTGGATAGGTGGACATGTTTTAATATTATCTAGCTGATAAGATAAAGGGAAAGTCTATAAAAACACAGGTAATCCGAAGTGCATAGATACTAGGCTGATAGTCACCATCATTATTGCACCAGCTGTACAGCACCTGCAAGAGATGATTTCAAAAGAGTGGAAAAGTGAAGAAGTTCCGCTTCTACCTATCATTTTACAGAATGTACTTGATCAATGCTACTGTAGCTAGAAGATGATTACTAACTATGGGCAACTTCTCCACACTGTAAGGAGGTTTGATACATCTCCACAATACTTAGTAAAAAGCATTATCTGAAGTGTCCATGTAATTATGTCACAGTTATGTGATCACACCTGTAACTATACTACTCCAACATGTATAAAGAGACCAAATGAACAATTATTGAAAACAGAAAAGCAAAAACTTAGCACATACAGTATCTAAATTAAAATACTCTCTCGTTCCTTTCCTGCCATCAACACTGTCCAAGATCTTTCTTCCTGCAAGATCCAATAGGAAGTGATATCCTCAAGCAATAACCGACTAATGTTCTTTTCCTGCACTCTCTTTATCTCCTGTCCTACTACCTATCCAGGCAAACCGGTCTATCATGTCTCCTGTGTACACCCCAGTTGTAGCATATGTAATCTCTCCCTTCCCATCATCATTGTTCAAGAAAAGGTGTTATTACACTGATTCGGGAAAAAATATTCTGACCTGAACTCTCTATCAAATTTTTGTCCCATCTCTCAAAGTGCAAGTTCCTCTAAACTCACATACAGAATCATTAAACATTGCTGCAACATATTTTCCCTTCTTTCACATACTTGATGCCTCCCTGTTCCCAAAGATTTGCACATTTCATCCATACTTATTCCTGCTCCAAATTCTCTGGCATTCCCTCTAAGTGCAAAAAGACTTCAAACCTTTAAGCATTCGCTGAAAACTCCCCATTTTAAATGATTAACCTTTGCTTCCAATGTTACCATGCCCCTACAGAGTTCACACAAAATGTACATTTATTTGTCTCTACTCAAACTAATGGTGCTGTTACTAGATCATATAGTAACATATGCAATATGTGGTACGTCACCTCGTGTTTAAAACCCATATTCCTAATGAAAGATTTTTTTTTATTTTATTTTAGTGAGACAGTCTGAAGTTTAGTTTACATGGTGCCTGTTCATTTTTTTTTTCCCTTTTGGGAAAGTGAAAAAAACACAAAAACTGGTCACATGCTCAGTTCTAGTCTTCACATCCACAAATTCAGTTATACTTGGCTCTCAAGAATATTCATTTACAACAATTTTGCAGTCAAAAGTTGCACTACAACAGCAACAAGCAATCTGCTTTTTGAACATGACTTTTAAAAAAATCTATTATAATTATATGAATAAATGATATGCAGCAGTCCGACATAGTCTGACTATACTGTTGGGGCAATTTAGCACTATCCATAAAAAGAAGTAAAAGACGGAGGATGCTTTAATAATAACGAGAACAGATGTTTAAAAGGGACAAAAGTAACAGGGATCATGTGTGTTGGAACAATCAATGAGCCAACTCAAGATCAAAACTAGACATGAAAGAATCTGAATCCTGAAAGCTTTTGCAGGAAGAAAAGAAGAAGAAATATACTAGATCAAAACTTCAACCTTACTAATGACCCCACCACATGTATGAGCCGCTGTCCAATTTCTCCCTTCACATCAGTTTTCATTTCTATTGTTGTCAGCTGTCCTCCAAAGCCTTTAGTAATGGCTAGCGGAGTCAGTGAGCAGCTCTTTTAGAAACTGGCATGACTCAAGATCATAGATTGCATGGTAGCCTGAGCTACATGAGTACTGAAACCAGTACATCCTCCCTCCTGAGCCTAATGTCCTGGTATTGCAACTATGGTCTTAGGCCCTCTGATCATGAACTGCTTCGTAAAGGCAGGAGTTCACTTAGTCGTTTGGAATGTTGTCTCCTTGACTTTCTCCCTTGCACTTCATCTACAAATATACCCTTTTTTCCTTTAGAACAAATTCTTGCCAACAATGAAAGAAAAAATGGCTGTGACGAAAAGTAGCTCAGCTAATGTGAAAAAGTCTGCATGAACTCATTCATCAATCATGGGCTGCAGCCTAAATAACAGCATATACAATGCTGAAGCATAATACAATAAGCATGCACCTAAAAGTGTACAGCTTCTCCACATAGTGAGGATTTACATTGCAATTTGATTATGTCATGTTGCTGCAACTTCCAGTGTTTACAAAGTCTGGCATAGAAGTGTCCTATGGAGTAACACAATCTTTAATTTTACCTTTAGTTTACTCTGGAGCTGCTTAACATCCACATCTGTGCTTTTAGATGGTGTTAATGGAGTCACTGCTGGTTGATCCAAGGTCACAGGGCTCAATGTTTCCTGTGATCTCCTGGCCTGGGCCAGCTGCTCTGTCATCTGCTCAATGGTTCTCTCAAAATTTCCTTTTTCCCGCTGAAATTCTGTAAGGTCGCCACTCAATTTCTAATGTTTGAAAGAAAAGATATTTTTATGACTGGAAAGAATTAGTACAATGAATTGACATGAACAAAGATACTGCACAGCACTCAATTATTTGAACAACATGCAGGTTATGAGAAGTTGGAACCTCCTTCATCTATGCTGGTCAAGATCATTAAACCTGTATACTTCAGTAAAGCCCTGAAATTCATGACAAAATATTATCTTAAATGTGTCGATTCTGAAACATCATCAGCAGTGTATGAACCGCAAAGAACTACGTGTAAATTATTACTAGATCATAAATGTCACATTATTTCAAGTTTCAAAACTATTAAACTATCACTGGGGTGATCATTTTTCATTGCATGGATGAAAGAATTAGCTGCCAGTGAATTCAATAAATGGATTGCTAGTAGGTTTGAGGACAAAAGCATAGCACTAAGCTATGAAAGGAATGGCAGAAACTAAAAACACAGACAAAATGGAAGACACTAAGTTTTAATAAAAAATAAAAACGTATAAACTGTGAAGTACAAGTCATTCAGCACATCATACTTGAGGAGTGTGTTGGTGTTGTAGAATTAAAAACAAATAAAAATCCAAAAACGAAAGCTAAATAAAATATTGTGACACTGCACATAATAACTAAACTACTAAATAATAAGAATTTACTTACCGATAATTCTATTTCTCGGAGTCCGTAGTGGATGCTGGGGTTCCTGAAAGGACCATGGGGAATAGCGGCTCCGCAGGAGACAGGGCACAAAAAGTAAAGCTTTAGGATCAGGTGGTGTGCACTGGCTCCTCCCCCTATGACCCTCCTCCAAGCCTCAGTTAGGATACTGTGCCCGGACGAGCGTACACAATAAGGAAGGATTTATGAATCCCGGGTAAGACTCATACCAGCCACACCAATCACACTGTACAACCTGTGATCTGAACCCAGTTAACAGTATGATAACAGCGGAGCCTCTGAAAGATGGCTCACAACAATAATAACCCGATTTTTGTAACTATGTACAAGTATTGCAGATAATCCGCACTTGGGATGGGCGCCCAGCATCCACTACGGACTCCGAGAAATAGAATTATCGGTAAGTAAATTCTTATTTTCTCTATCGTCCTAGTGGATGCTGGGGTTCCTGAAAGGACCATGGGGATTATACCAAAGCTCCCAAACGGGCGGGAGAGTGCGGATGACTCTGCAGCACCGAATGAGAGAACTCCAGGTCCTCCTTAGCCAGGTTACCAAATTTGTAGGATTTTACAAACGTGTTTGCCCCTGACTAAATAGCCGCTCGGCAAAGTTGTAAAGCCGAGACCCCTCGGGCAGCCGCCCAAGATGAGCCCACCTTCCTTGTGGAATGGGCATTTACATATTTTGGCTGTGGCAGGCCTGCCACAGAATGTGCAAGCTGAATTGTATTACACATCCAACTAGCAAAAGTCTGCTTAGAAGCAAGAGCACCCAGTTTGTTGGGTGCATACAGGATAACAGCAAGTCAGTTTTCCTGACTCCAGCCGTCCTGGAACCTATATTTTCAGGGCCCTGACCACATCTAGCAACTTGGAGTCCTCCAAGTCCCTAGTAGGCGCAAGACACCACAATAAGCTGGTTCAGGTGAAACACTGACACCACCTTAGGGAGAGAACTGGGGACGAGTCCGCAGCTCTGCCCTGTCCGAATGGACAAACAGATATGGGCTTTTTTGAGAAAAAAAAAAAAAAAATCACCAATTTGACACTCGCCTGGTCCAGGCCAGGTCCAAGAGCATGTTCACTTTTCATGTGAGATGCTTCAAATCCACAGATTTGACTGGTTTTAAACCAATGTGTTTTGAGGAATCCCAGAACTACGTTGAGATCCCACAGTGCCACTGGAGGCACAAAGGGGGGTTGTATATGCAATACTCCCTTGACAAACTTCTGGACTTCAGGAACTGAAGCCAATTCTTTCTGGAAGAAAAATCGACAGGGCCGAAATTTGAACCTTAATGGACCCCAATTTGAGGCCCATAGACACTCCTGTTTGCAGGAAATGCAGGAATCGACCGAGTTGAAATTTCTTCGTGAGGCCTTCCTGGCCTCACACCACGCAACATATTTTCGCCACATGTGGTGATAATGTTGTGCGGTCACCTCCTTTCTGGCTTTGACCAGGGTAGGAATGACCTCTTCCTGAATGCCTTTTCCCTTAGGATCCGGCGTTCCACCGCCATGCCGTCAAACGCAGCTGCGGTAAGTCTTGGAACAGACATGGTACTTGCTGAAACAAGTCCCTTCTTAGCGGCAGAGGCCATAAGTCCTCTGTGAGCATCTCTTGAAGTTCCGGGTACCAAGTCCTTCTTGGCCAATCCGGAGCCATGAGTATAGTTCTTACTCCTCTACGTCTTATAATTCTCAGTACCTTAGGTATGAAAAGCAGAGGATGGAACACATACACCGACTGGTACACCCACGGTGTTACCAGAACGTCCACAGCTATTGCCTGAGGGTCTCTTAACCTGGCGCAATACCTGTCCCGTTTTTTGTTCAGACGGGACGCCATCATGTCCACCTTTGGTAATTCCCAACGGTTTACAATCATGTGGAAAACTTCCCCATGAAGTTCCCACTCTGCCGGGTGGAGGTCGTGCCTACTGAGGAAGTCTGCTTCCCAGTTTCCATTCCCGGAATGAAACACTGCTGACAGTGCTATCACATGATTTTCCGCCCAGCGAAAAGTCCTTGCAGTTTTTGCCACTGCCCTCCTGCTTCTTGTGCCGCCCTGTCTATTTACGTGGGCGACTGCCGTGATGTTTTATCCCACTGGATCAATACCGGCTGACCTTGAAGCAGAGGTCTTGCTAAGCTTAGAGCATTATAAATTTACCCTTAGCTATATTTATGTGGAGAAAAGTCTCCAGACTTGATCACACTCCCTGGAAATTTTTTCCTTGTGTGACTGCTCCCCAGCCTCTCGGGCTGGCCTCCGTGGTCACCAACATCCAAAACTGAATGCCGAATCTGCGGCCCTCTAGAAGATGAGCACTCTGTAACCACCACAGGAGAGACACCCTTGTCCTTGGATATAGGGTTATCCGCTGATGCATCTGAAAATGCGATCCGGACCATTTGTCCAGCAGATCCCACTGAAAAGTTCTTGCATGAAATCTGCCGACTGGAATTGCTTCGAAGGAAGTCACCATTTTTTTACCATGGCCCTTGTGCAATGATGCACTGATTTTAGGAGGTTCCTGACTAGCTCGGATAACTCCCTGGCTTTCTCTTCCGGGAGAAACACCTTTTTCTGGACTGTGTCCAGAATCATCCCTAAGCACAGGAGACTTGTTGTCGGGATCAGCTGCGATTTTGGAATATTTAGAATCCACCCCTGCTGTTGTAACAGTATCCGAGATAGTGCTACTCCGACCTCCAACTGTTCCCTGGACTTTGCCCTTATCAGGAGATCGTCCAAGTAAGGGATAATTAAGACGCCTTTTCTTCGAAGAAGAACCATCATTTCGGCCATTACCTTGGTAAAGACCCGGGGTGCCGTGGACAATCCAAACGGCAGCGTCTGAAACTGATAGTGACAGTTCTGTACCACGAACCTGAGGTACCCTTAGTGATAAGGGCAAATTTGGGACATGGAGGTAAGCATCCCTGATGTCTCAGGACACCATATAGTCCCCTTCTTCCCGGTTCGTTATCACTGCTCTGAGTGACTCCATCTTGATTTGAACCTTTGTAAGTGTTCAAATTTTTTTAGATTTAGAATAGGTCTCACCTAGCCTTCTGGCTTCAGTACCACAATATAGTGTGGAATAATACCCCTTTTCTTGTTGTAGGAGGGGTAATTTAATTATCACCTGCTGGGAATACAGCTCGTGAATTGTTTCCCATACTGCCTCCTTGTCGGAGGGAGACCTTGGTAAAGCAGACTTCAGGAGTCTCGACATTCCAATCTGTACCCCTGGGATGCTACTTGTAGGATCCAGGGGTCCTGTACGGTCTCAGCGTCATGCTGAGAGCTTGTCAGAAGCGGTGGAACGCTTCTGTTCCTGGGAATGGGCTGCCTGCTGCAGTCTTCTTCCCTTTCCTCTATCCCTGGGCAGATATGACTCTTATAGGGACGAAAGGACTGAAGCTGAAAAGACGGTGTCTTTTTCTGCAGAGATGTGACTTAGGGTAAAAAACGGTGGATTTTCCAGCAGTTGCCGTGGCCACCATGTCCGATGGACCGACCCCAAATAACTCCTCTTCCTTTATACGGCAATACACCTTTGTGCCGTTTGGAATCTGCATCACCTGACCACTGTCGTGTCCATAAACATCTTCTGGCAGATATGGACATCGCACTTACTCTTGATGCCAGAGTGCAAATATCCCTCTGTGCATCTCGCATATATAGAAATGCATCCTTTAAATGCTCTATAGTCAATAAAATACTGTCCCTGTCAAGGGTATCAATATTTTTAGTCAGGGAATCCGACCAAGCCACCCCAGCTCTGCACATCCAGGCTGAGGCGATCGCTGGTCGCAGTATAACACCAGTATGTGTGTATATACTTTTTATATTTTCCAGCCTCCTGTCAGCTGGCTCCTTGAGGACGGCCCTATCTATAGACGGTACCGCCACTTGTTCTGATAAGCGTGTGAGCGCCTTATCCACCCTAAGGGGTGTTTCCCAACGCGCCCTAACTTCTGGCGGGAAAGGGTATACCGCCCATATTTTCTATCGGGGGGAACCCACGCATCATCACACACTTCATTTAATTTATCTGATTCAGGAAAAACTACGGTAGTTTTTTCACATCCCACATAATACCCTCTTTTGTGGTACTTGTAGTATCAGAAATATGTAACACCTCCTTCATTGCCCTTAACGTGTGGCCCTAATAAGGAATACGTTTGTTTATTCACCGTCGACACTGGATTCAGTGTCCCTGTCTGTGTCTGTGTCGACCGACTAAAGTAAACGGGCGTTTTAAAACCCCTGACGGTGTTTTTGAGACGTCTGGACCGTTACTAATTGTTTGTCGGCCGTCTCATGTCGTCAACCGACCTTGCCGCGTGTTGACATTATCACGTAATTCCCTAAATAAGCCATCCATTCCGGTGTCGACTCCCTAGAGAGTGACATCACCATTTCAGGCAATTGCTCCGCCTCCTCACCAACATCGTCCTCATACATGTCGACACACATGTACCGACACACAGCACACACACAGGGAATGCTCTGATAGAGGACAGGACCTACTAGCCCTTTGGAGAGACAGAGGGAGAGTTTGCCAGCACACACCAAAAACGCTATAATTATATAGGGACAACCTTATATAAGTGTTTTCCCTTATAGCATCTTTTTTATATATTTCTAACGCCAAATTAGTGCCCCCCCTCTCTGTTTTAACCCTGTTTCTGTAGTGCAGTGCAGGGGAGAGCCTGGGAGCCTTCCCTCCAGCCTTTCTGTGAGGGAAAATGGCGCTGTGTGCTGAGGAGATAGGCCCCGCCCCTTTTTCGGCGGCCTCGTCTCCCGCTCTTAACGGATTCTGGCAGGGGTTAAATATCTCCATATAGCCCCCGGAGGCTATATGTGAGGTATTTTTAGCCAAAAATAGGTTTTCATTGCCTCCCAGGGCGCCCCCCTTCCAGCGCCCTGCACCCTCAGTGACTGCCGTGTGAAGTGTGCTGAGAGGAAATGGCGCACAGCTGCAGTGCTGTGCGCTACCTTAAGAAGACTGAGGAGTCTTCATGCCGCCGATTCTGGACCTTCTTCTTGTTTCAGCATCTGCAAGGGGGCCGGCGGCGAGGCTCCGGTGACCATCCAGGCTGTACCTGTGATCGTCCCTCTGGAGCTAATGTCCAGTAGCCAAAGAAGCCAATCCATCCTGCACGCAGGTGAGTTCACTTCTTCTCCCCTAAGTCCCTCGTTGCAGTGATCCTGTTGCCAGCAGGACTCACTGTAAAATAAAAAACCTAAGCTAAACTTTTCTAAGCAGCTCTTTAGGAGAGCCACCTAGATTGCACCCTTCTCGGCCGGGCACAAAAATCTAACTGAGGCTTGGAGGAGGGTCATAGGGGGAGGAGCCAGTGCACACCACCTGATCCTAAAGCTTTACTTTTTGTGCCCTGTCTCCTGCGGAGCCGCTATTCCCCATGGTCCTTTCAGGAACCCCAGCATCCACTAGGACGATAGAGAAATTATATAATATATTATTTAGAATTCCAACCTTTAATTTGGAGGTATCCACGTCTGACCCCAGCAACATGACGTGTGCCTATACTGTAACATGTCTGCTTGGGTCAACCCTACGTACATCATACCAGTATAGCTCTGTAAGGCTGTACCTAGTCTACATCTAATACATTAAACCAGCCTGTGGCAAACTAAATCAAATAGCCTCATTGGGACACTTACCTGAAGCATGGGCCGCGTAAAAATAATAGCAGCATTGCTTAAACAATACAAGCAGCTTTGTCCCACTTAAAATACACACAGCACTTACGTATTGATAAAAAAAATAAACTTTTTTCTCTCTAAGCTAAATATCACTGTAAGTGACAAAAGTGCAAAAGTTATTTTGTGAGATCACTATGCAAATGTATCCGTTTATTCAGGTATGAACATGAATTTCATGGCCAAGATACTGCAGCAAACTGCACAAAAGATTACACAATTTCATTGTAGGAAAAAAATGGACTGTGGCGTTAATTACTAAATAAAGTTTAGGCGCACCATTGTGCTTAGTTTTGCACTTGATTGGTAAAGTGATATTTAATTTTGGAGAACAAAATAATATCATTTAACTGTTACAATGTTAGAAAATACACAGAGTATCAATACATAGTATCATATAATAAGAATTTACTTACCGATAATTCTATTTCTCGGAGTCCGTAGTGGATGCTGGGGTTCCTGAAAGGACCATGGGGAATAGCGGCTCCGCAGGAGACAGGGCACAAAAAGTAAAGCTTTAGGATCAGGTGGTGTGCACTGGCTCCTCCTCCCATGACCCTCCTCCAAGCCTCAGTTAGGATACTGTGCCCGGACGAGCGTACACAATAAGGAAGGATTTATGAATCCCGGGTAAGACTCATACCAGCCACACCAATCACACTGTACAACTTGTGATCTGAACCCAGTTAACAGTATGATAACAGCGGAGCCTCTGAAAGATGGCTCACAACAATAATAACCCGATTTTTGTAACTATGTACAAGTATTGCAGATAATCCGCACTTGGGATGGGCGCCCAGCATCCACTACGGACTCCGAGAAATAGAATTATCGGTAAGTAAATTCTTATTTTCTCTATCGTCCTAGTGGATGCTGGGGTTCCTGAAAGGACCATGGGGATTATACCAAAGCTCCCAAACGGGCGGGAGAGTGCGGATGACTCTGCAGCACCGAATGAGAGAACTCCAGGTCCTCCTTAGCCAGGTTATCAAATTTGTAGGATTTTACAAACGTGTTTGCCCCTGACTAAATAGCCGCTCGGCAAAGTTGTAAAGCCGAGACCCCTCGGGCAGCCGCCCAAGATGAGCCCACCTTCCTTGTGGAATGGGCATTTACATATTTTGGCTGTGGCAGGCCTGCCACAGAATGTGCAAGCTGAATTGTATTACACATCCAACTAGCAAAAGTCTGCTTAGAAGCAAGAGCACCCAGTTTGTTGGGTGCATACAGGATAACAGCAAGTCAGTTTTCCTGACTCCAGCCGTCCTGGAACCTATATTTTCAGGGCCCTGACCACATCTAGCAACTTGGAGTCCTCCAAGTCCCTAGTAGGCGCAAGACACCACAATAAGCTGGTTCAGGTGAAACACTGACACCACCTTAGGGAGAGAACTGGGGACGAGTCCGCAGCTCTGCCCTGTCCGAATGGACAAACAGATATGGGCTTTTTTGAGAAAAAAACCACCAATTTGACACTCGCCTGGTCCAGGCCAGGTCCAAGAGCATGTTCACTTTTCATGTGAGATGCTTCAAATCCACAGATTTGACTGGTTTTAAACCAATGTGTTTTGAGGAATCCCAGAACTACGTTGAGATCCCACAGTGCCACTGGAGGCACAAAAGGGGGTTGTATATGCAATACTCCCTTGACAAACTTCTGGACTTCAGGAACTGAAGCCAATTCTTTCTGGAAGAAAAATCGACAGGGCCGAAATTTGAACCTTAATGGACCCCAATTTGAGGCCCATAGACACTCCTGTTTGCAGGAAATGCAGGAATCGACCGAGTTGAAATTTCTTCGTGGGGCCTTCCTGGCCTCACACCACGCAACATATTTTCGCCACATGTGGTGATAATGTTGTGCGGTCACCTCCTTTCTGGCTTTGACCAGGGTAGGAATGACCTCTTCCTGAATGCCTTTTCCCTTAGGATCCGGCGTTCCACCGCCATGCCGTCAAACGCAGCTGCGGTAAGTCTTGTAACAGACATGGTACTTGCTGAAACAAGTCCCTTCTTAGCGGCAGAGGCCATAAGTCCTCTGTGAGCATCTCTTGAAGTTCCGGGTACCAAGTCCTTCTTGGCCAATCCGGAGCCATGAGTATAGTTCTTACTCCTCTACGTCTTATAATTCTCAGTACCTTAGGTATGAAAAGCAGAGGATGGAACACATACACCGACTGGTACACCCACGGTGTTACCAGAACGTCCACAGCTATTGCCTGAGGGTCTCTTAACCTGGCGCAATACCTGTCCCGTTTTTTGTTCAGACGGGACGCCATCATGTCCACCTTTGGTAATTCCCAACGGTTTACAATCATGTGGAAAACTTCCCCATGAAGTTCCCACTCTGCCGGGTGGAGGTCGTGCCTACTGAGGAAGTCTGCTTCCCAGTTTCCATTCCCGGAATGAAACACTGCTGACAGTGCTATCACATGATTTTCCGCCCAGCGAAAAGTCCTTGCAGTTTTTGCCACTGCCCTCCTGCTTCTTGTGCCGCCCTGTCTATTTACGTGGGCGACTGCCGTGATGTTTTATCCCACTGGATCAATACCGGCTGACCTTGAAGCAGAGGTCTTGCTAAGCTTAGAGCATTATAAATTTACCCTTAGCTATATTTATGTGGAGAAAAGTCTCCAGACTTGATCACACTCCCTGGAAATTTTTTCCTTGTGTGACTGCTCCCCAGCCTCTCGGGCTGGCCTCCGTGGTCACCAACATCCAAAACTGAATGCCGAATCTGCGGCCCTCTAGAAGATGAGCACTCTGTAACCACCACAGGAGAGACACCCTTGTCCTTGGATATAGGGTTATCCGCTGATGCATCTGAAGATGCGATCCGGACCATTTGTCCAGCAGATCCCACTGAAAAGTTCTTGCATGAAATCTGCCGACTGGAATTGCTTCGAAGGAAGTCACCATTTTTTTACCATGGCCCTTGTGCAATGATGCACTGATTTTAGGAGGTTCCTGACTAGCTCGGATAACTCCCTGGCTTTCTCTTCCGGGAGAAACACCTTTTTCTGGACTGTGTCCAGAATCATCCCTAAGCACAGGAGACTTGTTGTCGGGATCAGCTGCGATTTTGGAATATTTAGAATCCACCCCTGCTGTTGTAACAGTATCCGAGATAGTGCTACTCCGACCTCCAACTGTTCCCTGGACTTTGCCCTTATCAGGAGATCGTCCAAGTAAGGGATAATTAAGACGCCTTTTCTTCGAAGAAGAACCATCATTTCGGCCATTACCTTGGTAAAGACCCGGGGTGCCGTGGACAATCCAAACGGCAGCGTCTGAAACGGATAGTGACAGTTCTGTACCACGAACCTGAGGTACCCTTAGTGATAAGGGCAAATTTGGGACATGGAGGTAAGCATCCCTGATGTCTCGGGACACCATATAGTCCCCTTCTTCCCGGTTCGTTATCACTGCTCTGAGTGACTCCATCTTGATTTGAACCTTTGTAAGTGTTCAAATTTTTTTAGATTTAGAATAGGTCTCACCTAGCCTTCTGGCTTCAGTACCACAATATAGTGTGGAATAATACCCCTTTTCTTATTGTAGGAGGGGTAATTTAATTATCACCTGCTGGGAATACAGCTCGTGAATTGTTTCCCATACTGCCTCCTTGTCGGAAGGAGACCTTGGTAAAGCAGACTTCAGGAGCCTGCGCAGGGGAAACGTCTCGACATTCCAATCTGTACCCCTGGGATACTACTTGTAGGATCCAGGGGTCCTGTACGGTCTCAGCGTCATGCTGAGAGCTTGTCAGAAGCGGTGGAACGCTTCTGTTCCTGGGAATGGGCTGCCTGCTGCAGTCTTCTTCCCTTTCCTCTATCCCTGGGCAGATATGACTCTTATAGGGACGAAAGGACTGAAGCTGAAAAGACGGTGTCTTTTTCTGCAGAGATGTGACTTAGGGTAAAAAACGGTGGATTTTCCAGCAGTTGCCGTGGCCACCAGGTCCGATGGACCGACCCCAAATAACTCCTCTTCCTTTATACGGCAATACACCTTTGTGCCGTTTGGAATCTGCATCACCTGACCACTGTCGTGTCCATAAACATCTTCTGGCAGATATGGACATCGCACTTACTCTTGATGCCAGAGTGCAAATATCCCTCTGTGCATCTCGCATATATAGAAATGCATCCTTTAAATGCTCTATAGTCAATAAAATACTGTCCCTGTCAAGGGTATCAATATTTTTAGTCAGGGAATCCGACCAAGCCACCCCAGCTCTGCACATCCAGGCTGAGGCGATCGCTGGTCGCAGTATAACACCAGTATGTGTGTATATACTTTTTATGATATTTTCCAGCCTCCTGTCAGCTGGCTCCTTGAGGACGGCCCTATCTATAGACGGTACCGCCACTTGTTCTGATAAGCGTGTGAGCGCCTTATCCACCCTAAGGGGTGTTTCCCAACGCGCCCTAACTTCTGGCGGGAAAGGGTATACCGCCCATATTTTCTATCGGGGGGAACCCACGCATCATCACACACTTCATTTAATTTATCTGATTCAGGAAAAACTACGGTAGTTTTTTCACATCCCACATAATACCCTCTTTTGTGGTACTTGTAGTATCAGAAATATGTAACACCTCCTTCATTGCCCTTAACGTGTGGCCCTAATAAGGAATACGTTTGTTTATTCACCGTCGACACTGGATTCAGTGTCCCTGTCTGTGTCTGTGTCGACCGACTAAAGTAAACGGGCGTTTTAAAACCCCTGACAGTGTTTTTGAGACGTCTGGACCGGTACTAATTGTTTGTCGGCCGTCTCATGTCGTCAACCGACCTTGCCGCGTGTTGACATTATCACGTAATTCCCTAAATAAGCCATCCATTCCGGTGTCGACTCCCTAGAGAGTGACATCACCATTACAGGCAATTGCTCCGCCTCCTCACCAACATCGTCCTCATACATGTCGACACACACGTACCGACACACAGCACACACACAGGGAATGCTCTGATAGAGGACAGGACCTACTAGCCCTTTGGAGAGACAGAGGGAGAGTTTGCCAGCACACACCAAAAACGCTATAATTATATAGGGACAACCTTATATAAGTGTTTTCCCTTATAGCATCTTTTTTATATATTTCTAACGCCAAATTAGTGCCCCCCCTCTCTGTTTTAACCCTGTTTCTGTAGTGCAGTGCAGGGGAGAGCCTGGGAGCCTTCCCTCCAGCCTTTCTGTGAGGGAAAATGGCGCTGTGTGCTGAGGAGATAGGCCCCGCCCCTTTTTCGGCGGCCTCGTCTCCCGCTCTTAACGGATTCTGGCAGGGGTTAAATATCTCCATATAGCCCCCGGAGGCTATATGTGAGGTATTTTTAGCCAAAAATAGGTTTTCATTGCCTCCCAGGGCGCCCCCCTTCCAGCGCCCTGCACCCTCAGTGACTGCCGTGTGAAGTGTGCTGAGAGGAAATGGCGCACAGCTGCAGTGCTGTGCGCTACCTTAAGAAGACTGAGGAGTCTTCATGCCGCTGATTCTGGACCTTCTTCTTGTTTCAGCATCTGCAAGGGGGCCGACGGCGAGGCTCCGGTGACCATCCAGGCTGTACCTGTGATCGTCCCTCTGGAGCTAATGTCCAGTAGCCAAAGAAGCCAATCCATCCTGCACGCAGGTGAGTTCACTTCTTCTCCCCTAAGTCCCTCGTTGCAGTGATCCTGTTGCCAGCAGGACTCACTGTAAAATAAAAAACCTAAGCTAAACTTTTCTAAGCAGCTCTTTAGGAGAGCCACCTAGATTGCACCCTTCTCGGCCGGGCACAAAAATCTAACTGAGGCTTGGAGGAGCGTCATGGGGGGAGGAGCCAGTGCACACCACCTGATCCTAAAGCTTTACTTTTTGTGCCCTGTCTCCTGCGGAGCCGCTATTCCCCATGGTCCTTTCAGGAACCCCAGCATCCACTAGGACGATAGAGAAAAAATATTATCTATACAAAAAATATGATCTTGATGACTGTTAATATATAGAAATACTCTGCTCCATGTTGAAACTAACTGCCAGCAGTAAAAGTACTCTTTCCGCTTCACCAGACAGTAGTGTGTCCATCTGCACAGGCATGACCCAGATTTGGTGGCTCACACATGATCGTTTTATTGGAAGCCCCAACTTTTCCTTTCATCCAAAATAAAAATAACTAAATAAAACAATGTTGTCTAACTCTGCAAAAATGCTTTATTTAATTATCTAAAGCATTTATTCAAATATCCTGTGCTAGAGAAAGTGCTTTTTCTTAAATAGACTTCTTCGTGATTTACGTAAATACGCTTCTTTGGTGGCAGCCCCTTGATAAGATAGAAGGGGAGGCATTCAAGTTACAGGCTGCTGGAATCCCGGCGGTAAGAATACCGACGCCGGAATTCCGACACCAGGTGAAATAACGGCAGTCACAATCCCAACCGCCACCCAGAATCCCTACTCGGGTGGTGGTCCATGCCACATCCCAAGGGGGGAATATAACCCTGGGCCTGAAGCATGGCGAGCGCAGCGAGCCCACGAGTATTCCGGCTGTCGGGATTCGACTGCCGGGAAATTTTACTAAATCCAAAACAAGGAAAGGAATTTTCCTCACATGTTAAATAGATCCATTTAGAGTATTCTTCCTTTTACAGGACTATGTTCCAAGCTGTAGTAGCACACTAGGCGCATTACTAGGTTACAGTTGCTGCTGTCTTCTCCCGTCTTTCTCCTCACCACCTTTAAAGATGAAAGTGAGCTGGTTGGCTGAACAAATTCTTCAACCCAATTAAAGAGCAGGTAAGTTGTTTTTTTGTGAGAAGGTAATATTATGTGGGTCCTATCAGCGCTATTGGTCTTAATATATTGCTAACTGGGGTAACAAAATATGTGCAGATGGGGGTATTTAATATGCGAGTAGAGCTATTTTTTTTAAAATAAGTTTTTATTGAAGCACCATACGTATAATTTAAGATACAAATCCATTACAGAAGCAATAAACAAGATTGCCAAAAGACCCGAGAAACAATAGAAGTGTCAAATATAGTTATAACAATAAATAGCTGAAGAAAACATGTATAGATAACGGCCCTCATTCAGGTTGGAACACAGATTTGCTAAAATCACAATCGAGCGATTTTTAGCAATTCTTGCCGCGTGCGGCGCGTTCACAGTGCACGTTCATCCGCTATCAAAGTGCGATTGCATACCGGATGGCTGCAATCGTACTCTGAGTGACAAAGTGACAGCCGGGGGGCGGCTAGGAGACTTTGTGGAGGAGTGCTCCGGGCAACGCAGGCGTGGCTGGACCGATTTCAGGGAGGCTGCGTGACACTTTGATGGTAAAAATGCCAGCGATGCATCTGGCTTCGCAGCCACAGAATCTGCAACTGAACTTGAATCAGGTCCAATGACCAGTAAAATTACAGGTGAAACAGCATGTCTCCGCAAAGAAAAATTACAATATAATAATAATTTTCTCACCGGTAATTCTATTTCTCGTAGTCCGTAGTGGATGCTGGGACTCCGTAAGGACCATGGGGAATAGCGGCTCCGCAGGAGACTGGGCACAACTATAAAGAAAGCTTTAGACTACTGGTGTGCACTGGCTCCTCCCACTATGACCCTCCTCCAGACTTCAGTTAGGATACTGTGCCCGGAAGAGCTGACACAATAAGGAAGGATTTTGAATCCCGGGTAAGACTCATACCAGCCACACCAATCACACCGTATAACTCGTGATACAATACCCAGTTAACAGTACGATAACAACTGAGCCTCTCAACAGATGGCTCAACAATAACCCTTTAGTTAAGCAATAACTATATACAAGTATTGCAGACAATCCGCACTTGGGATGGGCGCCCAGCATCCACTACGGACTACGAGAAATAGAATTACCGGTGAGTAAATTCTTATTTTCTCTGACGTCCTAAGTGGATGCTGGGACTCCGTAAGGACCATGGGGATTATACCAAAGCTCCCAAGCGGGCGGGAGAGTGCGGATGACTCTGCAGCACCGAATGGGCAAACTCTAGGTCCTCCTCAGCCAGGGTGTCAAACTTGTAGAATTTAGCAAACGTGTTTGACCCCGACCAAGTAGCTGCTCGGCAAAGTTGAAGAGCCGAGACCCCTCGGGCAGCCGCCCAAGAAGAGCCCACCTTCCTCGTGGAATGGGCTTTCACTGATTTAGGATGCGGCAGTCCAGCCGCAGAATGTGCAAGCTGAATCGTACTACAGATCCAGCGAGCAATAGTCTGCTTTGAAGCACGTGCACCCAACTTGTTGGGCGCATACAGGATAAAGAGCGAGTCAGTCTTTCTGACTCCAGCTGTCCTGGAAACATAGATTTTCAGGGCCCTGACTACGTCCAACAACTTGGAAGCCTCCAAGTCTTTTGTAGCCGCAGGCACCACGATAGGTTGGTTCAGATGAAAAGCTGATACCACTTTGGGGAGAAACTGGGGACGAGTCCTCAATTCTGCCCTGTCCATATGGAAAATCAGATAAGGGCTTTTACATGACAAAGCCGCCAATTCTGATACACGCCTGGCCGAAGCTAAGGCCAACAACATGACCACTTTCCACGTGAGATATTTCAAATCCACGGTTTTCAGTGGCTCAAACCAATGTGACTTTAGGAAATCCAACACCACGTTGAGATCCCAAGGTGCCACTGGAGGCACAAAAGGGGGCTGAATATGCAGCACTCCCTTAACAAAAGTCTGAACTTCAGGTAGTGAAGCCAGTTCTCTCTGGTAGAAAATCGATAGAGCCGAAATCTGGACCTTAATGGAACCCAATTTAGGCCCATAGTCACCCCTGACTGTAGGAAGTGCAGGAAACGGCCCAGCTGAAATTCCTCCGTTGGGGCCTTCCTGGCCTCACACCACGCAACATATTTTCGCCATATGCGGTGATAATGGTTTGCGGTTACTTCTTTCCTAGCTTTAATCAGCGTAGGAATGACTTCCTCCGGAATGCCCTTTTCCTTCAGGATCCGGTGTTCAACCGCCATGCCGTCAAACGCAGCCGCGGTAAGTCTTGGAACAGACAGGGCCCCTGCTGCAGCAGGTCTTGTCTGAGCAGTAGAGGCCATGGGTCCTCTGAGATCATTTCTTGAAGTTCCGGGTACCAAGCTCTTCTTGGCCAATCCGGAACAATGAGTATAGTTCTTACTCCTCTTCTCCTTATTATCCTCAGTACCTTTGGTATGAGAGGAAGAGGAGGGAACACTTAAACCGACCGGTACACCCACGGTGTCACTAGAGCGTCCACAGCTATCGCCTGCGGGTCTCTTGACCTGGCGCAATACTTTTCTAGCTTTTTGTTTAGGCGGGACGCCATCATGTCCACCTGTGGCCTTTCCCAACGGTTTACAATCAGTTGGAAGACTTCTGGATGAAGTCCCCACTCTCCCGGGTGGAGGTCGTGCCTGCTGAGGAAGTCTGCTTCCCAGTTGTCCACTCCCGGAATGAACACTGCTGACACAGTGCTAACACGTGATTTTCCGCCCATCGGAGAATCCTTGTGGCTTCTGCCATCGCCGTCCTGCTTCTCGTGCCGCCCTGTCGGTTTACATGGGCGACCGCCGTGATGTTGTCTGACTGGATCAGTACCGGCTGGTTTTGAAGCAGGGGTTTTGCCTGACTTAGGGCATTGTAAATGGCCCTTAGTTCCAGAATATTTATGTGCAGGGAAGTCTCCTGACTTGACCATAGTCCTTGGAAGTTTCTTCCCTGTGTGACTGCCCCCCAGCCTCGAAGGCTGGCATCCGTGGTCACCAGGACCCAGTCCAGTATGCCGAATCTGAGGCCCTCTTGAAGATGAGCACTCTGCAGCCACCACAGCAGAGACACCCTTGTCCTTGGAGACAGGGTTATCAGCCGATGCATCTGAAGATGCGATCCGGACCACTTGTCCAACAGGTCCCACTGAAAGGTTCTTGCATGAAACCTGCCGAATGGAATCGCTTCGTAGGAAGCTACCATCTTTCCCAGGATCCGCGTGCAGTGATGCACCGACACCTGTTTTGGTTTTAGGAGGCCTCTGACTAGAGATGACAGCTCCTTGGCCTTCTCCTCCGGGAGAAACACTTTTTTCTGTTCTGTGTCCAGAACCATCCCCAGGAACAGTAGACGTGTCGTAGGGACCAGCTGTGACTTTGGAATATTTAGAATCCAGCCGTGCTGTTGTAGCACCTCCTGAGATAGTGCTACCCCGACCAACAACTGCTCTCTGGACCTCGCCTTTATCAGGAGATCGTCCAAGTACGGGATAATTAAAACTCCCTTCTTTCGAAGGAGTATCATCATTTCGGCCATTACCTTGGTAAAGACCCTCGGAGCCGTGGATAGACCGAACGGCAACGTCTGGAATTGGTAATGACAATCCTGTACCACAAATCTGAGGTACTCCTGGTGAGGATGGTAAATGGGGACATGCAGGTAAGCATCCTTGATGTCCAGTGATACCATGTAATCCCCCTCGTCCAGGCATGCAATAACCGCCCTGAGCGATTCCGTCTTGAACTTGAATTTTTTTATATATGTGTTCAAGGATTTCAAATTTAAAATGGGTCTCACCGAACCGTCCGGTTTCGGTACCACAAACATTGTGGAATAGTAACCCCGTCCTTGTTGAAGTAGGGGTACCTTTACTATCACCTGTTGTGAATACAGCTTGTGAATTGCCTGTAACACTGCCTCCCTGCCTGAGGGAGTGGTTGGCAAGGCAGATTTGAGGAAACGGCGGGGGGGAGACGTCTCGAATTCCAGCTTGTACCCCTGAGATACTATCTGAAAAATCCAGGGATCCACCCGTGAGCGAGCCCACTGATTGCTGAAATATTTGAGACGGGCCCCCACCGTACCTGGCTCCGCCTGTGGAGCCCCAGCGTCATGCTGTGGACTTAGAGGAAGCGGGGGAGGACTTTTGCTCCTGGGAACTGGCTGTATGCTGCAGCTTTTTCCCCCTACCTCTGCCTCTGGGCAGAAAGGACGCGCCTTTAACCCGCTTGCCCCTATTGGGCCGAAAGGACTGTACCTGATAATACGGTGCTTTCTTTGGCTGTGAGGGAACACGGGGTAAAAATGTAGACTTCCCAGCTGTTGCTGTGGAAACGAGGTCCGAGAGACCATCCCCGAACAACTCCTCACCCTTATAAGGCAGAACTTCCATGTGCCTTTTGGAATCTGCATCTCCTGTCCACTGCCGAGTCCATAACCCTCTCCTGGCAGAAATGGACATTGCACTAATTTTGGATGCCAGCCGGCAAATATCCCTCTGTGCATCCCTCATGTATAAAAGTGCGTCTTTTATATGCTCTACGGTTAGCAATATAGTGTCCCTGTCTAGGGTATCAATATTTTCTGACAGGGAATCTGACCATGCAGCTGCAGCACTGCACATCCATGCTGAAGCAATAGCTGGTCTCAGTATAACACCTGTGTGTGTATATATAGATTTCAGGATAGCCTCCTGCTTTCTATCAGCAGATTCCTTCAGGGCGGCCGTATCCGGAGACGGTAGTGCCACCTTCTTTGACAAGCGTGTGAGCGCTTTATCCACTCTAGGGGATGTTTCCCAACGTGACCTATCCTCTGGCGGGAAAGGGTACGCCATTAGTAACCTCTTAGAAATTACCAGCTTCTTATCAGGGGAAGCCCACGCTTCTTCACACACTTCATTTAACTCCGCAGATGGAGGAAAAGCTACTGGTAGTTTTTTCTCTCCAAACATAATACCCTTTTTTGTAGTAACGGGGGTAACATCAGAAATGTGCAACACATTTTTCATTGCCTCAATCATGTAACGTGTGGCCCTACTGGAAGTTACATTAGTCTCATCGTCGTCGACACTGGAGTCAGTATCCGTGTCGACATCTGTGTCTGCCATCTGAGGTAGCGGGCGTTTTAGAGCCCCTGATGGCTTTTGAGACGCCTGGGCAGGCACAGGCTGAGAAGCCGGCTGTCCCACATTTGGTATGTCGTCAAACATTTCATGCAAGGAGTCGACAATGTCGCGTAATTCCTTCCACAGCACCATCCACTCAGGTGTCGACCCCGCAGGGGGTGACATCACATTTACAGGCATCTGCTCCGCCTCCACATAAGCCTCCTCATCAAACATGTCGACACAGACGTACCGACACACCGCAAACACACAGGGAATTGTCACGATCCGGGTATCTGGACGCCATTTCTTACCCATCAGATGCCTCCTAAGGCTGGCTCAGCGCTCCAGGACCGCATCCCATCTGTTATCCTGATGTGTACATTCCTGTATCCTCTCCTGTCACTCTGGGACGCTGTCACAGTAAACGCCATATTACACCTGGCATGGCGTCTCCCGCAGCCTCCGCCGCCGTCCCTGAACTTCTGCATGCAGAGTGTCTGAGTGGCGATTACGTCAGCCGCGGCCTCCGCTGTGTCCGCGTGGTTGGATGTGCATCTGTCAGCCTGGCGCCTCCTGTCTCCGGTGGCCGGCGCCGCCATTACTGTTTTCATTACCACATGGATTACAAACCAAACTTCCCTCCAAGTGTCTGCATGGGCGCAGCCATCTTGGATTCTGTCAGCTGATCATTTCCACCAATCTGTTCTCAGTATTGATAATCTGCATAATTGCCTAGCCAATCCCTTCCTTGCTGCAGGTATAAATACACTGTGCCTGAGCAAGGAAGGCGTCAGTGCTTTGGTTGTCAAACCTAGTTCCTGTTTGTCTCTCTCCTGTGATTGTCTTCCAGGTTCCAGCTCCTGTCTCAAGACTTCCTCCATAGAGACCCGCACCAGCATTCCACCTGCGGTGTAGCCTGACTCTCCAATCCATTGTGGATTCATCTGTTTCCAGCTACAACATTACCTGCTTCCAGCTCAGCTTCCAGCAGAGTACAGCTTCCCTTAAAGGGCCGGTGTCCTTTCTACACTTTACCACTCTCCACCGGTATTATTATTTCTCCGCTCTCAAGTTCTACATTTCAGTTCATATTTCATCGCTCCCAAGTTCATTTATTATTTAACTGGTTCCAGCCAGTATCCACTCCGTGCTAACAACAGTCTGGTTCCAGCCAGTATCCACAGCAGCTGTTTTATCTTCAGCAACCCAGCTTTTCCTGGAACACCAGCTGGCACAATCCTGGGTTATCTCCATTGCTACAGTCGGGCCTGGTAAGGACTTTCCATCTAGAAGATCATAAGAACTATCTCACACTACCAGTGCCCTGTGGCTCCTGCCATCCTGTAGTACCCAGGAACTGTATTTATTCTTTGCTGACTTTTACGTTTTCTTTTACTGCTGCTGTGTTGCGGAGTTGTCATAATAAACATCATTGACTTTTATCCAAGTTGTCGTGGTCACGCCTTCGGGCAGTTATTATTCATGTTACTTACATGTCCAGGGGTCTGATACAACCTCCCAGGTTCCGGTACATCTCAGCCCCTACAACTGAGGCTGCCTCCCGTCAGCTCAGGCCCTCAGTTGTGACAGTAAGCACTGACCTAATGAATCCAGCCGGAGACCAGGATCAAGCGGCCAGGCCGATGCAAGAACTGGCAGCCCGACTAGAACATCAGGAGGCTGCACAGGGCCACATCATCCGCTGTCTCCAGGATCTCTCTACTCGGCTGGATGGGATTCAGACAACTCTCCGTGGATCAGGCGCGTCTGGTGCGTCAACCACAGTGACTCCAGCTATAACCCCACCCACCTTACCCATTTCTGCTCCACGTCTTCATCTTCCAATGCCAGCAAAATTTGACGGATCTCCAAGATTCTGCAGGGGATTTCTCAACCAGTGTGAGATTCAGTTTGAGCTACAACCTGGCAATTTTCCCAGTGACCGTACAAAAATTGCCTACATTATTTCTCTTCCCAGTGGCTCAGCCCTTGATTGGGCATCACCGTTATGGGAGAGGTCCGACACCCTGCTATCTTCCTACACTGCCTTCGTGTCAACATTCAGGCGCATCTTCTACGAGCCAGGCCGGGTAACCTCAGCTTCATCCGAGATTCTCCGTTTACGCCAGGGGTCACGTACTGTAGGACAATATCTGATACAGTTCCAGATCCTGGCATCCGAACTGGCATGGAACGACGAGGCCCTGTATGCTGCATTCTGGCATGGCTTATCTGAGCGTATTAAAGATGAGTTAGCTACCAGAGACTTACCTTCTAAGTTAGATGAGCTAATCTCACTCTGCACGAAAGTTGATTTACGTTTCAGAGAGAGAGCAACTGAGCGTGGAAGATCATCTGCTCCAAAATCTTCTGCTCCTCCTCCTCGTCAACTGTCACCATCTAAAGATGAGCCCATGCAACTTGGCCGTTCCCGTTTAACTCCTGCTGAGCGCCGAAGACGTCTCTCCGAGTTTCTCTGTCTCTATTGTGCAGCTCCGTCTCACACCATTAATGCCTGTCCCAAACGTCCGGGAAACTCCAAATCCTAGCTCGCCAAGGAGAGGGCCGGCTAGGAGTAATGATCTCCTCTCCATCTCCTCAAGATTGTAATCTCCCAGTCTCGCTTCAAGTTGCTCAACGTTATCGGAACGTCATTGCCCTCCTTGATTCCGGAGCAGCTGGGAACTTTATTACCGAAGCCTATGTTAAACGGTGGTCCCTACCCACCGAGAGACTTCCTTCGTCCATTTCTTTAACTGCCGTGGATGGCAGCAAAATTTTTGATGCAGTTATTTCTTTAAGGACTCTACCAGTTCGTCTGAGAGTGGGAGTTCTTCATTCCGAACTTATTTCTTTTTTAGTGATTCCAAGAGCCACACATCCTGTGGTCCTGGGCCTTCCATGGCTCCGTCTTCACAATCCTACAATTGATTGGACGACTACGCAAATCCTGGCATGGGGTTCCTCCTGTGCTGAGACATGTTTGTTTAAAGTATTGCCTGTCTGTTCTTCCTCCCCCAGGTCGTCTGATGTTCCACCTCCTCCATATCAAGATTTCACGGATGTGTTCAGTAAAGCTTCTGCTGATATCCTTCCTCCTCATAGAGAATGGGACTGTCCGATTGATCTCGTTCCAGGGAAGGTTCCACCTCGAGGCCGAACTTATCCGTTGTCTCTGCCTGAGACGCATTCTATGGAGGAATATATTAAAGAGAACCTAGCAAAGGGGTTCATTCGACCTTCTTCTTCTCCAGCCGGCGCAGGCTTCTTTTTTGTAAAAAAGAAAGATGGTGGTCTGCGGCCGTGCATCGACTACAGAGGTTTGAACGACATTACCATCAAGAACCGTTATCCTTTACCCCTGATTACTGAGCTCTTTGACAGAGTTAGCGGAGCTACCATCTTTACAAAGCTGGACTTGCGAGGTGCATACAATCTCATCCGGATCCGTGAGGGTGACGAGTGGAAGACCGCCTTTAACACCCGTGACGGACATTATGAGTACCTCGTCATGCCCTTCGGATTGAGCAATGCTCCAGCTGTCTTCCAGCATTTTGTCAATGAGATCTTCAGAGACATTCTATACCGTCATGTCGTGGTCTATCTAGACGATATCCTCATTTTTGCCAACGATTTAGAGGAACATCGTTTTTGGGTTAAAGAGGTTCTGTCCCGTCTCCGTGTCAATCATCTCTATTGCAAATTAGAAAAATGCGTCTTTGAAGTCAAGTCCATTCCGTTTCTAGGGTACATTGTGTCCGGTTCCGGACTAGAGATGGATCCTGAGAAACTACAAGCAATCCAAAATTGGCCGGTACCCTTAACCCTCAAAGGGGTCCAGAGGTTCTTAGGGTTCGCCAACTATTACCGAAAGTTTATACGAGACTTTTCCACCATTGTGGCGCCTATTACTGCTTTCACTAAGAAGGGTGCTAACCCATCCAAGTGGTCTGAAGAAGCCATGCAAGCATTTCATCTTTTAAAACAAAGGTTCATCTCTGCGCCTGTTCTGAAACAGCCTGACATCGACTCTCCTTTCATCTTAGAGGTGGATGCCTCCTCCGTTGGAGTAGGAGCGGTGTTATCTCAGAGGGCTAAAGATGGCCATTTACACCCTTGCAGTTTCTTCTCCCGGAAGTTCTCCCCAGCTGAGCGCAACTATGCCATTGGCGACCAGGAGTTGCTAGCCATCAAGCTCGCTCTAGAAGAGTGGAGGTATCTGTTGGAGGGAGCTTCTCATTCAATCACCATACTTACAGACCACAAGAACCTTTTATACCTGAAGGGCGCACAATGTCTCAACCCTCGTCAGGCCAGATGGGCACTTTTCTTTTCCAGGTTCGACTTTAAACTCCAGTTCTTTCCGGGCTCTCAGAATCGCAAGGCCGATGCCCTTTCCCGCTCATGGGAGCAAGAAAATGAGTCAGAGTCTTCAGACAAGCATCCTATTATAAATCCGTTGGCATTCTCCACGGTAGGGATGGACTCTACGCCCCCATCAGGGAAAAGTTTTGTGAAGCCGATGCTAAGGAAGAAGCTAATGCATTGGGCCCATGCTTCCCGTTTTGCCGGACATACAGGTATCCAAAAAACCCTGGAGTTTATCTCTAGGTCCTATTGGTGGCCAACTCTGAAAAAGGACGTCTTGGAGTTTATTGCATCTTGCCCAAAGTGTGCCCAACATAAAGTATCCCGCCAGTCGCCTGCGGGGCAACTGGTTCCACTATCCGTTCCCCGTCGACCATGGACCCACTTGTCGATGGATTTCATTACAGACTTACCCATGTGCAACAAGTTCAATACCATCTGGGTGGTAGTTGACCGGTTCACCAAGATGGCACACTTCATTCCTCTCACCGGTCTTCCGTCAGCTTCCAAGTTGGCTCAAGTATTCATACAAGAGATCTTCCGACTCCACGGTCTTCCTGAAGAAATTATCTCAGATCGAGGAGTTCAATTCACAGCCAAATTCTGGCGAAGTTTATGTCAAGTCCTCCAAGTCAAGCTAAAGTTTTCCACGGCTTACCATCCTCAGACCAATGGTCAAACCGAGAGGGTGAATCAGGACTTGGAGGCCTTCCTCCGCATCTATGTGTCCTCCTCTCAAGATGACTGGGTTCAATTACTTCCCTGGGCCGAGTTCTGTCATAACAACCAGTATCATTCTTCATCTGCTTCAACACCATTCTTCACTAACTTTGGATTCCACCCTAAAGTCCCTGAGTTCCAACCGCTTCCAGCAACTTCTGTTCCCGCAGTGGATATCACCTTGCATCAGTTTGCCAATATCTGGAAGAGCGTACGATCAGCTCTGCTCAAGGCATCGTTCAGGTACAAGAAGTTTGCGGATAAGAAGCGTCGAGCAGTTCCTGCTCTCAAGGTGGGTGATCGGGTATGGTTATCCACGAAGAATTTGAGGTTAAGAGTTCCCAGTATGAAGTTTGCACCTCGCTATATCGGTCCATTCAAGATTGAACAAGTCATCAATCCTGTTGCTTACAGACTCCAGTTGCCTCCCTTCTTAAAAATACCCAGGACATTCCATGTTTCCCTGTTGAAACCGCTGATCTTGAATCGGTTTCATTCCTCACTTCCTCCAACTCCGAAAGTCCAAACTCAACGAGGCATTGAGTATGAAGTGGCCAAGATCCTGGACTCACGTCACCGTTACGGTCAACTACAATATCTTATTGACTGGAAGGGTTATGGTCCTGAGGAACGTTCATGGACCAATGCTTCTGATGTCCATGCTCCTGCCTTGGTCCGGAGATTCCATTCCAAGTTTCCTCAAAAGCCAAAGAAGTGTCCTGGGGCCACTCCTAAAGGGGGGGGGGGGGTGCTGTCACGATCCGGGTATCTGGACGCCATTTCTTACCCATCAGATGCCTCCTAAGGCTGGCTCAGCGCTCCAGGACCGGATCCCATCTGTTATCCTGATGTGTACATTCCTGTATCCTCTCCTGTCACTCTGGGACGCTGTCACAGTAAACGCCATATTACACCTGGCATGGCGTCTCCCGCGGCCTCCGCCGCCGTCCCTGAACTTCTGCATGCAGAGTGTCTGAGTGGCGATTACGTCAGCCGCGGCCTCCGCTGTGTCCGCGTGGTTGGATGTGCATCTGTCAGCCTGGCGCCTCCTGTCTCCGGTGGCCGGCGCCGCCATTACTGTTTTCATTACCACATGGATTACAAACCAAACTTCCCTCCAAGTGTCTGCATGGGCGCAGCCATCTTGGATTCTGTCAGCTGATCATTTCCACCAATCTGTTCTCAGTATTGATAATCTGCATAATTGCCTAGCCAATCCCTTCCTTGCTGCAGGTATAAATACACTGTGCCTGAGCAAGGAAGGCGTCAGTGCTTTGGTTGTCAAACCTAGTTCCTGTTTGTCTCTCTCCTGTGATTGTCTTCCAGGTTCCAGCTCCTGTCTCAAGACTTCCTCCATAGAGACCCGCACCAGCATTCCACCTGCGGTGTAGCCTGACTCTCCAATCCATTGTGGATTCATCTGTTTCCAGCTACAACATTACCTGCTTCCAGCTCAGCTTCCAGCAGAGTACAGCTTCCCTTAAAGGGCCGGTGTCCTTTCTACACTTTACCACTCTCCACCGGTATTATTATTTCTCAGCTCTCAAGTTCTACATTTCAGTTCATATTTCATCGCTCCCAAGTTCATTTATTATTTAACTGGTTCCAGCCAGTATCCACTCCGTGCTAACAACAGTCTGGTTCCAGCCAGTATCCACAGCAGCTGTTTTATCTTCAGCAACCCAGCTTTTCCTGGAACACCAGCTGGCACAATCCTGGGTTATCTCCATTGCTACAGTCGGGCCTGGTAAGGACTTTCCATCTAGAAGATCATAAGAACTATCTCACACTACCAGTGCCCTGTGGCTCCTGCCATCCTGTAGTACCCAGGAACTGTATTTATTCTTTGCTGACTTTTACGTTTTCTTTTACTGCTGCTGTGTTGCGGAGTTGTCATAATAAACATCATTGACTTTTATCCAAGTTGTCGTGGTCACGCCTTCGGGCAGTTATTATTCATGTTACTTACATGTCCAGGGGTCTGATACAACCTCCCAGGTTCCGGTACATCTCAGCCCCTACAACTGAGGCTGCCTCCCGTCAGCTCAGGCCCTCAGTTGTGACAGGAATGCTCCGACAGAGGACAGGACCCCACAAAGCCCTTTGGGGAGACAGAGAGAGAGTATGCCAGCACACACCAGAGCGCTATATAACACAGGGATCCCACTATAAATGAGTGTTTTCCCTTATAGCTGCTTTTTATATATATATATATATATATATATATATATATCCTGCGCCTAAATTTAGTGCCCCCCCTCTCTTTTTTACCCTTCTGTAGCTTACAGACTGCAGGGGAGAGCCAGGGAGCTTCCTTCCAGCGGAGCTGTGAGGGAAAAATGCCGCCAGTGTGCTGAGGGAGATGGCCCCGCCCCTTTTCCGGCGGACTTCTCCCGCTTTTTCTGGAATACTGGCAGGGGTATTTTTACATCTATATAGCCTCTAGGACTATATATGATGTAGATTTGCCAGCCAAGGTGTCTTATATTGCCCTCAGGGCGCCCCCCCCCAGCGCCCTGCACCCATCAGTGACCGGAGTGTGAGGTGTACATGAGGAGCAATGGCGCACAGCTGCAGTGCTGTGCGCTACCTTGGTGAAGACCGAAGTCTTCTGCCGCCGATTTTCCGGACCTCTTCATGCTTCTGGCTCTGTAAGGGGGACGGCGGCGCGGCTCCGGGAACGAACACCAAGGTCGGGTCCTGCGGTCGATCCCTCTGGAGCTAATGGTGTCCAGTAGCCTAAGAAGCCCAAACTACCACCTGTTAGGTAGGTTCGCTTCTTCTCCCCTTAGTCCCTCACTGCAGTGAGTCTGTTGCCAGCAGATCTCACTGTAAAATAAAAAACCTAAATATACTTTCTTTCTAGGAGCTCAGGAGAGCCCCTAGTGTGCATCCAGCTAAGCCGGGCACAAGATTCTAACTGAAGTCTGGAGGAGGGTCATAGTGGGAGGAGCCAGTGCACACCAGTAGTCTAAAGCTTTCTTTATAGTTGTGCCCAGTCTCCTGCGGAGCCGCTATTCCCCATGGTCCTTACGGAGTCCCAGCATCCACTTAGGACGTCAGAGAAATTAGAATTAGATTACTAAATTCAAACAAAAAAGAAAAAAGGTTCTGACCCGTCCTCTCTCCACACCCAAGGAAAATAACTACAAAAAACAAAAATTCTCATCACGTCAAATCGCCAACCACCTCTCGAGTTAAATACCAAGAGGTATAATGTAAGCTTCTTTGAATTTGACACTTGATTTCGGGTGATAAAATATCTATAAAGCTTTCTAGCATATCGAAAAACGTTTCGGTCTTGGATTCTTTATATATGACCACCTCCTCCCAGTGCATTCTTAAAAGATGAAAAATATATGCTTTAAAAACAGATAGAGCCAGGACAAATGATTGGGTCCACATTTGAAGGATGGCCTTATAAGCGGCTACACCAACCACCATCAACAGGCCTCAACTCCCAGGGGTGATCTGGGGATGAGTTGAGAGAGTCCCGAAGATAGCCCATTTGGGTGTAAGTGGCAGAAAATTGACCAGTGGCCTCTGCATACACCTTAATCAACAGACAAAAACCTAGAATTAGACGGCATTGCCAAAGACAGTCATATAGAGCCATGGCCTGCGCACATCTATTAAATTATGTGTACTGTAGATGACTGAACAACAACAAAGCCCCTAAATATGTTCTGTGTAAAATGTTAAGTGACATTTCGTGTGGAGAGCTATCAATGCAATGTGAGGTATTTACTGCTGGGATTAAGAAGTTAATATAATATTGGGTCAGGATGGGGGAAATAGGCCTACTTAAGGGAGTGCTACAAATAAAATGTTTTAGCTAGTGGTGGGTGAACATATTAATCTATTAAATGGTTATGCAAATTTAAGTCTGGAATATATGTGGGGGTATAAGTATATTTATTGTATGTGAATGCTATAAATTAAATATCCAGGATGGTGGCAAGGCTAATAGGTATGTTTACAAAATAAGAATGCTATTCATTTTTATTTGAGGCTGGTTATTAAATGTAAGCTCTATTAACTTAATGCCGTGCAGACTGGGGGTAAAAAGACCTACTGTAGTTATTAAATGTGGATGCCATGTGTAGCAGATATTGGGGGATATTCAATTGTTTGAAAAGTCAGTTGGGTGTCTGTTTTTTCCTATCTAATAGACAGGAAACAACAGACACCCAAGTGACTTTTCAACATTTGAATTCCCCCTATTAAGTCCTAGAAAAACAGTAGTGGTGGACCTAGAAGATCAGTAGAGTGAAACATCTGTCAGAGCAACCTTTATATATCTAAAAAAAATCTATATATGGGTGTGTTTGAGGACAGGCACATTTGGGGAGGCGGATTCGGCGTGGACCTGGTATACTATGGCCGGTTTATAGATGATTTAATTATTATATGGGGTGGTGGTTTAGACTCACTATTATCATTTATGGATAATTTAAACGATAATACATTTGGACTTAAATTCACGTCAAAATATAGTCTGAACAAGATTACTTTTCTTGATATAGAACTGACTATTGAGCATGGATTATTAAATACCAAGACATATGTCAAACCAGTTGATCAAAATCGATATTTGCACTATAAAAGTGCACATAAAAATTGTTGGAAAGACAACATCCCCAGGGGCCAACTAATCCGCATACGTCGGAACTGTACCTCAATTGAGACATTTAGAATACAGGCAGGAATGTTAATGGAATCATTCTATGAACAAGGCTACCCACCAGATATATTAGAGAAAGCGTATAAAGAGGTAGAGCAGATAGATAGACATACATTGTTAATACCCAGGGAAGCATCACAGAAAAGGGAAGAAAATAAATATGAAAGAAGTATGTGTTTCTCCACTCAGTTTAACAATTGTGCTCATCAAATTAAACATATAATAAAGAAAAATACCTCACTGCTGATGTTAGACGAAATACTTCATGATATAGTGGACCCAAGGGGACCTATCATGTTTCGAAAAGCAGATAATTTGAGATCAAAATTGGTGCCTAGTCATTTTTGTAATAAAAAGATAGACGTAGCCCCAACAGTGTCATGGATCCCAGAAAGACCAGTAGGTTTTCATAAATGTGGGAAAATGGAATGTTTATCCTGTAAGTTTATGCCAAGGAAGAGTTGTGAATTCCAATCCACAAGAACTAGTGAGGTGTTCAAAATCAAAGATTTCTTAAATTGCATGTCCACATATGTAATTTATGTGATTACGTGCCCATGCGGCAAACAATATGTTGGCCGCACGACACGTACTCTACACATAAGATATATGGAACACAGAAGAAATGTCTCAAGAAAAGCAAAGCATCCATTGTCGAGTCATGTGGTAAATTGTCAGGGTACAAATTTTAATAATATCAATATGTTGGCTGTAGAACAAATTAAAACTACAAAACGAGGAGGTGATAGATACAGTGTGCTGTGTAGACGGGAAGCATACTGGATATTTAGGATGGATACCCTGACGCCTGGTGGGCTGAATGATACTGTAGAGCTTAATGGTATATAATGATGCAGATAGAATATTACCATGTCTTTTGTAACTTAATACGTAGTCATTAGGGATAAGGTATTATATGGCAAATAGTTGGTAATGGTGTATTCCTCTGATCTGACCTATATATATGGATGTGGGTATGGATAAAATGAACCCATATAACTTTCGTGATGAAGAGGTGTTTCTCATTATTATTATTTTTATATTTTATTTTTTATTATTATCATCATTATAATTATGAGTATTATATATATGTGTATATATTAATTTTTTTTATATATATATATATATATATATATATTTTATATTAATGTGGTTTTTCTGTATGTATAATTATTTTAATTTTAATTTTTTTTTTATGGTTTAAGGTAATAGTACGTGTGCAGCAGCTTATTATTGTACTTTAAAGTTACATATCCTTATAAGATATTTGTTTATGCATATATATCTGTGTATGGATCGATATGACTCATAAATAATGGTTGTTGAGGCCAGAGAATATTATGATATAGTGGGAGATTGAAGCCTGAATAAGAAAATAAGACGAGCTATACTTATATGGAACGCAGAGAATCCCGTAAATGAGAGTGCGGGAATATGGTCAAAACGAGTCATGAACCGCATTAATGTATACGCATGCGCAAATTGAGCGGCGCTAGATATAAAAAAGCCCCGACTATCTGCAGTAGAAATATAGACACTGATGAAGCCGCTGATGGGACTCTAAGCGGAGAAACGCGTTTGTCATAATTGCTGCAAGGAGGAGTTGACATACCAAGTAAGTGCCGGCCGGCCAGAGACAGCCACCCACATGTAAAGGATTCGACATCTCACCTGCAATCCATTATACGGTGGACTCCGGATAAGGCTATTTTTTGAAGCGATAGCCGGGAGAGGTATTCAAGTACATGTAAAGCTGTCAATTAATACAGAAACTATCCATCTTATGGCTCTGAAGAGCGGGGACTTTGAATAAGTTAAAGCTGGTAATAACATCTAACACCAGTTAAAAATATACGGAGAAACTCCGTGAAGAGACGGTATTACAAAGTGTATATGCAAAGAACCGCTATTTGAAGGAGGCTCGTTAAAAAGCTATACTGGCACTAAGTTACAAATATCAGCTACTAGTCTTAAGGACTGCAAGGCAAATGTTACAATTGTGATAATAGGGCCTTACGAGATTGTTCAGGTTAAGTGTATAGCTGCACGCTATTATATATAGTTGGGATTGTGCAATATTCTCTGGCTGGTAATATAAGATAGTAATATGGTATGAAATATGGTATGAATTATAAGAACCATATATTTTAATTATACTAGTGAGAAATACTGTGTACTTGAATTTTTTATATAGGTTATTAAAAGCATTATTTTAATGTGACTGTGCCAGCGCTGTCCTTGTATTTTTTGTATGTCGTTGTTCAGGCTGTGAACCTAGCCTTTTGGACATAGCAGCAGGCGTGCTTATTACAACAAATAGCGCCGGATTTTGTGTATATATCCCTTTATATATCTACTGTCTAGCCTATTTGACAAGCTGGTACAATAAACTGCAAACCTCTAAGAAAAGTGAGTATGTTGGTAATGGTTAGGTGGAACTCACTGTTAAATGGCTACAACAGAGAACTGTAGAGGACGTAAAACACAAACCCTACTGGATGATGCAACAGAATATTGCAAACTATTTGTAGGCTATTGTAAGCATTTCTTTAAATAACATTTAGAGGAACACATGTTCTAACTGGGGTAATAGATGTCAAACTAAAATACAACTGAGACTGGATTTACCATTTAACAAATAATTTTTTTTACTTAAAACATAATACTACCTTAAAACCTGTAGCAGTAGCCAACACACCACTTTTACTGGAGACTATTAAAATATAAATATTGTTTTAAAACTGTATTTTGTAGGTCTTCTAGAGGGTAAATAAAATGGAGCAGCTGTTGTGGGTAATATTTTGTTGGACGATCTTCGGTTGTGTTTTATCTCCTGTGTATACATCACGGCCAGTGAACCTCACTTTACATAACCTTGACTGGGGATTGATGTACTTAAAAGGTAAAAGCCAAGCTGGAAAGGGATACAACAACAGATGCTGGTTGTTTATCTCTACTGAGTAGGACTTACCAACTTACATAGCAGCCAAAGTGATTCGATTTCATTTGCACAAATGTTGCATTTAGACCTTAGTTTTATTAGAAATGTAATGAAAATGGCTACAATCTGCTAATTACTGTCAACTGAGGCTCAACTTCACAGGGTAACATTCATCTCTAGAAAGGACATGCCACCAAAATGTTATGCAGCATATAATTGCTGTTACAGGGGAGCTTTCATTAAGTAAAAGAAGGAATCAAGACTGCATTTAAATATTCAAATATACTGTATCATCAACATGATAAAAGTGCTGGTTTGCCGATTCATCAAACATAAGAAACTATAATATTTAAAAGAAAACAAAGAAGGACCTGACAAAAATTAATTATACCCCTTTCAGACATTACCTTTCCACCCGGTTCTCAACTATGTGTGAAAAGACCTGACCTTACAGAGTCTGCAACCCTGCTCAGTACCAGGGTTATTCTCCAGAAAAAACAGGTTTTATTGGATAGCCCGATAATAATAAAAATTGCAAAATCAGCCTTTTTTTGGGGGGAGGGCGGGTTGAAAAATTACCTGGGCTAATTGACTACCGGTCATAATATGTTTGCACCATGATGAAAACAAAATGAGGTGGAGCTCTGCATTAAACCGGTAAATACATTTGTTGTAAAAGAGAATTATGTAGTCTGAAATAAGATGGTCCAAAGACGGACAGTTTAAAGTCACTCACATACAGCTCACATGTAGTAAACTGTAATCATAAGTGTAACATAGCACGTTTGGTTGGTGGCAATGTGTCGGGTAGCATTGGGATTGCAAACAGTCACTGATACTGCTGGTGACACAATACAAATACGCAATCTATACCATGCTTTTTATATGGACTGATATGGTGATTTGCAATTCACGTTATCTGGTAAAAAGCAAAATACAGCCCAACTTTTTCAAACTACATCCAATAAAATACAAATTTGGCAAACATCAATCAATTATTGAGAAATCTGATTTCTGAAGTGTAAATTCTAGAATGTGGTGAACCTAATAAGGATTGAGTATCCAGTCACTAGGACGACAATCACAATGTTGACATCTGGAAAAGGTCCCCAAGGACAGAATGTTGACATACAATAGAAATATATCCAAGTAGTGGCGTCTTAACAGGAGAGGACCCATGTACAGCCTCCTGTCTAGCCTGCAGAGCAGCGGAACTCTGAGCACTAAAGTAACTAGAGACTCTAGCTCTGTAACAGAGTCCAGGGCGAATGTGCAGATCTCCAGGGAAATAGCCACGGCACCATTTACCCGGTGATCTGTGCAGCACTGCTGCTGCCAACGCGGGACTCCAGAGGGGGTAAGTATACAAGCTTGGGTGCAGTGTGTGTGGTGTGGGACCCTCTGGGCCCAGGGGTCCATGTGCACCGCACACCTTGCACAAATTATAGATACGCCACTATATCCAAGGAACAATGGCCCTCATTCCGAGTTGATCGCACGTAGCAATGTTTTGCTGCTCGTGCAATCAACCTGACGCTGCCTATTGGGGAGTGTATTTTAGCATAGCAGGGCTGCGATCGCTTGTGCAGCCCTGCTATGCTAAAAAAGTTTCCTGCAAAACAAGACCAGGGTAAGAGTTACTTACCCTGTGCGACGGATCCAGCGATGAAGGTCCTGGGATTGACGTCAGACATCCACCCTCCAAACGCCTGGATCCGACTGCGTTCACCTCACCACGCCTTGAAAACGGTGAGTAATTCCCCCCAGAACGCCTTTCGCCCATCAGTCTTCATGCGATCGCCGCTGCAATCTCTTTCTGTGCTGGCGTCGTCGCTGCCCGACGACCACTGTCACCGGGGAACGACGTGCGTGCGCATTGCGGGCGCTGCACAGCCACAGTCCCGACCCGTTCGCACCGCAGCGAAGAACCGCTGCTGGCGAACGGGTTGGAATGACCCCCAATAATGTGTTTGAGAGCTCCAGCTTGCACAGGAATCAATACAAGGTTTTAGTATAGATAGACAGCAACGCATTGCAGGCAAAATGTGCTCATCCAGTGATCAAGTACAGAGTTCTCATTCTTTCATTGCAATGTGGATTCAAGCATGTGTTACATAAACCCCATATGATGCAAAAAAAAACCAAGAAAAGAGAAAATGTCGTAAAGCAGATACTACCTTAAAAATGTGCTCACAGCTTGTGTAGGGAATGGCAGGAACACTGTCTAATGTGTATTCTCTCCTGGACAAGGTAGTAGTAGAAAGTTTCTGTCATGGCATAGACATTTTAACATGTACTGTATTTGGAAAAGTCACAAAATTCCTTTTCAAGTCTGATCAACTTACAGGATTTCAAAGTCTTTTCAAATATAAAGTAATAATGATAAACTGACGAGAGACACTACAGTAGACAGTATCATTCACTCATTGCAAGCCTGCTTGATGTTTGAAGGGCTTCTCCCAATCACTCATGTAAAGTCTGCTCTCTGTCAAATAAACTTATTAGTATCTTGTAGTAATTTCCACCAAAATGATAAGTAAATGACGGTAATATAAAAGTGTTCTAACCAAAGAGATAACTACTTGTTAGACTTGAGTAGCCTGCAGAGACCATTAAGAAACCTTTGAATAATTGGACATTGGTAGATTAATTCTATTTTTACTCTAACAGCACTATTTTAGCAGATCAGGATATGAATGACTCAATAATACTGAATATGCATAATAAGGAGAAATAAAAAGTCAAATTAGCATTTCATGTCATAGATAAGTGTCAAATCAGAAACAATCTTTAAAAACTGGCCCCAAATGTCTAAAACAATCCAATATGATGTGCATATACACCCACACACAGGGAATGGCAGTCCTCTAGTAGAAATCAGTGTATTTGTGGAACATTTGCTGAACACATATATGACAGCTCACAAAAGCAACTTTATTATCGGACACCTTAAATGTCAGTTATTTATGTATATCTCATAGGCTTTTAATAACATATGCTTTGTTAAATAGGAATTGTATTCAGATCTGATGCAAATGAATGTGGATACATTCATTCGTTTCTAGATAATGACAGACATTTGCACTCTTTTAACCACATATGTGAATATTTGAGAAAAAAGGAGTGCTATGGTAGACTTACCATGATTAACACTCTTTCTTTCGGTACATTGGGTTCCACAGGGAAAATATCGGGTTGTAGAGTGGATCTTGATCCAGAGGCACCAACAGGCTAAAGCTTTAGGCTGTCCCAATATGCATTGGGGACTCCTCTATAGAGTGCCTCAAGGCACTGGGAGAGCTCAGTTTCGTAAACCAGCCCAATGCAGGAGCAGGCAAGAGAGAAGGCAGATGTTAGTCACATAGAACCACATTCTCTTGAGAGGAGAAGGTACCAGCGGCTAATGCCCTACAAACCCATAGAAGCTAGGTGCGTCAGGGTGGCCGCCCTGTGGAACCCAATGTACCTCGCAGAAAGAGTGTTAACCATGGTAAGTCTACCATAACACTCCTTTTCTGCAGCAGGGTACATTGGTTTTCACAGGGAAAACATTGGGGATGTCCTAAAGCAGATCCTCGAGGGAGGGGATGCGCCTCAGTGGATGAGAATCCGGCGCCCAAAGGAAGCATCCTGGGAGGCGAAAGTATCAAGGGCATGGCACCTAAGAACCGTGTTCATTGAGGACCACGTAGCCGCCTTGCACAGGTGTTCTGTGGATGCGCCACGGCGGGCCACCCAAGAAGGTCCAACAGACTGGGTAGAATGTGCCTTAATCGAAGCTGAAAGACCGTCTTGCTCATAAGCATGTGCAATCAGCATTCTAATCCATCTGGCCAAAGTTTGATTATTTGCATGCCAGCCACGTTTGTGGAACCAAACAGGACAAAGCGCCTAAGTCCGACACCCGTGTTGCAGAGGCAATAGCCAGCAAGAACAGGACCTTGGTCGTGACCCATTTAAGGTCCACCGACTCAAGTGGTTCAAATGGAGACTTCTGCAGGGCATTCAGTACAACAGACAGATCCCATGAAGCCACAGGAGGGACACAGGGAGGCTGAATCCAAAGGACACCCTGAGTGAAAGTATGAACGTCGAGTATAGACACCAGGTTAAGTAAGAATTCCAGACCCTGCAATTAATCCGGGCAGATGCTGGTTTGCGGGACTTCAACATAGTTTGAATAACCACCTCTGAGAATCCTTTGGCCCTCAGGTGTGATGCTTCAAGAGGCACGCTGTCAAAGCCAGCCTGGCCAGGTCTGGGCGCTGAGGAAGTAGAAGGGGATGCTCTGTCGATAGACCTTGCAGGTCTGAGTACCATGCCGTCTGGGCCACGCAGGAGCGATTTGAAGTAGTATTCCTCTTTCTTGTCTGAAGTTCCGTAGGGCACTGGGCAGGAGCGACACTGGAGGGAACACGTATGGCAGCAGAAAGTTCCATGGACTTGCTAGAGCGTCCACGAATGCTGCCTGAAGATCCCTGGTCCGTGATCCGAAGACCGGAACCTTGTAATTGTGTTGAGATGCCATCAGGTTTATATCTGGTATGCCCCTCCTGTCCACAAAGAGTTGAAAGACTTCTGGATGAAGACTCCACTCTCCGGCGTGCACATCCTGGCGACCGAGGAAGTCCACTTCCCAGTTCAGGACGTCTGGGATTTTTGACACTTTCATCATTGCCATGCGGCTTCGAATGACGCCTTGATGGTTTATGTATGACACCGTGGTGGTGTTGTCTGATCATACTTGAATAAGCCTGTTCTGTAACAGAGGCAGGGCAAGAGATAATGCATTGAACACCACCCTCAACTTCAGAGAGTTTATTGGTAGTGATTCCTCCTTGGTCCTGCGACCCTGAAAAGAGTGTTGCTCCAATACCGCGCCCCATCCCCTCAGACTGGCGTACGTTGACAGTAGAATCCAGTCGGGGATCCAGAAGGGACGGCCCCTGTTCAACTGCTGGTCCTAAAGCCACCAGGTCAGCGACAGATGAACCTACGGAGTAAAAGAAATTATGTGAGATCTGATCCGATGAGGTAGGCTGTCCCACTTGGAAAGGATTAACCTCTGTAGTGGTCGGGAATTAAATTGAGCGTACTCTACCATGTTGAAGGCCGAGACAATCAGGCCAAGTACTTGCATCGCTGAGTGTATCAACACTCTGGGGCGACGGAGGAAGCATCGTATCCTGTGCTGAAGCTTCAGGACTTTTTCTGGAGACAGAAACAGTCTCTGACTGTGTGTGTCCAAGAGTGCCCACAGGTGCACCATGCTCTGAGCTGGGACCAGCGAGGGCTTCACCCAAATGATAAGCCACCCATGGGCTTGCAGGAAGGTTACCGTCAGTTGCAGATGACTTCGTGGGAATTTGCCAGAATCAGCAGTTCGTCCAAATACGGCAGGATCCCGACTCCCTGGCGATGGAGGTGGGCCGCCATCACGGCCATGACGTTGGTTAAGATCCGAGGAGCCGTAGCCAGTCCAAATGGCAGAGCCTGGAATTGGTAGTGAAGGTTGCCAACAGCAAACTGCAGAAACTGCTGATGAGACATGGAAATAGGAATATGCAGGTATGCATCCTGTATATCCAGGGATACCCTATAGTCTCCGGGTTCCATAGCCAGTACAAATGAGCGCAGTGTTTCCATACGGAACCTGCGCACTCTCACAAACTTGTCCAAAGATCTGAGATATAGTTTCGGGACCAGAAACAGGTTTATTAACCACTGCCTCTCTGGGACTGAGGTACCGCGGCACAATCACTCCTGTACTCACCACAGGGAACTCACCACAGTTTGTGGAGTTTGCACCTTCAACGGATCTGAAAGGAGGGCCGTAGTGCAAAACTGGAGAGGGGGGCATCTCTTGAACGAGACAACGTACCTGTGAGAGACAACATCAAGTACCCATGCACCTGAAGTGGTCTATAACCAGACCTGGGCAACAGTAGAAGTCGGCAAATGGTTTTGCCATTTGCTAACAAATTTGCTGCTGCGATCAGGTCTGAATTAGGCCCTTAGTACGATAAAGCCAGACAGAGTACAATACCTGTGAATATATAAAAACAGTAGAATATACATATTGAATAAATACTGTGTTAGTGTTCACGCTAGGCTGTTTTAGCAGGGCGCCGTGCCCTGCCCGATTTTTTAAGGACAAAATCCGCCCTGCCCTCTCTGCGGCACCCTGCTAAAACAGCCGTCTGCTTCCTGTCCTCCCAGCGTGTAAAGATGCCGTGCGCATGTGCACGGCATCCATTCATGCTATGGGAGAGAGCTTGGGGTAAGCCCAGCAACTCTGTAGGTGCTGGGCATGCCCCCAACAGTTATACCCCCAGCCGCCCACTCCCCCTGTAGTAACTTCTGTGGGCCGCCCCGCCCACTTAAATGTTACATGACCACGCCCCCTATTCTAAATGGCCAAGCCCCCTTTCTGCCCGCCCGCACACATATGCCCCCGCAGTCTGGCGCCCTGCCCTCTAGAATTTCTGGAGGGAACACTACTGTGTCGCACTATATTAGCGGACCTATCCCTTATGGTAGAGAGTATAGTGACAGTTATAGTTATATCTGGGAAACATTGAGAGTGAAACCACAGAGCAGATACAGGCACACAGTCATAGGCAATGCAGAAATTAATATCACAATAAAGTTGCACTGTATTTATTACACATATATCTACCACAGTGCGGTCCATGACCGGAGAATACTCGTACATTATATTCTGTAAACAGCACACTTTTTCTCAACTAACACTGTCTGTGTCAAGACATATAGGATACTCAAGTGAATGTAAAGTCACAACTCTGTATACAGTCGGCTTTACATGGGAGACTTTACCCTGCAATCTCAGAGACCAGCTACTGCTGCTATGCTGTAAGATGGCACCCAGTGTCTCTGTGAGGGAATGAGGGAGAGTGTGAGGCAGCTCCATGGAGGGAAATCTGCGAGGAGATGGCGCCCTGGGCTTGGGGCTACAGATCAAGCACCAGCTTCCCTATGCTGGACTTCCACCCCAGGTAACAGCGAGACTTATTAAATGGGGTGTTAGTACACCCGACCTGTACTCAGACACCCTGGTGGTCTAGTGGGGTCTCTGCTCGGTGACAGTGTCCACGCCAGCGCCACGACCCATCTCCCTAGGTCGTGGTAGGAACGCGATTTAATGTCATGTCCTGCCTGGAGGACCCTCTTACCTTCTCCCCGTAGCAGCGACGCAAACCAGGAGAGCAGTCTATAATTCTGTGCCTAAGCCGGGACGTCTCTGGAGCAAGTACCCGGTAACTGAGCCGCAGGAGTATGCGACGCCGCTTGGGAGGTGGTGGAGCTGCAGCGCTGAAGTTTTCACCCTGACATACAGTACAGCGCAACCCTCCTGTTAGATGACCTGCTGTTCCAGGCACCAACTCAAAACTGAGCTCTCAGTACCTGGAGGCGGGGTTATAGAGGAGGCCCCAATGCATCCTGGGACAGCCTAAAGCTTTAGCCTGTTGGTGCCTCTGGATCAAGATCCACTCTACACCCCGATGTTTTCCCTGTGGAACCCAATGTACCCTGCTGCAGAAACATATAAAGCTACATACATAAGCATCATTTACATCCATTCTGGTGGTTTCATTTATGCCAGGTGAATAGGTAAGAGATGGAATAATATTAGGAATTATTATTTAATTTAATTTATATAGCGCTCTTTCTCCAACAGGAGAAAGCGCTTTACAGACATCAAAAACAATGCACATAATACAGATGATTTCATTAATACAGCAATAGACAAGTCACACAGACATAAAAAGAAAACCTTGAGGACACAGTAAGCATAATGCAGGATTGGTGTAGACATTTTAGGTGCAGTGCATAGGATTACCCTGGGTGGAATAGCTACTCCTAGAACACGACACAAAATGGGGTGATTGCAGCACCCTAATGCTCAGAGTAGGGTCCCAACAAAACCATCAGACCCATGCATGTTTCATCCCATCCTCAAGCATACCAGATAAGGCAGCCATGTTGGACGCACTATGAAGGTTACACTGTGGGAGGTGAGACATTCAAGGGCCCAATACATATACAGGTTGAGTATCCCTTATCCAAAATGCTTGGGACCAGAGGTATTTTGGATATCGTATTTTTCCGTATTTTGGAATAACTGCATCCCATAATGAGATATCATGGTGATGGGACCTAAATCTAAGCACAGAATGCATTTATGTTACATATACACCTTATACACACAGCCGGAATGTAATTT
Source organism: Pseudophryne corroboree (assembly GCF_028390025.1). Taxonomy (NCBI): domain Eukaryota; kingdom Metazoa; phylum Chordata; class Amphibia; order Anura; family Myobatrachidae; genus Pseudophryne; species Pseudophryne corroboree. Next base: position 568,505,145 of record NC_086444.1, read on the forward strand.
TAGCCAATATTTTTTGTAACTTTGTGCATTGAACAAAGTGTATCTACATTCGCACAATTCATTTATGTTTCATATACACCTTATACACACAGCCTGAAGGTCATTTAATACAATATTTTTAATAACTGTGTGTATTAAACAAAGTTTGTGTACATTGAGCCATCAAAAAACAAAGGTTTCACTATCTCACTCAAAAAAGTCCGTATTTCGGAATATTCCGTATTTCGGAATATTTGGATATGGGATACTCAACCTGTATAGGAAAACTGACACTTGTGTAGTAGTATGATATACCCTGTATGGAAATATGCATGTGAAGTGCCCGCAGGGGAACCATCAGAGGAACCAATCTGGGGTGCGCTGCATAGGTTGCTGGGGCAGGGTGTGTAATCAGTGGAGGTACACATTATAGGAATAGCACACAGTGGGATGGTACTACATTGTTGGGGAAAAAAAAATAAAGGTGGATCTACAACAGAGGAACGAACAAAATATAGTTATGCAGCGTTTTAAGATGGCTGTGTACACTGCATCTATGTCTCTCCATACAAATCACTCATCTACAGTATAAATGACCTACCGCCTTTCATTTGTAGACTAGACACAAAACGATGAACCTGATGCTATATACACAAATTTCATGAGGCCATACACAGAACAACTATCCATCATGTGACAATGCCACTGTGCAATGTTGAGGGAAAGGACCAAGATATGTGGTGCAGGTGGTGGGGGTTGTTAGCAATGCTGCTGTGCAAGATGAGGATGGATTTGTGGACAAGTCACTCCGCAGACGGGGGTGGGGTGGGTTTTTTTTAACAGGCTGCTCTGTGTGGGGAGGAAGCAAGCTGATGTGCAGGGAGGCATGTGTGACAGAAACTGTGGAGAAGTGTGATAGCATACAGATGGAGCCTCGCTCATCTATGCTATGGTGTTAGTCCCGATCATGGAGGCGCAGTGTTTCTGGGCAAAAGGCAGCTTGCCTAGTCGTAGGGAGGCTCACAGTGCTTATCATTGAGTTTGGCGTTACCGGTGAGTGTAATACCTACGATCATCCACCTGATGTCGCTTTTTTAAATCACCATTGGGCACACGTGTGGTCTCCATTGAAATACAGTACACTATAGCGCAAGAACTACTTTACTGTACACTGTATGGGCAATGCTGTACGAGTGTATTATTAAGCTATTTAAAATACACTGCGGCAATGAGGACCCATAGACAAACCAATAAATAAAAATAGTGTATACAGACGCAAACGAACGTGTTAAAGCAATGGTCCATTGATGATAGGTTTATGTGAGCTATTAAACTAAAATGGGCTTAAAGCTTAATATCTCCGGTTCTGGGGGTGCAATTGGCACAGAACCAGTTTCGTATGGAAGGGGAGACGATTAGTTACCAGAGGATACCTGGTTTCTGTGACCCCCACAAGGCTAACGGCAAGTGGCAGAACCCATGGTGTTTGAATTAATAAGCCCATTATAGTCTATGGGAAAATGGGTCCACTTTGCAACCCGATATCTCCGGTTTATTTATTGATTAGTTTCTTTTTTTGGGTCCCGACAGAGAATGTATATTTTCGAAAGCGTCTCCTAACTGCGCAGGTTATCCCCCTTCCCCCTCACCATTCCCCCTCCCCTGAGAGACTGATCTTTTCAGACAAAGAGGCCAGCTTACAGTCAATAAATTGCCAACACAGTATGTAAATGAAGGGCTGATACCACAGTCGCTTTGGTTGAGGGAAAGGACTAGAGAGGGCCAGAGTGAATGTATATTAAACAGTAAAGTACTTCGCTATGGATTTGCCTATCAGACAGTTAGTTATGGAAACAGGTCTTTTCCTGTGTGCATAATTCTATTGAATGTAAAGTTCTTAAATATATGAATGTTATAAAAAAAATTTTTAATAAAGTGTCAAGAAGAAAAAACCCAAAACAAATGCATTTGCACTTTGGGAATCGAACCCGGGACTCTGAGCATGAGGTGCGGTACACTTCATAGCTTGGCCACGACGCCTGGTGATAGAGACATAAGCTCATGTGTAAATGTAAGCAGTGATCCCTTCCCATAGATTTTGCTGTATTGGTTATGAGACTTGGGCGCTCACATACACAACTGTATGCCTAACGTCAGTGAACCATTGCTTTGCGTATGTACACACTATTTTTATTTATTGATTAGTCTACGGGACTTGGACGCTCACATAATCTTAACGTCAATGTACCATTGCTTTATAAATAAATGAGTAAATGAGTTCAAATGAGTTATAAATAAATGATTAATGAGTTCAAGATGGCAAATTGGATGACTGCCTCGGTGCTGCTCCGCCAAGCAACCTTCGTTTTCCCCCCCATTTTTTAATGTTTATGTTCCCCCAGTGAGCGCCACTGTCAGACACAGCAGAGAGGGTTCTCAGGACTCGCCCCCTCCAGCTAAACTCACCAGAGCTACTGGCCGGATCGGCGGTTCATGCTACTCTCACCGTCCTGTGTGGGGGCAGTGAAGCCGGAGTGGCCATAAGTATGGCGGTGGGATTGCAGCGACCTCGCAGCAGCCCAAGGGACCCCGCGGTGGCTCTTTGTGGCGCACCCGTGAGAGAGTTCCCGGCTATGCCCTCAAGCATGGAGCCCCGGCGAGCACCTCAGGAAGCGGAACGCAAGCCGGGAGCAGAGGAGGAAGAGTGCCCCTCAGCCCAAGACCTGGAGACCCGGCTCCTGGAAAGGCTGACAGCGGCTCCCAATGGACAGCCAACGGAGAAGGCAGCGTGGAAGCCCCTGCCCCGCTGAGTACTAGCGGCGGCCCCCAGCCTAGTGATGGCCCATCCCACAACTCCAGCTCCTGTAGTCGCTGGATGGCAGCGGCCCCTGGGAGGCACAATAAAGCAGAAAAGGCCCAGTGACATGAGACAATGACCGGTGGGTGATCCACAACTAAGCAGTGGAGCAGCGACAACCCAGGCTGGCATGCTGGCCCACCCAGGACGGACTGGGCACGCCCCCGCATCTGCGGCTGGAACAGTGGACAGGGTGCTCGAGTGGGAACCCCAGCGGACTGAAGGGCGGAATGGAGCACACAAGAGGTGCGGGACTCACAAGAGGGGATGCCGTAATGGGGCCCTAGTCAGGTGGAGACGCAGAAGCCACCTATTTGCTCTTCCAGCAATCCTACTCTCAAACACTCGGTCCATCACGAAAGAGATGGATGAGCTATCCCTGCTCATGAGCGACGCAAGGTCGGGCACTGCTGGGTCATTTATCCTATGCTTCACTGAGACGTGGCTGGACGACCTAATTCCCGATTCCAGACTGTCACTGCCGGGCTACAGCCTCTTCAGGGCCGATCGCGATAAGGACCTCACCGGAAAAACCAGAGGCGGTGGCATCTGCTTCTACATAAACAATGGGTGGGGCTCCAGCATTACGATCCTAAGTAAATCAAACAGCCCGCAATTGGAGATGCTCATCATTAACTGCAACCCGTTCTACTCCCCATGAGAATTTTCCTCAACAGTAATGGTGAGGGTTTATATCCCCCCCAAGAAAGTGCAAACGATGCCCTGCAACAGCTGGCTACCAGGATAACAGATACAGAACTCAAATATCCGGACTCACTGCTTATAGTACTTGGAGACTTCAACAACGCCAACCTGAGCCAGGAGCTACCTAAGTACAAGCAGCAAGCCACGTGCCATACTAGGGAGCGGTGAACCCTGGACCACTGCTATACCTCCATCAAAACAGCTTAACAGTCCAACCCCCAAGCAGGCCTAGGCCTCTCCGACCACTGCATAGTCCACCTGATCCCCACAAACATCCAGAAGCTGAAAACGGAAAAGCCTGTGGTCAGGTCCATCAAACGCTGGACAAGCGAAGCAAAGCTGAAGCTTCAGGCCTGTTTTGACTGCACAGATTGGAGGGTTTTTGAAACTTCTGCTACTGACCTGGATGACCTGGCTGATGTAGTGACATCCTACATCAACTTTTGTGAGGACACGTGTGTGGCAACAAAAACAGTCCGCACCTTCAACAACAACAACAAGCCTTGGTTCAACTCCCAGATCAGGAAGCTTCATTGGGCCAAGGAGGAGGCATACAGCAGCAGGGACAGGTCCCTGTACAAACAGGCAAGGAACTCCCTGACACGTGAAATCAGGCTGGCTAAAAAATTATTCTCCAACAAGATGTCAGGATTCTGATTTTGTCTGTCCCCGGCGGGGGCGCTAGTGGGTCAGTGTTGGTGTGACGTAATACACGAGGAGACTGAAGAATAGTCCTGCGCATAGGCGCTGATATTTATTATGTCACAGGGATCACAAAGCAATTGAATAACAGCTGCAATGGAATGCAATTGCAGTGGAATGCAAAACCAGAAATAACAGGAAATAAATATTCAAAAGTCACTGGTAACTATGATTGAAACAAACAGAACTCCGGTAATTGTAAAAAGCACACAGTCTCAGTATAACTCAGGATGAAATAACTTTGGAAAAACAGAACTCTGATAAATGTACAGTCTCTATGAAGCACAAGTCCAGATAGCCTAACGGGCTTAAGCAGGAGACAGTCTCTAAGCAAATAGATGTTAACTGCTGAGATGCACAGATGGTAATGATAAAACACCTGAGGAGAGTCTCTTACTGCTGGTGGATTGTGGCTGGCTGTGGCTGGAGTTTGTAGTTCCACAGGAACACTGGAACAGGAAGATGACTTGGAGATGCCAGAAATAGAAGACTGCTGGAAACAAAGGATTGAAGACTGGAACCTGGAACTGGAACGGAACTGCTGGGACCTGTAGTTCCACAGGTCCAATACACAGGGGTATCTCTGCAGACAGATGACTGCAAACAGGAGACGCCTGTTCACAGAATGTGACGTGTTGTCCAAGGCGATGAGACTGAGCCAGGAACTGGAGTTTATACCCCTTGGTCTGTGATGATTGGATGTTGCATCTGTGAGGACACACCCTGCTGGATTAGGTGTTCAGATCAGCTGTGGGTTAGCTGAAGCACTGTGTACTCCAGGCTGCAGTAGACTAAAAACTGGAACTGGAACAGAACTGAACTGCTGGAACCTGTAGTTCCACAGTAGTGATGCGATGGAGAATGCAGATTCCTGACACAAGATGACTAACAACCTTTCGGCAAACGACCCAGCGTCAGTTTGGAAAGGTATGCAAGCCATAATTAGCTACAAGAAAACCCGAAAACCCACTGTCATTAACCAGGAACTGGCAGACGAGCTGAACAACTTTTACTGCAGATTGAGGAGTTCTACCCCTGTCCCGGCGAAGCTGACCACCCACTCCCCTATCCTGGTCTCCATTCCCAGGCACTGCGGGTGGGTCAGAAAGAGGGAGAAAGAATGTTCAGAAGGGTCAAACCTAGGAAAGCCTCAGGCACAGACGGAGTATCGCCAGCTGCCCTAAAGAACTGTGCTGTTCAGCTCGCCCCCATCTTCTCCAGGATCTTCAACACCTCACTGGAGACGTGCAAGGTTCCCTCCTGCTTTAAATGTTCAACAATCGTCCCGGTTCCAAAAAGCGCAGCTGCAAAAGACCTAAACGACTACAGGGACGGTCGCACTAACACCTGAGACAATGACGGCTGGTGCTGAACCACCTGAGAGAAGCGACTAACACCCACCTAGACCCCATGCAGTTTGCATACCAAGCGAACAGGACTGTCGAGGACGCAGTTAACTTGGGGCTGCACTACATCCTCCAGCACCTAGACCGACCGGGCTCTTATGCGAGGGTCAATTTGTCGACTACAGTTCAGCATTCAACACAATCGTCCCCAGTATCCTGCAAGCCAAACTCCTCTCCTTAAGGGTCCAAGACTCAACATGCTTCTGGATCGTTGACTTCTTGACAGCAAGGAAACAGGTGGTGAAAGCCGGGTCATACACATCTAGTGGGCACACGATCAGCACGGGGGCCCCTCAAGGATGTGTCCTCACCCCCTGCTCTTCTCTCTATATACCAACGACTGCACCTTGGCCGAGCAATCAGTAAAAATAATAAAATTTGCAGATGACACCACGTCATGGGCTTAATCAAGGATGATGATGAATCTGCATACATACGCGAAGTGGAATGGCTAACGCAGTTGTGCGTCAGGAACAACCTTGACCTAAATCCCCTCAAAACAGTTGAGATGGTGGTGAATTTCAGAAGGAAACCCAATACCATGCAACCACTCGTAATAGCCGACAGTGTGGTTTCGTGGGTCGACTCCTTCAAATTCCTAGGGTCAAAAATTTTCCAACACCTCAAATGGGGACCCAACATAAGCAATGTCCTTTCTGAGGCAACTCAGGAAATTCAACATCCCACAGAAGCTGCTGCTCATCTTCTACACAGCAATCGTAGAATCGGTCCTATGTTCCTCGATCACAGTCTGGTATGGAGCTGCCAATGAGAGTGACAGATGGAGGCTGCAGAGGGTGGTGAAGACAGCAGAAAAGATCGTTAGGAATGACCTCCCTCCAGTCCAGGAATTATACCTGTCAAGGGTCAGGAAGTGAGCGGAGAAAATCATGGCAGATATGCAGCACCCGGGTCACAAATTGTTTGAACCGCTTCCATCAGGCAGACGCTACAGGTCCATTCCCGCAAAGTCGACCAGATCCATTAAAAGTTTCTTCCCACTAACTGAACAATATACAAAAAGTCTAACATGTATAATATGTCGAGTCTATCGTGCAGTTGCTATGTGCAGTATGAACTCATACGTGGGTCATTCCACATCAAATCACCCCCCAAAAAATGAAATGTCCACCGCCCATCTCCTATTTTTACGATTTTTTTCTTAAAAGAGCGGATGTCAAAACAACTATTTCTGCCAAATATCTCGACTGTCTGACAATTTGTTTATTAAATATTAATTTTTCAATTTATTAAATTATTTACTAATGGCGGCTTCTTTATCCACTTTATTTGAAGTATCATGGGTGTTTATTAAGGAATCACCATACCATGACATTTGGACCCCTAAGGTAACTCTTCCTTCCGAATCCAAAAATCAAAACCACATTTCTTTATCTGCTTTACGTTTTGAGTTATAGTAAAAACGCACGTTTTTCGAAAAGACTTAAATACGCTAAGTTCAATTGATATTAGATATCCTATTTTTTATGTGCTTAACAAAGGTATACATTACTACCACACAAAAAAATCAGCATGGTACTCTATTTGATAGTGGAGAAAAAAAAAATGATGACACTGACATTCAATTACTGTTGTACTGCATACATAATTAACACAATAAATCATGAAATTTTAAAACTTAAACATAACTTGAGTTCCTAACTTATTTAATGTCCAAGAATACATAGTAAAACAATCAAGAAAACTTAAAGAAACCCATGGCATACTGTAAGAACCTGAAGAATATAGAGGGAAAGTCCTTCTGTACAAATCGTTCATCAGGTACAGCAGATGATGAACATTCTCGGATGTGCCCTGGAAAATAGGATTTTAATACCTACCGGTAAATCCTTTTCTCTTAGTCCGTAGAGGATGCTGGTGTTCCAAAAGGACCATGGGGTATAGACGGGATCCGCAGGAGACATGGGCACACTATAAGACTTTGAATGGGTGTGAACTGGCTCCTCCCTCTATGCCCCTCCTCCAGACTTCAGTTAGAAAACTGTGCCCACAGAGACGGACATTTAGAGGAAAGAATTTATTGTTTAAACACGTTGAGTGTCATACCAGCTCACACCTCAAACATGCCGCAGAACGTGGCATTCAATAGAACACCAGCTGACGGCATGGAAAAACCATACAGCAAAATGCTGACCGAAACCGTAACACAACTTGTGTGCATCATGACCGATAATCAGATATCGCATGTCATGGCACGAATAACTGCAGCAACAAACATGACTGCAAGAAACACCACCTGAGTGCAACGACAACCAATAGCTGCAGATACAGTACGCACTGGGACAGGCGCCCAGCATCCTCTACAGACTAAGAGAAAAGGATTTACCGGTAGGTATTAAAATCCTATTTTCTCCTACGTCCTAGAGGATGATGGGGTTCCAAAAGGACCATGGGGTTTATACCACGGCTCCAGACCGGGCGGGAGAGTGCGGACAACTCTGCAGCACCGATTGAGCAACCTGAGGTCCTCAGCAGCCAGGGTATCAAACTTGTAGAACTTACGAAAAATGTTTGAACCCGACCAAGTAGCCGCTCGGCAAAGTTGAACCGCCGAGACTCCAGGGGCATCCGCCCAAGAAGAGCCCACCTTCCTGGTAGAATGGGCCTTCACCGACTTCGGTAACAGCAATCCAGCCGCAGAATGAGCCTGCCGAATCGTATCACAGATCCAGCGTGCAATAGCCTGCTCAGAAGCAGGAGCCCCAATTTTGTTGGGAGCATACAGGATAAACAGAACCTCTGTTTCCCCAATCTGAGCCGTCCTGGCGACTCAAAAATTCAAGCTCTGACTACCACAAGAGACTTCGAACCAGCCGAGGCTTAAGCAGTCCCAGGCACCACAATAGGTTGGTTCCTGTGAAAACGCAGAAAGCACTTTAGGCAGAAACTTTTGCCAATTTCTCAATTCCTCTCTATCCACAAGGAAGATCAAAGAGGGCTCTTGTGAGGCGAAGCCGCCAATTCCGACACCCGCCTTGCGGACGCCAATGCCAATAGCATGACCACTTTTCAAGAGAGATATTTTGTACCTTACGTAAAGGTTCCAACCAGTGTGACATAAGAAACTGTAACACCACATTAAGGTCCCTTGGTGCCACCGGGCACAAATGGAGGTTGGAAGTGCAGCACTCCTTTCACGAAAGTCCGAACTTTTGGAAAGGTGGCCCACTCTTCCTTTTTTTTTTTTTTTTTAATAGATAAGGCCTAAACCTGCACTTTAATGGAGCCTAGTCTTAGGCCTGCATCCACACCTTCATGCGAGAAAACGACCCAGCCGAAATTCCTCCGTAGGAGCTTTCTTGGTTTCACACCAAGACACATATCTACTAGCCTGAAGTAATGTGGAAATGATTTTACCGACAATACCCTTCCGGGACAGGATATGGCGTAAAACCGCCAAGCCGTCAAACGCAGCCCCGGTAAATCTTGGTACACGCCCTGTCCTGCTGTAACAGGACCACTCTTAGAGGAAGAGGCCAGGGATCTTCTATGAGTAAGTCTTGAAGATCTGGATACCAAGCCCTCCTTGGCTAGACCGGAACAATGAGGATCACCTGAATCTTTGTTTTTTTTATGGTTATCACCTTCGGAAAGAGTGAAAGTGGAGATAACATATAGAGCGACTGAAACACCCAAGGTGTCACGAGGGGGTCCACTGCTATAGCTTGAGTGTCCCTTGACCTTGACCAACATCCCCGAAGTATCCTATTGGAGGCAAAAACGCCCTCACATCTAATCGAGGAATTCCCCCAAAGACTTGTCATTTCTGTGAACTTCTTGATGAAGACCCCAGTCTCCTGGATGAAGATCGTGCTGAGGAAGTCTATTTTTCCGTTGTCTTCACCCAGAACGACGACCTCTAATAGAACGTTTACCTGCCTTTCCGCTTATCGGAAACTTTTGTGGTTTCCGCTCTGCTCCTCATTAGGCCCTAGTGGCTTACTTATGCCACTGCTGTTTAGTCGTCCGACAGACTTAAGACGGACAGAACAGGAAGAAGACGTTCCGTTGTAAATAGTTCTTAATCCAAGAATGCTTATTGCAGGCAAGCTTTTCGGCATCACCTTTCCCCTTGGGAATTCTTCACTTGAAAAACCTGCTCTCCAGCCTTGGAGACTTGTATCCATGGACACCAGGATCTAATCCTGGAACCCGAACCATTGTCCCTGCAGGAGGTGAACTGTGAAGCCACCACAGGAGAGATATCCTGGTTCTGTAAAAAAGGAATATTCACCGGTGCATGTGCAGGTAAGACCCGGACCATATGTTCAACTGGTCCCGCAAACCCACTCTGGCATTTGACCTGCTCACCAAATGGCCTTGTAGGCCGTAACCATCTTCCGCATAAACGAAAGGTATCGACGGGTTTACACTAGTGATGAGCGAGGTTCGGTTTTACTCGGTTTTACTCGGTTCTCAAAATGGCATCTTATTGGCTATCCAAAACACGTGACATCCGTGAGCCAATAAGATGCCGTTTTGAGAACCGAGTAAAACCGAATCCGCTCATCACTAGTTTACACTGTTGCAAACCTGATCCAACTCCGGATCATCAGATCTCTTTCCACAGGAAAAAAACAACTCTTAACCGATCAGTATCCAAACTTATCCCAACTCCGACCTCAGCGTCGTTGGGATCAACAGTGATTCTTTGTGACGAAGAACCGTCAGGGAGAAACAACGAATTTTACCATTTGTTTCTTGACCTCGCCGTAGTCAGGAGAGCATCCCCGTACAGAAAAATAATGGCTCTTACTAAAGAAGGAAACCATCCTACCACCATCAGTCTGGTGAACTGGCAATGACAATCCTGAATAGCAAAAATAGGTAAGATTAACGCGGATGACACCGCACTTAAAATTTCTTTCTTCTTTTACAGGCCGGAAATCCCTGCCCTGAGAGATTCCAACTTGTAGTTCTAACTTCTTACGAATAAATCTTCTTGGTATTGTTCTGACCGAGCTGTCTGGTCTCAGAAGCACGAAAACGCCAGTTTACTCCCCCCCTTTTTTTTTTAGGGACAGCAGGACAATGTCCTGATCGTGAACCAAACCTTGTATGGCGTCGCCTACTACCTCCCCGTCCATGGGAGAATCGGTAAAATCTATTTTAAAATCAGCGAGGGGAATCATCTGGAAACTCGAGTATGTCCCCCTATAGACTGTATTCTTACCCACTGTGTCAAGTCCATTCCAGGACTGACTGAGGAGTATTAGACGAGTTCCCACCGGTGAGGACTCCAGCAAGATAGACCCAGCGATCTGCGGTGGACGTGGTAGAAACAGAGGACGATATCTTGCTCTGCGAACTTGAAAAGGCCGCAGACCTCTTACCTTTTCACCTTCCTCTACCTGCAAAGAAGGGAAAAACAAAACGGTATCTAAACGGTCAAAATGACTGCATCCCACAAAAAATGCGTCACCAACCGTTGTGAGGGAACATAGCTCAGGACGGTAGACATACCAGTGGTATCTGCCGAGATCCATTTTACCAAGCCCTCCCCAAACCAGATTATCCCTTCATAGGGAAGATGCTCCAGTATTTCTCGGAGTTAGTGCATACCTCTTGTAGTTGCACAGCAGCATGTTGCAATGTTCTAGATAAGACCCAAGGAATATCCAATTTCTCCCCAGGGTAACTATATCGGATAACAAGGTAACCGACCATCTTTGAATACAAGTACACCCCCATGCGCATGTAACGCCAATATCATCAAAGCATATAATTAAAAATATAACTTAGCGTCCTGTATACGATCCTTGTTGACAGGGCCCCGTGTAGACCAGGGATAGAGATTCACTTTATTCTATCCACGGCAGGAAAAGAATAAACACTCGGACTCCTCGTGAGGATTCGAGACCATCTTGTCATGGCTGACCTAGAACTTCATCAACAGAGCTACCAGCACATGAGAAAGAATAACTTTACTTCCGCATTCATAATAAATTGTAACATAGCTGTACACATTTAAATACACATATACCTATATATACATCTTATATATATATATATATATATATATATATATATATATCCCAGATGGGACTGGCACTCTCCTGTCAGGCGTCAGGGACCTCGGTGCCTTCTGTGGTAAACATGCAGGATTCCAGAAAGAAACAGCGGCACTCGAGGATTTGGTAAAAGGTACAAAGTGTATTCGAAAAAAAGTTTACAGGGAGCCGACGTTTCGGGGCTCACATGCCCCTTTGTCAAGGTGGCTCACATGCCCCTTTGTCACACACCTTGACAAAGGGGCATGTGAGCCCCGAAACGTCGGCTCCCTGTAAACTTTTTTTAGAATACACTTTGTACCTTTTACCAAATCCTCGAGTGCCGCTGTTTCTTTCTGGAATCCTATATATATATATATATATATATATATATATATATATATATATATATATATATAAAATATGTCAGGAACATCAGGGTCCCTAGTGACATTAATGTGTACTGAATGTGTATGAACATGTACTGAATGCCAATGTTGCGGATATAATCAGGAAACATTATGGCCGACATAGACCATAGAATTCGTGTCGACGACAGGGAGTAGTGACTGGGCCAAATAACATTTTTGTGACCCCGAGGGATCTGAGTGAAAACACATACCGAATTTCACTAGGACGCCCCCACAAATTACTATCACGTCTGTGCTCGAGCTACAGTCCACTGCAACGTACCATACATATATACACCTACAGGTATAGGTTTCACATATATTTTTACACTCAGTCATCATAGTTGGTGCCAACAGGGTCACCCACATATTACTGTGTTTCCCATACAGTGTGTACCTATGACAAGCATCCCTTTACTGACCCGTTGACTCTGTCAAGTACCAACAGGCGTCGGCGATGTTGACAGTGACCCCACATCGGCTTGTGACCGATCACTCCCTCATGTAGACACATGTGGACTATAGTGGGTATAACTGACAGGGAACTACACAGAAAAATGCACAACAATGATTATATGGCCATTTCTAAACAACTAGTGTTATATATATATATCAATATACCACTAAAAACTCTGTGCCCCCCCCTCGTTTGTACTGCAGCACCTATTTGGCGGGGACAGAGAAAAAATAAGAATTTACTTACCGATAATTCTATTTCTCATAGTCCGTAGTGGATGCTGGGACTCCGTAAGGACCATGGGGAATAGCGGCTCCGCAGGAGACTGGGCACAAAAGTAAAAGCTTGAACTAGCTGGTGTGCACTGGCTCCTCCCCCTATGACCCTCCTCCAAGCCTCAGTTAGGATACTGTGCCCGGACGAGCGTACATAATAAGGAAGGATATTGAATCCCGGGTAAGACTCATACCAGCCACACCAATCACACCGTACAACCTGTGATCTGAACCCAGTTAACAGTATGATAAACGAAGGAGCCTCTGAAAAGATGGCTCACAACAATAATAACCCGAATTTTGTAACAATAACTATATACAAGTATTGCAGACAATCCGCACTTGGGATGGGCGCCCAGCATCCACTACGGACTATGAGAAATAGAATTATCGGTAAGTAAATTCTTATTTTCTCTAACGTCCTAAGTGGATGCTGGGACTCCGTAAGGACCATGGGGATTATACCAAAGCTCCCAAACGGGCGGGAGAGTGCGGATGACTCTGCAGCACCGAATGAGAGAACTCCAGGTCCTCCTCAGCCAGGGTATCAAATTTGTAGAATTTAGCAAACGTGTTTGCCCCTGACCAAGTAGCTGCTCGGCAAAGTTGTAAAGCCGAGACCCCTCGGGCAGCCGCCCAAGATGAGCCCACCTTCCTTGTGGAATGGGCTTTTACAGATTTTGGCTGTGGCAGGCCTGCCACAGAATGTGCAAGCTGAATTGTACTACAAATCCAACGAGCAATCGTCTGCTTAGAAGCAGGAGCACCCAGCTTGTTGGGTGCATACAGGATAAACAGCGAGTCAGATTTCCTGACTCCAGCCGTCCTGGAAATATATATTTTGAGGGCCCTGACTACGTCCAGTAACTTGGAGTCCTCCAAGTCCCTAGTAGCCGCAGGCACCACAATAGGCTGGTTCACATGAAACGCTGAAACCACCTTTGGGAGAAATTGAGGACGAGTCCTCAATTCTGCCCTATCCGTGTGAAAAATCAGGTAAGGGCTTTTATAAGATAAAGCCGCCAATTCTGAGACACGCCTGGCTGAAGCCAGGGCTAACAGCATTACCACCTTCCATGTGAGATATTTTAATTCCACAGTGGTGAGTGGTTCAAACCAATGTAATTTTAGGAACCCCAAAACCACATTGAGATCCCAAGGTGCCACCGGGGGCACAAAAGGAGGCTGTATATGCAGTACCCCTTTGACAAACGTCTGGACTTCAGGCACTGAAGCCAGTTCTTTTTGGAAGAAAATCGACAGGGCCGAAATTTGAACTTTAATGGACCCTAATTTTAGGCCCATAGACAGTCCTGTTTGCAGGAAATGTAGGAAGCGACCCAGTTGAAATTCCTCTGTAGGGGCCTCTTTGGCCTCACACCACGCAACATATTTTCGCCAAATGCGGTGATAATGTTTTGCGGTTACATCCTTCCTAGCCTTTATCAGGGTAGGGATGACTTCTTCTGGAATGCCTTTTTCCTTCAGGATCCGGCGTTCAACCGCCATGCCGTCAAACGCAGCCGCGGTAAGTCTTGGAACAGACAAGGTCCCTGCTGGAGCAGGTCCTTTCTTAGAGGTAGAGGCCACGGGTCCTCCGTGAGCATCTCTTGAAGTTCCGGGTACCAAGTCCTTCTTGGCCAATCCGGAACCACGAGTATAGTTCTTACTCCTCTCCTTTTTATGATTCTCAGTACTTTTGGTATGAGAGGCAGAGGAGGGAACACATACACTGACTGGTACACCCATGGTGTTACCAGAGCGTCCACCGCTATTGCCTGAGGGTCCCTTGACCTGGCGCAATATCTGTCCAGTTTTTTGTTGAGACGGGACGCCATCATGTCCACCTTTGGTTTTTCCCAACGGTTTACCATCTCTTGGAAGACTTCTGGATGAAGTCCCCACTCCCCCGGGTGAAGGTCGTGTCTGCTGAGGAAGTCCGCTTCCCAGTTGTCCACTCCCGGAATGAACACTGCTGACAGTGCTATCACATGATTCTCCGCCCAGCGAAGAATCCTTGCAGCTTCTGCCATCGCCCTCCTGCTTCTCGTGCCGCCCTGTCTGTTTACGTGGGCGACTGACGTGATGTTGTCCGATTGGATCAATACCGCCTGACCCTGAAGCAGGGGTTTTGCTTGACTTAGGGCATTGTAAATGGCCCTTAGTTCCAGAATGTTTATATGAAGAGATGTTTCCATGCTTGACCACAAGCCCTGGAAATTTTGTCCCTGTGTGACTGCTCCCCAGCCTCTCAGGCTGGCATCTGTGGTCACCAGGATCCAATCCTGAATGCCGAATCTGCGGCCCTCTAGTAGATGAGCACTCTGCAGCCACCACAGAAGAGACACCCTTGTCCTTGGCGACAGGGTTATCCGCTGATGCATCTGAAGATGCGATCCGGACCATTTGTCCAGAAGATCCCACTGAAACGTTCTTGCATGGAATCTTCCAAATGGAATCGCTTCGTAAGAAGCCACCATTTTTCCCAGGACCCTCGTGCACTGATGCACTGACACCTGGCCTGGTTTTAGGAGATTCCTGACTAGCTCGGATAACTCCCTGGCCTTCTCCTCTGGGAGA
This sequence comes from Pseudophryne corroboree, assembly GCF_028390025.1. Taxonomy (NCBI): domain Eukaryota; kingdom Metazoa; phylum Chordata; class Amphibia; order Anura; family Myobatrachidae; genus Pseudophryne; species Pseudophryne corroboree. Next base: position 568,520,527 of record NC_086444.1, read on the forward strand.
AACACCTTTTTCTGGACTGTGTCCAGAATCATTCCTAGGAACAGGAGACGTGTCGTTGGAATCAGCTGCGATTTTGGAATATTTAGGATCCACCCGTGCTGACGTAACACTAACTGAGATAGTGCTACTCCGACTTCTAACTGTTCCCTGGACCTTGCCCTTATCAGGAGATCGTCCAAGTAAGGGATAATTAAAACGCCTTTTCTTCGAAGAAGAATCATCATTTCGGCCATTACCTTGGTAAAGACCCGAGGTGCCGTGGACAACCCAAACGGCAGCGTCTGAAACTGATAATGACAGTTTTGTACTACAAATCTGAGGTACCCTTGGTGAGAAGGGTAGATTGGGACGTGGAGATAAGCATCTTTGATGTCCAGAGACACCATATAGTCCCCTTCTTCCAGGTTTGCTATCACTGCTCTGAGTGACTCCATCTTGAATTTGAACCTCTTTATGTAAGTGTTCAAGGATTTTAGATTTAAAATTGGTCTCACCGAGCCGTCCGGCTTCGGTACCACAAACAGCGTGGAATAATACCCCTTTCCCTGTTGTAGGAGAGGTACCTTGATTATCACCTGCTGGAAATACAGCTTGTGAATGGCTTCCAAAACTGCCTCCCTGTCGGAGGGAGACTTTGGTAGAGCAGACTTCAGGAACCGGCGAGGGGGAGACGTCTCGAATTCCAATTTGTACCCCTGTGATACTACCTGCAGAATCCAGGGGTCCACTTGCGACTGAGCCCACTGCGCGTTGAAATTTTTGAGACGGGCCCCCACCGTGTCCGAGTCCGCTTGTAACGCCCCAGCGTCATGCTGAAGACTTGGCAGAAGCAGAGGAGGGCTTCTGCTCCTGGGAAGAGGCTGCCTGGTGCAGTCTTTTTCCTCTTCCTCTGCCCCGGGGCAGAAATGAGTGGCCTTTTGCCCGCCTGTACTTATGGGAACGAAAGGACTGAGTTTGAAAAGACGGTGTCTTTTTCTGCTGAGAGGTGACCTGGGGTAAAAAGGTGGACTTTCCGGCCGTTGCCGTGGCCACCAGGTCCGATAGACCGGCCCCAAATAACTCCTCTCCTTTAAACGGCAATACTTCCATATGTCGTTTGGAATCCGCATCCCCTGACCACTGTCGCGTCCATAATGCTCTTCTGGCAGAAATGGACATAGCACTCACTCTTGATGCCAGGGTGCAAATATCCCTCTGTGCATCACGCATATATAGTAATGCATCCTTCAAATGCTCTATAGTTAGTAATATACTGTCCCTATCCAGGGTATCAATATTTTCAGTCAGGGAATCCGACCACGCCACTCCAGCACTGCACATCCAGGCTGATGCGATTGCTGGTCGCAGTATAACACCAGTATGTGTGTATATACCCTTCAGGATATTTTCCAGCCTTCTATCCGCTGGTTCTTTGAGGGCGGCCGTATCAGGAGACGGTAACACTACTTGTTTAGATAAATGTGTGAGCGCTTTATCTACTTTAGGGGGTGTTTCCCAACGCACCCTAACCTCTGGCGGGAAAGGGTATAGTGCCAATAATTTATTAGAGATTAGCACTTTTTTATCGGGGGAAACCCACGCTTTATCACACACCTCATTTAATTCATCTGACTCAGGAAAAGCTACTGGTAGTTTTTTCACTCCCCACATAATACCCTTCTTTGTGGTACTTGTAGTGTCAGAAATGTTCAATGCCTCCTTCATTGCCGTGATCATGTAACGTGTGGCCCTACTGGACATTACGTTTGTCTCCTCACCGTCGACACTGGACTCAGTATCCGTGTCTGGGTCTGTGTCGACCCACTGAGGTAACGGGCGTTTTATCGCCCCTGACGGTGTCTGAGACGCCTGGACAGGCACTAATTGATTTGTCGGCTGTCTCATGTCGTCAACAGTTTTTTGTAAAGTGCTGACATTGTCACGTAGTTCTTTAAATACAACCATCCAGTCAGGTGTCGACTCCCTAGGGGGTGACATCATTAATACAGGCAATTGCTCTGCTTCCACATCATTTTCCTCCTCATACATGTCGACACAATCGTACCGACACCCAGCACACACACAGGGAATGCTCTGATAGAGGACAGGACCCCACTAGCCCTTTGGGGAGACAGAGGGAGAGTTTGCCAGCACACACCAGAGCGCTATATATATATATAGGGATAACCTTATATAAGTGTTACTCCCTTTTATAGCTGCTGTTTATAATTTAGCTGCCAATAGTGCCCCCCCTCTCTCGTTTTTACCCTGATTCTGTAGGGACTGCAGGGGAGAGTCAGGGAGCCGTCCTTCCAGCGGAACTGTGAGGGAAAATGGGGCTTGTGTGCGGAGGAGATAGGCTCCGCCCCTTCACGACGGCCTTATCTCCCGCTTTTTTCTGGAAAACTGTCAGGGGTTAAATACATCCATATAGCCCAGGAGCTATATGTGATGTATTTTTTTTGCCATCCTAAGGTATTTATGTTTTTTATTGCGTCTCAGGGCGCTCCCCCCCAGCGCCCTGCACCCTCAGTGACCGGAGTGTGAAGTGTGCTGAGAGCAATGGCGCACAGCTGCAGTGCTGTGCGCTACCTTAGTTGAAGACAGGAACGTCTTCTGCCGCCGATTTCACCGGACCTCTTCGTTCTTCTGGCTCTGTAAGGGGGCCGGCGGCGCGGCTCCGGGACCCATCCAGGCTGAACCTGTGATCGTCCCTCTGGAGCTAATGTCCAGTAGCCTAAGAAACCCAATCCACTCTGCACGCAGGTGAGTTCGTTTCTTCTCCCCTTAGTCCCACGATGCAGTGAGCCTGTTGCCAGCAGGACTCACTGAAAATAAAAAACCTAAAATAAACTTTTACTCTAAGCAGCTCAGGAGAGCCACCTAGCATGCACCCTTCTCGTTCGGGCACAAAAATCTAACTGAGGCTTGGAGGAGGGTCATAGGGGGAGGAGCCAGTGCACACCAGCTAGTTCAAGCTTTTACTTTTGTGCCCAGTCTCCTGCGGAGCCGCTATTCCCCATGGTCCTTACGGAGTCCCAGCATCCACTTAGGACGTTAGAGAAATGGCGCTGAACATTGCTGTGAAGGCTAAGCCCCACCCCCTATTCGGCGCGCTTCAGCCTCATTAGAATAAAGTATAACATACAGGCAGGGGACCGTATATAGTGTCTAGGCACTATTTACCTTCCCAAAACACTTATATATTGCTGTCCCCCCCCCACCCTGCACCCAAGTGACAGCTGGCGTGTGCGGGTTTTGGCGCGCAGCGCTACCGCTGCTGTTCGGCGGGGGTATCGTACCGGGTGTCCGGGCCCCGAGAATACCTGTGTAAAATACAGAAACTCAGTAACATGCTGCCCAGGGCGCTCCCCCCCAGCACCCTGCAAGTGCCGTTGGTGATGTGTGTGGGAGCATGGAGCCCAGCGCTACCGCTGCGCTGTACCTCCGTTACTGAAGTCTTCTGCCGTCACTGAAGTCTTCTGTTCTTCTAATACTCACCCGGCTTCTTTCTTCTGGCTTCTGTGAGGGGGTTGACGGCGCGGCTCCGGTAACAAGGAGCAAGGCGAACCAAGTGATCGAACCCTCTGGAGCCAATAGTGTCCAGTAGCCTAAGAAGCAGAGCCTTTAACTCACAGAAGTAGGTCTGACTTCTCTCCCCTCAGTCCCATGATGCAGGGAGCCAGCAGGTCTGCCTGAAAATAAAAAACCTAACATAAAGTCTTTTAGAGAAACTCTGTAGAGCTCCCCTAGTGTGTGTCCAGTCACCTCTGGGCACAAAGTCTAACTGAAGTCTGGAGGAGGGGCATAGAGGGAGGAGCCAGTTCACACCAATTCAAAGTCTTATAGTGTGCCCATGTCTCCTGCGGATCCCTTCCATACCCCATGGTCCTTTTGGAACCCCAGCATCCTCTAGGACGTAGGAGAAAAAGTTTGTTTCTGTAACATTTCCAGGAGGAAAAAGGATTCACAAACAGAAAAAGATACTCCTATTCAGGGCCGGTGCTAGGGTGTTTGGCGCCCCCCCTGCAAATTATAAATTTCAGCCCTCCCTCCCATACTTCACAAAGGCATGCATCGCGTAAAAGGTGTGTGGTTTGCTGGGAATCCAATGGAGGGAACACAATGGCTGGGAGAGAACATGGGGGGGGGGGGGAGGGGGGGATGACACATTAACTAGGTGACACAGTGACTGGGACAGAACAGAAATGGGGGCGGTGTAACACAGTGACAGAACACAGAGTGACAGGGACAGATCACAGAGGGAGGGTGACACATTGACAAAATATAGAGAGGGTGACAGTGACAGAACACAGTGGGGTGGCACAATGGCTGGGACAGAACACACGGGGAGGGTATGACAAGGTGACAGAACACGGGGGGGGGGGGTTGACACAATGGCTGGGACAGAACACACAGGGGAGGATGTGACAGTGACAGAATATGGGGGGGGGTGAAACATTGGCTGGAACAGAACACACGGGGGGGGGGGTGTGACAAGGTGACAGAACACGGGGGGTGACAATGGCTGGGACAGATCAGATGGGGGTGACACAGTGACAGAACACAAGGGGGGGGGGGCGGTACAGCGAGACTGCTTGGTGTCTACAATATTACGAGATCCCAGAGTCTCAGGGGTATGCTAAGCTAGCCAATTACGTCCCCTTTCCCTGCCCAGTGATCTGAAGTGCTGTGCAGTGCTCAGAGCCGTGACCACCCGCTTGAGATGCTGGGTTTCTGGGTCTGGTGTTGCCTTTCTCTGCACACGGCAGTCATGATGCTGCCTTGTATAGTCGGTTTACTTACTTGGGGGCCAGGAGAGCGCATTTCCTCTTATGCGCCGACAATCGCAGTGGGACACTGTGGGCTTCATGGTGGTCGCTGAGAGGCACAGCATGGCTGGCTGCAGCAGCAATATGAGATGCTGCTAGGCATAAGGGGATGGGGCTTGCTGCAATGTTGCTGGGGAGGGTGTTGTAGCCTGGCCCGTTCTACTAAAAGTGATAGAGAGCAGACCAGTGTACCCTCATTGTGTTGAATAAAGTGCCGCACCAACTATGCCCCATAGACCCCCATTACTTCGATACATACAGTATAACATAGAGGGCACTGAGCACTCACCGTGGAAGGAGCCAAAGATGTTGCTAATAGCAACTAGAGAAATCCATTTGAGTGGGCGTAGCTTGCAGTGGGCGTGACAGGCAGCGAGAGCATGAGATGTTCCAGGTGGGCGTGGTCAGTGTACCCCAGCCCTTCTTCATCCAGTTCGGGACTGGCCGCTGGTGGGGGGTATCCAAGTCCACCAACATAGTCCCAGAGCACCCATCAGCATGGTGGGTGCCGCATTGGGATAAAGCAGTAAGCAGCACTATATGCAGGAGTGGAGGCAGGCCGAGGTGTGTGACAGCCACTGGATGCCTAAACCACTGCACTGCTGTCGGCAAACAGCAGTGGAATGTGTGAATGGGGACCTTAAGTGTCGGCTCCCGCCCAACCCAAGTGACACTTCACAGGCGTTACAAAAACGTGCAGTAATGTCAGCTCCATGGTCCAATCCGCAGTCCGCACTATATCAACTTTGTGCCCACACTGCACACAACTACTGGCGCTGCTGCCTGTTATACTGTTTGACAGGCGCAGCAGCAACAGTCATGTACAGCAGCGAGGATGCAGAGCAGGGAGAGCGCCTCTCCAGCCCGACGCCTCCCTGCTCTGTATCTCTTCGCTGAGTGGGAAGCGCTGTGCCTGCTCCTAGTAAACTTGAAAGAGTTTTATATTGCTTTCAAATACTGTTTTCCAGACATTCAAGTTGGATTGTCTAAGGTTTGTTCCTGACGACCTACATGGTGTGTTAGTTAGCGTTGCTGCAAGAAGTATGCATTCTGTGTGTTTGCGAAACTCACCAAAAACGTAAAAAATTATTGGTTGCTGCTCTACCAATAAAGATGGACTACAAAGGGGATGCGGCCAAGATACCATTGGACGGAAACCCGGCGGTCGGAATCCCGACCGGCACAATCCCGACATATTCTTCCTCTGTGAGTGTCCACGACACCCATAGAGGGAGAATAAATTAGTGTGCCGAGCGTAGCGAGGCACCGTACCCGCATGGCGAGCGCAGCGAGCCCGCAAGGGGCTGCTTTGCGCTCGCCCCCGTCGGGATTGTGCCAGTCGGGATACCAGTTTCGGTATTCCGACCGCCGGGATTCCGTCCGGCGATATCGCGTACTGATCCCCTACAAAGACCTAACTGAAATCCTCGTTTGTTCTTCAGCCTTTTCTCGTAGTCCGTAGAGGATGCTGGGGTCCATATTAGTACCTTGGGGTATAGACGGGTCCACCAGGAGCCATTGGCACTTTAAGAGTTTGAGAGTGTGGGCTGGCTCCTCCCTCTATTCCCCCCCTACCAGACTCAGTCTAGAAACTGTGCCCGAGGAGACGGATATTTTCGAGAGAAGGATTATACAAAGATAGTGGCGAGATTCACATCAGCTCACACAACAAGGCAAACCAAGCAAACTAGCTTGAAACTCAGCAACAGCTGAACATTACTAAACCAAGTAACAAGGAAGTACTTAACTAAGAACAAAGTCGTACTGAACCAGATAACCACTGCAGGATAATGGAGCACTGGTCGGGCGCCCTGCATCCTCTACGGACTACGAGAAAAGGATTTACCGGTAGGTAATTAAAATCCAATTTTCTCTTACGTCCTAGAGGATGCTGGGGTCCATATTAGTACCATGGGGATGTACCAAAGCTCCCAGAACGGGAGGGAGAGCGCGGAGGCTCCTGCAAAACTGATTGACCAAACTTTAGGTCCTCAGAGGCCAAAGTATCGAACTTGCAGAACTTAGCAAACATGTTCGACCCTGACCAAGTAGCCACTCGGCAAAGCTGTAAAGTCGAGACACCCCGGGCAGCCGTCCAGGAAGAACCCACCTTACGAGTAGAGTGGGCCTTAACAGATGTAGGACACGGCAATCCTGCCATGGAATACGCATGCTGGATAGTGAATCTGACCCAGCGATAGATTGTCTGCTTAGAAGCAGGACACTTAATTTACTTGGGATCATACAGGACAGAGAGTCCGATTTTCTGTAACGAGCAGTCCTCTTCACAGAGACTTTCAGAGCCCTTACAACATCCAAGGACGTTGAAGTAATTGAGGAGTCTGGCACCACAATAGGTTGATTGATATGAAAAGCAGACACAACCTTAGGAAGAAACTGCTGACATGTCCGGAGCTCTATCTTCATGGAAGATCAAGTAGGGACTCTTACAAGACAAAGCCCCCAACTCCGACACACATCTAGCAGAAGCTAAGGCCAACAATGTGACAGCCTTCCACGTGAGAAACTTGACCTCAACCTCCGGTAGAGGCTCGAACCGATTTGAGGAACTGTAACACCATGTTAAGATCCCAAGGTGCCGTAAGTGGCACAAAGGTAGGCTGGATGTGCAGAACCCCTTTCAAGAAAGTCTGAACCTCAGGGAGGGAATCTAGTTGTTTCTTGAAGAAAATTGATAGGGACAAAATCTGGACCTTTACGGATCTCAACCTCAGGCCCATATACACACCTGCTTGCAGGAAGAGGAGAAACCGTCCTAGTTGAAACTCCACCGTAGGAAACTTCTTGGATTCACACCAAGAGACATACTTTTTCCAAATGAGATGGTTATGTTTAGACGTTACTCCTTTCCTTGCCTGTATCAGGGTAGGAATAACCTTGTTCGGAATGCCCTTCCGAACTAATATCTGGCGTTCAACCTCCATGCCGTCAAACGTAGCCACGGTAAGCCTTAATACGCAAACGGCCCCTGTTGCAGTAGATCCTTCCGAAGGGGAAGAGGCCTCAGATCTTCCAGCAGAAGACCCAGAAGATCCACGTACCAAGCCCTTCTTGGCCAGTCCGGAGCAATGAAGATTGCCTGAACTCTTGTTCTCCTTATGAGTTTTACAACTATTGGAATGAGTGGAAGTGGAGGAAACACGTACACCGACTGGTACACCCACGGAGACACCAGAGCGTCCACTGCCACGGCTTGCGGGTCCCTTGACCTGGAACAATACCTCCGAAGCTTCTTGCTGAGATGGGAGGCCATCATGTCTATTTGAGGCACTCCCAAAGATCTGTCACCTCTGTGAACACCTCTGGAGGAGGCCCCACTCTCCTGAATGGAGATAGTGTCTGCTGAGAAAGTCCGCTACCCAGTTGTCTACTCCCGGAATGAACATTGCTGACAGCGCCAACGTGCGTTTTTCTGCCCAGAGGATGATTCTGGTTACCTCTGACATTGCAGCTCTGCTCTTCATTCCACCAGTCGGTTTATGTAGGCCTCCGTCGTTACATTGTCCGACTGCACTTGAATGGCTCGATCTCGCAGAAAATGGGACGCTTGGAGAAGACTGTTGTAGACGGCTCTTAATTCCAGAATGTTTATTGGATGGCTGGATTCCAGGCTTGATCACCTTCCTTGGAAGGTTTCCCCCTGAGTGACTGCGCCCCAGCCCCGGAGACTTGCATCCATGGTTAGAAGGATCCAGTCCTGAATCCCAAACCTGCGGCCCCCCAGAAGGTGAGGTATTTGCAGCCACCAGAGAAGTGAAATCCTGGCTTTTGGCGGCAGACGTATTCTCTGGTGCATGTGTATAGGAGATCCCGACCACTTGTCCAGGAGATCCAGTTGGAAAGACTGAGCGTGAAACCTTCCGTACTGTAGAGGCTCGTAAGAGGCAACCATCTTCCCCAAAAGGCGAATGCACTGATGAACCAACACCCGGGCAGGCTTCATGACGTCCCGGACCATTGTTTGAATCACCAACGCTTTCTCCTCTGGCAGAAACACCCTCTGCACTTCCGTGTCAAGGATCATTCCCAGAAAAGACAATCTCCTTGTTGGCTTCAAATGTGATTTTGGAAGGTTCAGGATCCAACCGTGTTCCCTGAGCAGATAAGTCGTGAGAACAATGGACTGCAACAATGTCTCCCTGGATGATGCCTTTATCAGCATATCATCCAGATATGGGATTATGTTCACCCCCTGTCTGCGGAGAATCATCATCTCTGCCATCACCTTGGTGAACACCCTCGGTGTTGTGGAGAGGCCGAATGACAGTTCCTGAAATTGATAGTGACTGTTCAACAGTGCGAATCTGAGATAAGCCTGGTGCGGCAGCCAAATCGGAATGTGGAGGTAAGCATCCTCGATATCCAGGGATACCAGAAACTCTCCCTCCTCCAGACCTACAATCACTAATCTGAGAGACTCCATTTTGAATTTGAACACCCTCAGGTAAGGGTTCAACGATTTCAAGTTCAAAATTGGTCTGACCGAACCATCCGGTTTCAGTACCACGGAAAGGTTTGAATAATAACCCTTGTTTTGCATATGAGGTGGAACTGGGACAATGACCTGTGACTTTTCCAATTTTAGGATGGCTTTCTATAGGATAGCCCTGTCTGTCAGCAAAGCTGGCAAGCCTGATTTGAAGAATCGGTGAGGTGGGAGTTCTTGAAACTCCAGTCTGTACCCCTGGGAAACAATATCCTGTACCCAGGGATCCAGGCCAGACGACACCCTGAGTCTTGCACCCACCAGCCCATCCTCCAGGCAGTGCGGTCCACCATCATGCTGAGGATTTTGAGGAACCAGAAGCAGGTTTCTGGTGCTGGGAGCCTGCGGGTGCAGGCTTTTTGGATCTTGCACGACCACCTCTAAAGAAAGTGGCAGGAGGCTTGATCTTTTTGCCTTAGCGGTCCGAAAGGACTACGATACAGCTGTAGAAAATGGTTTCTTCGTAGAAGGTGTAGCAGAGGGAAGGAAATGTGACTTACCCGCGGTTGCCGTGGAAATCCACGCATCCAACGCTTCCCTAAATAGAGCCTGACCTGTGTAGGGTAGGTTCTCCACACTTCTCCTGGATTCCGCATCTGCAGACGATTGGCATAGCCAGAATCCCCTGTGGGCTGAGACCGACATGGAAGATATCCGTGCAGTCAGCATACCCAGGTCCTTCATGGATTCCACCATGAACCCAGCAGAATCCTGTATGTTACGTAAAAACAATTCAATGTCACTTCTATCCATTGTATCCAAATCCTCTATTAATGTGCCTGACCACTTTACTATGGCTTTAGAAATCCATGCACAGGCAATAGTGGGCCTTAACGCCACTCCTGAAGCCGTGTAAATTGATTTCCTATCCTCCTCAGGGAAGGGATAAGCAAACAGAACCCTTTTTGGGATCTGGAATTTTTTCTCTCGGTTTTCCCAGGATTTTACAAATATAGTGTTTAATTCTATAGATGCAGGGAAGGTTAGCGAGACTTTCTTATTGTCAGTGAAGTAAGCCACCTCAACCTGCTCAGGTGGCATGGCATTAATGTTTAACACATCTCTAATGGCCTCAATCATGAGATGCACGCCCTTAGCAAGGGATGCCGCCCCCCTCAGCACATCCCCATCACCGTCTGCAGTATCAGAATCGGTATCTGTGTCATCTTGCATAATTTTGGCAAGTGCACGTTTCTGTGGGAACATGCTAGGGGATTTTGCAGGAATAGGAACAGAGCCTGACCAAACTGCCATAGACTTCTTCAACACCTGAGTTTCAGTCTCAGTATTAGCTACCCTAGTAGAGATCTGAGAGATCATTCCTTTGATAGAAATTAACCACTCAGGCTCAACAATAGGGATCTGAGACAAAGCATTACAATCCTGTGTACATGGAATGGATCCCTCCTGAGAGGAAACATCTTCTGCAGCATATGACACAGAGTTCCTAGACATGGCTACGGGAGATATTAAACACCCACACACACACACAAATGTCAGACACAGTTTCCCCCCAAGTATGCCACAGAGATTGGAGCCAACCCACACACAGCGCTTTCTGAGGTAGAACTAATAAAACTACCAGCACTATCTGTGTACCTTAATAGACTACACAGACTTTACACAGCCTCCCCCCCCCCCCCCCTTCTACAACCCCCTGGTACCGCAAAGGATAGCTGGAGTTGCTTGGAGGGACAGCTCTCCCTGACAGCGTCTGTGTACAGGAACTGCAGGCAGGAAAATGGCACTGAACGTTGCTGGGTCTGCTCTGCGAAGCTCCGCCCCCCGAACACGGCGCTGCTTCCCGCTCTTCATTGTATTATACTGGCCTGAGGATGTATGCTGGTAGTGATCCGGGGACCCTGACAGGCTTGCTGGACAGTGTAGGGTATAGGCACTGGCTCAGGGCGCCCCTCACAGCGCCGCACTATGTACCACTGAGCTCCGGAGCGCAGTAAGTACTGCGCTCCCTACCCTGTGCCGCCATCTTCACACCGGCTCCTCGCTTGCCAGGGGGGCCGGTGACTCACACGGCCCCAAAGTCTTCCTGCTCTGTAAGGGAGTGGCGGCATGCTGCGGGAGTGAGCGGTAGCCTGGAGCAGCTAACTATCAGCACCCTCAGGAGCTCAGTGTCCTGTCAGCGGAGTTAGTGGCTCAGACCCCTCAGGGCGGATACTACTCCCCCCCTTAGTCCCACAAAGCAGGGAGGCTGTTGTCAGCAGCCTCCCTGTGCCTAAACTAACTCTTAGAAAAAAATAAAACTAAAGAAACTCTAGGAGCTCCCCTAGCTGTGACCGGCTCCTCCGGGCACATTTCTCGACTGAGTCTGGTAGGAGGGGAATAGAGGGAGGAGCCAGCCCACACTCTCAAACTCTTAAAGTGCCAATTGCTCCTGGTGGACCCGTCTATACCCCATGGTACTAATATGGACCCCAGCATCCTCTAGGACATAAAAAAAAAATCGTATGCTTCATCAATGTGATATAAATGCCCAGGTCTGGAAGCACTTCAGAAAATATTTGAAAAACTTTTTCATGAAAGTGACATGGATGATGAGGATACAATTGTTTATGAGCAGTGGGTCCACATTAAATTGATTGAAATCCCTAGTACGGTGGAACAATTCTGTGAAGTTATTTGTAGTGCTGTTGATGATGCAACAGCCCATCCATCTGTATACAGCAAAGTCGCAGGCTGAATACCTATGCCAGTTGAAGGAAACCATGCGACCAGAAACAGAAGCTATGTTACTAGATTCTGCAGGAAATTATTAATTTGCGTGTTAGGATGCAATTAGAGGATTCTACTGGGACACTTCACAAGCAACACTTCACCCATATGCTGTATACAGACAAAGCCACGCTCATCTATGCCGAGATGCATGCGCATGGCATACGTATTGCGGCATAGTGTGAATGCGCTGTGCTGCGACTGATCACAGCTTGTGTTTGCTCCATAGGCTTCCATTGGCGTGCATTTGTGGGCACACTAGCACGAGGCACTGAGAGGCGCGGCTACATCTGTTTTTAGGCAAGATGATTGTGCGACACTTTAAACTGTGTGAGTTTGTGTGTTATAAATGATACCCGTTACCATGTAGCCATAACTGTGCATGCCTTCATTACGGTAGTTATGAAACACTTAGCGGAACTATTAATAAAATTGGAGTATATTCACTACTTTAGTGATGGTGCTCGTAAACATCTAGCCACCCGCAACAGTTGCCAAGCAGTGGAAACTCATCACATCTTGACCTGTATAGCTGGGCTGAAAAGATACATGGCATAAAGTTTTTCTACATGTCACAAAATGAAATACAAGACTGCAAAATGAAGCTGCATAGCCGTCTAGAAGCAGCAAAGTCTGTGGTAGGAACACTTGCTCATTACCAATTTTGTCCTATTCCGATTGTCAGCAGACGATAAAGACAGCAGGAACCACAGCTTGGGCCAATTACAGGTAAAAATACATCGGGCGATATTTCCCGATGTTTCACCTATATTTTTTTTTTACAGGCTATCCAATTTGGTCGCCTGTAAAAAAAGACATTATCTCCCAAAAACACACATGTTCAGTGAAACATGTGTGTTTATGGGAGAAATAGCTCAGTTTCTGTGGACTTGGTTTTGCCTGCCTGAGGCAGGTGAAACAAAATCACTGATAAGCAGGCGCGAGCTGCGGCTTTATGTGGCTAATTGGATAGCCTCCGGCGGGACAATTAGCCGCATTGACTATGGCTAATTGCATAACCCCTTTAGTGTCTCTATGACCACAGTCATAAAAAAATGTAGACAAAAGTGATCTGCAACCTGGAACATACATAGCAGCAGTGTACAATAACATCTGATACACTGGGTATATTATTCAATGTAATGAGGAGGAACAAGATGTGCTGGTACACTTCATGAAACAAAACCAATCAACTAATGTGTTGTCCTGGCCTTCAGTGTTTTGTTTCTTTAATTCACGTCCCCTGTGTAACGGAAATGCCCACTATCCAAGGAAGGACTGGAAGATACTGTTTGCTGACACTTTAAGGAAAATTACAGACTGTTACAACAGGTTCCAAACAAGGGAAAGATAACGTGACTGTTGACTCAACTTAAGATATGGACTCAAGTTATGTTTAAGTTTTTACATTTCATGGTTTCTTGTGTTAATCATGTATGCGATACAACAGTAATTGAACGTAAACTTCATGATTTTTTTCCTCCAGTATGAAACAGAGTAGCATGCAGATTTTTTGCGTGCTATTAATGTATACCTTTGTTAATCACCTAAAATTTTTTGGGATATCTAATGTTGATTGAACCTAGCGTTTTTAAGTATTTTCGAAAAACGTACGTTTTTGCTGTAACTCGAAACGTATGGCAGATAAAGTGATTTGGTTTGGATTTTTGGATTAAGGAGGAAGAGTTACTTTTGAGGTGATTCCTTAATAAACGCTCTTAAAACTTCAAATAAACTGCATAAAGAAGCCGCAATTCGTAAATAATTTAATAAAATGAAAACTCAATATATAATAAACAAATTGTCAGACAGTCGAGATATGTGGCAGAAATAGTTTTTTTGACATCCTCTCTTAACTAAACAATTTTTATAAAAATCTGAGATGGATGGTGGACACGGCTGGTTGAACTGGCATAGAATGCCCCACGTGTAATGTATGCTACGTTTTTCCCCTTTCTTATGCTATGTATTCCCCCTTCATGTTGCTGCTTGGCAATTAATTATACAGAAAAAAATTTCTAGTGTACATGAGTACACCTGCCCAATAAAGCTGATTCTGATTTGATTCTGATTCTTTAACATGTTCGCCTGCATCTGTATACACTAATTTTATTGATTAATTTATTGGTTTCTTTTTTTGTAAATTAACTCTCTCCCTCTGACCATTGGTCTATGTATACAGTAACGTTACAGTCGTCACTGAACATTTGCCAGAGCTTGTAGATCAATCCGTCGCTATTTGCTCTACAGTACTGGATTAGTGAAGCATTAGCCACCCAGTGGTGAAGATGTGTATTGCATGCTGCGTATGTAGTCATGCCAAAACGCGCCTGTCCGTGCAACCAATGAACAACCCAAGCTATCGCTTAGGTGTGACTAATCCTCCGTTTAGGAGGAGAAACAGCAACTATGAGGGAGGCTCCATCTGTATGTGCAGTTTTTTTGTTAGAATTATTTCATTATTTTTAATTTGCTTTTTTTCTCTGTTTTAGCAATAGAAATAGGCAGAATGCTTCGGCAACAGCACATATTAGAGTGAAGTTGTCTGGTCTAATGAAAAAGTTGGTTCAGTGTGTGGAGTAATGATGAACAGAGAAAGGATATTAGATTATAGTCAGTTTTACTCATAGAATTTGATGGCAGAAGACACTTTACCAAGTACATCCAGTCTACAATGCTCAATAACACCAAAATATATATTCCGTGTTTAATTATTATGAGTGCCACAGCTGAGACTAAGGGGTCTATTTACTAAGCCTTGGATGGAGATAAAATGGACGGAGACAAAGTACCAGCCAATCAGCTCACAACTGTCATATTTTAAAACCAGCCTATGGCATGGTAGTTAGGAGCTGATTGGCTGGTATTTTATTTCCATTCAAGGTTTAGTACATAGACCCCTATATGCCATCAAACTATCACTGTTTCTGTAAAATATTTGTCATGTTGCTTTTCAGTCTTGTTACCGCCAATTTCAAAGTCTATCTTTAATTAAATGTTTTCATCATATTGCCTCAAGTCCCTCATCTCCTCTAGGCTGTGTATATCCATACCTTGTCCTGAAAATTTATGTTATACATACTTATAGTTGGCCTTTTCTGAATTTTATCTATTTTATCAATATCTTTTTGTAGACAGAGCATCCAGAAATGCACACATTGCTTGATCTGGTTTCTTTTGTTTATTTATTAATTATTATTATTATCATCATCATCATTATAATTGAAAAAAGGCGAGTTGATGAAGAGATTAAGTCACAATTTTCTAGAAAAAAAATATTTTAATGGATTAAGGCGTTATGACCTAGTGATCATAGTAACACTTATTTTATATGTTGGTAGTCTGTTTTCTGATATATTTTGTTTAGAAAAGTGTTGTGTCCAATTCTTAAATTCAAATAATGTATCCTTAATCCTAAATATCTGAGTTTCTTCTAAATGTAACTAAACACCTTCATCCACTCTCCTCTTCAATTGATTTAAATACCTTACTACTTACTATTAAGTTATTTTCACATAAATATAAGTACTGTTTTTGCAGTGTGCTTACACAATTAACTCTCGTACAGAGGAGATTGTCATACAAATAAAACACATTTAACTTCTTTCCCCTCAAAAAATATTCTTCAGTAATATTAAATTTTAGAGCATGCCATATAGTATGCCAAGCAATATTGCTTCATACTCACTGTCCATATCTACTACTACATAAAAAATAGCTGGTATGAAAGAAAAAACAACACTGATTCTGTTATAAATAAAATAAAAAAAAAACTTGCGTTAAAATGAAGACCAAAGATTGTCTTGATGTTAAATTAGAGAATAAGGTTTTGGATGTGAATCGAGAGCCCTGACATAACATGACAGTCTGAGGGCTTACAGGATGATGCTTTTCTCTCAGGATATAGCAGAAAGCACTGACATTCCATTAACAAATAACCTTGTCTTGGCAAGATGATAGGATTCTGGATTAGGACAGTCACGTCCTACTCCACGCGGACACACCACTCACAAACTGTTTCGGGCACAGTTTACCCTGTGAACATGATCCGAATGACATTTCACAAATTCCTGGATAAATGTTGCTACACTCAGCGAGTAGAGACAGGCTGTGTCATGCACAGATCAATAATAACACTGTGTTTAATCAGCTTCAATATACAAGGAGTGCGGTGTCTGGCAAAAGCCACGACCCTAGAGGATCTGATATATATAAATGAAATGACCTATATAAGCTAGGTCTATTACACACACATTTACCTTTGTAGGTAAATCATAAAAATACAGGATGGTGTTTTGTTTTATTTTTTGAATTTTGTAACAAACCATAAAATATTGAAAATAGTAAGCAGTGAAAAAAATGCACATTGCCATCAATAAAACAGTTTCAAAAGCATAAACTACATTTCATTATAAAGTGTATGGTCATGGTCTTTTTAAAGGGAAAATCTACTTTGATTAACTTTTATATAAAGGGGCGCCTGCAATTTTGGAAGCAAAGCAAAAAAAGAAGTAAAAACCATCAGAGAACTGAAACATGATTTTAATTGTTGTATGTCTGAGTCATAACACCAAGATCTGAAGTCATTTAAAACATGGACAGCAGATTACAGTCATTTTTATAAAAGCAGAGTGACCTTGACAATTTACAAAATGCCTATTTTAGCAAATGGAACACTAGAAAATAGAATTTTAATTACCTACTGGTAAATCCGTTTCTCGTAGTCCGTAAAGGATACTGGGGTCCACATTAGTACCATGGGGTATACACTGGTCTACTAGGAGCCATGGGCACTTTAAGAAATCAATAGTGTGGGCTGGCTCCTCTTTCTATGCCCCTCCTACCAGACTCAGTCTAGAAACTGTGCCCGAGGAGACGGATATACTTCGAGAGAACAATTTAACTGAGCAGTGGTGAGATTCGGACCAGCACACACAAACAAGAGGAAAGCCATGCTAACCAAACTGAACAGGAACAGCAACCGCTGAACCAACAACATTACTTAACTAAGTAACAGGGCAGGAAACACGAAGCACTGGGTGGGCGCCCAGTATCCTCTACGGACTACGAGAAGGATTTACTGGTAGGTAATTCAAATCCTATTTTCTCTTACGTCCTATAGGATACTGGGGTCCACATTAGTACCATGGGGATGTACCAAAGCTCCCAAACCGGGTGGGAGAGTGCTGAGGCTCCTGCAGAACTGATTGACCAAACTGAAGGTCCTCAGAGGCCAAAGTATCGAACTTGTAGAACTTAGCAAACGTGTTCGATCCTGACCAAGTAGCTGCTCGGCAGAGCTGTAAAGCCGAGACACCCCGGGCAGCCGCCCAGGAAGAACCCACTGACCTAGTAGAGTGGGCCTGTACTTTCGGAACTGGCAATCGTGCCGATGAATAAGCCTGCTAGATAGTAAGCCTGATCCAGCGAGCAATAGACTGCTTTGAAGCAGGACACCCAATTTTCTTGTGATCATAGAGAACAAACAGCGAGTCAGATTTTCTGTGATGAGCTGTCCTCTGCACGTAGATCCTCAAAGCCCTCACAACATCCAGGGACTTTGAGGTAGCAGAGGTATCAGTAAGCACCGGAACTACAATAGGTTGGTTGATATGAAACGCAGACACCACCTTAGGAAGAAATTGCTGACGAGTTCTGAGTTCAGCTCTATCCTCATGAAAAATCAAATAGAGGCTTTTGTGAGACAACGCCCCCAGTTCGGACGCACGCCTTGCGGAAGCCAAGGCCAACAGTGTAACAGTCTTCCACGTAAGAAACTTAGTCAACCTCCTGCAATGGTTCAAACCAGTCCGACTGCAGAAAACGCAAAACCACGTTAAGATCCCAAGGTGCCGTGGGAGGCACAAAAGGCAGTTGGATGTGCAGAACCCCCTTCAAGAACGTCTGAACCTCAGGGAGGGAAGCCAATTGTTTCTGGAAGAAAATGGACAAGGCCGCAATCTGACCTTTCAAGGAGCCCAAACGTAGGCCCACATCCACACCTGACTGTAGAAAAAGGAGAAAACGTCCCAGTTGAAATTCCACTGCAGGAAATTTCCATTTTTCACACCACGAGACATATTTTTTCCAAATACGGTTGTAATGTTTAGACATTACCCCTTTCCTAGCTTGGATTAGGGTTGGAATAACCTTGTTCGGAATGCTTTTCCGGGCTAAAATCTGATGTTCAACTTCCATGCCGTCAAATGTAGTCGCGGTAAGTCTTCATAGACGAACGGCCCCTGTTGCAGAAGATCCTCTCGCAGAGGTAGAGGCCACGGGTCCTCCAGGAGCAACTCCAGTAGATCCGCATACCAGGCCCTTCTCAGCCAATCTGGAGCAATGAGAATCGCTTGAACTTTTTCCATTTTTATTCTTTTGAGAATTCTTGGAATCAGTGGAAGAGGTGGGAACACGTAAACCATCTGGTAAACCCATGGAGTCACCAGAGCGTCCACCGCCACCGCTTGTGGGTCTCTCGACCTGGAACAATAGCGCTTTAGCTTCTTGTTGAGACGAGAGGCCATCATGTATATCTGTGGAATTCCCCACCGAGTTATCAAGGACTCGAACACCTGTGGGTGAAGGCCCCACTCTCCTGGATGGAGGTCATGTCCGCTGAGGAAGTCTGCTTCCTAGTTGTCTATTCCCGGAATGAAGATTGCCGACAGCGCCCCGCCACGTTTCTTTCTGCCCAGAGGAGAATTATTGTTACCTCTGACATTGCAGCTCTGCTCTTCTTTCCGCCCTGTCGGTTTATGTACGTTACGGCCATCACATTGTCTGACTGAACCTGAATGGCTTGATCTTGAAGAAGATGCGATGCCTGTAGAAGGGCGTTGTATATGGCCCTAAATTCCAGAATGATGATCGGAAGAATGGCTTCCTGACTTTACCATTTTCCTTGGAACTGTTCCCCTTGAGTGACTGCTCCCCAACCTCTGAGGCTTGCGTCCGTAGTTAGCAGAATACAATTTTGAATCCCGAACCATCGACCCTCAGTCAGGTGAGTAGTTTGGAGCAACCATAGAAGAGAAATCCTGGCTTATGGTGAGACGTATCCTCTGGTGCAAGTGAAGATGTGATCCGGACTATTTGTTTGACCAACAGATCCAGCTGGAATGGCCTGGCATGAAACCTTCCGTACTGCAGAGCCTCGTAAGAGGCTACCATCTTCCCCAGAAGGCGAGTGCACAGATGCACCGATATCCGGGTTGGTTTCAGGACACATCGCACCATGGACCGACCGGATTACCAATGCCTTTTCTAGGAACACCTTTTGTTTCTCCGTATCCAGGATCATTCATAGGAACGGACGCCTCCGTGTTGGTTCCAGGTGGGATTTTGGTAGGTTCAGTAACCACCCGTGATCCTGGAGAAGTCTGGTTGAGAGGGCAATGCTGTCCAACAACCTCTCCCTGGAAGGCACTTTTATCAACAGGTCATCCAGGTATGGTATGATGTTCATCCTCTGTTTGCGGAGGAGAAACATCATCTCTGCCATCACCCTGGTGAAAACCCTCGGTGCCGTGGAGAGGCCAAATGGCAGGGCTTGAAACTGGTAGTGACAGTCCTGCAGG
The DNA here is from genome assembly GCF_028390025.1 of Pseudophryne corroboree. NCBI lineage: Eukaryota > Metazoa > Chordata > Amphibia > Anura > Myobatrachidae > Pseudophryne > Pseudophryne corroboree. The sequence continues at coordinate 568,540,155 of NC_086444.1, forward strand.
GTAAACCTTAGATATGTCTGATGAGGCGGACAAATTGGAATGTGAAGGTATGCATCCTTGATGTCGAGAGACAACAGGAATTCCCTTCTCCTCTAGACCTGAGATCACCGCTCTCAGAGATTCCATCTTGAATTTGAACACCCGCAAGTATGGGTTTAGTGACTTGAGGTTTAAAATGGGCCTTACCAAACCATCCGGTTTCGGTACTACAAACAGGTTGGAATAATAACTCTTGTTTTGTAGGTGTAGTGAAACTGGAACAATGACCTCAGTCTGTACCAGTTTTTGGATTCCTGCAAAGTCAAACCTGCTTCTGGAGAAGCTGGTAAGCCTGATTTGAAGAATCTGGGAGGTGGGAATTCCTGAAATTCCAATCTGTATCCCTGTGTGATAAGCTCTTTGACCCAGGGATCTTGACATGATGTCACCCATATGTGACTGAAATAACGTAACCGGGCTCCCACCTGCCTGTCTTCCAGGCAGTGCGGTCCACCGTCATGCTGAAGGCTTTTGAGAACCTGCAGCAGTGGTTTTTCTGGGTTTTTCGGAAGGTTGTAGAAGAACCCTTGGATTTTCCTTTAAATTTTGCAGTCCGAAAGGACTGCAGAGTTGGAGCAGAGTAGGAGCAGAGTAGGTTTTCATAGCTGGGGTTGCTGCCGAAGAAAGGTATGGAGACTTACCCGTCGTAGCTTTGGATATCCACGTATCCAGTTCATCTCCAAAAAGAGCCTCACCCGTGAATGGTAGGTTTTCCACGCCTTTCCTGGATTCCGCAGTCCACTGGCGTAGCCATAAGCCTCTGCATACTGACACTGCCATGGCAGTGGTGCATGCGTTGAGCAAACCAATTTCCTTTAAGGCCTCTACCATAAAGTTAGCAGAATCCTGAATATAAAGAAAAGTGTATACTCCGCGCTATATGTACACTGTATCAAGTTTAAACTATAGTGTGCAGTCTGTCATATAGAATAATTGACTCAGTAGAACCAAAAAGATACGTATAAATAGATTTTATATCCAATAATCTTTAAAAATGACACATTTCAAACGGACAAGCAGCATATAGTTAGCAAGAAATAATTAATAAGTGTTAATAATAATTAATATAGCATACAATGTGATAGGATTTCTTTGTTATAATACTGTATAAAATTGGTATACACTGGCGTCCCAGTGTTTTAATAAAATGTCCCGCAAGGAATAATCACAGCCTTGTAATGAAGAACTTCTATATATATTGATGTATAATTACCCATGTGCTGGTTCCTGAGAAATAAGATAAACAGGGTCCGTTTGGATATCTGTGCACATATACGGGTATATACTTGGTTGGACTGATTACAGCTGGTTTGAAAAATGCCGTATAATCACCACGGCTATGCTTCGGGCAAATTATGATTTTTGGTAACCTGTACGTAGGACTCCAAAGAACTCACTCCTCGTCACGGGTGTTTAGACCTCACTGCGGAGGTCAGCAGCAGTCACTCAGTGCGGATGAACGGAGTCCCAGACGTCTACAGCACTGAGTGACTGCTGCCTTTTCCTTTAGGATCCGGCGTTCAACCGCCATGCTATCAAAACATAGCCGCGGTAAGTCTTGGAACAGACAGGGCCCCTGCTGCAGCAGGTCCTGTCTGAGCGGCAGAGGCCATGGGTCCTCTGATACATTTTCTTGAAGTTCTGGGTACCAGGCTCTTCTTGGCCAATCCGGAACCACGAGTATCGTTCTTACTCCTCGCCTTCTTATTATTCTCAGTACCTTTGGTATGAGAGGCAGAGGGGGGAACACATAAAACAACTGGTACACCCACGGTGTTACCAGAGCGTCCACAGCTATCGCCTGAAGGTCCCTTGACCTGGCGCAATATCTTTTATAGCTTTTTGTTGAGGCGGGACGCCTTCATGTCCACCTGTGGCCTTTCCCAATGGTGTACAATTCTTTGGAAGACTTCTGGATGAAGTCCCCACACTCTCGGGTGGAAGTCGTGTCTGCTGAGAAGATCTGCTTACCAGTTGTCCACTCCGGGAATGAACACTGCTGACAGTGCTAACACATGATTTTCTGCCCATCGGAGAATCCTTGTGGCTTCTGCCATCGCCATCCTGCTTCCTGTGCCGCCCTGTTGGTTTACATGGGCGACTGCCGTGATGTTGCCTGATTGGATCAGGACCGGCTGGTTTTGAAGCAGAGGCCTTGCCTGACTCAGGGCATTGTAAATGGCCCTCTATTCCAGAATATTTATGTAGGGAAGTCACCTGACTTGACCAAAGTCCCTGGAAGTTTCTTCCCTGTGTGACTGCCCCCCAGCCTCAAAGGCTGGCATCCATGGTCACTAGGACCTAGTCCTGTATGTCGAACCTGCGGCCCTCTTGAAGATGGGCACTCTGCAGCCACTACAGTAGAGATACCCTGGTCCTTGGAGACAGGGTTATCAGCCGATGCATCTGAAGATGCGATCCGGACCACTTGTCCAACAGGTCCCCCTGAAAAGTTCTTGCATGGAACCTGCCGAATGGGATTGCTTCGTAGGAAGCTAACATTTTTCCCAGGACTCGCGTGCAATGATGCACCGATAACTGTTTTGGCTTCAGGAGGTCTCTGACTAGAGATGACAGCTCCTTGGCCTTCTCCACCGGGAGAAACACTTATTTCTGGTCTGTGTCCAGAACCATCCCCAGGAACAGTAGACGTGTCGTAGGAACCAGCTGTGACTCTGGACTGTTTAGAATCCAACCGTGCTGTTGTAGCACTTTCCAAAATAGTGCTACCCCGACTAGCAACTGCTCCTTGGACCTCGCCCTTATAAGGAGATTGTCCAAGTACGGGATAATTAAAACTCCCCTTTTTCGAAGGAGTATCATCATTCCGGCCATTACCTTGGTAACACCCTCGGTGCCATGTACAGTCCAAACGGCAGAGTCTGGACTTGGTAATGGTAATCCTGTACCACAAATCTGAGGTACTCCTGACGAGGATAGTAAATATGGACATGCAGGTAAGAATCCTTGATGTCCCGGGATACCATGTAATCCCCCTCGTCCAGGCTTGCAATAACCGCCCTGAGCGATTCCATCTTGAACTTGAATTTTTTTATGCATGTGTTCAAGGATTTTAAATATAAAGAAGGGTCACACCGAACCATGCGGTTTCGGTACCCCAACCGTGTGGAATAGTAACCCCGTCCTTGTTGAAGTAGGGGCACCTTAAGTATTACCTGCTGGGAATACAGCTTATTAATTGCCTCTAGCACAACCTCCCTGCCTGAGGGAGTTGTCGGCAAGGCATATTTGAGGAAACGGCGGGGGGAAGACATCTCGAATTCCAGCTTGTACCCCTGAAATACTACTTGAATGAAACAGGGATCCACCTGTGAGCGAGCCCACTGATCGCTGAAACTTTTGAGACGGCTCCCCACCGTACCTGGCTACACCTGTGGAGCCCCCGCGTCATGCTGTGGACTCAGAGGAAGCGAGAGAAGAATTATGATTCTGGGAACAGGCTGACTGGTGCAGCTTTTTCCCTCTTCCCTTGTCTTTGTACAGAAAGGAAGCGCCTTTGACCCGCTTGCTTTTCTGAAGCCGAAAGGACTGTACCTGATAATACAGTGCTTTCTTAGTCTGTGAGGAAAACTGAGGTAAAAATATTTCTTCCCAGCTGTTGCTGCGGATACGAGGTCCCAGAGACCATCCCCAAATAATTCCTCACCCTTATATGCGCCTTTTAAGGTCAGCATCACCTGTCCAGTGACAGGTCTCTAATACCCTCCTGACAGAATGGACATTACATTCATTTTGGATGCCAGCCGGCAAAATATCCCTCTGTGCATCCCTCATATATAAGACGACGTCTTTAATATGTTCTCATGTTAGCAAACTAGTATGTTTGACAGGGTCACCGACCACGCTGCAGCAGCACGCTCTGCAGGTTTCAGTCTAGTACCTGAGTGTGTAAATACAGACTTCAGGATAGCCTTCTGCTTTTTATCAACAGGTACCTTCAAAGTGGCCGTTCCTAAAACGGCAGTGCCACCTATTTTGACAACCGTGTGAGCGCCTTATCCACCCTAGGGGATATCTCCCAGCGTAACTTATCCTCTGGCGGGAAAAGGTACGCCATCAGTAACTTTTTAGAAATTACCAGTTTCTTATCAGGGGGAACCCACACTTTTCACACACTTCATTCATTCATCTGATGGGGGAACAAAACACTGCCTGCTTTTTCTCCCCAAACATAAAAACCCCATTTTTAGAGGTTAATGTCAGAAATGTGTAACACATTATTTTTATTGCCGGGATCAAGTCACGGATGTTCCTAGTGGATTGTGTATATGTCTTAACCTTGTCGACACTGGAGTCAGACTCCGTGTCGACATCTGTGTCTGCCATCTGAATGAGCGGGCGTTTTTGAGCCCCTGATGGCCTTTGAGACGCCTGGGCAGGCACGGGCTGAGAAGCCGGCTGTCCCACAGCTGTTACGTCATCCACCCTTTTATGTAAGGAGTTGACACTGTCGGTTAATACCTTTTACCTAACCATCCACTCTGGTGTCGGCCCCACAGGGGGCGACATCACATTTATCGGCATCTGCTCCGTCCCTATATAAGCCTCCTCCTCAAACATGTCGACACAGCTGTACCGACACACCGCACACACACAGGGAATGCTCTGACTGAGGACAGGACCCACAAAGCCCTTTGGGGAGACAGAGAGAGAGTATGCCAGCACACACCAGAGCGCTATATAATGAGGGGATTAACACTATAACTGAGTGAATTTTTCCCCATAGCTGCTTGTATATACAATATTGCGCCTAAATTTAGTGCCCCCCCTCTCTTTTTTACCCTTTGAGCCTGAAAACTACAGGGGAGAGCCTGGGGAGCTTTCTTCCAGTTGCACTGTGAAGAGAAAATGGCGCCAGTGTGTCTGAGGGGGATAGCTCCGCCCCTTTTCCGCGGCCTATTCTCCCGCTTTTTTCTGGATTCTGGCAGGGGTATTTACCACATATATAGCCTCTGGGGCTATATATTGTGGTATTTTTGCCAGCCAAGGTGTTTTTATTGCTGCTCAGGGCGCCCCCCCCAAGCGCCCTGCACCCTCAGTGACCGGAGTGTGAAGTGTGTATGAGGAGCAATGGCGCACAGCTGCAGTGCTGTGCGCTACCTTGGTGAAGACTGATGTCTTCTGCCGCCGTTTTTCCGGACCTCTTCTTGCTTCTGGCTCTGTAAGGGGGACGGCGGCGCGGCTCCGGGACCGAACACCAAGGACTGGGCCTGCGGTCGATCCCTCTGGAGCTAATGGTGTCCAGTAGCCTAAGAAGCCAAATCCGGCTGCAAGCAGGCGAGTTCGCTTCTTCTCCCCTTAGTCCCTCGCTGCAGTGAGCCTGTTGCCAGCAGGTCTCACTGAAAATAAAAAAACTAAATCTATACTTTCTTTCTAAGGGCTCAGGAGAGCCCCTAGTGTGCATCCAACCTCGGCCGGGCACGAAATCTAACTGAGGCTTGGAGGAGGGTCATAGTGGGAGGAGCCAGTGCACACCAGGTAGTCATAAATCTTTCTAGAGTGCCCAGCCTCCTTCGGAGCCCGCTATTCCCCATGGTCCTTACGGAGTTCCCAGCATCCACTAGGACGTCAGAGAAAATTTAATTTCTACTGCGCATGTGTTCCGACCGCAGTAGTGATTCAGACAAACATTATCAGACGTGAATTTGGCGTCCTTGGGCGGTAACATGGGGGTGGTTAATCAGATGCATGAAGATGGTGCCCCTCATGGGTGTGGCATACAAAGGCGATTCATTTTTTCACATTGAGGACATACTCAGATTGAGAATCTGCACCAGGAATAAGGCTGGTATAAGTTTCACTGGTGCAACTGATGGTGGCCTCAAACCAAGTGGTATGTAAACGTCAAAAAAGTGGGCATCTCATTCCTTGCACATTTGATGGCACAGTTTTACACCAAGGAAAGACTGTGTTATGGCATTAGCATAAAGGTTCGGGATCCTAACTCAGAATCAGCCCCATAGTGTCATTTTAGATGGAGTTTTCTGAACAGAAAAGTCTCGTCTCTAGAAGTACAGATGTGTCCTCTTGCATCTTTGCTCTGAGTGCGGCATTCGAGCCTCCCAGTCCCAGCAGGTCGTGGCGTGAATCCACACTACACAATACAGTTTAACCGCTGGATGGCGAATGCTCCACGGACGAAAACTCCAGTACTGAAAACAATACTGTGTTAGTGGACAGTGATCCCTGATAAGCTGTCCAATCACATTAAGGCAGTATAAAGAGTCACTGTGCTCAACACCTCCTCGCAAGGTTCATTTCTACAGTGTGCTACAGTACTCTACTTTATGCCACTAAGCTGCATTGCACTCTAAACTGTTACTGACCTTTTAGTGGTTAATAAGCTGAGCCCGCTATTGACATTGGGGGTCATTCTGAGTTGTTAGCTCGCTAGCAGATTTTAGCAGCATTGCACACGCTAGGCCGCCGCCCTCTGGGAGTGTATCTTAGCAGAATTGCGAATGAAAGATTAGCAGAATTGCGAATAGAATTTTTTTTAGCAGTTTCTGAGTAGCTCGAGACTTACTCCTACACTGCGAGCAGCTCAGCCCGTTTCGTTCCTGGTTTGACGTCACATACACGCCCTGCGTTCGGCCAGCCACTCCCCCGTTTCTCCAGACACTCCCGCGTTTTATCCTGGCACGCCTGCGTTTTTTCGCACACTCCCAGAAAACGGTCAGTTTTCGCCCAGAAACACCCACTTCCTGTCAATCACACTCCGATCACTTCAACGATGGAAATTCTTCGTTCGGACGTGAGTAAATCTAAGTTTTGTGCTAAAATACTTAGCGCATGCCTTAATCGCTCCGTTGCGAAAATCAGCAACAAGCTAACAACTCGGAATGACCCCCATTGTACAGTATGCAACTCTTTACCTGGCCGTCCATGAAGTGTCATTACCTGATGTAAAGAATCCTGCTGTAAAGATGGACAGGAAGTTTTTAGAAAGAAAGATCATTCCAGGTTCAATAGTCTGATGTGTTTGCTAGAAATACATATTTACAGTATATGCTTGGTGTGAAGATGCTCACCCAGCACTTCATATACAGTATGCAGATCAATTCAAGTTCCATATTCTTAAGGTACTCTACAGAAATCAATACATTGCTCCCACCTTTCCATCACCTGTCTTTTCTACCCAGCTTCACTTTACCCTAAACCACTACTAACATGTATTGAACACTTTGGCGGCCCGTCCTGCCGTCTGCGTAATGCGTCCGAATATGCGGTTCATTTCACGATGGCCACTCCATCAACTCTGGAGTGATCTTATGCTCCATTCTCTGCCCAACTGGGAGAGGATGTCATGGCGGGCCCTACTATAGGCCCTCCGCTTCTCATTGCTATCGGCCAGTGGCCTGTGTTACACCAGGATGAGGAGGTTCAGCCTTACTATATCTCATCATCCTGGCAGCCATGTTGTCAGTAAAGTGAGACGCAGCCAGGATATCATCAGCGCAGGGACGCCACTGTGGAGCGGACACATGTACAGTATAGTTTCAATGCATTTCAGTTTAAATGTGTATCGATATCACCTGCAGTTATATGGCTTAATACAACCCACAGTTCTGTGGTCTTTATTTATTGCTGTATTGAAAACAAAAAAATAAATAAATTCAAATATTGTAGAAGCCCTGAAAAACTTACTGTGCGTCTTTACAACAGGATTCTTAACATCAGATAATGACAGTTTACATGCCTGGTAAAGGGTTGAATACAATGTCCAAAGCGGTTTAACGTATTGTTAACAAACACAGGATCCACACACCTAATGATTGAATAATTTCTGTATTCCTTTATTGATGATAAAAATATTAATAGGAAAAAAATAATTATAATTTAGAATTACAGTGACCTTTGTCCCTGCTCGCGCTTCGAACCCGAGACGCCAGCTACATAATGCACTGCCCTTAACCACTCTGTCATGCAAGCTAACCATAGCAGCATCGACAATTGTTGGGAATGTGATGTTAAGCGTGCGCCTGTACAATACAATGTCATCAATAGTAGCTTATAGTGATATATAGCTGGGTGGCCTAACACAGGAGGAAGGAAGGAAGGGGGGGTGGGGTATTTTGAGAATATTAAACCTGAAATTATCTCTTTAAAAAAAAAAAAAAAGTCCTGTGTATCTTTACAGCAGGAAAAAGTAGCAAAACTAAACTCCGTCTGGGATTTCTCCAGAGCTTCGTACACTATTGTGGCATGGGGCCGCAGACTATAGGAGCCAGACAGAGCCATTCAACAGCAGGATGTTTAAGAGAAGTAATATGAGGGGACTCTGGGTTGGCATATAAGGTCGTAAAGAAAGGGCTGGAATATAAATGCATGAGAAGGCTCTGGACTGGCACCTAAGGACGTTGGGGGGCTTCTGGGATGGTTTATAATAATGTGGGGGGCTGTGGGCTGGCATTTAAGTTAGTGGGGGTGCTCTGGGCTGGCAATTAAATTCATGAGTGGGAGCTGCACTTGCATATATGTTCATGAGAGGGCACTTTGGTGGCATATATGGACATGTGGAGGGTGCTGGGCTGGCATATAAATTCATAAGGAGGGCTCCAGACTGGAATATAAGTTAAAGGGGGCTATGAGCTGGCAATTATATTCATGAGGTAGTGAGTGTGTGTGTGTGTGTGTGGGGGGGCGCACTGGGCAGGCATAATACACTCATGTGAGGGCTCTACGCTGGCATAAGGACATGAGGGTGGCACTAAGCTAACATATAAGAACATGAGGGGGAATGGGCTGGTATATAAAGACAAGGAGGCACTGAGCTGTCATATTAGGACATGAGGGGAGCAATGGACTGGCATATGAGGAGGTACTGGTTGGCATATACCTTCATGGAGGGGTGGAAGGGCTCTGGGATGGCACAAAAAAAACAACTCATGGAGGGTCCTGGGCTTACATATGAGGAAAGCACTGGCCTGGCAAAAACATTCATGAGGAGCAGGGCCACCACCAGGGGGGTGCTGGGAGCACAACTGTCCTGGACCCGCCGATGGCTGCTGCTGAGAATGCCCCTGCTGGAAGTATTGAAAATGTCCTTACCACCTCAGGGGGGACCGTTATTTTAAATGCTAGAAGAGGTGGTGGCCATTTTGGTAGGGACATTTTCAAAAGGTTGAATAGGGCAGGCATGTACAAAGGCCCCTGCGGTGGTAATGGCCAGGGTTCCCCTGACAACGAGCAAAACCCCTGAAAATGAGCAGAGCCCCCCTGAGAGCAGGTACTGTGCATTTGGGCATTTTCACTATGTGGGCATAAAATGTTGGTGATAGGGCATAACTGTGGAGGATGGTGACAGGGTCATTACTATGGGGGCATAATATGGTGACAGGGACATAAAAGTGGAGGTATAATATGGTGTAAGGCATTACTGTGGGAACTTAATGTGGTGTCGAGGGAATTACTATTGGGGGGGTCATAATTTTTTATTTATTTATTTTTATTATTTTTTTTTGGTGGGGGGGGGGAGATGCTGTCTATTTTACCCCATGAGGGAAGCGCTGAGACAACATATAACTTCATGACAGTGCCTCTTGGCTGGCACATATGGACATGGGGGGAGACATAACAACTCTGAATTTGTTGTGGCCCTTCGTTCAAAGTACTGTAATTTTTTTAATTTGGCACTCCAAGGAAAAAGTTTAGGAGCACCTAATCTACCTAATCTAGACTCTCTCTTTCTTGCAACTACCTTATTGCACCCCGCCTCTTTTCCTCCAATTTACCATGGTCTTGTGTTTAACCAACTAATCCCCTCCACCCCCTCTCACTCACTCCAGACTCTACGCAACCGTGCTTCCATTCCCCAAGTTTACAAACAATGGAATTTAGGACAAGGCTCTGAGTGTACCGAGGACAGGAAAATGTACCTCCACCAAACTGTCACCTCTCATTCTCCTGAATTAGAATCCAGACTTTACTTATACTTGCAAGATAGACATTATTCCCAACATAGGTCTATTCTAAAAGTAGAAACAAGACTATATAAGCTCCTACAGTCATTATGTGGTAGCAAAGCCACAGGAGAAGTTCCTCTCTAGAATGGTATAGTCGTCCCTCCCAGTTGTGCAAGATGCATCAGGGAGCCTCAGTAGTGCGCAAAAGGTGTGGATTGGACATGAAAATAAGGAGGTAACATATTCCTTCTCACTTAAAGTAACCTACAGAGATTATGAAAAGACATATTAGAGATGGTCAAGACTTGTAGCTGTTTAACTCCTGAATATCCTAATACAAGAAAGTAATACTCCGACATTTAGTGCTTGAATCAAGTAACAGTTTGTATGGAACCTCACAGTGCTGCCTGCATACAAGAGGTGCCCATTCTCTTTAGTAAATGAATTCCCAATGTGGTGCTCAGCTGTGGCTCAATGAATACTACTAATAGGGCTAGTCAATGTACTCCTACACAACATTTTTTGTTCTTCATATGCATTGCATATTTGAGACCTCCCACTAGATTTTCAAAAAAATTCAGGTCTGGGTAGGAAATTACAAAACCTCAATCTTTGATTCCTGTAGATACTTCACAGATATTTTTGAAGTCTACAGTAATTTGGATCGTTTCCTTGCTGAAATACCTAACCTCTATTCAGATTCAATTACATGGACTCTGGGACATTAGCTTATGTGATCCGCTGATATTTAGCTAAACCCATTCCTCCTTCCACCTGTACAATATGTCCTGTGTCACTGGCTGCCGCATATCTATAAAGCAGAAGTGTTCCACCATTGGTTGATATGGTGTTGTTTTCATTAATGCTTCATCTGTTTTTTCCCAAAAAATTATAATTTGTGGTTGTGCTCAAATTGCATTAAAGGTCTCTTTTAGACAACTCTAGTATGCAGATCATATTTGTATAGGCAGTATTGTGGACCACTAATCCATTGTCAACAACACCTTTCTGCAAGTACATTTCAGTGATATGTTGTTTCTATTTTACATGTGACCAATCTGCAAGTGGTTTGTATAGTCATTTAAATCTTGAATTGACTTAATTTCCCTTAATGATACTTCTGACAAAGCAACCTGCAGATTTATTTTAAAGACCTCAGTCAGTTGCTTCGAAAAAGCCATGCTTGTTGAGAATTGGCACATCACCCTGACAGGTTACAAGGGTCAGAATATGCAGCTATTGAAATGTCTTTACTTGGTGTAATTTACGGACTAACAAGTTGATCAACGTTTAAGAAATTTTAAGAAACAATAAATAACATGTATCCAACGGAAGAGTGGTAAATGTTCTCACCGGTCACATGAACATCTTTTTGTTGGTCAATGTTCTGCATACAATTATGCTTGTGTTTTTAATAATCACTTATATAAATCTACATACAGGTGTGTCCTCATACACTGTGGCTTCAGCCATGTCAAACAGCCCCTCTCATTGTGCCAGGTCCCAGGTAACTCGGCTGTTCTGAGCATCTTTTTCACACAAATGAAACTGGAAGTAACAAACTACTTAGCAAGACTGCACTGATCAATTTGATGTGCAAAATTTGTACATCACTATGCAAATGAGTCTGAACCTGTGTACGATGTGCTACAATGCAGTGACTGGTGATTTTTCTAACACCAAGTACCACTGTGCTTCAGCTTGGACTTTGTACATGTTTATCTGGTGCGGTTAAAGTCACAGTCCAGCGTCTCTAGTACAGTCTGAGTGGCGTTTCGCTGTGTCCGCGATGCAAATAAAACACAGAATGTAAAAAGTTGGCATAGTGAGGCTAGGTGTATGAGTACAACCTGTATGAAGTTAAAATAGTTTCATGAAGGATAATTTGGACATGTTCACAGAAAAAGGCAGTTGCTCAAATCATACAAACAATAAAGAAAAAATAGCAGTGCTAAATTCAATTAATATTACAAAGAGATGGATTAGATGAAAACAGGTAAAAACATTTATTAATGATTCTGATAAAATACCAATTAAGATCAATATGATCACCGGCAAACTTAATAATACCAGAAATGTCCGTTCCTTTTGAATAACTGGACTCAGTCCTCACCAGTATGCAGAGTTTGACTTGCAGCGAAACGCGTCAGATGTCATCCTGATCACCGGCTGTTTGCTACAGAACCAGTGCCCGGACCATACTGGACGTCCAGATTCAACATTTGGTGGATATAAATAGGCCTATTAAGGACCGTTTCCGCAAGTCAAACTCCGCATACTGGTGAGGACTGAGATTATGTTACCAACTCCTGATTGAAGAATCTTCTAATTGGAACTTTCTCCCTCCAGCGGCATAAGAAGCGGTAATATTTTCTTTGGGACTGTGTAACCAGCTCCTAAGCCTATACAAATCTGCCTAAACTGGTGTCCAGTTATTCAAAAGGAACTGACATTTCTGGTATTATTAAGTTTGCCGGTGATCATATTGATCTTAATTGGTATTTTATCAGAATCATTAATAAATGTTTTTACCTGTTTTCATCTAATCCATCTCTTTGTAATATTAATTGAATTTAGCGCTGCTATTTTTTTCTTTAATGTTTGTATGGTTTTCTGTATCAGGATTGACTAATCCTGTTGTTTAGCAGCAGCATTAGAACAGCAACCCATTCTGCGCCCTAGCATTAACCTTGGTTACTTTCTTTCAGTTGCTCAAATCAATTTATTGGTCCATCAAAGGTACATATAAAGGGGGGGGTGTAAACCTAGAGAGAAATACATCCTATATTAATAGCCGAGATCTTAGTTAGATACATTTGCAAAAATATGGTAATCCACCAACCACGACAAGGCGTCTCTGCTCTGCACTACAATAATAATAGCACCTAATCAATTTCGTAGATTGTTCATGTATTGTGACCAATTGATAATAAAGTATTATTATTATTATTATAATAATAATAATAACAACAACTTTGAGTCATACATTGATGTATTTCTAAACTGAGAGACAACCAATCTGTGGGTACTTAAAGATCTTTCAATATGAGACTAGTCTACAAGGATTAGTGTACCCTCCAACTACTGATCCCATTCATGCCTGTCGGAACAATGGTACACAGAATAGTAGTTGCTCAATTTAATTTATTAGTCCATCATAAGTTAAAATAGACTAGGAAAAATAAAACTTTGACATGTTGCCAAACAATATCAACCTGTACTGCAGAAATAGTACAGCTGGCTGATTGGGGATGGCATTTAATGTGCCTGATCTCTCATTTTCTAGCATCTACACTCAGCGGCACCCTAGGTTGAAAGGCGGGACCACTACTTTTCAAATAATATCCCCCCATAGTAGTTATTGTCAGGTGATCAGTAGACCATAACACTATACTACAGAAAGTGTTTTGTTCAGACAGATGGGGAGAGGTGCTTTGCTTGGTACACATGGGCCTCAATTTTCAGCAATGTAAACAGTTAAAATCATTTCGATGACAATCCAAAAATATAATATAAGGAATGCGATGTTTAAAACACCTGTATATACAAGCAATACCATCCCTGACAAAAACATAATGTTGTCAGTTCCACAAAATACTCTCTTAGCTATATAAATAACACAAAAATCTATGAAACAGAACTGTAATAGTAATGCTAACTATATGTTGCATCTTGAGTTTCCTAATTTTTTTATTTAAATATTTGTAATATTTCAACTTCTCATTTAATAATGAAAATATACATTTTGCAAACAGTAATGTTAAAGCTACATAAAGATAATAAAGGTGGCAGAAAAATGCATTAGAATAATTAGTAAAGTATTGCAATAAAGAAAAAACAAAACAAAACATAGAAGTTTGTCAGAAATGTCTAAGAACTATTCAGTAACAATTTCTCGATTTGGCAAAAATGTCAGCAGCAGAAACAACTTGAGTGTGTTGTCTGCGTAGGTTAGGCTATTGAAATAAGTAGTCTCCATTCCATTAAAATTCTTGCGTTTTGCATGTTAAGATCTTATGGCTCCTCTCTAAGTTATTCGTTTCAGCTTTCTTGAGTAGGCCAATTACACCAACAGAAATCCTAGACAAAGTGTGTCAGGCAGAGTAAAGACAAGATTAAGTAGCAAAGAAACCAAGAGGATAGAGCCGATCAAGTGAAGCCTGCTCTAAATTGTAACACTTTACCAAACACATCATTAGGTTGATTTGCAGATATTCCATGAAAAGTTTTCCAGAAACCAGTTAACCATTACTGGTAAATACTGGTATTTTTAAAACAGACATATTTTTGCAAGTACCAAAATGGGATCAAGCTTTTAGTGGTACACTGGGGCAATACAATCTGTTTGTAATAACCAGAACCAGAATTGAGGCACCTAACTACAACGTATAGGCTCTATTAAGATGATGTTCTCAACTATTCGCAGCCAGCAGTTAAGAAGAAGAAGGGGCTCCAGTTTTCCTTCAGAAATTACATTTGGTATAGTATTCTATCTGGCACATGTGGGACAAGAAAAATATAATGTACACTGTATATTATGATAAAAAAAAAAAATCTATGAAACATATGGACGCTTTATTCACCAAAATTCATGAATGGTTGCTGGAATAAACCTTTTCGATTTGTAGTGGTCAGAATTTAATTTGTATCGAACAAAATTAGATGAATATACAGCAAATTAGATAACAAAATAACAAAGTGCGGTTGGAAAGGATTTCAGAAATGTCCCCATACTCCTTCAAAAGTAATTTTTGCTTGTATGGATACATTGGTGTCTGTAATTCGTGTTTCATGGGTGTACTTGCCTACTTCATCAGAAGTGTGAGAAATACTTGTAAAAGTAAAGCCATCAGTCACGATATCCTTTTTTCTTTGACGGGCTAGCCCCACTCTGAATAACAAATAGCTACCCAAACACAAAGGATGTTTTCTAAAACAGTTACCTGGTTTAAGTATTTTAAAAAAACTTACTATAAAGTATATTTTTATATATTAATTTTTACTAGTGATATCAATCTTTACTACACCATTAAACCCAACAAATACAGATGTGTCCACATACATCTTTGCTATATCCCACCATGTATGGCAAAGTTTTGCATGCCATAGACTCAGAGATTTAGCCATGCCTTGTCATTTTTCTTAATTTGCTTCTTTAGTATTTTACTTTATACATATTCTATTATGGCAAACAAATGTTTTTACAGTGTAAACCGACAACGGTGACATAGCGTGGTACTCATTGCGTCATTTGCATCAGACACCAGGCTGACTGACTCTCTACATTAGTGCCAACTAAACCTACTGATGCTTAGAGAACTTTCCTTGGAGGAACAGCATTTATTTTTTAATTTAATTAACACTGCAAAGGTTCATGCTGATAATAATTATCAACAGAGATAAGATACACCTATCTTGTCTCCAGAAGAGATCAAATAAGTACATCTTCATGTGCCCAGCTCTAATTGTGCCAAAATTAGATGGGGTAGACATATGTACAGTTCATGACCAACACTCCCCCCTTCTTTCCCACCACAGGTATATATATATATATATATATATATATATATATATAGACAAAATCCAAAAATGTAGGCACTCGCCAAGTCACTTCTAAATTTGCTTAGACTGTTTTTATAACGTACAGTTGTTTATACGAACAGTAAAATATGATAAGACTCGTTCATATGTGCTTGGTGGGAAATCTGAGATTACACAGGTACTGAGCTTCTGCCGCAGATTCACAGAAAGGTTCCCTATCTAAGTGATTTTTCTGTACCAAGCACATATGAACGAGTCTTATCGTATTTTACTGTTCGTATAAACAACTGTACGTTCCAGTCATTCGAGATGTACCCCTGATGAAGTCTTTTGTATAAGACGAAACGCTTGGTTTATCTGTATTGTGATGTTATCTCCGAACCAACTATAAGGAGAAGGAGGAGACTGTTGTCAATCACCTACAATTGTATTCAATGCTAAGAGTCATACTGCTTAAAGTGTGGAATAACACATCTCCTCTGTATCAATATTGATTTTGAAGTTATTATGTCTTTTAATAAATTTTATATGTTGGAACATGTTATTACTTTGTTTTAAACATCGTTAACCATTCGAAGGTTAAAAAATTGGGTGTTGATACGACCCCCTGGCGCCGATTCTCCTATTGTTGTATATTTCTATTTCTAGTTCCGTCTAACAGGGGACTTAGTTGAATCAGGCTGCCTTCATTAAATTTCCCCTGGTTTTATTTAAGGTGACAGTCCTTACTAAGTATACCAGTTAGCGCAGAGGGAGAGTATTTGTTTGATATATATATATATATACACACACACACACATATACACAAACATATATGCACACACACACAGTACCAGTCAAGAGTTTGGACACACCTTCTCATTCAATGGCTTTTATTTATTTTAATTATTTTCTAACAATACTGAAGACATCAAAACTATGGAATATTCATTATGGTAAGAACTTAAGGTTGATAATGGTATATCTCCTAAGTCCACAGGATCCACAGGATAACATTGAGATATGATGACGCGACAGCGGATTTGCACCAATCGGTCAAAGCTTTCGGCCTCCCAGCATGCAACAGGCCCGTCCATATATCCCCGCCTCCTGGCTCAGGCAAATCCGTTGTTTTTCCAAAGCTCAAGGCAGGAGCATCATACAGAGCCCTAATCAGGCGAGAACAACACACATGCACACCCTTCCATACAAGAAGGAAGAGGTTAGTGAGTTAAAGGATCCTCAAATCAGGTGCATCAGGGTGGGATCCCTGTGGATCCTCTGGACTTAGGAGAAATACCGTTATCAACGTAAATTTTTACCATAACGAATATTTCTCCGGCAGGGTCCACAGGATAATATTGGGATGTCCCAAAGCAATTTAGTGGTGGGGACGCTCCTGATTGGACAGGAGAACCTTCGCTCGAATTCAGCGTCCTGAGAGGCAAAGGTATCAAAGGCATAATGTCTAATGAATGTGTTTATGGAGACCATGTGGCTACCTAAGATATCTATTCTGCTGAAGCACCGCGTTGTGCTTTCCATAATGGACCTACGTTTACAAGTAGAATGAGAACAGACATGGGGGGTCATTCCGAGTTGATCGCTCGCTAGCTAGTTTTAGCAGCTGTGCAAACGCTATGCCGCCGCCCACTGGGGAGTGTATTTTAGCTTAGCAGAAGTGCGAACGCATGTGCAGCCGAGCTCTGCAAAATCAGTTTATGCAGTTTTTGAGTAGCTCTGAACCTACTCAGCACTTGCAATTACTTCAGCCTATTCGTGTCTGGATTTGACGTCATACACCCGCCCAGCGAACGCCCTGCCACGCCTGCGTTCTTTCAGACACGCCTGCGTGTTTGCAAATACTCCCTGAAAACGGTCAGTTGACACCCAGAAACGCCCCCTTCCTGTCAATCTTCTTGCGGCCCCCAGTGCGACTGAAAACTTTGCTACATCCTGTGCAAAACAACAAATGTCTTTGTACCCATACGTCGCGCGTGCGCACTGCGGTGCATACGAATGCACAGAAATGCCAATTTTTAGCCTGATCGCTGCGTTGCAAACAACGGCAGCTAGCGATCAACTCGGAATGACCCCCATTAGCCCGAACAGGGATATCAGCTTGAGAGTATGCTTCTGAAATTTTCATCCGAAGACACTTCGCCAGTGTCTGCTTATCAGCAGGCCATCCTCTCTTGTGAAATCCTTAGAAAACGAAGAGAGTGTGTCTTTCTGATGGCACTGGTACGATCCACATAGATCCTTAAGGCACGAACTACGTGCAACGATGCATCTCCCGCAGAAAGGTCCAGCCCCTGGGAGACCAAGACTACAATTTCTTCGTTAAGGTGGAATTTAGACACCACCTTAGGAAGATACCCAGATTTGGTTCTAAGAACCGCTCTATCTGGATAAAAAAAATCAGAAATGGAAGGCGACATAACAATGCCTCTAAATCTAAAACTCTTCTAACTGAAGCAATAGCCAGCAGAAAGAGAACTTTAGCTGTCAACCATTTAAGATCCAATGTTTTTAGTGGTTCAAAATGGGGCAACTTGAAGGGCCTTTAGGACTAAACTTAAGTCCCAAGGCACTGTAGGAGGAACAAAAGGTGGTTGAATGTGCAACATTCTTTGGAAAAAGTTTGACCATCCTGCAGGTTAGCAATTTTCTTTTGGAACCATGCAGTCAATGCTGACACTTGTACTCTCAAGGAAGCCACCCATAAACCTTTATGCATTCCTGCTTGAAGGAATGCTAAGACTCTGGAAACTCTGACAAACCAAGGGTCAAAATTTTGATCACTGCACTATTGAATATAGGCTTGCCATATTCGATGATAGATGCGAGCTGAGAAAAGTTTCCTTGCTCTGAGCATAGTTTGAATTACCTGTTGTGAGAATCCTCTTGCCTCCAGGATGGAAGTCTCAAGAGCCACGCCGTCAAAGACAGTCGATCCAGATGTTTTTAATAACCAGGACCCAGGACAGTAGTTCTGTACGTTGAAGGAGTCTGAAGCATCCATTGACATCCTCTGCAGATCTGTGTAACAATATCTTCTGGACCAAGCCGAAGCTATTAGTATCTCAGCACCCTTACCTTGTCTTACCTTTCACATCACCCCGGGATCACAAGGCGATTGGTGGAAATACATGAACCAGACGAAAGTTGACAAATCATCCACCAATTTCACTCTGGGATCCTTTGTTCTTGACCCGTATGCTGAACCTTTGTTGCTCTAATGGGACGCAATGATATCAATCTCCGGTAACCCCCATTATCTACCAGACATTTTAAGACCTTCGGGTGTAAAGCCCATTCGTTTGCATGAATGGCATGTCGACTGAGAAAATCCGCTTCCAAGTTTAGGACTCCTGTAATGAATACTGCGGACAAGGCTGGATAATGAAGTTATGCCCACCTTAAGGTTCGACTTACCTTCTTCATTGTGTTTTGGCTGCGAATTCCTCCATGTTGGTTGAGATACGCTACTGCCATTGCAATGTCCGTGCGGAATCGAACTGGTTTGATCAGAGGGATATTCTTTGCCTAAATAAATGCCATATATATGGCCCGAAGTTCCAATATATTTATTGGCAGGCAACTTTCTTCCTTGGTCCACTGCCCTTGGAAACAACTCCTTCCTGACACTTCTCCCCAGTCCAGCAGGCTGGCATTCATTGTCAGAGTTTCCCAATCTGATATCCAAAGGAGCCTCCCTTTGTCCAGATAGGCTGCCTGTAACTACCGAGCAATTGACCTCATTACTTTCGGAGGAAGACCATAATCTGCGCTATTATTGTCTGATGAAAAAAACCTTTCCACTTGGAAGTATCACATGTTGCAGATATATTGAGTGGAACTGGAGTATATTCCATCATGTAGAATGTCTACACCATCAAACCCATTACCGAATAAATGGATACCGTTTGACTGTGTAGCAACTCCTGAATCCTTAAGTGAATTTTGGATATTTTGTTCAGAGGTGAAATTACTCTCTGAAAACCCAATTCCAACACAGCCCCCAAGTGAGTTATCCGTTATGACGGAACCAGAGAAGACTTTGCTCAATTTATGAGCCAACCATCTCTGTAATAAGCTGTTGTCTGTTGCAGATGACACTAAACAATTCCTGAGACTGGATTAATAAATCGTCGAGGTACGGATCTTTTTAAAATCCTTATTCCCTGCTAACGGAGATAAGATGCCATCACCACCATTTTGGTGAATACTCTGGGAGCTGTGGTCAGTCCAAATGGTAGAGCCTGAAACTGAAAATGATGCTGGATGATAGCAAACCAGACATATCGCTGATGGGACAGTGCTATAGGAACATGTAGATAAGCATCCTGGATATCCAGGGAAACCATAAAATCCTCCTGCTCCATGGCCAAAATAATGGAATGTAAAGTCTCCATATGAAACCCGAGGCACCCAAATGTACTTGTTCAGCGCTTTGAGATTGAGTATGGGCCGGGACAACCAATTTGGCTTCTGGACTAAAAACAGGTTGGAATAAAAACCTTGTCCTCGTTGTGCAGGAGGAACTGGAATTATCACTCCTGACTGAAACAACTCCTAAACTGCCTCTTGCAAAACCATGGTCTTGGTTTCCACTGAAGATGGGCTGGTACAAACTTTTAATGAGGGTGTTTCTTGAAAACACCTACAGCACCTGGTATTCCCAGGTGGTTTACCATCCAAGTACTAACCAGTACCAACACTGCTTAGCTTCCAAAATCAGATAAGATTGGGCATGTCCAGTGAGGTGTGGCTGTAGATCATAACCATGAGATACTGCTTCTTGCACCCAGGCATCTGTAGTAGACTGCTGCCAGATCTGTGCAAACTGAAGAAGTCAGCCTCTCACCCTGGGTTCACCCAGGTGGAGGCCCGCACCTCAGGCTGATGGCTTATCTTTAGATTTGAAAACCGGTCCTCTGGCAGCCCAATACCTTTTAGTCTTACCAGACTTGTTGGATTGGGACTGTTTGCCATTACCATTTCCTTTTGCTTTTCTTTGATTCCGAAAGGACCGAAAAGCTGGAAACTAGGCTTGAATTTATGTGTGAAAGGAAAACTTCACTATGTTGGAGTCTGCTTTTGACTCCAAAATACTGTTTACTTCTTTACCAAAAAGAATATCTGCAGTAAACAAGAATAAGACTCCAGAACCTTCCTGGATTCTTAGTCAGCTTACCATGGCCCTCATTCCGAGTTGATCACTCGCTAGCTGCTTTTAGCAGCAGTGCAAACGCTAGGCCGTCGCCCTCTGGGAGTGTATCTTAGCTTAGCAGAAGTGCGAACGAAAGGATAGCAGAACTGCTACAAAAAAAGATTGTGCATTTTCTGAGCAGCTCGAAACTTACTCCTTCCTTGCGATCACTTCAGCCTGTTTAGTTCCTGCTTTGACGTCACAAACACGCACTGTGTTCGGCCAGCCACTCCCCCGTTTCCCCAGGCACGACTGCGTTTTCACCTGACACGTCTGCTTTTTTTAGCACACTCCCGGAAAACGGTCAGTTACCACCCAGAAACACCCACTTCCTGTCAATCACTCACCGATCAACAGAGCGACGAAAAAGAGTCGCTAGACCTTGTGTAAAACTGTATAGTTTTGTGTGAAAGTACGTCGCGCGTGCGCCCTGCGGCCCATATGCATGCTCAGTTTTGCCGTTTTTTTACCTGATCACTGCGCTGCGAAAATCGGCAGCGAGCGATCAACTCGGAATGAGGGCCCATGTACGTAGCCAACCCTCTATACGAGTTGCTACTGCTGAAGCTGATGCCTGAGAGGCAATTGTACCCATGTCCAGAGCTGCTTATTGCTGCCTGATTGATATGTGCAATATGGGATTTTTGCTCTCTATATATGCCATTAAAAGATCCTCCTTCAATGCATCAGCACAGGATGCCACTGCTTACGCCATGGCTGGTCTAATGATTGCCCAAGACAAGGAAAAAATGTTTTTTAGAAAACCATCGACTCTACTATCTGTGACATTTTATTTATGTTAAAAGCATAAGTAATGTAGATTGTCGCACCAATCTATGACATTCAAATCTACTTTGAGAGCCGCATCCTTTTTTTTAAACAGTCCCCAGCTGGATGAGGATAATTGGAATTCCATTTCTTGGAATTCTAATTTCTTACTGGGCGTAACCCAAACCTCTTGCATAATTCCATCAGCTGTTTTGGGACATTTAAACACAGGTGCCTTAGTTTTTAACTAAAGCTCTGCTGCCTCTTCTAAGGATAGAATGGCTTACATAGCACTAATTAGCTCAGGTATGTCCACTGAGCCAAGACCTTCCTCCGAAAAGCAATGAGTCCTCATCCTCCGACGAATCCTCATCTAAAACATGTATAGACTGTGAAGATGTTGCATCATGTCTATGTGATTTACTTACCACCGGCCTTTCAGCCTGCTTTTGTTGAGAGGCTGCCAATTCCCGAGGTGGAAAAACCTCAGTATGAACGTTGCATGTAAGGGTTAATAGGGTAAACTATCCCTGGTATAGGAGTTGGCATTATCTGCTCAGCTATATTGGATAATGTCTGTGCAAAGTAGCCCATGAAGGTTTAACTAGAACCTGTCCTTGCCTTGGTTATTTAAGAGGCTTTGGTGACAGCTAAAAACATTTTGCACATAATCCCTTTTGAACCAGATCTTGATAGGTTAATCCAGCTTTGCAAGACAAACATGACATGAGTGTTGGTGCTGCTGTGGAAAGTGTATTTTCCTCACCCTTTCCGCTCTTAGACATGATAAATAAATCAGACACCTGTACAGTGTTACTACCCAATTTGTGACTGTAATCACTTTAAAATTTGTTAAAGTGACACACAATCCGACCCTACCCTGCTTTGCACCAGCATTGAGGATCGGAATACACAGAAAAACTGACAGAATTATAGTACAGTCAGCAATCAGTCACAGGTTATACATTAGTATAATAAGCAATATGAGCACATAATCAACTACAAATACATTACCTTATATGGGATTTAACCGTATTCAGTCGCACAGGCAAAAGATAACAGCAATAGTTATCGGACTCATATGCATCAGGCACTTAATCAACTATTCATACTCAAAGGTAGATAGAGACTTAGTGCTGCATTACCCGACTCAGTAGAGTGAGATACAGGGAGACTCACCCCGTTTCCAGGATCGATCAATACGTTAGTGAACGCTGAGCGGATCCAGGCGCTAATAGTGTACACACTTGCCCCGTGAACCTACAGTGAACATAGACGCCCAGGTGAACACTGACGCACCAATCACACAGCCGCCTATGCTGCGACTGGGTCCCCTTAGATACACAGTGTTTCAGACGGAAGCGGGAAATCAGTTCATGGTGGGAGACTTGGAGGAAACTGGTCATGAACGGGGAGAGGGATGACCAAGGGAGCTTTTGACTCCCCACTGCCTAACACAGCCTAAGGATTGTGGACTCATACTTCCCCCCCCTAGAACCTATGATCCCTCGGGCCTAGCGCTGGTGCACCCTAGGTGGCAGCAGCGTCAGCGACTGTTTAGTAGTCTCCTCCCAAAATAGTGCAGCTGTGTCCGTGTTCCCCCTCTAAGCGGAAAATATGTCTTATCTTCTCCCCATGCTCCTGCCACAGCCTGGTAACGTCTGCTGGACTTGCTAGTACATCCAAGTACATCCGAAACAGACGCCCGCCGAAACAGCACTGTACTCGTGGGTAAGCGTTGTCGCGACCCGGCGGGGAGTTGTTGGAGCGACTCTTTCTAAGGTACGTATAAGACGCTTTTTAGAAAGATCGCTCCAAAAAATAGTAAAACTATAAAAATAAAATACAAAAAGCTATGGCTGCTAAAAAAACCCCAGCAGCCTTCTTGACCGTGGTCCTGCTCCTGCCGCAAAAAACAAAAAATAGGATTTTAGTACCTACCGGTAAATCCTTTTCTCCTAGTCCGTAGAGGATGCTGGGGACTCTAAAAGGACCATGGGGTATAGACGGATCCGCAGGAGCTTGGGCACACTATAAAGACTTAAACTGGGTGTGAACTGGCTCCTCCCTCTATGCCCCTCCTCCAGACCCCAGTTAGAAAATTGTGCCCAGGAGAGACGGACATTTCGAGGAAAGAATTTATAATTTAAACACAGTGAGTGTTATACCAGCTCACACCACAAACATGCCACAAGACAGGGCCTTCAACAGAATACCAGCCCAC
Organism: Pseudophryne corroboree; assembly: GCF_028390025.1. NCBI lineage: Eukaryota > Metazoa > Chordata > Amphibia > Anura > Myobatrachidae > Pseudophryne > Pseudophryne corroboree. The sequence goes on from NC_086444.1 coordinate 568,563,847, forward strand.
GGTATGAAAAACATATAGCCATATGCTGAGAGAATATGTAACACGACCTGTGTGTCAACCCAACCAATAATAAGAAACTACATGCCATGGCATGAACAACGTCAGCACTAGCCTGACAGAGAAGAAACACCAAAGTGCAACCAAAATCAATAACTGCAGACACAGTACGCACTGGGACGGGCGCCCAGCATCCTCTACGGACTAGGAGAAAAGGATTTACCGGTAGGTACTAAAATCCTATTTTCTCTTACGTCCTAGAGGATGCTGGCGACTCCAAAAGGAACATGGGGTCTATACCAAAGCTCCAGAACGGGCGGGAGAGTGCGGACGACTGCAGCACCGATTGAGCAAACATGAGGTCCCCATCACCCAGGGTATCAAACTTGTAGCCGTTCGGCAAAGTTAACCCGCCGAGACACCTCGGGCATACGCCCAAGAAGAGCCCATCTACCTAGTAGAATGGGTCTCCCCCGACTTCGGTCACGGCAATCCAGCCATAGAACTAGCACGCCGAATCGTATCACAGATCCAGCGTGTAACAGACTGCAGAGAGGCAGGTGCCCCAAGCACGCTGGGAGCATACCGGACAAACAGAGCATCTGTGACCCCAAACTGAGCCCAATTGGCGACATAAATCTTCAAAGCCCTGACTACATCGAACGACTTTGAACTAGCCAATGCTGAAGCAACCACAAGCATCAAAATAGGTAGGTTTTTGATAAACCCCGAAAACCCTTTTCGGCAGAACTACTATCCAAGTTCTCAATCCTATCCACCTGGAAGATCAAACAGGGACTCTTGTGAGCCACCTAGCGGACGCCCAAAAGGCAAAAGCATGACCACTCTCCAAGAGAGAAAGTTTCTACACAACCTTTAATAAAGGTTTCAATCAGTGAGACACAAGAAACGCAACACCACGTCAAGATCCCACTGTGCCAATGGGGACACAAATGGAGGTTGGATGTGCAGTACTCCTTTCACTACAGTCTGAACTTCCGGAAAGGTGGCCAATTCTTTTTTTTTTTTTTTAAAGAAAATTTATAAGGCCAAAACTGCCCTGAAACGAAGCCTAACTTTAGGCCTGCATCCACACCTGCTTGCAAAGTATGGAGAAGACCGACTCAGCTGAAAGTCGTCCGTAGGAACCTTATTAGTTCCCACCAAGACACATATTTACGCCAAATACGGTGGTAAGGCTTCGCCGATACTACTTTTCTAGCCTGAAGAAGTGTGGAAATGACCTCACTGGGAATACCCATTCGGACTAGGATATGGCGTTCAACCGCCACGCCATCAAACGCAGCCGCGGTAAGTCCGGATACATGCCCCAATCTTGTTGTAACAGTTCCTCCCATAGAGGAAGAGGTCAGGGATCTTCTATGAATACATCTTGAAGAACTGGATACCAAGTCCTCCTTGGCTAGACCGGAACAATGAGGATCGGTGGAACCACTGTTCCTCTTACGTTTATCACCCTCAGCAGAGTGAAAGCGGAGGGGACACATAGACCGACTGAAAACACCCAAGGTGTCACGAGGGCGTCCACTGCTATAGCTTGAGTGTCCTTTGACCTGTAACCATATTCCTGAGGTCTCTCGTTGATGCGAGACGCCAACATGCCCAATTGAGGCACTCCTCAAAGACTTGTCCCTTCTGTGAAACTTCTCGATGACGACAGTATTTCTCCCGTAAGGAGAGCGCGTCTGCAGAGGAAATCTATTTCTCTGTCATTTATATCCGGAACGAAGATTGCTAATATAACATTTACCAGTCTGTTCACCCAGCGGAAAACTATTTCAGCTTCTGCCATAGCCGCTTTGCTCCTTGCTCCATCCTAGCGACTTACTTACGCCACTGCTGTCAAGACGTCCGACAGAATTAACACGGCAGATCACAAAGAATATGTTCGTTGAAAACAGCTCTTAATTCAAGAACGCTTATTGTAGACAAGCTTCCCAGCTTGACCTTTTCTTCTGGAAATACTTCCCATGCAAGGACTGCTCCCCAGCCTCGGAGATCTGCATACATGGACACCAAGATCTAATCCTGGATCCCGAAACTTAATCCCTCTAGGAGGTGAGAACTGAGCAGACACCACAGAAGTTATAACCTGGCCATTAGAATTATATTCCAGTGCATGTGTCGGTGAGACCCGGACCACATTCCCAACAGGTCCCGTGAAAACCACTCTGGCATTCGACCTGCTCCCCGAAAAAGACTCTTAGGCCGCACCCAACTTCTTCATCAACGGAACATATTGATGGAGTGGCACTGTAAAACAGATCCGACTCAGGATCCTCAGACCTCTTTCCACAGGAAACACAGAACCTCAACCGTTTAGTATCTATCCTGATACCACCTCCGACATCTGCGTCGTTGGGAACAACAGCCCTTCCCTGTTGAAGAACAATCAGAGAGAAACAACGATTTGCACCACTTGGTCCTGACCTCGCCTCAATCAGGCGAACATCTCAGTACAGACTAACAATGGCTCTTACTATTGAAAGAAAACCATCATACTACCATCACTCCAGTGAAATGGCAAAGACAAACCTGGCTATCCCTCCAGGTAATCTGAATGCGCAGAACACGCATGTAAACTTTTTTTTTTTTTTTTTTTTTTTATTCGGGAAAGGAGGACAAGGCCCTGAACCTGGCGCACCTCTGGTATGGCGTCGCGTACTACCTCCCCTTCCAGAGGGGAAAAGGCAATATCCATTAGAAAATCAGTGAGGGGAAACATCTGTAACCCCAGAATGTCCCCCTTTGGATTCTATAAGTAACCACCGGTCCTAATCTATTCCCGGACTAACTGAAAGTAGTAACTGAGTCCTCACCGGCGCGGGGTCCCGCCATATAGACTCAGCGACCAGTGGTGGATGTGGTAGAACATAAACCTACATCCGCTTCTGCCAACCTAACAAGGCTGCAGAACACTTACCTTTTCACCTTCCACTGTCTGCACAGAAAAGGAAACATAAACAGAACGGTATCGAACCGGTTAAAACGACTGCATTCCACAAAAGAATGCGTCACCAACCGATGTGAAGGAGTCTAACTCACGAAGTCAGACTTACCAGTGGCATCCGCCGAGATTGACTGAACTGAGGCATCCCCAAACAGCTGTATACCGTCCCTCCAGTAACTCTCGGAGACATCCTCAGCATTTCCCCGGCCACACCTCCTGCCGCCACGCGGCAGCCTGCTGTAATGTCAAAATAGAATTAACATAAGCAGCCTTACCCATTCTCTGTAGAGTAATTCTATCGGATACCTATCCGAATATAACACTCCCCCATATGCATGCAATGCAAATAAGTACAAAGTATAAAAATAAAATATCATTTAGCTTCCTGTGTAAGATCCCTTGCGATCGGGCTCCGCATCGACCAGGAGTTGACTGCCACAGTATGCTCTCCGCGTCGGGAAGAGAATAAACATTCGGACCCCTTTAGAGGATCAAAGACCAACTCGTCACTGCCGATCTGGAGCTTAATCAACAGAGCGACCAGCACATGAGAAGAAATACTATTACTTCAGCATTCATGAATACACATAATGTAATACACAATATAACACACACACATATATATATATATATATATATATAAAACATATACATAAGTGGGATGTCCAAACCCGCCAGGTCCCTAGTGACAGTAATGTGTTCTGAATGTGTATGACCATGTACTGACATGCCCCAATAGTGGATCTACCAGGAAAGTTAAGGTCGACAGAAAACGTAGTAGTCATCGACAGCAGGGAATAGTAAGCAGGCAAAAAATAACCTTCTCAGAACCCCGAGGGAAGTATACATATATAAATTCAATAACACTCCCCCCACATATACCTATAAATACATATACAGTTATAAGGCCGTTATGTTAATTTTTACCCAGTAATTACAGTTGATGCCGTCAGGAAACCCACATACGACTGTGTCTCCCATCTCGTGTTAACTATTTACAAGTACAGGTTGAGTATCCCATATCCAAATATTCCGAAATACGGAATATTCCGAAATACGGAATTTTTTGAGTGAGAGTGAGATATTGAAACCTTTGTTTTCTGATGGCTCAATGTACACAAACTTTGTTTAATACACAAAGTTATTAAAAATATTGTATTAAATGACCTTCAGGCTGTGTGTATAAGGTGTATATGAAACATAAATGAATTGTGTGAATGTACACACACTTTGTTTAATGCACAAAGTTATAAAAAATATTGGCTAAAATTACCTTCAGGCTGTGTGTATAAGGTGTATATGTATCATAAATGCATTCTGTGCTTAGATTTAGGTCCCATCACCATGATATCTCATTATGGTATGCAATTATTCCAAAATACGGAAAAATCCCATATCCAAAATACCTCTGGTCCCAAGCATTTTGGATAAGGGAGACTCAACCTGTATACAACTACCGACCTGCTGACACTGCATCTTCTGAATCAGGTACCAACAGGCGTCGGCGATGCCGACAGTGCTCCCCACAGCTGCTTGTGACAGAGCACTCACACATGTCGACATATGTCGACTAAAAACTATAGTGGGTAATCTGACAGGAAAACTCAGATATACATGCACCACCACAATGAATATATATATATATATATATATATAATATTCTTCTCCATATAGCACTAAACACTGTGCCCCCCCTCGTTTGTGCTGTATACATAGCCTTGGCGGGGACATGGAGTAAAATGGCGCTTAATCAGTTGTGGGGGCTAAGCTCCGCCCCTTCCCGGCACACTTAAGCCCGTCAGCAACTAATATTCTTTATGTCAGCAGGGGTTCTTGTACAGTATCTACCTATTGTATAATACTCAGCCTCTCAAACTGTATATATTGCTGCCCAGGGCGCCCCCCCCCCCCCCCCCTGAACCCATGGAAGCTGGCGGTGTGGGAGAAATGGCGCGCAACGCGCTATAATATGCTGGCGGGGGTCTGGGACACGGTGCCAAGGCACCAAAAATGCTTTCAATGCCAGCCTTTTTAAGAAATCAGTAACCTGCTGCCCAGGGCGCTCCCCCCCCCAGCGCCCTGCACCCTGTGAGTGCCGTTGGTGTGTGGGAGCATGGAGCGCAGCGCGACCGCTGTGCTGTACCTCCGTTACTGAAGTCTTCTGCCGTCACTGAAGTCTTCTCATCTTCACATACTCACCTGGCTTCTTTCTTCTGGCTTCTGTGAGGGGGTTGACGGTGCGGCTCCGGGAACAGGCAGCTAGGCGAACCAAGTGATCGAACCCTCTGGAGCTAATGGTGTCCAGTAGTCTGAGAAGCAGAGCCCTTAAACTAAGAAGAAGTAGGTCCTGCTTCTCTCCCCTCACTCCCACGCTGCAGGGAGCCTGTAGCCAGCAGGTCTACCTGAAAATAAAAAACCTAACAAAGACTTTTAGAGAAACTCAGTAGAGCTCCCCTAGTGTGTGTCCATTCACTACTGGGCACAAAGTCTAACTGGGGTCTGGAGGAGGGGCATAGAGAGAGGAGCCAGTTCACAACCAGTTTAAGTCTTTATAGTGTGCCCAAGCTCCTGCGGATCCGTCTATACCCCATGGTCCTTTTGGAGTCCCCAGCATCCTCTAGGACGTAAGAGAAAACTCATTTGCCTGAGCCAGGAGGAGCGGATATATGGACGGGCCCATTGCATGCTGGGAGGCTGAAAGCTTTGACCGATTGGTGCAAATTTGCTGTCGCGTCATCATATCCCAATGTTATCCTATGGATAACCTGTGGACTCTGCCGGAGAAAGAACAGATATGGAATTACAGTATGTTGTAAACAAAAAAGTGTTAAACAAATCAAAATATGTTTTAGATTTTAGGTTTCCCAAAGTAGCCCCCTTTTGCTTTGATGACAACTTTGCACACTCTTGGCATTCTCTCAATCCGCTTCATGAGGTAGTCTCCTGGAATGGTTTTCTAACAGTCTTGAAGGAGTTCCCAGAGGTGCTGAGCACTTGTTGGCTGCTTTTCTTTCACCCTGCAGTCCAACTCATCCCAAACCATCTCAATTGGGTTTAGGTCGGGTGATTGTGGAGGCCAGGTCATCTGACGCAGCACTCCATTACTTTCCTTCTTGGTCAAGTAGCCCTTACATAGCCTGGAGGTGTGTTTGGGGTCATTGTCTTTTTGAAAAACAATTGATGGTCCCAGTAAGTTCAAACAAGATGGGATGGCATGGCGCTGCAGAATGCTGTGGTAGCCATGCTGGTTAAGTGTTCCTTGAATTTTGAATAAATCACCAACAGTGTCACCAGCAAAGCACCCCCACACCCTCCTTCTCTATGCTTCACAGTGGGAACCACACATGCAGAAACCATACGCTCACCTTCTCTGCATCTCACAAAGACATGGCGGTTAGAATCAAAAATCTCAAATTTGGACTCATCAGACCAAAGTACATATTTCCACTGGTCAAATGCCATTCCTTGTGTTTCTTGGCCCAAACAATTCTCTTCTTGTTGTTCATCCTCAGTAGTGGCTTCTTTGAAGCAATCCGACCATGAAGGCCTGATTCACGCAGTCTCCTCTGAACAGTTGATGTTGAGATTTGTCTGCTACTTGAACTCTATCAAGAATTTATGTGGCTCTAATCTGAGGTGCTGTTAAGTAGCGGTTTCTGAGGCTGGTAACGCTAATGAAGTTATCCTCTGCAGCAGAGGTTACTATTGGTCTTCCTTTCCTGGGGTGGTCCTCATGATAGTTTCATCATAGTGTTTGATGGTTTTTACAACTGCACTTGAGGATACATTCAAAGTTCTTGAAATTTTCCATATCAACTGACCTTCATGTCTTAAAGTAGCGATGGACTGTCGTTTCTCTTTGCTGAATTGAGTGGTTCGTGCCATAATATGGATTACAACAGTAGTCAAATAGGGGTGTCCACTGTGTACTAAGCCTACCTCTGCACAACACAACTCAAACACATTAAGAAGGCAAGTAATTCCACAGATTGACTCTTGACAAGGCAAAGCTGTTAATTCAAAATCATTCCAGGAGACTACCTCATGACGTTGGTTGAGAGAATGCCAAGAGTGTGCAAAGATGTCATCAAAGCATAAGGGGGCTACTTTGAGGAACCTAAAATATAAAACATATTTTGATTTGTTTAACACTTTTTTGTTTACAACATAATTCCATATGTGTTCTTTCATAGTTTTGATGTCTTTAGTAATAATCTACAATGTTGAAAATAATTATAAGAAATAAAAACCATTGAATAAGAAGGTGTGTCCAAACTTTTGACTGGTACTGTATATATATATATATATATATATATATATACACACATATATATATATATATATATATATACACACACATACACACACAGTATATATTTGTGTGCGTCTTAGGTTTAGGCATTAGAAGGAGGGTTAGGGTGTAGTGACAGGAAGGTTAGGAACCGGGGAGGGAGGGGTTAGGTTTAAGCATTTATAACGGGAGGTTAGGGTTAGGCACCAAGCGGGGAGGGTTAGGTTTAGGCAGCGGGAAAGTGGGGTTAGGGTTAAGTAACCTCAGGGAGGGTTAGAGTCAGGCCCCCAAGGGAAGGGTTAGTGCACCCACAAGGGAGGGTTAGGGTAGGGGACAGGGGAAGGTTAGGGTGTTAATTGCTGGACTGTCAGGATTTTAATTGCCGGAATGTCGATGTCGGTATTTTGACCATCGGCATCCCGTCCATCGGGATTACATACTGAACCCGTGACAGATATCCAAAAATAGAAGAAATCATGGGGGCAAAATAAAATTCTCGCCTCAAGATAAACGCAGAAATCTAAAAAATAAACAAGCAAAGTAGAAGAGTACTAGCCACTAAAAGGCTATTAAATGTTGATCTACTTAAGTTCAATGGTGTAGGCTGTGCATTTATTTTCGAAGCGTGCATTTTTATCAAAGCGTGATAAAATTGACACATAACAGCAGCGTTCCATCAGCGTTCATTCGAAGTGAAAACGAAGGAATACAGAAGCACACCAATCTAACAAAACAAAGAAAACAGAGGAACTAATAACAAATGTGAGTCACTTACTCTTCAGATCACTCCCCTCCAGATTGTTGCATCTGATTAAATAGCACGGAACTACCTTACTTGGACATTTCATAAACCATCCATTTCACCAACAAATGCTTGTATCTGTATTATTGTAATTTTGTTTTTAATGCACAGCTGCACCAATGCAATCTTACCTACAAACACTTAAAAAAATCTTACAGAATTACCATTGCTTCTTAAACGTCACAATATTTTCATTTCTTACAGTCCAAATACATTTCAACACCCACTTTATCTACGCTTCTGATTCATTTCATACTAAATCTACACCCATTGAGCCGACACTGCTTTTCTCATCTGCATTTCTGCAATTATTCGGCTCTGAATCCCTTACAGCCTCCACTCCTACTTCCACTTTTCCTCAACCTATCTACCTACTGAACACTATGTCAAGGCTTTCTTATACTCCCCACATCACTCAGTGTCTACCTAATCATGTGTATTTATCCTTCCCCCCTAGTCTCCTACACCTCCTCCACCCTCCCCTCCCCTGTCTCCCCTCCATCTCTCTGTATTCTTTCCCCTCTTTTCCTGTTACTCCACTTTCACTCACGTCTGCCCCATGGTCCTGCTACCCCACAACTCAGCCATGCTCCATCCCTCCCTTCCCTGTCACCTCCCCACACCCCCATCCACATCACACTGACCTCCCTCCCTGCCCACCTCCTGCAGTCTCCCCTCCTAGCTCAGGCACTCGCACCATCACCACTCTTTCATCATCCCTGCCCTCAAAGTTAATCTCTCCTAGTTGCTACAGCAACCCTGATAATCTCATTCACATCTCTCCCACAAACTCATACCCCCTATCCTGTGCCCTATGGAATGCCAGATCTGTTTGTAACAAACTGGTCCCCACTCATGACCTTTTCATTTCCAACTCCCTACACCTACTAGCCATTACTGAAACTTGGATTACGCCCTCTGACACTACTTCTCCTGCTGCTCTCTCTGCTGGGGGCCTCGCATTCACACACACACACCCCGACCTGGGGGTCGCCATGGGGGTGGTGTTGGGGTTCTTTTACCTTCTAGTTACTCTTACCAACTCATAGCACCAGAACCATCCCTTACATTCTCTACATTTGAGGTCCATACTATACGCCTATTCCAACCAGTCCATCTTAGAGTATTAGTACCAGTCCATTTACCGCCCCCCCCCCTGGCGTTGCTTCCAAATTCATCAACTTTGCTTCCTGGCTTCCTCACTTCCTCTCTTCTGACATTCCCTCCATTATCCTAGGCGATTTCAACATCCCTATTGACATCCCCACACAATCCCCTGCCTCTAAACTCCTTAACCTCACCTCTTCACTTGGTCTCTCCCAGTGGACCTCCTCACCCTCCCATGTGAATCGGAACTCACTGGATCTGGTCTTCACTCACCGCTGTGATATTTCTGATTTTTCCAATTCCCCATTTCCCCTCTCTGACCACCACCTGCTCTCCTTTAAACTATCTCTCTCAACTTCCCCATCTTTACCTCCCAAGGCTACCATAACTAAGCGTAACATTGAGGCTATTGACACCACATTCCTTACCTGCATGTTTGACCCACTTCTCTCTCTCTCATGCCCTGAACAAGCCTCTTCCATATACAATGCATCCCTTACTTCTGCTCTTGACTCTGTTGCTCCACCAATCACTATTCACCCTCGCAAATTAACACCTCAACCCTGGCACACCAAATGCACCAGATATCTGCAAAAATGCTCACGTACTAATGAGCGACACTGGAGGAAATTACGCTCTAAGGCAGACTTCCTCCATTTCAAACTTATGCTCTCATCCTTCAGTGCTGCCCTTTCTCTTGCTAAACAGTCATACTTCAAGAACCTCATCTCCTCCCAGTCTTCCAACCCCCGGTGCCTCTTTGCCACTCTCAACTCACTCCTCAGCCCACCTCCATCTCGTCTCCTTTCCTCACTCTCTGCTCTTGACTTTGCCACTTACTTCACATCCAAAATTAACTCCATACGTAAGGACATCACATCACACCAGACCATCAGTAACCAGCTCTCTCCCATCCCTTACCACTCCTCCCCATCCCTCCCACCAACTCTAACATCTTTCTCCCATACATCTGCAGAGGAAGTCATGGCCCTCATTCGTTCCTGTCCTCTCACCACCTCCCCACTTCCCCTCCCGCCTCCTCCGCTACCTCTCTCCTCCTGCTTGTTCCCATCTTCTCAATCTCTCCCTCTCATCAGGCACTGTCCCCTCAGCCTTCAAGCATGCACTCATCTCTCCTATTCTTAAAAAACCTACCCTTGATCCAAACACTCTCTCCAACTACCAACCCATCTCTCTCCTCCCTTTTGTCTCCAAACTCCTTGAGCGTATTGTCTACAACCGTCTTAATTCCTTTCTTTCCTCACACTCACTGCTTGACCCATTCCAGTCTGGCTTCCGTCCTCTCCACTCCACTGAAACTGCCCTTACAAAAGTATGCAATGACCTCCATGCTGCTAAATCTAAGGGACACTACTCTCTACTTATTCTACATGATCTCTCTGCTGCTTTTGACACTGTGGACCATCTTCTCCTACTGCAAATCCTTCACTCCACTGGTCTGCGTGACACTGCCCTCTCTTGGCTGTCTTCCTATCTCTCTGACCGTTCATTCTCTGTCTCCTCACATGACTCCACCTCCCCCTCACTTCCACTAACTGTAGGTGTACCCCAAGGTTCTGTCCTTGGTCCTCTTCTCTTCTCTCTCTATACGTCCTCACTAGGTAAGCTCATTAGTTCTTTTGGTTTCCAATATCATCTCTATGCTGATGACACCCAAATCTATCTTTCCTCTCCAGACCTCTCCCCTGCTCTCCTCACTCGTATCTCCAACTGTCTCTCTGCTACCTCTTCCTGGATGTCCCAGTGCTTTCTTAAACTTAACATGTCTAAGACCGAGCTGATCGTCTTCCCTCCCTCCCACATAACCTCACCTTCTACAATCTCATTATCTATTGATGGCACTACTATCTCCTCTAGCCCCCAAGTGCGCTGTCTTGGAGTAATCCTTGACTCCTCCCTCTCCTTCAAACCACACATTCAGCACCTATCTCAATCCTGCCATTTTCAGCTAAAAAATATTTCCAGGAACAGACCCTTTCTGACCCAGGATACTACTAAGACTCTTATCCACTCACTGGTCATCTCCAGAATGGACTACTGTAATCTCCTCTTGACTGGCATTCCTGACAAACACCTCTCTCCACTCCAATCTATCCTCAATGCTCCTGCACGGCTCATTTTCCTTACCAAACGAACTACGTCTACCTCTCCTCTCTTACTAGACCTTCACTGGCTCCCCTTCCCTTTCAGAATCCATTTCAAGCTTCTCACACTTGCTTACAAAGCCCTCACCCACTCCTCTCCCATCTACATCTCTGATCTTATCTCCCTTTACACTCCCACCCGTCCTCTTCGCTCTGCTAATGCACGACGACTCCCCTGCCTACGGATTACTTCCTCCCACTCCTACCTCCAAGATTTTTCACGTGCTGCTCCACTCCTCTGGAATTCCCTACCTCTCCCCCTCAGACTCTCCACCTCTCTACAAAACTTCAAACGGGCTCTTAAGACCCACTTCTTCACCAAACCCAGCCAAATCTCATCCTAACCCTCTGTTCCACGTTCTCTATGTACCCCATCTGTGTCACCTCTGTCTGTCTACCCCTTCCCTTTAGATTGTAAGCTCTCACGAGCAGGGCCCTCTTCCCTCATGTGCTTATCCTTTGTCTTACTTTAATAATCTTCAACTGTACCACATCCAGCAGTCTTCTGCCACCTGATACTTATTCCAGTGTCATCTGCTGATGTAACTATTTATTTACCCTGTACTTGTCCTATACTGTCATCAACTGTAAGTTGCTGTTTTCCTGTTTGATTATTTATGTTTGATTACTTATGTACGCTGTAATTGGGCGCTGCGGAAACCTTGTGGCGCCATATAAATAAAGGATAATAATAATATAGGTGTGAAAAAATACAAGATTTATATCAGGGGCTGCCAACCTTTGGCATCCCATAAACATTAAAACAAACATCAAAGATCGATACATTAGACCAGAGGTTCTCAAATAGGTTCTGAAGGCACCCAACGGTCCAGGTTTTAGGTGTATCCATTGCTCAGCACAAATGGATAAATCAAATTGACAGAGGTGCTAATGATATCACCTGTGACCAAGCATGGATAAACTTAAAACTTGGACTGTTGGGGTGCCTTGAGGACTGCGTTTGAGAACATCTGCATTAGACCATCAATGATCGGACAATCATGACCATCGTGACTTTACATTTTTCCAGTGACCACTCCACTCTGCAGTAATCTGGTGTCCACAGGGAAAGTGAGGGCTGCTTTTTACATTTCCCCAACGGCTGCTGGTCTCTGCAGCTGCCAGATGGGGGATGCTGCCAGGCTTCCCAATTTATAGTGATCAGCTGCATGGCATGCACTGGGGAAGGAAACCAGGAAGCGGATGGACCGGCAGCTGCTGGAAGATTGAAGTTTCTGACTGCTCGCATAAGATGTGACCAGGTCAGGGAAAGCCCAGCCTGGTGTGTTCGCATCTGATGCATCCATAGCAGGCAAGTGTTTCAAGAAAAAAAGTCCTCATTCTTATCGTTGCAAGTATCTTCTACTGATTCCAAACTCCCACACGTATCCTATAAACAGTCACAATTATTTGAACACCCTTGGAAAATCTATTTACTGTAGTTAGAAAACACAAAAATTTTAGTGCATGTATTAAAGGACAGTGTAACAGGAATGATCTGAATCTGATTTCCGTTTGGACAAACTTCAAATACATTCGTGAAAAAAAAAAAATTAAAAACTATAATACATTTCAGTGCACCTAGAAAGTATTCACAGTGCTTCACTGTTTCCACATTTTTTCTCCTCAAACTTCTACATACAATACCTTATAATGACAACTTGAAAAGTTTTTTTTAGATTTATGCAACTGTATTAAAAATAAAAAATCACTTGTACATAAGTACTCACAGCCTTTGCTCAATACTTTGTTGATGCACCTTTGGCAGCAATTACAGTCTCAAGTCTTTTTGAATAGGATGCTACAAGCTTGGCACACCTATCTTTGGCAACAAGTAAGGGACAAAGGGGAGGGGAAAAACTTCTGCACTAGTCAAAAGGTCAATAAATGTTCTTTCTGATATAACATAAACCCCATTAATACATATATTATAATGTTAATTCACTTTCATATGTTGGGGGTGCCGCCATAGACAATAAATTGAGGACACAAAAAGGATAGAGAAGATTGTCTCTTGGTTGGCGCACAAAAGGAAGAAAAAATTAATCAATCTAAAATATAACTTTTAATGATAGTCAATTAAAATTGATGTGAAATATACAAGGAGACATTTTTAATAATAAAAGATACTGTATCTATTAAAAAATATATATTCACTGCGTGTCATTTATTGTGTTTCCATTTATGGTAGTATTGTTATTTAAAGGATCCGGACCACTCGTGATAGTCTGAACATTTCCAATATAATTATGTAGATAGGGATCCAACAAATTGCTGCACTTTCTTGCAATTTTTGTACCTCTAAGATAAGAACCTGAGTTGAAGCTTATATGGGATTAGAGATTCCCTGTATTCCTATCTAACCCTAATTTAATTACCTGAGTATGATGCTGGCCGAACTGACATTAGGCAGTACTAAATTGATAGCCTATCCATCATTTATAATAGGGTAAGATATTTATCAACGCAGTAAATTGATCCATTCAAATCCCCTATCCACAATTTTATAATGATTAATTTGTTACAGAAAAAGCACCCTGTGATATATTAAGCTACACTTTTGGTGCAGTGCTATTATCTAATACCACCGCCCTGTGATTTCTCATATAGGGTTAATCCTTTCAAAGTCTCCTGTTAATATTACCAGGCTGATTTATTGAAAGAAAACAAACTGTAACATGTTGGACCATACAATGTTGCGGTTCTCTTTTCCACTGCTGCAACATTGTAACTAGAGCTCATCTGTTATAGAGAGATTCATAAGTAAACCGGGACAGATTAGCATGTATAGTGTGCTCTCATTCAACTACACGAGCGTATCACTAACAATGCATGCTTATATTGGCATGATACCACTGTAATTAACTTTATGATTTAATCCCGCTATATCGATCTTTAGCGAGAAGCCATTGAAATATGTTATGAATCACAAATTGATTGTCATCACATTTTCATACCAAACATCATCATATTTATTATAAGAAGGTTTTTCAAATTGTTTTAAATACTGCTGGATCAACAGTCTCTGTGTTTGAAATAGTCAGCTGCTCATAATTGCAGGGACTTATAATAAAGAATATTTGTATGTGGCTGCTATCATGCACCTTCACTCATGTTCACATAAACATCTTTTATCTGTATGGTATACTTCGGTAAGTACAATTAGCCCCGAGAGTAAATCCTATCCTAGATGTTTGTTCTAAAAAATGTCTTCAGGTGCTGTTGCCAAACGTATTTTAACGAGATAACTAGTAAAGCCAGTCAGATCACCTATCACAGGTTCTCATACTAAGATAATCAGCATGGTAGAATTGTGAAAATTTATCATAAAGTATAATAGCATATAGCTACTAATTTACACACATGCCGTCTTATTATCATGTGCCGTATGTGTGGCGCGGTATTAGTAATGTGATTAATTTCTCATATGTGTCTCACAGAATAGAAGCAGGGGACCACTGAGACATATGTAATAAATTATATCTCTAATAGTAAGTTCATGCAGCCGCTTCTGTTGCGTGTATAATTTAATCACCGTCAGCGTATCCCTGCGGCAGCTGTTTGATACGAGTGTGGCCTGTATTACACTGATTCACATGAGCTCATTACTATGGGTGTCTGTACATACTTATAGAATATAGCAGGCAAATTCATGCCGCTCTGAAACGCCACCCAACGTGCACGTTTCACATCAGCGTTTCCCCATCCCATGACGAAGCTGATGTGAAACGTGCACATTGGGTGGCGTTTCAGAGCAGCATGAATTTGCCTGCTATCTTCACTGTAAAATGTTGAAATTGTTTAATGTAATGGAAAATAGTTAAAAGTTATATGTAATAGGATTAGGATCACTCGTATGGAAGGACCACTAATTTAGTTAGATAAGGAGAGAGTCGAGGGAATCATTAATGAAGAGAGCTATATGTGTGTGCAGCAATAGAAATGTGTACAGATACTCATAGCAACGAGCCCATGTGAACCAGTATAATATATGCTATACACGTACTAATAGCCGCTACAGGGCTATGCTGATGGTGATTAAAACACATACGTAATAGAAGCAGTTGTATGAAAGTATGTACAGACACCCATAGTAATGAGCTCATGTGAATCAGTGTAATACAGGCCACACTCGTATCAAACAGCTGCCGCAGGGATACGCTGACGGTGATTAAATTATATACGCAACAGAAGTGGCTGCATGAACTTACTATTAGAGATATAATTTATTACATATGTCTCAGTGGTCCCCTGCTTCTATTCTGTGAGACACATATGAGAAATTAATCACATTATTAATACCGCGCCACACATACGGCACATGATAATAAGACGGCATGTGTGTAAATTAGTAGCTATATGCTATTATACTTTATAATAAATTTTCACAATTCTACCAAGCTGATTATCTTAGTATGAGAACCTGTGATAGGTGATCTGACTGGCTTTACTAGTTATCTCGTTAAAATACGTTTGGCAACAGCACCTGAAGACATTTTTTAGAACAAACATCTAGGATAGGATTTACTCTCGGGGCTAATTGTACTTACCGAAGTATACCATACAGATAAAAGATGTTTATGTGAACATGAGTGAAGGTGCATGATAGCAGCCACATACAAATATTCTTTATTATAAGTCCCTGCAATTATGAGCAGCTGACTATTTCAAACAGAGACTGTTGATCCAGCAGTATTTAAAACAATTTGAAAAACCTTCTTATAATAAATGATATGATGTTTGGTATGAAAATGTGATGACAATCAATTTGTGATTCATAACATATTTCAATGGCTTCTCGCTAAAGATCGATATAGCGGGATTAAATCATAAAGTTAATTACAGTGGTATCATGCCAATATAAGCATGCATTGTGTCACGATCCGGGTATCTGGACGCCATTTCTTACCCATCAGATGCCTCCTAAGGCTGGCTCAGCGCTCCAGGACCGGATCCCATCTGTTATCCTAATGTTCACATTCCTGCATCCTCTCCTGTCACTCTGAGACGCTGTCACAGTAACGCCTTATTACATCTGGCATGGCGTCTCCCGCGGCCTCCGCCGCCGTCCCTGAGCTTCTGCATGCAGAGTGTCAGAGTGGCGATTACGTCAGCCGCGGCCTCCGCTGTGTCCGCGTGGTTGGATGTGCACTTGTCAGCCTGGCGTCTCCTGTCTCCAGTGGCCGGCGCCGCCATTACTGTTTTCATTACCACATGGATTACAAACCAAACTTCCCTCCAAGTGTCTGCATGGGCGCAGCCATCTTGGATTCTGTCAGCTGATCATTTCCTCCAATCTGTTGTCAGTATTTTTAATCTGCATAATTGCCAAGCCAATCCCTTCCTTGCTGCAGGTATAAATACACTGTGCCTGAGCAAGGAAGGCGTCAGTGCTTTGGTTGTCAAACCTAGTTCCTGTTTGTCTCTCTCCTGTGATTGTCTTCCAGGTTCCAGCTCCTGTCTCAAGACTTCCACCATAGAGACCCGCACCAGCATTCCACCTGCGGTGTAGCCTGACTCTCCAATCCATTGTGGATTCATCTGTTCCCAGCTACAACATTACCTGCTTCCAGCTCAGCTTCCAGCAGAGTACAGCTTCCCTTAAAGGGCCGGTGTCCTTTCTACACTTTACCACTCTCCACCGGTATTATTATTTCTCCGCTCTCAAGTTCTACATTTCAGTTCATATTTCATCGCTCCCAAGTTCATTTATTATTTAACTGGTTCCAGCCAGTATCCACTCCGTGCTAACAACAGTCTGGTTCCAGCCAGTATCCACAGCAGCTGTTTTATCTTCAGCAACCCAGCTTTTCCTGGAACACCAGCTGGCACAATCCTGGGTTATCTCCATTGCTACAGTCGGGCCTGGTAAGGACTTTCCATCTAGAAGATCATAAGAACTATCTCACACTACCAGTGCCCTGTGGCTCCTGCCATCCTGTAGTACCCAGGAACTGTATTTATTCTTTGCTGACTTTTACGTTTTCTTTTACTGCTGCTGTGTTGCGGAGTTGTCATAATAAACATCATTGACTTTTATCCAAGTTGTCGTGGTCACGCCTTCGGGCAGTTATTATTCATGTTACTTACATGTCCAGGGGTCTGATACAACCTCCCAGGTTCCGGTACATCTCAGCCCCTACAACTGAGGCTGCCTCCCGTCAGCTCAGGCCCTCAGTTGTGACAGTAAGCACTGACCTAATGAATCCAGCCGGAGACCAGGATCAAGCGGCCAGGCCGATGCAAGAACTGGCAGCCCGACTAGAACATCAGGAGGCTGCACAGGGCCACATCATCCGCTGTCTCCAGGATCTCTCTACTCGGCTGGATGGGATTCAGACAACTCTCCGTGGATCAGGCGCGTCTGGTGCGTCAACCACAGTGACTCCAGCTATAACCCCACCCACCTTACCCATTTCTGCTCCACGTCTTCATCTTCCAACGCCAGCAAAATTTGACGGATCTCCAAGATTCTGCAGGGGATTTCTCAACCAGTGTGAGATTCAGTTTGAGCTACAACCTGGCAATTTTCCCAGTGACCGTACAAAAATTGCCTACATTATTTCTCTTCTCAGTGGCTCAGCCCTTGATTGGGCATCACCGTTATGGGAGAGGTCCGACACCCTGCTATCTTCCTACACTGCCTTCGTGTCAACATTCAGGCGCATCTTCGACGAGCCAGGCCGGGTAACCTCAGCTTCATCCGAGATTCTCCGTTTACGCCAGGGGTCACGTACTGTAGGACAATATCTGATACAGTTCCAGATCCTGGCATCCGAACTGGCATGGAACGACGAGGCCCTGTATGCTGCATTCTGGCATGGCTTATCTGAGCGTATTAAAGATGAGTTAGCTACCAGAGACTTACCTTCTAAGTTAGATGAGCTAATCTTACTCTGCACGAAAGTTGATTTACGTTTCAGAGAGAGAGCAACTGAGCGTGGAAGATCATCTGCTCCAAAATCTTCTGCTCCTCCTCCTCGTCAACTGTCACCATCTAAAGATGAGCCCATGCAACTTGGCCATTCCCGTTTAACTCCTGCTGAGCGCCGAAGACGTCTCTCCGAGTTTCTCTGTCTCTATTGTGCAGCTCCGTCTCACACCATTAATGCCTGTCCCAAACGTCCGGGAAACTCCAAATCCTAGCTCGCCAAGGAGAGGGCCGGCTAGGAGTAATGATCTCCTCTCCATCTCCTCAAGATTGTAATCTCCCAGTCTCGCTTCAAGTTGCTCAACGTTATCGGAACGTCATTGCCCTCCTTGATTCCGGAGCAGCTGGGAACTTTATTACCGAAGCCTATGTTAAACGGTGGTCCCTACCCACTGAGAGACTTCCTTCGTCCATTTCTTTAACTGCCGTGGATGGCAGCAAAATTTTTGATGCAGTTATTTCTTTAAGGACTCTACCAGTTCGTCTGAGAGTGGGAGTTCTTCATTCCGAACTTATTTCTCTTTTAGTGATTCCAAGAGCCACACATCCTGTGGTCCTGGGCCTTCCATGGCTCCGTCTTCACAATCCTACAATTGATTGGACGACTACGCAAATCCTGGCATGGGGTTCCTCCTGTGCTGAGACATGTTTGTTTAAAGTATTGCCTGTCTGTTCTTCCTCCCCCAGGTCGTCTGATGTTCCACCTCCTCCATATCAAGATTTCACGGATGTGTTCAGTAAAGCTTCTGCTGATATCCTTCCTCCTCATAGAGAATGGGACTGTCCGATTGATCTCGTTCCAGGGAAGGTTCCACCTCGAGGCCGAACTTATCCGTTGTCTCTGCCTGAGACGCATTCTATGGAGGAATATATTAAAGAGAACCTAGCAAAGGGGTTCATTCGACCTTCTTCTTCTCCAGCCGGCGCAGGCTTCTTTTTTGTAAAAAAGAAAGATGGTGGTCTGCGGCCGTGCATCGACTACAGAGGTTTGAACGACATTACCATCAAGAACCGTTATCCTTTACCCCTGATTACTGAGCTCTTTGACAGAGTTAGCGGAGCTACCATCTTTACAAAGCTGGACTTGCGAGGTGCATACAATCTCATCCGGATCCGTGAGGGTGACGAGTGGAAGACCGCCTTTAACACCCGTGACGGACATTATGAGTACCTCGTCATGCCCTTCGGATTGAGCAATGCTCCAGCTGTCTTCCAGCATTTTGTCAATGAGATCTTCAGAGACATTCTATACCATCATGTCGTGGTCTATCTAGACGATATCCTCATTTTTGCCAACGATTTAGAGGAACATCATTTTTGGGTTAAAGAGGTTCTGTCCCGTCTCCGTGTCAATCATCTCTATTGCAAATTAGAAAAATGCGTCTTTGAAGTCAAGTCCATTCCGTTTCTAGGGTACATTGTGTCCGGTTCCGGACTAGAGATGGATCCTGAGAAACTACAAGCAATCCAAAATTGGCCGGTACCCTTAACCCTCAAAGGGGTCCAGAGGTTCTTAGGGTTCGCCAACTATTACCGAAAGTTTATACGAGACTTTTCCACCATTGTGGCGCCTATTACTGCTTTCACTAAGAAGGGTGCTAACCCGTCCAAGTGGTCTGAAGAAGCCATGCAAGCATTTCATCTTTTAAAACAAAGGTTCATCTCTGCGCCTGTTCTGAAACAGCCTGACATCGACTCTCCTTTCATCTTAGAGGTGGATGCCTCCTCCGTTGGAGTAGGAGCGGTGTTATCTCAGAGGGCTAAAGATGGCCATTTACACCCTTGCAGTTTCTTCTCCCGGAAGTTCTCCCCAGCTGAGCGCAACTATGCCATTGGCGACCAGGAGTTGCTAGCCATCAAGCTCGCTCTAGAAGAGTGGAGGTATCTGTTGGAGGGAGCTTCTCATTCAATCACCATACTTACAGACCACAAGAACCTTTTGTACCTGAAGGGCGCACAATGTCTCAACCCTCGTCAGGCCAGATGGGCACTTTTTTTTTCCAGGTTCGACTTTAAACTCCAGTTCTGTCCGGGCTCTCAGAATCGCAAGGCCGATGCCCTTTCCCGCTCATGGGAGCAAGAAAATGAGTCAGAGTCTTCAGACAAGCATCCTATTATAAATCCGTTGGCATTCTCCACGGTAGGGATGGACTCTACGCCCCCATCAGGGAAAAGTTTTGTGAAGCCGACACTAAGGAAGAAGCTCATGCATTGGGCCCATGCTTCCCGTTTTGCCGGACATACAGGTATCCAAAAAACCCTGGAGTTTATCTCTAGGTCCTATTGGTGGCCAACTCTGAAAAAGGACGTCTTGGAGTTTATTGCATCTTGCCCAAAGTGTGCCCAACATAAAGTATCCCGCCAGTCGCCTGCGGGGCAACTGGTTCCACTATCCGTTCCCCGTCGACCATGGACCCACTTGTCGATGGATTTCATTACAGACTTACCCATGTGCAACAAGTTCAATACCATCTGGGTGGTAGTTGACCGGTTCACCAAGATGGCACACTTCATTCCTCTCACCGGTCTTCCGTCAGCTTCCAAGTTGGCTCAAGTATTCATACAAGAGATCTTCCGACTCCACGGTCTTCCTGAAGAAATTATCTCAGATCGAGGAGTTCAATTCACAGCCAAATTCTGGCGAAGTTTATGTCAAGTCCTTCAAGTCAAGCTAAAGTTTTCCACGGCTTACCATCCTCAGACCAATGGTCAAACCGAGAGGGTGAATCAGGACTTGGAGGCCTTCCTCCGCATCTATGTGTCCTCCTCTCAAGATGACTGGGTTCAATTACTTCCCTGGGCCGAGTTCTGTCATAACAACCAGTATCATTCTTCATCTGCTTCAACACCATTCTTCACTAACTTTGGATTCCACCCTAAAGTCCCTGAGTTCCAACCGCTTCCAGCAACTTCTGTTCCCGCAGTGGATATCACCTTGCATCAGTTTGCCAATATCTGGAAGAGCGTACGATCAGCTCTGCTCAAGGCATCGTTCAGGTACAAGAAGTTTGCGGATAAGAAGCGTCGAGCAGTTCCTGCTCTCAAGGTGGGTGATCGGGTATGGTTATCCACGAAGAATTTGAGGTTAAGAGTTCCCAGTATGAAGTTTGCACCTCGCTATATCGGTCCTTTCAAGATTGAACAAGTCATCAATCCTGTTGCTTACAGACTTCAGTTGCCTCCCTTCTTAAAAATACCCAGGACATTCCATGTTTCCCTGTTGAAACCGCTGATCTTGAATCGGTTTCATTCCTCACTTCCTCCAACTCCGAAAGTCCAAACTCAACGAGGCGTTGAGTACGAAGTGGCCAAGATCCTGGACTCACGTCACCGTTACGGTCAACTACAGTATCTTATTGACTGGAAGGGTTACGGCCCTGAGGAACGTTCATGGACCAATGCTTCTGATGTCCATGCTCCTGCCTTGGTCCGGAGATTCCATTCCAAGTTTCCTCAAAAGCCAAAGAAGTGTCCTGGGGCCACTCCTAAAGGGGGGGGTGCTGTCACGATCCGGGTATCTGGACGCCATTTCTTACCCATCAGATGCCTCCTAAGGCTGGCTCAGCGCTCCAGGACCGGATCCCATCTGTTATCCTAATGTTCACATTCCTGCATCCTCTCCTGTCTCTCTGAGACGCTGTCACAGTAACGCCTTATTACATCTGGCATGGCGTCTCCCGCGGCCTCCGCCGCCGTCCCTGAGCTTCTGCATGCAGAGTGTCAGAGTGGTGATTACGTCAGCCGCGGCCTCCGCTGTGTCCGCGTGGTTGGATGTGCACTTGTCAGCCTGGCGTCTCCTGTCTCCAGTGGCCGGCGCCGCCATTACTGTTTTCATTACCACATGGATTACAAACCAAACTTCCCTCCAAGTGTCTGCATGGGCGCAGCCATCTTGGATTCTGTCAGCTGATCATTTCCTCTAATCTGTTGTCAGTATTTTTAATCTGCATAATTGCCAAGCCAATCCCTTCCTTGCTGCAGGTATAAATACACTGTGCCTGAGCAAGGAAGGCGTCAGTGCTTTGGTTGTCAAACCTAGTTCCTGTTTGTCTCTCTCCTGTGATTGTCTTCCAGGTTCCAGCTCCTGTCTCAAGACTTCCACCATAGAGACCCGCACCAGCATTCCACCTGCGGTGTAGCCTGACTCTCCAATCCATTGTGGATTCATCTGTTCCCAGCTACAACATTACCTGCTTCCAGCTCAGCTTCCAGCAGAGTACAGCTTCCCTTAAAGGGCCGGTGTCCTTTCTACACTTTACCACTCTCCACCGGTATTATTATTTCTCCGCCCTCAAGTTCTACATTTCAGTTCATATTTCATCGCTCCCAAGTTCATTTATTATTTAACTGGTTCCAGCCAGTATCCACTCCGTGCTAACAACAGTCTGGTTCCAGCCAGTATCCACAGCAGCTGTTTTATCTTCAGCAACCCAGCTTTTCCTGGAACACCAGCTGGCACAATCCTGGGTTATCTCCATTGCTACAGTCGGGCCTGGTAAGGACTTTCCATCTAGAAGATCATAAGAACTATCTCACACTACCAGTGCCCTGTGGCTCCTGCCATCCTGTAGTACCCAGGAACTGTATTTATTCTTTGCTGACTTTTACGTTTTCTTTTACTGCTGCTGTGTTGCGGAGTTGTCATAATAAACATCATTGACTTTTATCCAAGTTGTCGTGGTCACGCCTTCGGGCAGTTATTATTCATGTTACTTACATGTCCAGGGGTCTGATACAACCTCCCAGGTTCCGGTACATCTCAGCCCCTACAACTGAGGCTGCCTCCCGTCAGCTCAGGCCCTCAGTTGTGACACATTGGTAGTGATACGCTCGTGTAGTTGAATGAGAGCACACTATACATGCTAATCTGTCCCGGTTTACTTATGAATCTCTCTATAACAGATGAGGACTAACTATATTAAACAGTTACAGTGTTGCAGCAGTGGAAAAGAGAACCGCAACATTGTATGGTCCAACATGTTAGTTTGTTTTCTTTCAATAAATCAGCCTGGTAATATTAACAGGAGACTTTGAAAGGATTAACCCTATATGAGAAATCACAGGGCGGTGGTATTAGATAATAGCACTGCACCAAAAGTGTAGCTTAATATATCACAGGGTGCTTTTTCTGTAACAAATTAATCATTATAAAATTGTGGATAGGGGATTTGAATGGATCAATTTACTGCGTTGATAAATATCTTACCCTATTATAAATGATGGATAGGCTATCAATTTAGTACTGCCTAATGTCAGTTCGGCCAGTATCATACTCAGGTAATTAAATTAGGGTTAGATAGGAATACAGGGAATCTCTCATCCCATATAAGCTTCAACTCAGGTTCTTATCTTAGAGGTACAAAAATTGCAAGAAAGTGCAGCAATTTGTTGGATCCCTATCTACATAATTATATTGGAAATGTTCAGACTATCACGAGTGGTCCGGATCCTTTAAATAACAATACTACCATAAATGGAAACACAATAAATGACACACAGTGAATATATATTTTTTAATAGATACAGTATCTTTTATTATTAAAAATTTCTCCATATATATTTCACATCAATTTTAATTGACTATCATTAAAATAAGAATTTACTTACCGATAATTCTATTTCTCGTAGTCCGTAGTGGATGCTGGGGACTCCGTAAGGACCATGGGGAATAGCGGCTCCGCAGGAGACTGGGCACAAAAGTAAAGCTTTAGAACTACCTGGTGTGCACTGGCTCCTCCCCCTATGACCCCCCTCCAAGCCTCAGTTAGGATACTGTGCCCGGACGAGCGTACACAATAAGGAAGGATTTTGAATCCCGGGTAAGACTCATACCAGCCACACCAATCACACCATATAACTTGTGATCTAAACCCAGTTAACAGCATGATAACAGAGGAGCCTCTAGAAAAGATGGCTCACTACAGCAATAACCCGATTTTTTGGTAACAATAACTATGTACCAGTATTGCAGACAATCCGCACTTGGGATGGGCGCCCAGCATCCACTACGGACTACGAGAAATAGAATTATCGGTAAGTAAATTCTTATTTTCTCTGACGTCCTAGTGGATGCTGGGGACTCCGTAAGGACCATGGGGATTATACCAAAGCTCCCAAACGGGCGGGAGAGTGCGGATGACTCTGCAGCACCAAATGAGAGAACTCCAGGTCCTCCTCAGCCAGGGTATCAAATTTGTAGAATTTTACAAACGTATTTGCTCCTGACCAAGTAGCTGCTCGGCAAAGTTGTAAAGCCGAGACCCCTCGGGCAGCCGCCCAAGATGAGCCCACCTTCCTTGTGGAATGGGCTTTTACAGATTTTGGCTGTGGCAGGCCTGCCACAGAATGTGCAAGCTGAATTGTACTACAAATCCAACGAGCAATAGTCTGCTTAGAAGCAGGAGCACCCAGCTTGTTGGGTGCATACAGAATAAACAACGAGTCAGATTTTCTGACTCCAGCCGTCCTGGAAACCTATATTTCCAGGGCCCTGACAACGTCTAGCAACTTGGAGTCCTCCAAGTCCCTAGTAGCCGCAGGCACCACAATAGGTTGATTCAGGTGAAAACGCTGAAAACCACCTTAGGGAGAAACTGAGGACAAGTCCTCAATTCCGCCCTGTCCGAATGGAAAATCAGATGAGGGCTTTTACAGGATAAAGCCGCCAATTCTGACACGCACCTGGCCCAGGCCAGGGCCAACAGCATGACCACTTTCCATGTGAGATATTTTAACTCCACATATTTAAGTGGTTCAAACCAATGTGACTTTTGGAACCCAAAAACTACATTTAGATCCCAAGGTGCCACTGGAGGCACAAAAGGAGGCTGTATATACAGTACCCCTTTCACAAACGTCTGAACTTCAGGGACTGAAGCTAGTTCTTTTTGGAAGAAAATTGACAGGGCCGAAATTTGAACCTTAATGGACCCCCATTTCAGGCCCATAGACACTCCTGTTTGCAGGAAATGTAGGAATCGACCTAGTTGAAAATTCCTCCGTCGGGGCCTTACTGGCCTCGCACCACGCAACATATTTTCGCCAAATGCGGTGATAATGTTTTGCGGTTATATCTTTCCTGGCTTTGATCAGGATAGAAATGACTTCATCCGGAATGCCTTTCTCCTTCAGGATCCGGCGTTCAACCGCCATGCCGTCAAACGCAGCCGCGGTAAGTCTTGGAACAGACAGGGTCCTTGCTGGAGCAGGTCCCTTCTTAGAGGTAGAGGCCACGGATCCTCCGTGAGCATCTCTTGAAGTTCCGGTTACCAAGTCCTTCTTGGCCAATCCGGAGCCACGAATATAGTGCTTACTCCTCTCCATCTTATAATTCTCAGTACCTTGGGTATGAGAGGCAGAGGAGGGAACACATACACTGACTGGTACACCCACTATGTTACCAGAGCTTCTACAGCAGGCCTGGCCAACCTGTGGCTCTCCAGATGTTGTGAAACTACACATCCCAGCATGCCCTGCCACAGTTTTAGCCTTCCCTAATAGCAAAACTGTAGCAAAGCATGATGGGACTTGTAGTTTTACAACAGCTGGAGAGCCACAGGTTGGCCAGGACTGTTCTACAGCTATTGCCTGAGGGTCCCTTGACCTGGCGCAATACTTGTCGAGTTTTATAAACATGTGGAAGACTTCTGGGTGAAGTCCCCACTCTCCCGGGTGGGGGTCGTGTCTGCTGAGGAAGTCTGCTTCCCAGTTGTCCACTCCCGGAATGAATACTGCTGACAGTGCTATCACATGATTTTCCGCCCAGCGAAGAATCCTTGCAGCTTCTGCCTTGCCCTCCTGCTTCTTGTGTCACCCTGTCTGTTTACGTGGGTGACTGCCGTGATGTTGTCCGAATGGATCAACTCCGGGTGACCTTGAAGCAGAGGTCTTGCTGAGCTTAGAGCATTGTAAATGGCCCTTAGCTTCAGGATATTTATGTGAAGTGATGTCTCCAGGCTTGACCATAAGCTCTGGAAATTCCTTCCCTGTGTGACTGCTCCCCAGCCTCGCAGGCTGGCATCCGTGGTCACCAGGACCCAGTCCTGAATGTCGAATCTGCGGCCCTCTAGAAGATGAGCACTCTGCAACCACCACAGGAGAGACACCCTTGTGCTTGGTGACAGGGTTATCCGCTGATGCATCTGAACATGCGACCCGGACCATTTGTCCAGCAGGTCCCACTGGAAAGTTCTTGCGTGGAATCTGCCGAATGGGATTGCTTCGTAGGAAGTCACCATTTTCCCCAGAACCCTTTCATTGATGTACTGAGACTTGGCTCGGTTATAGGAGGTTCCCGACTAGCTCGGATAACTCCCTGACTTTCTCCTCCGGGAGAAACACCTTTTTCTGGACTGTGTCCAGGATCATCCCTAGGAACAGAAGACGAGTCGTCGGAATCAGCTGCGATTTTGGAATATTGAGAATCCAATCGTGCTGCCGCAACACTACCGGAGATAGTGCTACACCGACCTCCAACTGTTCCCTGGAACTTACCCTTATCAGGGAATCGTCCAAGTAAGGGATAACTAAAATTCCCTTCCTTCGAAAGAGTATCATCATTTCGGCCATTACCTTGGTAAAGACCCGGGGTGCCGTGGACCATCCATACGGCAGCGTCTGAAACTGATAGTGACAGTTCTGTACCACAAACCTGAGGTACCCTTGGTGAGAAGGGTAAATTGGGACATGAAGGTAAGCATCCTTGATGTCCCGAGACATCATGTAGTCCCCTTCCTCCAGGTTCGCAATCACTGCTCTGAGTGACTCAATCTTGAATTTGAACCTCCGTATGTAAGTGTTCAAAGATTTTATATTTAGAATCGGTCTCACCGAGCCATCCGGCTTCGGTACCACAACAGTGTGGAATAATACCCCGTTCCCTGTTGCAGGAGGGGTACCTTGATTATCACCTGCTGGGAATACAGCTTGTGAATGGCTTCCAAAACTGCCTCCCTGTCAGAGGGAGACATCGGTAAAGCCGACTTTAGGAAACGGCGAGGGGGAGACGTCTCGAATTCCAATTTGTACCCCTGAGATATTTGAGACGGGCCCCCACCGTGCCTGATTCTGCTTGTAAAGCCCCAGCGTCATACTGAGGGCTTGGCAGAGACGGGAGAGGGCTTCTGTTCCTGGGAACTGGCTGATTTCTGCAGCCTTTTTCCTCTCCCTCTGTCACGGGGCAGAAATGAGGAACCTTTTGCCCACGAAAGGACTGCGCCTGATAATACGGCGTCTTCTTATGTTGAGAGGCGACCTGGGGTACAAACGTGGATTTCCCAGCTGTTGCCGTGGCCACCAGGTCTGAAAGACCGACCCCAAATAACTCCTCCCCTTAAGGCAATACTTCCAAATGCCGTTTGGAATACGCATCACCTGACCACTGACGTGTCCATAACCCTCTACTGGCAGAAATGGACAACGCACTTAGACTTGATGCCAGTCGGCAAATATTCCGCTGTGCATCACGCATATATAGAAATGCATCTTTTAAATGCTCTATAGGCAATAATATACTGTCCCTATCTAGGGTATCAATATTTTCAGTCAGGGAATCCGACCACGCCAACCCAGCACTGCACATCCAGGCTGAGGCGATTGCTGGTCGCAGTATAACACCAGTATGTGTGTAAATACATTTTAGGATACCCTCCTGCTTTCTATCAGCAGGATCCTTAAGGGCGGCCATCTCAGGAGAGGGTAGAGCCCTTGTTCTTACAAGCGTGTGAGCGCTTTATCCACCCTAGGGGGTGTTTCCCAACGCACCCTAACCTCTGGCGGGAAAGGATATAATGCCAATAACATTTTAGAAATTATCAGTTGTTATCGGGGGAAACCCACGCATCATCACACACCTCATTTAATTTCTCAGATTCAGGAAAACTACAGGTAGTTTTTCCTCACCGAACATAATACCCCTTTTTGGTGGTACTCGTATTATCAGAAATGTGTAAAACATTTTTCATTGCCTCAATCATGTAACGTGTGGCCCTACTGGAAGTCACATTTGTCTCTTCACCGTCGACACTGGAGTCGGTATCCGTGTCGGCGTCTATATCTGCAATCTGAGGTAACGGGCGCTTTAGAGCCCCTGACGGCCTAGGAGACGTCTGGACAGGCACAAGCTGAGTAGCCGGCTGTCTCATGTCAACCACTGTCTTTTATACAGAGCTGACACTGTCACGTAATTCCTTCCAACAGTTCATCCACTCAGGTGTCGACCCCCTAGGGGGTGACATCACTATTACAGGCAATCTGCTCCGTCTCCACATCATTTTTCTCCTCATACATGTCGACACAAACGTACCGACACACAGCACACACACAGGGAATGCTCTGATAGAGGACAGGACCCCACTAGCCCTTTGGGAAGACAGAGGGAGAGTTTGCCAGCACACACCAGAGCGCTATATATATATACAGGGATAACCTTATATAAGTGTTTTTCCCCTTATAGCTGCTGTATTTTTAATACTGCGCGTAATTAGTGCCCCCCTCTCTTTTTTAACCCTTTCTGTAGTGTAGTGACTGCAGGGGAGAGCCAGGAAGCTTCCCTCCAACGGAGCTGTGAGGGAAAATGGCGCCAGTGTGCTGAGGAGATAGGCTCCGCCCCCTTCTCGGCGGCCTTATCTCCCGTTTTTCTGTGTATTCTGGCAGGGGTTAAATTCATCCATATAGGCCAGGAGCTATATGTGATGCATTTTTTGCCATCCAAGGTGTTTTTATTGCATCTCAGGGCGCCCCCCCCCAGCGCCCTGCACCCTCAGTGACCGGAGTGTGAAGTGTGCTGAGAGCAATGGCGCACAGCTGCAGTGCTGTGCGCTACCTTGTTGAAGACAGGACGTCTTCTGCCGCCGATTTTCCAGACCTCTTCTGTCTTCTGGCTCTGTAAGGGGGCCGGCGGCGCGGCTCTGGGACCTATCCATGGCTGGGCCTGTGATCGGTCCCTCTGGAGCTAATGTCCAGTAGCCTAAGAAGCCCAATCCACTCTGCACGCAGGTGAGTTCGCTTCTTCTCCCCTTAGTCCCTCGATGCAGTGAGCCTGTTGCCAGCAGGTCTCACTGAACATAAAAAACCTAAAACTAAACTTTTCACTAAGCAGCTCAGGAGAGCCACCTAGTGTGCACCCTTCTCGTTCGGGCACAAAAATCTAACTGAGGCTTGGAGGGGGGTCATAGGGGGAGGCGCCAGTGCACACCAGGTAGTTCTAAAGCTTTACTTTTGTGCCCAGTCTCCTGCGGAGCCGCTATTCCACATGGTCCTTACGGAGTCCCCAGCATCCACTAGGACGTCAGAGAAAAGATATATTTTAGATTGATTCATTTTTTCTTCCTTTTGTGCGCCAACCAAGAGACAATCTTCTCTATCCTTTTTGTGCACACCTATCTTTGGGCAGTTTCGCTCACTCCTCTTTGCAGCACCTCTTAAGCTCCATCAGGTTGGATGGGAAGCGTCGGTGCACAGCCATTTTCAGCTCTCTCCAGAGATGTTCAATCAGATTCAAGTCTGGGCTCTGGCTGGGCCACTCAAGGACATTCACAGAGTTGTCCTGAAGCCACTCCTTTAATATCTTGGCTGTGTGCTTAGGGCCATTGTCCTGCTGAAAGATGAACTGTCGCCCAAGTCTGAGGTCAAGAGCGCTCTGGAGCAGGTTTTCATCCAGGATGTCTCTGTACATTGCTGCATTCATCTTTCCCTCTATCCTGACTAGTCTCCCTGTTCCTGCCACTGAAAAACATCCCCACAGCATGATCCTGCCACAACCACGCTTCACTGTAGGGATGGTATTGGCCTGGTGATGAGCGGTGCCTGGTTTCCTCCAAACATGACGCCTGGCATTCACGCCAAAGAGTTCAATCTTTGTCTCACCAGACCAGAGAGTTTTGTTTCTCATGGTCTGAGAGTCCTTCAGGTGCATTTGGCAAACTCCAGATGGGCTGCCATGTGCTTTTTACTAAGGAGTGTCTTCCATCTGGCCACTCTACCATACAGGTCTGATTGGTGGATTGCTGCAGAGATGGTTGTCCTTCTGGAAGGTTCTCCTCTCTCTGCAGAGGAATGCTGTAGTTCTGACAGAGTAACCATCAGGTTCTTGGTCACCTCCCTGACTAGGGCCAACTCTCGGAAGAGTCTTGGTGGTTCCGAACTTCTTCCATTTCCGGATGTTGGAGGCCACTGTGCTCATTGAGACCTTCAAAGCAGCAGATATTTTTCTGCACACTTCCCCAGATTTGTGCCTCAAGACAATCCTGTCTCGGAGGTCTAAAGACAATTTCTTTGACTTCATGCTTGGTTTGTGCTCAGACATGCACTGTCAAGTGTGGTACCTTATATAGACAGGTGTATGCCTTTCCACATCATGTCCAATTAACTGAATCAGGTGGACTCCAATTAAGCTGTAGGAACATCTAAAGGATGATCAGTGGAAACAGGATGCACCTGAGCTCAATTTTAAGCTTCATGGCAAAGGCTGTGAATACTTATGTACATGTAATTTCCTAATTTTTTATTTTTAATAAATTTTCAAAAATCTAAAAAAAATTTTTTGTCATTATGGGGTATTGTGTGTAGAATTTTGAGGGAAAAAATTAATTTATTACATTTTGGAATAAGGTTGTAACATAACAAAATGTGGAAAAGTGAAGCGCTGTGAATACTTTCCAGATGCACTATTTGTATATACTAATATTGAGAAAATACACTCAGCAACTTTATTAAGTACAATGCGGGTTTAATGCAAATATTTCAACCAATCAGCTAGGAGCAACTCAATGCATAAAATCATGCAAACATGGCAGAGAAGTTTAGTTGTTCAGATCAAGCACCATAATGCAGAAGAAATCTGATCTAAATGACTTTAGCCATGGAATAATTAATGGTGCCAGACAGGGTGGTTTGAGCAAAACAATGGAAAACAGCAGCGCTCAAGGGATAAGAAATAATTAATGAATGGAGAACTGAAAAGTTTAGGGTGGTTTGAGCACCTCAAAAACTGATGACCTGGGGGCGTGGCTTGGCTGGAGAAGAGAGCAGTCGTGTCTCTGCTGCTCTCCTCTCTCCAGTGCTATATACTTAAAAAAATCGGGATACTCACCCCCTGGTTTTTCCACCTGGGAGCTCCCTGTCCCTCCCTGTGTGTCCCCTGTGCCCTGTGGTGTGTGCTGCGGAGCCGGGGAGCGGTTTTCACCGCTCTTGCAGGTTGCGGCCTCCACACAGGCCGAAGCCGGGGACTCGCGTACTCCCGGCGCCCGCGTCTTGAGCTCCACGGCGGGAGCGCGGCGCCGACCCCGCAAATAACCTCCGGACCACCTGGGGGGCCCCCCCGGACCTCCGGAGCGGACACCCCCTTGTTGCTGCAGAGCGGGGAGACGCAGGACGACGGGAGACGGAGGGTGTTCAGACGGCCAGTGTGACTCGGCGGCCATCTTTGACTCCCCTGGTGTGCTGGCACTCAGGTAGCAGGGTGCATCTGCGGCTGTGGAGGTCTCTGGGTGGGGAAATATTCAAGTCTGGTGGCCCTCTTGCATTGTCCCTTCCCTGCTCCTGCCCTGGGGCCCCTGCAGTGGGATTGGTGCATTTTTGAATGGTGAGACACAGCCTGCTACTTGGCTCTATTATTCTCTATTGCAACTGCCCCATCTAGTGGCCACTGGAGGTAATAACATACACCTCTCACATAGTGTGCTGGATATACAATACATATTGCTCTGCAGAATCCGTAGGACCGCAGGTATACCGGCACCTGCCGAGACGATCGGCTGTGATGCCCTTATGGTTGAATTACCAAGATATTATGAAGTGATCGTTCTGAGAGGATTCTGCCTACACCCGAATGCTCCTATGGCATGATATGACAACTTGACTTTTGCGTGGATCCCTCCTCGATTGATATCTCAGAAGCCTTGTGCCTCCCTTCCCTTCACCTTTGACATTCAGCGCCGCCATGCCTCCCAAGAAATATAAGGCCGCTAAAACTATCTCACAGGTGGCGTTCTTTAAACCTTCTCCTCAGGCCGCTAAAGCAAAAGTTGCACGGGGTGGTGCTTCTAAACCTGCTGTCCCGATGCCCTCACCATCTGGAGTCATGACCGCCCCTGCCACTACACACCCCAGCTCCATCAATGACGGTGACTCTCTTACGGTGGGTGCCATGAAATATCTCTTAACGCAATTTAAGGATGAAGTCGCGGCAGAATTCAGAGCGACTATGAAGGAATGTCAGAGATCTATCGACGAGATAGGTGGCCGCACCGATCACCTAGAAATGAAAATGGGTGAAGTGGTGTCATCACACAACGACCTGATCTCTTCTCATGATCTGCTTCAAAACGAGGTTACGGCGCTCAGGGACAAACTCTCGGATATTGAGGACAGATCGAGACGTAACAATATAAAGCTACGTGGTGTCCCGGAAGCTGTCGCTAATGGCGCTTTAAAAGATTTTGCAGTGGACCTCTTCAGCAAACTCCTTCCTTCGTTCCGCTCAGTTGACTTTCTACTGGACCGTATCCATAGGCTCCCTAGAGCCAGGAACGCTCCTGAGGGTGTCCCCCGAGATGTCCTGATGAGGTTACACTATTTCCACGTGAAGGAGGCGATCCTGAAAGCTGCTAGACCCTCGGATACTGCATCGGAGGCTTTGGGCTCACTTCAGATATTCGGAGACCTGTCCCCTGCTACTTTAGCAAAACGGCGCTCTCTTTACCCCATCACATCAGTGCTACATAAAGAGAACATCCTATACAGATGGGGATATCCCACTAAGTTGCTTATTTCTCGAGAAGGCTCTACTGTTGTCATAACGAATGTCGAGGAGGGAAAAAAGATCCTAGCATCATGGAACTCTGCAAGCTCTTCTACACACACCTCTCCTGAGCGGGGCCTCCAGCGGGACTGGGCCTCTTCGACTGCGGAACTTTGAGTATTGTTTGATTTTCTACACTTGCAGTGATTTCATGTCTTTTGATCGGTTTGTAGTGTCGTACCTCTTACGTTGCACTAGTTCCTTGGCAATTGTTTGATGAGGGTGTCTATGTAATATCTGCGTGTTATTAGAATATTTTTCAGTGATGCCTTCTCTATGCCGATTTACTGTTTGCTGCCTGTCTCTGCTGCCCCGACTGCCACCCACATTTTTCTGTCGGTTGGGAACCCTACCCGTGTTTCCTTTAATCCCGGTGGATGTCGGGGGACCAGAGATGGAGGGCTAAGGAACTACATTTTGTTTCATTTTAGTTCGGGTGCGGCAGATTGACCACTACCCCCCACAGTTTAACTGTGTTAAGTTGAGTCGCCATGGTTAGGCGTCCAAATGTGCCCCCGCGAGGGGTTATTGTTCTGTTTCTTTTGTCTGTTATCCTTCATCTCTTTTGTCCTTTCTTTCCCTTTTCCTCTCTTTTTGTCCAGAAATGTTACACACACTTTCTACTTGCCAGTTGGTTATTGATAGTTATGCAATCCCCGACAGTTTTACAATATGGTTAACATTGTTTCTATAAATGCAAAGGGTCTTAATTCCCCACACAAGAGGAGATTAGCACTTAACTATTTCCATAAACCTCAAATCATAGCCGTCCAAGAGACCCACTTTATTAAATCAGCCCCCCCAAGGTTTACTAATGGGAGATTCCCCGACTGCTATCTGGCCAACGGGCCAGCAAAGAAGGCGGGGGTGGCAATCTTGATATCTCAATACTGCGAGTTTTCCCTCACCTCGCAATACTGCGACCCTGAGGGGAGAATTCTAATTTTGGTTGGCACTCTTGAAAATAAAGAGGTGACATTAGTTTCTTGCTACGCTCCTAACACCAAGCAACTAGCATTTTGCAGGAAACTTTGCGCTAAGGTGCAGCAATTGGCTAAGGGCGCTTTACTCCTAATGGGGGACTTCAACTTGACCCTGGACCCTCTAGTTGATAATTCTAGCAAACGGCCCTCGCTCTCCAGTCAGCTCCATAGGAATGCAAAGGGATTTAGCCAGCTACTGGCGGAATATGATCTTTTAGACCTCTTGCGCATTAAACATCCAATGGACAGAGATCACACATTTTTCTCCCCGGTACATAAATCATATTCTAGAATAGATCTAGCATTAGCAGACAAGTGGACTCTACAGTCCATCCGTAAAATCTCCATTCTCCCCATGTCCTGGTCGGATCACTCCCCACTATACATCGAATGGGACATAATTAGTAGAAAGGTTACCCCGGCCCCTTGGCGCTTAGGTAAACTCAGTCTCCTTCAGCCAGAGACCACGCAGGCGATCCAATCCACCCTAGACTATTATCTTTCTGAGAACTCTCCGCGGGAGACCTCTATCTTCACATTCTGGTGCGCCCTCAAAGCTGTAACACGAGGTACGGCGATTCAAACTGCGGCTAAGCTTAAAAGGGCATATCGTAAGAAATTTGAACAAGCTGAGCTCACAGTCGCTTCCCTGGAGAGTTCTCACAAGGCACATCCACACGATAAAGCCCTCCTTAAGTCATTGAAGGAAGCAAGGGAGGCGGTAAATGTCTTCTATCTGGCGGAGGTCCAACGCAACCTACATAGACTGAACCAAAAATTTTATGTTTACGGCAACAGGGCTGGTAGACTACTGGCGAGGAAGCTGAGGGGTAAGAAGGCGAAAGAAAAAATCCATATTGTCCACTCAGATAGAGGCAAGAGAGTCTATGATACTGACGAAATTGCAAATGTCTTTGCATCCTATTACTCTAAATTATATAACTTGAAGGGGGATTCCGCTACTTTTCAACCTACAGGCACAGATGTCAAAAAATTTCTGAGTAACTTCCCTCTCCCCTCACTGTCGTCGGAGTCTTGTAACTCACTCAGTGCGCCTTGGACTTTAACCGAAGTCGAAAAGGCTATTGACTCCCTTCCAGCAGATAGGGCCCCGGGACCCGATGGTTACCCCTCTGGTTTCTATAAATCCTTTAAGGAGAAATTGGCCCCAGTGCTCTTGTCAGTGTTTAATGAAGCCTCAGAAGCTGGCCACTTCCCCAAAGAAATGCTGGAAGCTCAAATCATCACCATTCCCAAACCAGGAAAAATCCCTACCTCAGTCCAAAATTTTAGACCAATTGCTTTATTGAATACGGATCTAAAAATTTATGCCAAATTAATTGCTAACCGTATCAGTCCCCTTCTCCCTTCCCTTATCAACCCTGATCAAGTGGGCTTCATCTTAAACCGACAGGCCCCGGATAATACGCGTAGGGTGATTAATGTTATTGAACACTCTGCCTGTAGAGGAGAACCCCTCCTAGTTTTGTCTCTAGACGCCGAAAAGGCGTTCGATAGATTGAATTGGGAATTTATGAGATTAACTCTGGACAAATTTGGCTTCTCCGGAAGGATCTTAGACTCCATCCTGGCTCTATATTCCACACCCAGTGCGCGGGTCTATGTTAACGGATGCCTTTCCTCACCCTTCAACATTTCTAATGGCACGCGACAGGGCTGTCCGCTATCCCCTCTTATTTTTGCATTGGCGATAGAACCCTTGGCTGCGTGCATTAGATCCCGGGACTCAATTAGAGGCCCGGTTATAGGGGGCATTTCCCATAAAATTAGCTTATTTGCGGACGATATTCTGCTATGTCTCTCTGACCCTGAGGCTTCCTTGCCGGTTCTTCATGACGTCCTTCAAAAATATTCAGATGTTTCCTTTTATAAATTAAATACAAATAAAATTGAAGCCCTCCCGCTCAATATATCTCCGACTGTGGTCTCTGGATTGAAGGATTCGTACAAATATGCCTGGAAGTCCTGCTCTTTGAGATATCTAGGGATTAATTTAACCAGAGAAGATAATTTGATTGAGTGTAATTATGCCCCGTTACTAAAAGCGTTTACGGAGCTGACTGGGGAGTGGATGCTACAGGAAGTGTCTTGGTTGGGTAGGATTGCTGCTGCCAAGATGATCCTGTTGCCGAAATTAATGTATTTGTTTCGCGCCATACCAAGGCCCCTTCCCAAACTCTTCTATAATAAATTTAATCAGGTCCTGATCAGATATGTGTGGGGAGGCTCTAGACCGAAAATTGCAAAAAAAACCTCTTATTCTGCCCAAACTGTCTGGTGGGGTAGCTTTCCCAGATATAGAAAAATACCATGCTGCATGTTTGATGAGTCAGGCTAGAGACTGGTTCGACACTTCGAGTCTGAAACCTTGGGTTATCCTGGAAGCTTCATGCTTAGACGCTGTTTCTCTCCCTGACTTGTTTTGGCTACCACTGTCTGCTGCTCGGAGTAGGGCCGGATCCTGCAAGTCTATTAAAACGACCCTAGATTCATGGCATAAACTAGTGCTCTCTTCAGAAGAGATTAATTTACCTGCCCCCTGCCTGTCGCTATCTGCTCTTATGTCGTCGATTTTTAATGTCTCCTTAGAGGAGTGGATTCGGAAGGGGCTTTCCACTGTGGGCGATTTATTTGTAGGAGACGTCTTGATGTCCTTTTCTCAATTGCAAGAGAGATCTGGGATTCGGACTCAAGATTTTTTCAAATACCTACAGGTGAGAAGTTGGTTACACTCATTTACTCCCTCACATCTCCACAAACCTTCTCTTTCGGCTTATATTATAAACCGATTGGAGTCGTCCTCGCATAAATATGGGATTACATGGTGGTACCAATTTCAATTGACTAACGGCCCCCAGACAAAATTAAAAGCTCAGACTTTATGGGAAAGAGATTTGAATAGGTCCTTTGTTGATGCAGATTGGGACAGTATATTTAGATCTTGTTTTAAAGTCTCCAAATGTGTTAACCACTCTGAAATGTTCTACCAGCTTATACTTCACCCCTGAAAGACAACACAGGATCTGGCCCACACAATCTAAATCATGTTGGAGGAAATGCGGCTACACGGGGGATATCTTCCATATCTTCTGGGCATGCCCTCATATACAACCACTTTGGAGATAAGTTTTAAATATGGCTAGCATAGTGTTAGGGCTCAACATCCCTCTGGACCCAGCTCTAGCGCTGTTCCATTTATACGTTGATCGCCTCTCCGCAGGTGATCGCTACGTCTTGGGACATATCCTGATAGCCTCTAAAGCCGCTATAGCACAATTGTGGAAGTCTGAGAATATTCCTACCTTAGCGTCTATTCAAAACAAGATCCACAAACATTTCATTTTCGAAACAGCGGAGGCTAAATACTCATCCTCGGCTAATTCTATCCACTTGAAATGGTTAGGATGGTCCGACTATAGGAGTAGAGAAGGTAGGCTGACCGTTTATAGCTCTCCAATTGATGTGTCTGTGCTTTACCCCACCTAGTTTGACCGTTTCAAGAATATTGTGCTATCAGGTATTCCCTAGGTTTATTGTATTTTAGTCCTTCTTATGTTGTTTTTTTTTTTTCTCCTTCCATGTCTTTTCTCAGTGCTTTCTCCTTCTCTTGTATTTGAACGCCTAATGTAGCCAATTGTATATTCATCCAACTGTGCGCTGTCTGTAATTTGTATATGATAACCATTCCGGACTCCCCCTGTGTTTCCCTAACCTCTTTTTTCTGTTCCCCATTTCTGTGTGTAAACTCTTCAATAAAAATTTAATGTTTAAAAAAAAAACTGATGACCTATTGAGATTTTTATGCACTTAAGCCTCTGGAGTTTAAAGAGAATGGCGCATAAAACAAAAGGCTTTCAGGGCCAGATTCATTTAGCTGTGGTTTCATTACTGCAGGCTAATTGAACTGCTGTGGCTATGCAATTATAGCCTGCGGCAGCCCACAGGCTGCAGTTACTGCAGGTTTCTGCCGGAGCCGCGAGAAAAAGGGGTTGTAACTGAATAGCCTTGGGCGTTAAAGAATAGGCTACCACCCTTTTCCGGAGACAGTATATTATCACATCTAATTAAATATGGCACTGAGCAGTTCTGTAGGCAGAAATAGAAAAACCATAGGTGAATGGCAATATTGCCAAGATGACGGGAAGGCAACATTAATTTGAATAATCATGTGTCACAACAGTGGTATGCAAGAGAGCACCTTTGAATGCATAACAACAGAAGACTACACATGGTTCAATTCCTGACAACTAAAAACAGGAAACTGAGGCTCTGTTGACAGTGTTTCACCAAAACTTGACAATAGAACATTGAAAAAACACCGTCTGATCTGAAAAATCTCAACTTCTCCTGCAACATGCAGATGGTCATAATTTTTGCATAAACCGGAATCCATGAATCCATCGAGTCAACAGTTCAGGCAGGTAATGTGATGGTGCTGGGGTGCCTTAATACCAAGGATGGATTATTTAAAAGCCAGAGCGTACATGAGTATTGTTGCAAAGTGCACTCCTTAAGGCCACACTGATTCTCTAATGGCTACTTCCAGCAGGACAGTGTTCCATTTCACAAAGCACATGTCATCTGAATCTACTTCCACCAGAAACATGGCAAGGATCTCAGTCTTCTGTAATAGCTTCTACAGTCACCAGTTCTCACTCTTACAGACAACGTGGTGGAAAGGGAGATGCTAACTTGTCAACATAGAGCAGAACAACTATTTTAATTCATAAATGGTTACAACAATGTAAAATAATAGAGTCTGGATGCATTGAGGAAGTCAGGCTTAAGTCAAGCTATAAGAGTGGTGGATGTTATTACTACAGCAGTGTAATGAAGAACATCATGTACACAATCAAGGGGACATACAGGAAAACTGGGGAAATGAAAGATGGTGGTGATTATTACACCCAATCAGATTCTGCAATTATTCTAGTTCGGTTTAGAAAATAAAGACAACTGGCTGGTATAAGCAATAACACCTTTTTCCGAATGTCCTTATTTGTTTCCCAAAACAACAGGCAAGGGAGTCAGGACTACTTGGTAGAAGTAGATATGAGATCCATACCAAGATGTATCATGCAGATAGGCTGTGGTCAGGGGTGGATTGACCATAGGGCTCACAAGGAAGATTGCAGGTAGGCCGAAGTAACTGCGGGGCCTGTTTTGTGTGTTGTCATGTGACCCCACCCCCCACATGACAGGCAGCCCACCGCACTCAGTACACTGCATTGTCCCCATTCATTCTGTTATACCATCTCTGCAGTACAGCAACTCTTCCATCCAGTGATGCTGCCATGGCTACACGGTATGTCAAACCTCTTGTGCTGCCCGTACAACATTTTACAGGGCCACTTTTATTTCCTAATCTGCCCCTGGTCTCAGACTCAACTGCAGCAAAAGATGCAAGGAAGGCCCAGTTGCGTACAATCAGGCCCTATGAGGAGGGATCCCACCCACTCAACAGGGCTGCTTCCATAAATTTTCCAGGCTGGTTTTCCATCCCAATCCGCCCTTGGCTGTGGTAGCCCACTGCACCTCTAATATTTAATTTGAAGACACCAATTCAAATCTCTAGTGAACTATGACTCGGGCAGCAGTCACTCCATGACTGCTTAAAGCTAGAATATTCCTAACACAGGTCCAGTGGTTTATATATATGTATATATATGTGTGTGTATATATATATATATATATATATATATATATATCCTCCAAATAATAGAGTCACTCCTGGACTGCCAACTTAGTGAAAATTCAAGGTGCTTTAATCTTCAACGTTTCGGGGTACTGCCCCCCGTCATCAGGACCCACATAACACTCAGTGCAAAACAAACAGTGCTTAAATACATAAACTTACAGGTCCCCAGGTCACGTTTACTGCCTCTCATCGTGTGTCTCGGCGTTTGTCGTCCCACTTCCGGTCCCGACTGTGACGTCACACCGGAAGTGACGTCCGCCGGCCCACATCGACGGAGCTGTATAGGTCCGGTGTGACGTCACAGTCGGGACCGGAAGTGGGACGACAAACGCCGAGACACACGCAGTACCCCGAAACGTTGAAGATTAAAGCACCTTGAATTTTCACTAAGTTGGCAGTCCAGGAGTGACTCTATTATTTGGAGGATATTACTGAGGTTGACAGGCCTCTAGAGAGCACCCTGGCAGGTTATTGATATTTTTCCGTGGAGTGCCGGCTGTTGGAGTTGGGTATATATATATATATATATATATATATATATATATATATATATATATAATAAGAATTTACTTACCGATAATTCTATTTCTCATAGTCCGTAGTGGATGCTGGGACTCCGTCAGGACCATGGGGAATAGCGGGCTCCGCAGGAGACAGGGCACATCTAAATAAAGCTTTTAGGATCACATGGTGCGTACTGGCTCCTCCCCCTATGACCCTCCTCCAAGCCTCAGTTAGGTACTGTGCCCGGACGAGCGTACACAATAAGGAAGGATCTTGAATCCCGGGTAAGACTCATACCAGCCACACCAATCACACCGTACAACTTGTGATCTGAATCCAGTTAACAGTATGATAACAAAAAACGAAGTAGCCTCTGAAAAGATGGCTCACAACAATAGTAATAACCCGATCTTTGTAACAATAACTATGTACAAGTATTGCAGACAATCCGCACTTGGGATGGGCGCCCAGCATCCACTACGGACTATGAGAAATAGAATTATCGGTAAGTAAATTCTTATTTTCTCTAACGTCCTAGTGGATGCTGGGACTCCGTCAGGACCATGGGGATTATACCAAAGCTCCCAAACGGGCGGGAGAGTGCGGATGACTCTGCAGCACCGAATGAGAGAACTCCAGGTCCTCCTTAGCCAGAGTATCAAATTTGTAAAATTTTACAAACGTGTTCTCCCCTGACCACGTAGCTGCTCGGCAAAGTTGTAATGCCGAGACCCCTCGGGCAGCCGCCCAAGATGAGCCCACTTTCCTTGTGGAGTGGGCCTTTACAGATTTAGGCTGTGGCAGGCCTGCCACAGAATGTGCAAGTTGGATTGTGCTACAGATCCAACGTGCAATCGTCTGTTTAGACGCAGGAGCACCCATCTTGTTGGGTGCATACAATATAAACAACGAGTCAGATTTTCTGACTCCAGCTGTCCTTGAAATATATATTTTTAATGCTCTGACAACGTCCAGTAACTTGGAGTCCTCCAAGTCGCTAGTAGCCGCAGGCACCACAATAGGCTGGTTCAAGTGAAAAGCCGAAACCACCTTAGGGAGAAAATGAGGACGTGTCCGCAGTTCTGCCCTGTCCGAATGGAAAATCAGATATGGGCTTTTGTATGATAAAGCCGCCAACTCTGAAACTCTCCTGGCTGAAGCCAGGGCCAATAGCATGGTTACCTTCCATGTAAGGTATTTTAAATCTACCGATTTTAGAGGCTCAAACCAATGAGATTTGAGAAAATTCAAAACTACGTTCAAATCCCACGGTGCCACTGGAGGCACTATTGGGGGTTGTATATGTAGTACACCTTTGACAAAAGTTTGTACTTCAGGCACTGATGCCAATTCCTTCTGCAAGAAGATTGATAAGGCCGAAATTTGAACTTTAATGGACCCCAATTTTAGGCCCATAGACAATCCTGCTTGCAGGAAATGTAAGAATCGACCCAATTGAAATTCTTCCGTTGGAGCCTTCTTGGCCTCACACCACGCAACATATTTTCGCCAAATGCGGTGATAATGTTGTACAGTCACTTCCTTTCTAGCCTTAATCAAGGTAGGAATAACTTCCTCTGGAATGCCCTTTTCTTTTAGAATCCGGCGTTCAACCGCCATGCCGTCAAACGCAGACGCGGTAAGTCTTGGAACATACAAGGTCCCTGCTGAAGCAGATCCCTTCTTAGAGGGAGAGGCCATGGATCCTCCGTGAGCATCTCTTGAAGTTCCGGATACCAAGTTCTTCTTGGCCAGTCCGGAGCCACCAGTATTGTTCTTACTCCTCTTTTCCGTATAATTCTCAGTACCTTTGGTATGAGAGGCAGAGGAGGGAACACATACACTGACTGGTACACCCACGGTGTTACCAGAGCGTCCACAGCTATTGCCTGAGGGTCTCTTGACCTGGCGCAATATCTGTCCAATTTTTTTGTTGAGGCGAGACGCCATCATGTCCACCTTTGGTCTTTCCCAACGGTTCACAATCATGTGGAAGACTTCTGGATGAAGTCCCCACTCTCCCGGGTGAAGGTCGTGTCTG
Organism: Pseudophryne corroboree; assembly: GCF_028390025.1. Lineage (NCBI taxonomy): Eukaryota > Metazoa > Chordata > Amphibia > Anura > Myobatrachidae > Pseudophryne > Pseudophryne corroboree. Next base: position 568,606,158 of record NC_086444.1, read on the forward strand.
CTGAGGAAGTCTGCTTCCCAGTTGTCCACTCCCGGGATGAACACTGCTGACAGTGCTATGACATGATTCTCCGCCCAGCGCAGAATCCTTGCAGCTTCTGTCATTGCTCTTCTGCTTCTCGTGCCGCCTTGTCGGTTTACGTGGGCGACTGCCGTGATGTTGTCCGACTGGATCAACACCGGCTGACCCTGAAGCAGCGATTTTGCCAGGCTTAGAGCATTGTAGATCGCTCTTAGCTCCAGTATATTTATGTGAAGGGACGTCTCCAGGTTTGACCACACGCCCTGGAAGTTTCTTCCCTGTGTGACTGCTCCCCAGCCTCGTAGGCTGGCATCCGTAGTCACCAGGACCCAGTCCTGTATGCCGAATCTGCGGCCCTCTAACAGATGGGCACTCTGTAACCACCACAGGAGAGACAACCTTGTTCTTGGTGACAGTGTTATCCGCTGATGCATGTGCAGATGCGATCCGGACCATTTGTCCAGCAGATCCCACTGAAATGTCCGTGCATGGAATCTGCCGAATGGAATCGCTTCGTAAGAAGCCACCATCTTTCCCAGGACTCTTGTGCATTGATGTACTGACACAGTTCCTGGTTTTAGGAGGTTCCTGACAAGTTCGGATAACTCCCTTGCTTTCTCCTCCGGGAGAAACACCTTTTTCTGAACCGTGTCCAGAATCATTCCCAGGAACAGCAGACGAGTTGTCGGGGTCAATTGAGATTTTGGAAGATTCAGAATCCACCCGTGTTGCTGAAGCACTACCTGGGTTAGTGCTACACCGACTTCCAGCTGTTCTCTGGACTTTGCCCTTATCAGGAGATCGTCCAAGTAAGGGATAATTAATACGCCTTTTCTTCGTAGAAGAACCATCATTTCGGTCATTACCTTGGTAAAGACCCGAGGGGCCGTGGACAAACCAAACGGCAGCGTTTGAAACTGATGACAGTCTTGTATCACGAACCTGAGATACCCTTGGTGTGAGGGGTAAATTGGGACATGCAGATAAGCATCTTTTATGTCCAGGGACACCATGAAGTCCCCTTCTTCCAGATTCGCTATCACTGCTCTGAGTGACTCCATCTTGAACTTGAATTTCTGTATGTACAGGTTCAAGGATTTCAGGTTTAGAATAGGTCTTACCGAACCGTCCGGCTTCGGTACCACAAATAGTGTGGAATAATACCCCTTTCCCTGTTGTAGGAGGGGTACCTTGACTATCACCTGCTGAGAATACAGCTTGTGAATGGCTTCCAAAACCGACGTCCTTTCTGAGGGAGACGTTGGTAAAGCAGACTTTAGGAACCAGCGAGGGGGAGACCTTTCGAACTCCAACATGTAACCCTGAGATATTATCTGCAGGATCCACGGGTCCACTTGTGAGCGAGCCCACTGATTGCTGAAAATCTTGAGTCGACCCCCCACCGCTCCTGAGTCCGCTTGTAAAGCCCCAGCGTCATGCTGATGGCTTTGTAGAACCCGGGGCGGGCTTCTGGTCCTGGGCAGGGGCTGCTTGCTGCCCTCTCTTACCCTTTCCTCTGCCTCGCGGCAGATAAGACTGTCCTTTTGGTCGCTTGTTTTTATAGGAGCGAAAGGACTGCGGCTGAAAAGACGGTGTCTTTTTCTGTTGGGAGGGGGTCTGAGGTAAAAAAGTGGATTTGCCGGCAGTTGCCGTGGCCACCAGGTCCGAAAGACCGACCCCGAATAATTCCTCTCCTTTATATGGCAATACTTCCATATGCCTTTTGGAATCCGCATCACCTGACCACTGTCGCGTCCATAAACTTCTTCTGGCAGATATGGACATCGCGCTTACTCTTGATGCTAGAGTACAAATATCCCTCTGAGCATCTCGCATATAAAGAAAAGCATCCTTTAATTGCTCTAGAGTCAATAAAATACTGTCCCTATCCAGGGTATCAATATTTTCAGTCAGAGAATCCAACCACACTACCCCAGCACTGCACATCCAGGCTGAGGCTACTGCCGGTCGCAGTATAACACCAGTATGTGTGTATATACTCTTCAGTGTAGTTTCCAGCCTCCTATCTGCTGGATCCTTGAGGGCGGCCGTATCAGGAGACGGCAACGCCACTTGCTTTGATAAACGTGTGAGCGCCTTATCCACCCTAGGGGGTGTTTCCCAGCGCGCCCTAACCTCTGGTGGGAAAGGGTATAATGCCAATAACTTCTTGGAAATTAGCAGTTTTCTATCTGGGTTAACCCACGCTTCGTCACACACGTCATTCAATTCCTCTGATTCTGGAAAAGCTACAGGTAGTTTTTTCACCCCCCACATAATACCCCTTTTTGAGGTACCAGCAGTATCAGAGATCTGCAAAGCCTCCTTCATTGCCGTGATCATATAACGTGTGGCCCTATTGGAAAATACGTTTGTTTCTTCACCGTCGACACTAGATTCATCTGTGTCGGTACCCGTGTCGACTGACTGAGGTAAGGGACGTTTTACAGCCCCTGACGGTGTCTGAGACGCCTGAGCCGGTACTAACTGGTTTTCCGGCCGTCTCATTTCGTCAACTGACTTTTGTAATGTGCTAACATTATCACTAAAGCCATCCATTCCGGTGTCGACTCCCTAGGGGGTGACATCACCATTACCGGCAATTGCTCTGCCTCCACACCAACATCGTCCTCATACATGTCGACACACACGTACCGACACACAGCAGCCACACAGGGAATGCTCTAATCGAAGACAGGACCCTCTTAGCCCTTTGGGGAGACAGAGGGAGAGTTTGCCAGCACACACCAAAAACGCTATAAATGTATATAAACAACCCTAGAAGGTGTTGTTTTTGATATAAGCGCTTTTAATATATCAATATCGCCAAATTATGCCCCCCTTCTCTTTGTTACCCTGTTTCTGTAGTGCAGTGCAGGGGAGAGTCCTGGGAGCCTTCCTCACCAGCGGAGCTGAGCAGGAAAATGGCGCTGAGTGCTGAGGAGAATAAGCTCCGCCCCTTTTTCGGCGGGCTTTTCTCCCGGGTTTTAAGAAAACTGGCCTGGGTTAAATACATACATATAGCCTTAATGGCTATATGTGATGTATTTATTTTGCCACTAAAGGTATTTAATATTGCTGCCCAGGGCGCCCCCAGCAGCGCCCTGCACCCTCCGTGACTGAATCAGTGAGACGTGTAGCAACAATGGCGCACAGCTGCAGTGCTGTGCGCTACCTTCATGAAGACTGAGGAGTCTTCTGCCGCCTGCTTTCCGGACCTCCGTCTTCAGCGTCTGTAAGGGGGATCGGCGGCGCGGCTCCGGGACGAACCCCAGGAGGACCTGTGTTCCGACTCCCTCTGGAGCTAAGTGTCCAGTAGCCTAAGACTCCAATCCATCCTGCACGCAGGTGAGTTGGAAATCTCTCCCCTAAGTCCCTCGATGCAGTGATCCTGTTGCCAGCAGGATTCACTGAGATTTAAACCTAAAAAAACTTTTTCTAAGCAGCTCTTTAGGAGAGCCACCTAGATTGCACCCTTCTCGGACGGGCACAAAAACCTAACTGAGGCTTGGAGGAGGGTCATAGGGGGAGGAGCCAGTACGCACCATGTGATCCTAAAAGCTTTATTTAGATGTGCCCTGTCTCCTGCGGAGCCCGCTATTCCCCATGGTCCTGACGGAGTCCCAGCATCCACTAGGACGTTAGAGAAATATAAAAACAATTTCAGATATCCTCCCTACTTTCCCATATTAATAAAAAAAAACTACAATAATGGTAATCAAAAAGGACAAAACTATTGGTGCTGTGTAATTTGAGCAAGTAATATCTGCATCAACCACTGGTATAGTGTTACTAGGGATAAAAGTCCTTACATTCCAGCTTGCAAAGCATGCAAGTTTTGCTAAAACATTATACATGAGAACAGACACCGTATATTGCTCATGCACCTGTTATTTACATGTGTCTTCTTTTCTCAGGGTGAGATGAAGCAATGCTTTGGAGAATCAGAACTGATCTTGGCAGCACACATTTAAATGTTACTAAGCAGACACACACTTGAGACAAATACATACTCAACCTGTATTACATTAATATGCATTATAAGGTCCTCAACAGAATAAGCCATGGAGTAGCACTGGTTAGTGATCCATCACTGCCTGCAAGTTCAAACTCCCGAGAAACCTTTAGATAGATGTGCCTATAGTTATAGCCCGTTACAAAACATATTAAATTCTATAGACAAAGCAAAAATAGCCCACATTTCTTAGGTATGTCTGGCAACAATAAATTTAAAAAGACTTGGAATATTAAGGGTATTGATTTTTCATAATCTTCGGTACACAGTAGTCATAGTTATCATTGGATACATTTGGCAAAACAAGTGCAATTCCTATGTAGAACACCCCCCTTAAAAAGAAAAACTAAGATGTACTGTATATTCGGCACCAGATGTTGGCCATCCATCAGGTTGAATAAATTACAGAATCTGCCTAGAATATTTATAAATCTCCCGTTTACATGTGATTTTGACCTGTAGGATTTTTAGTGGATTAAAAAGTACCGACTCAAAAAACATCTGTCTGTCTGTATTACTCCAGTTTCTGCCAAAAAAACTATCTTGTGGGGATCACTGAGAGATTTGTATATGAAGGAAGCGTATGTTTTTACAAATAAACCTGAAATAGGAGTATGGCATGATCCATCTAGGAGACTATTCCCTCTGGCCTGGTAAAAAAACAAGTGTAAAAAGAAGTCCCTTTTTCATGGATAAAACCAGTAATGCAGGGTATTCAAGTGACAGGAAATAAAAGTTCCCAGTGACGGAGACGCCTTGCTGATCGGCCTGGGGGTTTAACCCTATATCTGCAGATATACGCAACTAAGATCTCTGTATTATCTGATTATTATGTAGTATTATTTTTCACTCAGTGTGCATTAGGGATAACAAAATGTTTTTTCTTACACAGAATTACCCCTCCCTTTTAGCACCTGAGTGACATCACAATCTGATTGAGCAGCTTACCAATATATGTACATTGTAGGAAAATAAGAATTTACTTACCGATAATTCTATTTCTCGTAGTCCGTAGTGGATGCTGGGGACTCCGTAAGGACCATGGGGAATAGCGGCTCCGCAGGAGACTGGGCACAAAAGTAAAGCTTTAGAACTACCTGGTGTGCACTGGCTTCTCCCCCTATGACCCTCCTCCAAGCCTCAGTTAGGATACTGTGCCCGGACGAGCGTACACAATAAGGAAGGATTTTGAATCCCGGTTAAGACTCATACCAGCCACACCAATCACACCGTATAACTTGTGATCTAAACCCAGTTAACAGCATGATAACAGAGGAGCCTCTAGAAAAGATGGCTCACTACAGCAATAACCCGATTTTGGTAACAATAACTATGTACCAGTATTGCAGACAATCCGCACTTGGGATGGGCGCCCAGCATCCACTACGGACTACGAGAAATAGAATTATCGGTAAGTAAATTCTTATTTTCTCTGACGTCCTAGTGGATGCTGGGGACTCCGTAAGGACCATGGGGATTATACCAAAGCTCCCAAAACGGGCGGGAGAGTGCGGATGACTCTGCAGCACCAAATGAGAGAACTCCAGGTCCTCCTCAGCCAGGGTATCAAATTTGTAGAATTTTACAAACGTATTTGCTCCTGACCAAGTAGCTGCTCGGCAAAGTTGTAAAGCCGAGACCCCTCGGGCAGCCGCCCAAGATGAGCCCACCTTCCTTGTGGAGTGGGCATTTACAGATTTTTGGCTGTGGCAGGCCTGCCACAGAACGTGCAAGCTGAATTGTACTACAAATCCAACGAGCAATAGTCTGCTTAGAAGCAGGAGCACCCAGCTTGTTGGGTGCATACAGGATAAACAGCGAGTCAGATTTTCTGACTCCAGCCGTCCTGGAAACATATATTTTCAGGGCCCTGACAACGTCTAGCAACTTGGAGTCCTCCAAGTCCCTAGTAGCCGCAGGCACCACCATAGGTTGGTTCAGGTGAAACGCTGAAACCACCTTAGGGAGAAACTGAGGACGAGTCCTCAATTCCGCCCTGTCCGAATGGAAAATCAGATAAGGGCTTTTACAGGATAAAGCCGCCAATTCTGACACGCGCCTGGCCCAGGCCAGGGCCAACAGCATGACCACTTTCCATGTGAGATATTTTAACTCCACAGATTTAAGTGGTTCAAACCAATGTGACTTTTGGAACCCAAAAAAACTACATTGAGATCCCAAAGTGCCACTGGAGGCACAAAAGGAGGCTGTATAAGCAGTACCCCTTTTACAAACGTCTGAACTTCAGGGACTGAAGCTAGTTCTTTTTGGAAGAAAATTGACAGGGCCGAAATTTGAACCTTAATGGACCCCAATTTCAGGCCCATAGACACTCCTGTTTGTAGGAAATGTAGGAATCGACCCAGTTGAATTTCCTCCGTCGGGCCTTACTGGCCTCGCACCACGCAACATATTTTCGCCAAATGCGGTGATAATGTTTTGCGGTTACATCCTTCCTGGCTTTGATCAGGATAGGAATGCCTTTTTCCTTCAGGATCCGGCGTTCAACCGCCATGCCGTCAAACGCAGCCGCGGTAAGTCTTGGAACAGACAGGGTCCTTGCTGGAGCAGGTCCCTTCTTAGAGGTAGAGGCCACGGATCCTCCGTGAGCATCTCTTGAAGTGCCGGTTACCAAGTCCTTCTTGGCCAATCCGGAGCCACGAATATAGTACTTACTCCTCTCCATCTTATAATTCTCAGTACCTTGGGTATGAGAGGCAGAGGAGGGAACACATACACTGACTGGTACACCCATGGTGTTACCAGAGCGTCTACAGCTATTGCCTGAGGGTCCCTTGACCTGGCGCAATACCTGTCAAGTTTTTCCCAACGGTTTATAATCATGTGGAAGACTTCTGGGTGAAGTCCCCACTCTCCCGGGTGGAGGTCGTGTCTGCTGAGGAAGTCTGCTTCCCAGTTGTCCACTCCCGGAATGAATACTGCTGACAGTGCTATCACATGATTTTCTGCCCAGCGAAGAATCCTTGCAGCTTCTGCCATTGCCCTCCTGCTTCTTGTGCCACCCTGTCTGTTTACGTGGGTGACTGCCGTGATGTTGTCCGACTGGATCAACCCCGGCTGACCTTGAAGCAGAGGTCTTGCTAAGCTTAGAGCATTGTAAATGGCCCTTAGCTTCAGGATATTTATGTGAAGTGATGTCTCCAGGCTTGACCATAAGCCCTGGAAATTCCTTCCCTGTGTGACTGCCCCCCAGCCTCGCAGGCTGGCATCCGTGGTCACCAGGACCCAGTCCTGAATGCCGAATCTGCGGCCCTCTAGAAGATGAGCACTCTGCAACCACCACAGGAGAGACACCCTTGTCCTTGGTGACAGGGTTATCCGCTGATGCATCTGAAGATGCGACCCGGACCATTTGTCCAGCAGGTCCCACTGGAAAGTTCTTGCGTGGAATCTGCCGAATGGGATTGCTTCGTAGTAAGCCACCATTTTTCCCAGAACCCTTTCATTGATGTACTGAGACTTGGCTCGGTTATAGGAGGTTCCCGACTAGCTCGGATAACTCCCTGACTTTCTCCTCCGGGAGAAACACCTTTTTCTGGACTGTGTCCAGGATCATCCCCTAGGAACAGAAGACGAGTCGTCGGAATCAGCTGCGATTTTGGAATATTGAGAATCCAATCGTGCTGCCGCAACACTACCTGAGATAGTGCTACACCGACCTCCCAACTGTTCCCTGGATCTTACCCTTATCAGGGAATCGTCCAAGTAAGGGATAACTAAAATTCCCTTCCTTCGAAGGAGTATCATCATTTCGGCCATTACCTTGGTAAAGACCCGGGGTGCCGTGGACCATCCATACGGCAGCGTCTGAACTGATAGTGACAGTTCTGTACCACAAACCTGAGGTACCCTTGAGAAAGGTAAATTGGGACATGAAGGTAAGCATCCTTGATGTCCCGAGACATCATGTAGTCCCCTTCTTCCAGGTTCGCAATCACTGCTCTGAGTGACTCAATCTTGAATTTGAACCTCCGTATGTAAGTGTTCAAGATTTTAGATTTAGAATCGGTCTCACCGAGCCGTCCGGCTTCGGTACCACAACAGTGTGGAATAATACCCCGTTCCCTGTTGCAGGAGGGGTACCTTGATTATCACCTGCTGGGAATACAGCTTGTGAATGGCTTCCAAAACTGCCTCCCTGTCAGAGGGAGACATCGGTAAGCCGACTTTAGGAAACGGCGAGGGGGTGACGTCTCGAATTCCAATTTGTACCCCTGAGATATCCCTTGAAGGATCCAGGGGTCTACTTGCGAGTGAGCACACTGCGCGCTGAAATTCATTGAGACGGGCCCCCACCGTGCCTGATTCTGCTTGTAAAGCCCCAGCGTCATACTGAGGGCTTGGCAGAGGCGGGAGAGGGCTTCTGTTCCTGGGAACTGGCTGATTTCTGCAGCCTTTTTCCTCTCCCTCTGTCACGGGGCAGAAATGAGGAACCTTTTGCCCGCTTGCCCACGAAAAGACTGCGCCTGATAATACGGCGTCTTCTTATGTTGAGAGGCGACCTGGGGTACAAACGTGGATTTCCCAGCTGTTGCCGTGGCCACCAGGTCTGAAAGACCGACCCCAAATAACTCCTCCCTTTAATAAGGCAATACTTCCAAATGCCGTTTGGAATCCGCATCACCTGACCACTGTCGTGTCCATAACCCTCTACTGGCAGAAATGGACAACGCACTTAGACTTGATGCCAGTCGGCAAATATTCCGCTGTGCATCACGCATATATAGAAATACATCTTTTAAATGTTCTATAGGCAATATTATACTGTCCCTATCTAGGGTATCAATATTTTCAGTCAGGGAATCCGACCACACCAACCCAGCACTGCACATCCAGGCTGAGGCGATTGCTGGTCGCAGTATAACACCAGTATGTGTGTAAATACATTTTAGGATACCCTCCTGCTTTCTATCAGCAGGATCCTTAAGGGCGGCCATCTCAGGAGAGGGTAGAGCCCTTGTTCTTACAAGCGTGTGAGCGCTTTATCCACCCTAGGGGATGTTTCCCAACGCACCCTAACCTCTGGCGGGAAAGGATATAATGCCAATAACATTTTAGAAATTATCAGTTGTTATCGGGGGAAACCCACGCATCATCACACACCTCATTTAATTTCTCAGATTCAGGAAAACTACAGGTAGTTTTTCCTCACCGAACATAATACCCCTTTTTGGTGGTACTCGTATTATCAGAAATGTGTAAAATATTTTTCATTGCCTCAATCATGTAACGTGTGGCCCTACTGGAAGTCACATTTGTCTCTTCACCGTCGACACTGGAGTCAGTATCCGTGTCGGCGTCTATATCTGCCATCTGAGGTAACGGGCGCTTTAGAGCCCCTGACGGCCTATGAGACGTCTGGACAGGCACAAGCTGAGTAGCCGGCTGTCTCATGTCAACCACTGTCTTTTATACAGAGCTGACACTGTCACGTAATTCCTTCCAACAGTTCATCCACTCAGGTGTCGACCCCCTAGGGGGTGACATCACTATTACAGGCAATCTGCTCCGTCTCCACATCATTTTTCTCCTCATACATGTCGACACAAACGTACCGACACACAGCACACACACAGGGAATGCTCTGATAGAGGACAGGACCTCACTAGCCCTTTGGGGAGACAGAGGGAGAGTTTGCCAGCACACACCAGAGCGCTATATATATACAGGGATAACCTTATATAAGTGTTTTTCCCCTTATAGCTGCTGTATTTTTAATACTGCGCGTAATTAGTGCCCCCCTCTCTTTTTTAACCCTTTCTGTAGTGTAGTGACTGCAGGGGAGAGCCAGGGAGCTTCCCTCCAACGGAGCTGTGAGGGAAAATGGCGCCAGTGTGCTGAGGAGATAGGCTCCGCCCCCTTCTCGGCGGCCTTATCTCCCGTTTTTCTGTGAATTCTGGCAGGGGTTAAATTCATCCATATAGCCCAGGAGCTATATGTGATGCATTTTTTGCCATCCAAGGTGTTTTTATTGCGTCTCAGGGCGCCCCCCCCCCAGCGCCCTGCACCCTCAGTGACCGGAGTGTGAAGTGTGCTGAGAGCAATGGCGCACAGCTGCAGTGCTGTGTGCTACCTTGTTGAAGACAGGACGTCTTCTGCCGCCGATTTTCCGGACCTCTTCTGTCTTCTGGCTCTGTAAGGGGGCCGGCGGCGCGGCTCTGGGACCTATCCATGGCTGGGCCTGTGATCGGTCCCTCTGGAGCTAATGTCCAGAAGCCTAAGAAGCCCAATCCACTCTGCACGCAGGTGAGTTCGCTTCTACTCCCCTTAGTCCCTCGATGCAGTGAGCCTGTTGCCAGCAGGTCTCACTGAACATAAAAAACCTAAAACTAAACTTTTCCCTAAGCAGCTCAGGAGAGCCACCTAGTCTGCACCCTTCTCGTTCGGGCACAAAAATCTAACTGGGGCTTGGAGGAGGGTCATAGGGGGAGGAGCCAGTGCACACCAGGTAGTTCTAAAGCTTTACTTTTGTGCCCAGTCTCCTGCGGAGCCGCTATTCCCCATGGTCCTTACGGAGTCCCCAGCATCCACTAGGACGTCAGAGAAATAAAAGTTAACAGCACTGATTGGTCAATGGTAAAAATAGCCTCACATAAAACGAAAATACCATTTTAAAGAGTATCCATTTGCATTATTGTCAAAACCTGAGAAGTTAGTTTTGCCTTTCATTATGGAAGACATAAAAAATAGGATTTTAATACCTACCGGTAAATCCTTTTCTCCTAGTCCGTAGAGGATGCTGGGGACTCCAAAAGGACCATGGGGTATAGACGGGATCCGCAGGAGACATGGGCACACTAAAAGACTTTGGGTGTGAACTGGCTCCTCCCTCCATGCCCCTCCTCCAGACCTCAGGAATAGGAACTGTGCCCAGGGGAGACGGACATTTCGAGGATAAGATTTTTGTTAAACTAAGGGTGAGATACATACCAGCTCACACCATAAACACACCGTTCAACTGGATTAGCAGGAATACCAGATAACAGTATGAACGAAAAACAGCAACAAGCTGAACATAACCGATACACAACCTTCGTGTAACTGAAACCAACATCCAACAATACAACTGCAAGTAACAGTACGCACTGGGATGGGCGCCCAGCATCCTCTACGGACTAGGAGAAAAGGATTTACCGGTAGGTATTAAAATCCTATTTTCTCTTACGTCCTAGAGGATGCTGGGGACTCCAAAAGGACCATGGGTCTATACCAAAGCTCCAGACCGCGCGGGAGAGTGCGGACGACTCTGCCGCACTGATTGAGCACACATGAGGTCCTCATCAGCCAGGGTATCAAACTTGTAGAACTTAGCAAAAGTGTTTGAACCCGACCACGTAGCTGCTCGGCAAAGTTGAAGCGCCGAGACTCCTCGGGTAGCCGCCCAAGATGAGCCCACCTTCCTGGTAGAATGGGTCTTTACTGACTTCGGCAACGGCAACCCAGCCATAGAATGAGCGTGCTGAATCGTATTACAAATCCAGCGTGCAATAGTCTGCTTGGAAGCAGGATTTCCAATCTTGTTGGAAGCATTCAGGACAAACAGAGCCTCCGTTTTCCTAACAAGAGCCGTTCTGGCGACATAAATTTTCAAAGCTCTCACGACATCAAGAGATTTTGGCACTGCCATAGCATCCGTAGCCACAGGCACCACAATAGGTTGGTTTATGTGAAACGAAGAAACCACCTTCGGCAGAAATTGTTGACGAGTCCTCAATTCCGCTCTATCCACATGGAAAATCAAATATGGGCTCTTGTGAGACAAAGTCGCCAATTCCGACACTCGTCTGGCGGACGCTAAGGCCAAAAGCATGACCACTTTCCAAGTGAGAAATTTTAACTCAACCTTTCGCAAAGGTTCAAACCAGTGAGACATAAGAAATTGTAACACCACGTCAAGATCCCACGGTGCCACAAACGGAGGATGGATATGCAGCACTCCCTTTACAAAAGTCTGAACTACAGGAAGAGCGGCCAATTCTTTTTGAAAGAAAATAGATAAAGCCAAAATATGCACTTTGATGGAACCCAATTTCAGGCCTGCATCCACACCTGCCTGCAAAAAAATGGATGAAACGACCCAGGTGAAACTCCTCCGCAGGAGCTTCTTTGGCTTCACACCATGACACATTTTCTCCAAATACGGTGATAATGCTTCGCCGTGACCTCCTTTCTAGCCTTAAAGAGAGTGGGGATGACTTCCCTGGGAATACCTTTACGAGCTAGGATTTGGCGTTCAACCTCCACGCCGTCAAACGCAGCCACGGTAAGTCCTGAAATACGCATGGCCCCTGCAGTAACAGGTCCTCTCTGAGAGGAAGCGGCCAAGGATATTCTATGAGCAATTCCTGAAGATCCGGATATCAGGCCCTCCGTGGCCAATCTGGAACGACTAGTACTGCCGGAACCCTTGTTCGTCTTATGATCCTCAACACTTTTGGAATAAGAGGAAGCGGAGGGAACACATACACCAACTGAAACACCCACGGAGTTACCAGGGCGTCCACTGCACTGGCTTGGGGGTCCCTTGACCTGGAACAATACCTCGGATGCTTCTTGTTGAGGCGATACGCCATCATGTCTATTTGAGGAATTCCCCAACTCCTTGTCACTTTTGCAAATACCTCTTGATGAAGGGCCCACTCTCCTGGATGGAGATCGTGTCTGCTGAGGAAATCTGCTTCCCAGTTGTCCACGCCCGGAAGGAAGACTGCTGACAGAGCGCTCACGTGCTTTTCCGCCCAGCAGAGAACTCTTGTGGCCTCCGCCCTGGCGGTTTACGTACGCCACCGCTGTTATGTTGTCTGACTGAATCAGGACAGGTAGACCTTGAAGGTTTTTCGCTTGCAGAAGGCAGTTGAAAATGGCTCTTAACTCCCTTGCTTGCGTAGGAGTACCATCATTTCCGCCATCACTTTGGTGAAGACCCTCGGGGCCGTGGAAAGCCCAAACGGCAACGTCTGAAATTGGTAATGACAATACTGGACCGCAAATCTCAGGAAGGCCTGATGAGGAGGATATATCGGGACATTTAAGTAAGCATCTTTTATGTCGACTGACGCCATAAAATCCCCCCCTTCTAGGCTGGAGATCACAGCTCGAAGAGATTCCATCTTGAACTTTAAAGTTTTCAAGTACAGATTGAGGGATTTTAGGTTCAGGATCGGTCTGACCGAGTCGTCCGGCTTCGGCACAACAAAGAGGCTCGAACAGAACCCTTCCGCCCATTGGGACGGGGGAACCGGGACAATGGCACTCTGTTGACACAACTTTTGTATCGCAGCATTTACTACTTCCCTTTCTGGAATAGAAACTGGCAAGGCTGATTTGAAAAATCGGCGGGGGGGGGGGGCATCTCCTGAAACTCCAGTTTGTACCCTTGGGACACTATTTCCAAGACCCAAGGATCTAGGCCCGATTGAACCCAGATCTGACTGAAGAATCGGAGACGGGCCCCCACCGGTACTGACTCCCGTATGGGAGCCCCAGCATCATGCGGTGGACTTGGCAGAGGCGGGGGAGTACTTTTGGTCCTGGGCGCCCGACACAGCAGGCGACCTTTTTCCCCTTCCTCTACCTTTTGAAGCGAGGAAGGACGAGCCCCTTCCTTTTTAGTATTTATTAGGCCGAAATCTGATCTGATAATGGGGTGCCTTTTTCTGTTGTGCGGGAACATAAGGAAGAAAAGATGACTTACCAGCAGTAGCGGTAGACACCAGGTTGGCGAGGCCGTCACCAAACAAGACACTACCTTTATAAGGGAGAGCTTCCATACCTTTCTTGGAGTCGGCATCAGCATTCCATTGATGAATCCACAGGGCTCTCCTGGCCGAGACTGCCATGGCATTGGCCCTTGATCCCAAGAGGCTAATATCCCTCGCCGCATCCTTTAGGTAAGCTGCAGCGTCAAAAAAATGTTATCCTTATCAAGGGTATCCATGTCAGATGCCAAATTATCAGCCCACTTAGCAATAGCACCAGTGGCGGAACTAGCAAGCGGTGGGCCCAGGTGCGACAAAATGCTTTGCCCCCCCATCCAAGTCCACCCCCTCACCCCTTGAGAGGATCTGGTGAGGGGGACCTGCCCAGGGCAAGAGAAATGGATACCTAGCAACAGTGCCGTAACTAGACATTTTAGCACTGTGTGCAAGAAACGGCATCGGAGCCCCACCCCTGCATGCAAAACAGGGGCAGTGCGCGCCGTAGGCGCGCGCAAAAATACATAGTGGCGTGCCTTCGCGGGGAAGGGGTGTGGCCACAAAATAATACCAATTCCTAAAACGGTGCACAGTAGTCTCCATTCTTCAAATTACGCCGCACAGTAGCACCACTACACCAGGTAGAGACCCTTTTACACCTTACAGCGAACAGATTCCTCTTTTTACGCATTACGGCAGACAGCGTCCCCTTTTTACACATTACGGCAGACAGCGTCCCCCTTTTTATACATTACGGCAGACAGCGTCCCCTTTTTACACATAACGGCAGACAGCGTGCCCTTGTTACACATAGCGGCAGACAGCGTGCACTTTTTACACATTACGGCAGACAGCGTACACTTTTTACACATAACGGCAGACAGCGTACCCTTGTTAAACATAACGGCAGACAGCGTACCCTTGTTAAACATAGCGGCAGACAGCGTACACTTTTTACACATAACGGCAGACAGCGTCCCCCTTTTCACACATTACGGCAGACAGCGTCCCCTTTTTACACATTACGGCAGACAGCGTACACTTTTTACACATAACGGCAGACAACGTACACTTTTTACACATAGCGGCAGACAGCGTGCCCTTGTTACACATTACGGCAGACAGCGTGCCCTTGTTACACATTACGGCAGACAGCGTGCCCTTGTTACACATTACGGCAGACAGCGTGCCCTTGTTACACATTACGGCAGACAGCGTGCCCTTGTTACACATTACGGCAGGCAGATTCCCCCTTTTTACACATTGCGGCAGGCAGTCCCCGTTTTTATACATTGCGGCAGGCAGATTCCCCATTTTTACACATTACGGCAGGCAGATTCTCCCTTTTTACACATAGCGGCAGGCAGATTCCCCATTTTTACACATTGCGGCAGGCAGATTCCCCATTTTTACACATTGCGGCAGGCAGTCCCCCCTTTTTACACATTGCGGTAGGCAGTCCCCCATTTTTACACATAGCGGCAGGCAGTCCACCCTTTTTACACATTGCGGCAGGCAGTCCCCCATTTTTACACATAGCGGCAGGCAGTCCACCCTTTTTACACATTGCGGTAGGCAGTCCCCCATTTTTTACACATAGCGGCAGGCAGTCCCAACAAATAAAGAAAGAAAGAGACAGAAAGAAAGAAAGAAATAAAGAGAAAGAAAGAAAGTAGAATCATACTTACCCTCTCCGCTGGCTCAGGCTCCTCGTGCAGCTTGACGATTCCCGGGCAGTAGACGAGGTGGAGGAGGGAGCCGCAGCAGTGCTGTGTTATTGGTGGAGGCGCTGCTGCCCCCCTGCTTCACTATAGGCTGTTCTCGGAAGACAGCCTATAGTGAAGCAGAGGGGCAGCAGCGCCTTCACCAGTAACAAAGCGCTGCTGCGGCTCCCTCCTTCACCTCCGTCCTCCTCCTTCCCCCGTCCGTGCCGCTGCTCTTCTCCTCTGTGGGCGGCTGTGCGCTGCGGGCAGCGGTTGACCGCAGCGCACAGCGGCATGTAATGAGTCAGTTTGACTCATTACATGCTTGGGCCCCTGGACAGAGGCGGGCCCCAGTGCAACGCACTGCTTGCCCTGCCGGTAGTTCCGCCTCTGAATAGCACTGCTCACCCATGCCGACGCCACGGCAGGCCTGAGGAGTGCACCCGTAGTAACATAAATGGCCTTTAATGTCGTTCTGCTTGCGATCCGCAGGATCCTTGAGGGCAGCCGTGTACGGAGACGGAAGCGCCACTTTTTTGGACAGTCGGGACAGAGCCTTGTCCACATTGGGAGATGACTCCCACTTCTCCCTGTCGTCAGAGGGGAAAGGAAATGCCATAAAAATTCTCTTGGGAATCTGCCACCTTTTGTCAGGCGACTCCCAAGCCTTTTCACAAAGAGCGTTCAGTTCATGAGAGGGGGGAAACTTCACCTCAGGCTTTTTCCCTTTAAATAAACAAACCTTTGTATCTGGAACAGGAGGTTCCTCAGAGATATGTAAAACATCTTTAATAGCCACAATCATGTACTGAATACTCTTTACCAATTTTGGATGTAAAGTGGCTTCACTAAAGTCGACACTGGAATCAGAGTCCGTGTCGGTATCCGTATCTGCCATCTGGGTAAAGGAACGTTTCTGTGACCCTGAGGGGGCCTGTACCTGAGACAAGGCGTCCTCCATGGATTTTCTCCACGTTTGTGTCTGAGAATCAGATTTATCCAGCCTCTTAGATAATAACGCCACATTTGCATTCAGTGTGCTCAACATATTCACCCAATCAGCAGTCGGCTGTGCCGACAGAGCCACTCCCAAATCCTTCTCTGCGCCCCCAGTAACTTCCTCCGGGGAGGAACAATCAGCCTCAGACATGTCGACACACGGTACTGACACACACACACTTACACTGGCAAAAAGGGACAGACCCACAGGGAAGCCTGTAGAGAGAACACAGAGGGAGTATGCCAGCTCACACCCCAGCGCCCATATACTACTAAAAACAATAATATACGATATTTGCGCTGTATTATATAGCACCAATTGACTGGTACTCCTGTGCTTGTCAGGAGAGTGGAGGTCCGGGCGAGTCACACTGTGCTGCTGTGTATAATAACAATGTGCTAAATGTATTGTGTTGTTAGGAATAGAGCGAGATCTATACTAAAGCTGAGCTGGCTATTGTGAAGCCTCATGACACTGATGGAGCTCACAAGCTTTCCTGCACTGAGAGGATTATTTAACCACATATGACTCAGCAAGCTGCATGTACTAGCAACATTGTAGCAAGACTAAGATACACTGCTTAATGTAGCAGCTGAGACATCTCTACAGCATTGCTTGTTACTTTACAAGTATAGAACAATTATCTAGCAATGTTTATGTGCTACTCAGGTTAAATGCTGTTTATTTGATATATAGGTTTCCATCACACAGCTGATAATTACAAAACAGCTAGTTAGGATATACTGCTATTAGCAGCTGATGGAGTGTTCCAGTGTACGGCATTGGTGCAATGCTCAAACAGCTCACTAAACCCTGTGCCTTACAGCTATAATCTATATTCCACTATAATAGTAGTGAATATTGTGGAAAACTGTCAGTTTATATGCATTCTTGGACATTACAGTGTCTCTCATTAACAATATCACTAATGAACATTGTGATTACTCACTTAAAGTGATATTTACTTTATTAATTACCCGCTGTAAATCGACTGAGAACAGCTAATTATATTGAGATCACTAGTGGGGAGAAGCACTGATCTATAGCTGTATAAGCATATAAGTGAACATCAATTATCATTCACTTAAAGTGACACTGACTTCAGGTATTACCTGCTGTAAATTGATTAATGAACAGCCAATTACATTGAGATCACTAGTGAGGAGAAACACGGATTTATAGCTGTATAAGCATATGAATGCATATAAGTGAGGGGTCATAGTGCCCAAACAGATTATTCACTTAAAGTGATACTGACTTCAGATATTACCTGCTGTAAATTGATTGAGAACAGCTAATTACATTGAGATCACTAGTGAGGATAACCACTGACTCGTAGCTGTACAAGCACATGATTGCACATAAGTGAGAGGTTACAGCGCCCAAACTGAGGGGAGTTTTCTATTGGAATATTGCACTTTACAGTACCCTCAGTAAGCCTATCTAGTACAACTGACCAGTGACTTCAAAGCGCCATGGGGCACAATATAATTTGATTCAAGGGTCATAGTACCAATCATATTTTATATATGTGTAGCACTACACAGTTAGCACAGTGTGTGTTTTTATTCACACATATCACACTTTGTTTTGTCAATTTATATGTTTTTGGTTTTAATATTTCACAGCTACAGGTCTTTTTAACAAATATACTCTCATAAAAGTTATAATTTATGTATCAATTTAATGTTTAAGTACGCCACTTCAAGTCCAATCCTTCTCTGTTTCTTTTTGTGCATAACTATATATTGGCAACAATATATTCAGTGGCAGCACCCCCTATATAATTCAAATATCTGATATAGAATATAACTAGGGGTTTCCTTTGTTCTAATTTGGAACTTTTCTATAATATGCTAGTGCAGTAGTATACCTTTCCCTGCTAACGTATAGAATTTTAAGGCCCTGACTACATCCAGGGACTTGGAATCCTCCAAGTCACCCGTAGCCACAGGCACCACAATAGGTTGGTTCATATGAAATGAAGAAACCACCTTAGGCAAAAATTGAGGACGAGTCCTCAACTCTGCTCTATTCACATGGAAAGTCAAATAGGGGCTCTTGTAAGACAAGGCCGCCAATTCGGACACCCGCCTTGCAGATGCCAAGGCCAACAACATGACCACCTTCCAAGTGAGAAATTTCAATTCAACCGTTTGAAGAGGTTCAAACCAGTGAGACTTCAGGAACCGTAACACCACGTTAAGGTCCCAAGGTGCCACTGGGGGCACAAAAGGAGGCTCGATGTGCAGCACTCCCTTTACAAAAGTCTGGACTTCTGGGAGAGAAGCCAATTCCTTCTGAAAGAAAATAGACAGGGCCGAACTCTGTACCTTAATGGAGCCTAATTTTAGGCCCATATCCACTCCTGTCTGTAGAAAGTGGAGAAAAAGGCCCAGATGGAAATCTTCCGTAGGAGCATTCCTGGCTTCACACCAAGAAACATACTTCCTCCAGATACGGTGATAATGTTTTGCCGTCACCTCCTTCCTAGCCTTTATCAGAGTAGGGATGACTTCCTCCGGGATACCTTTCCCAGCTAGGATTCGGTGTTCAACCGTCATACCGTCAAACGTAACCGAGGTAAGTCTTGGAACACGCAGGGCCCCTGTTGTAACAGGTCCTCCCTGAGAGGAAGAGGCCATGGATCTTCTTTGAGCATCTCCTGAAGATCTGAATACCAGGCCCTTCGAGGCCAATCTGGAACAATGAGTATTGTTTTCACTCTTTTTTGTCTTATGATTCTCAATATTTTCGAGATGAGAGGAAGAGGGGAGAACACATAGACCGACTGAAACACCCAATGTGTCACCAGGGCATCCACCGCTACTGCCTGAGGGTCTCTTGACCTGGCACAATACCTCCGAAGCTTCTTGTTGAGGCGTGACGCCATCATGTCTATGTGAGGAATTCCCCAAAGACTTGTTATCTCTGTAAAAACTTCTTGATGAAGTCCCCACTCTCCTGGATGGAGATCGTGTCTGCTGAGGAAGTCTGCTTCCCAGTTGTCCACTCCCGGAATGAAGACCGCTGACAGAGCGCTTACGTGATTTTCCACCCAGCGAAGAATCCTGGTGGCTTCCGCCATTGCCACTCTGCTCCTTGTCCCGCCTTGGCGGTTTACATGAGCCACGGCTGTGACGTTGTCCGATTGAATCAGAACCGGTAGGTCGCGAAGAAGATTCTCCGGTTGTCGTAGGCCGTTGTATATGGCCCTCAATTCCAGTACGTTGATGTGTAGACAAGCCTCCTGGCTTGACCATAGCCCTTGAAAATTTCTTCCTTGTGTGACTGCTCCACATCCTCGGAGGCTCGCGTCCGTGGTCACCAGAACCCAGTCTTGAATGCCGAACCTGCGAAGGTGAGCACTTTGCAGCCACCACAGGAGAGACAGGCTTATCTTTTGATGTATTAGTAGATGGGACCCGGACCACTTGTCCAGGAGGTCCCACTGAAACGTCCTTGCATGAAACCTGCCGAAGGGGATGGCCTCGTAGGCTGCCACCATTTTCCCCAGAACTCGAGTGCATTGATGAACAGACACTCTTTTTGGTTTTAGCAAGTCTCTGACCATGTTCTGGAGGTCCTGGGCTTTTTCCATCGGGAGAAAAACCCTCTTCTGTTCCGTGTCCAGAATCATGCCTAGGAATGATAGTCGAGTCGTTGGAATCAATTGTGACTTAGGCAGATTGAGAATCCAACCGTGTTGTTGTAGCACTCTCAGGGAGAGCGACACGCTCTTCTGCAATTGATCTCTCGATCTTGCTTTTATCAGGAGATCGTCCAAGTATGAAATAATTGTGACTCCCTGCCTGCGCAGGAGCACCATCATCTCCGCCATCACCTTGGTGAAAATCCTCGGGGCCGTGGAAAGCCCAAACGGCAACGTCTGAAACTGGTAATGACAGTCCTGTACAGCGAATCTCAGGTACGCCTGATGAGGAGGATATATGGGGACATGAAGGTATGCATCCTTTATGTCGAGTGACACCATAAAATCCCCCCCTTCCAGACTGGAGATCATAGCCCGGAGCGATTCCATCTTGAATTTGAACTTTTTCAAGTACAGGTTTAGGGATTTTAGATTTAAAATGGGTCCATGAACAGGGTCGAATAGTACCCTTTCCCCTGTTAGACTAGGGGAACCTTGACAATCACTTGCTGTTGACACAGCTTTTCAATTGCAGCTAACACTACTTCCCTCTCTGGGGAAGAAGCTGGCAAGGCCGACTTGAAAAATCGGCAAGGGGTACCTCTTCGAATTCCAGTTTGTATACTTGGGATACAATATCCATCGCCCAAGGATCCACGTCTGACAGAACCCAGACCTGGCTGAAGAGTCGAAGACGTGCCCCCACCGGTGCGGACTCCCTCAGTGGAGCCCCAGCGTCATGCGGTGGATTTAGTAGAAGCCGGGGAGGACTTCTGCTCCTGGGAACTAGCCGAAGCAGGTGTTCTCTTCCCTTTACCCTTACCTCTGGCGAGGAAGGATGAGCCCCGACCTCTTCTGGACTTATGCGACCGAAAGGACTGCATCTGATATTGTATAGTTTTCTTTTGCTGTGGGGGAACAAAAGGCAAAAAAGTAGATTTACCCGCGGTAGCCGTGGCAACCAGGTCCGCGAGACCTTCCCCAAATAAAACTTCACCTTTGTATGGTAAAACCTCCATATGCTTCTTTGAATCGGCATCACCCGTCCATTGACGGGTCCACAGGGCTCGCCTAGCAGAAATCGCTATGGCGTTGGCTCTGGAACCTAGCAGCCCAACGTCTCTTTGAGCGTCTCTCATATATAAGACTGCGTCTTTTAGTGTGACCTAAGGTCAATAAAATGGTATCCCTGTCTAGGGTATCAAGGTCAGCTGACAAGGTATCTGTCCAAGCTGCAACTGCGCTACATAGCCATGCCGATGCTATTGCCGGTCTTAGTAAAGCACCCGTATGCGTATAAATAGATTTTAACGTATTTTCCTGTCTGCGATCAGCAGGATCCTTGAGGGCTGCCGTGTCTGGAGACGGTAGCGCCACCTTCTTGGACAGGCGCGTTAAAGCCTTGTCCACCCTGGGTGAGGATTCCCAGCGTACCCTGTCCTGTGCTGGGAAAGGATACGCCATAAGAATCCTCTTGGGAATCTGCAGTTTTTTGTCTGGAGTTTCCCAAGCTTTTTCAAATAACTCATTCAGCTCATGAGACGGGGGAAAGGTTACCTCAGGTTTCTTTTCCTTATACATGCGCACCCTCGTGTCAGGAAGGCAAGAAACATCTTTTATTGCAATAATCATATAATTAAGACTTTTGGCCACCCTTGGGTGTAACCTCGCATCATCGTAGTCGACACTGGAGTCAGAATCCGTGTCGGTATCAGTGTCTGCTATTTGGGATAGGGGACGCTTTGAGACCCTGAAGGGCCCTGTGACACAGTTCAATCCGTGAATTGACTTCTTGCCTTTTCCCTGGACTCTGCTTTGTCCATTCTCTTATGTAATAAGTTCACATTTGCATTTAAAACATTCCACATGTCCACCCAATCATGAGTCGGCGTTGCCGATGGAGACACCACAATCATCTGCTCCACCTCCTCCTTAGACGAGCCTTCCGCTTCAGACATGCCGACACACGCGTACCGACACCCCCACACACATAGGGATATATCTATAAGGAGACAGTTCCCCACCAAGGCCCTTAGGAGAAACAGAGAGAGAGAGTATGCCAGCACAGACCCAGCGTCAACTGACACTGGAAACAGAATTCCCAGATAATAGCGCTTTTATATATAATAAATCGTGTAATACACTTACTGCGCCTTACATGTGCCCCCCCCCCCCTCCCCCCTCCCCTCTGTTCAGCCCTGTGTCACCGTGTTCAGCAGGGGAGAGTCCGGGGAGCCAGCTTCTCTGCAGTGCTCTGTGGAGAATATGGCGTTGGTTAGTGCTGAGGGACCAAGCTCCGCCCCCTCCAGCGGCAGGCTTCGGTCCCGCTCAATATTATAAAATTGGCGGGCCTCCGCAGCCTATATCCGTATTGCCAGACTTAAAGGTTTATATTGCTGCCCAGGGCGCCCCCCCTGCGCCCTGCACCCATCAGTGCCTGGTAGTGTGTGTAATGTGTGGGCGCAATGGCGCGCATTGTTACCACTGCGCGCTTACCTCAGGGAAGATCTGAAGTCTTCTGCCGCCTTAGAAGTCTTCTTTTCTTCTTATACTCACCCGGCTTCAATCTTCCGGCTCTGTGAGGAGGACGGCGCGGCTCTGGGACGAACGGCGGGGGGAAGACCTGCGTTCCGACTCCCTTTGGAGCTAATGGTGTCCAGTAGCCTAAGAAGCAGAGCCTATCACTTAAGTAGATCTGCTTCTCTCTCCTCAGTCCCACGATGCAGGGAGCCTGTTGCCAGCAGTGCTTCCTGAAAATAAAAAACTTAACAAAATTATTTTCTCAGAGAAACTCAGGAGAGCTCCCCTGTAGTGCACCCAATCTCCTCTGGGCACAGGATCTAACTGAGCTCTGGAGGAAGGGCATAGAGGGAGGAGCCAGTGCACACCCATTCTAAAGTTCTTTATAGTGCCCATGTCTCCTGCGGAGCCCGTCTATACCCCATGTTCCTTACGGAGTCCCCAGCATCCTATAGGACGTAAGAGAAAATGGTGCTGGTAAGCTGTGCGGCTAAGCCCCGCCCCTTCCCGGCGCGCTGTAGTCCCGCTTAAAGTGAAATTATTATACTGGCGGGGGTCTCATACAAAGTGCCCAGGCACCTAATATGCTGTTTTGACAGTTAAAAAAGCCTCAGTAACTTGCTGCCGAGGGCGCTCCCCCCCAGCGCCTTGCACCCTGTGAGTGCCGTTGGTGTGTGTGTGTGTGTGTGTGGAAGCATGGAGCGCAGCGCGACCGCTGCGCTGTACCTCCGTTACTAAAGTGTTCTGCTGTCACTGAAGTCTTCTGCCTTCTGCATACTCACCCGGCTTCTTTCTTCTGGCTTCTGTGAGGGGGTTGACGGCACGGCTCCGGGAACAAGCAGCTAGGCGCACCAAGTGATCGAACCCTCTGGAGCTAATGGTGTCCAGTAGCCTAAGAAGCAGAGCCTTTAACTCACAGAAGTAGGTCTGACTTCTCTCCCCTCAGTCCCACGAAGCAGATAGCATGTAGCCAGCAGGTCTCTCTGAAAATAAAAAACCTAACAAAGTCTTTTCCAGAGAAACTCAGTAGAGCTCCCCTAGTGTGTGTCCAGTCTCTCCTGGGCACAGAATCTAACTGAGGTCTGGAGGAGGGGCATAGAGGGAGGAGCCAGTTCACACCCAGTCAAAGTCTTTTAGGGTGCCCATGTCTCCTGCGGATCCCGTCTATACACCATGGTCATTTTGGAGTCCCCAGCATCCTCTAGGACGTAAGAGAAATACACACAGAGATGACTGGTGTATTTAATTTTTTATTATTATTATTAATTACCAGTTATTTATATAGCGCACACATATTCCACAGCGCTTTAAAGAGAATATTTAAGCATTCACATCAGTCCCTGCCCCAGTGGAGCTTACAATCTATACAGGGGTGTTTTAATGAAGGAGGGGGCCTGTGCAGACTTCGGGAGGGCCCCCTCCTCTCCTCGGTGCTGTAGGCTTCGGTATTGTGCAAAAGTCTACTGCGAATGCGCAAGTCTCCGGAAACATCGTGCCCGCTATGGTCTGGAGACAAATTTCATACTGTGCATGCGCAGCGGCCATTTCAGGTGTTTTTTTTTTGCAGTGGCTGATGTGGCTGTAGCGCCTGTCGCGGGACTTTGGAAAGGTAAGTATTAAAACAACGTGAATGCAGTGTGTGTGGTGTGGGCCTCCCCAGGTGCCTGTGTGCACCGCACGCATTACACCCATGACAGAAATGCCAATGAATCCATATTCCCTACCACATGTACACACATTCACATTAGGTTAATTGGCTTCCAACAAAATTAACCCTATCAGTATACTGTATCTTTGGACTGTGAGAGGAAACCGGAGTACCCAGAGGAAACCCACATGCATGGGGAGAATATAGAAACTCCATACAGTTAAGGCCACAGTAGGAAACAAACCCATGACCTCAGTGCTGTGAGGCAGTAATGCTAACCATTACACCATCCATACTGTCAATGTCTACCATCATAATTATTACTTTCTTTAATTAATACAGATGTACACATACACTTATCCTCAAACCATGCCTAATAGCCTCATTACCTAGTAAACTGTAAGCTATTTGTATGCATCTAAGTTCCAGAATATCAGTAATAGAATGCAAGCACAGTAACCAGTACCAGTGGTGTAGTATGTAAGCATCGGTAGGGGTGAGAAATAAAAACATTAACATGGGTACAGATTAATACGGACAAATACATATCTTTCCAAATATACATAATTGCGATGCTGCTACTACATAATTATGCTCGGGAAAATATTTCATTTACAAACTATTTGAGCCCTAGACTAGAGACTCTACACTCAACCTCAATATTTTGTGTAGTGTAAGATGGGTAGATCCCTAACAAAAAGGTCTAATTACAGCAAATGTCTATTGAATAGCTGAATCTTGGATCATGTCCTGGCCAGTAATTCAATTAGTGGTATGCAAGAGAGCACAAGCAGTGTGTTTCTCAGCCTGAAACCCCAATTTTAGGTACGGGAATAGGCTATTTCACATGCCGCATAGGGCCGCACCACACAAGTGAGACCAGCGTGCAGCCGACAAGCTACAGCGCCCGGCAACCTTGTCAGTGTTTGATATACATTGGCTGCCGGGCGCTGTAGCTTGTGGTCTCTCTCCATACTCTAGTCTCCCCCGCTGGCGCTGTTACAGGAGTAGCTGCTCCCCCCCCCCCGTGCTGTTGTCTCGCGGCACCAGCGGCCAGCCTCTAGGAGCAGCAGAGTGGTGACTCCCCCCATCGTGCTGTGGGCTCACAGGAAGATGTGCGGCTCCACCAACGGCAGGCAAGTCTCGGTCTCTCTCTCTCCCGCTGTCTAATGTGTAAAAAGGGGACTGTCTGTCTACTGTGTAAAAAGGGGGAGTGCCTGTCGATTGTGTAAAAAGGGGACTGCCTATCGATTGTGTAAAAAGGGGACTGCCTATCGATTGTGTAAAAAGGGGGACTGCCTGTCTATTGTGTAAAAAGGGGGACTGCCTGTCTATTGTGTAAAAAGGGGGACTGCCTGTCTAATGTGTAAGGAGATGTATCTCAGCAATGACTTCCATGCAATTTTTCTGCAATCTGACCGGGAGCTTCCCAGGAGGCCTGCAATTGCGATTTCATACTTGAGTGTAATTTTACATGATTTATCTCAGGCAATCTAATGTTATGAAACCTGTTTCCATGCAATTGAGATAAATCTCACGTGCAGCACGTGTGATCTGCGATTGCGATGGGTGACACATGGGAGCGCGCAATCGCAAGAAAAGTACATGCAATTTGAAATTTTTCATGCTATCCATCTCAGGAACTCATCGCAACTGCACGTAAACGTGCAATATCGCACTAGTGTATGGGGCCCTTAAAAAGGAGGACTCTGCCTGCCTAATGTGTAAAAAGGTTGACTGTCTAATGTGTAAAAAGGGACTGCCTGTCTGTATAAAAAGGAGGACTCTGCCTGCCTAATGTGTAAAAAGGGTGACTGTCTAATGTGTAAAAAGGGGACTGCCTGTCTGTGTAAAAAGGAGGACTCTGCCTGCCGTAATGTGTAAAAAAAGGGGTACTCTGCCTTCCGTAATGTGTAAAAAACAAGGGGGACTCTGCCTGCCATAATGTGTAAAAAGAGACTCTACTTGGCGTATTGTGTGACAGGGGCTCTACCTGGTGTAATGTGTATACGTGGCGCTACTGTGTGGCCTAATTTGAATAATGGAGACTTCTGTACAGCGTAATATGAATTAGTATTATTTTGTGGCCACATCCCCTTCCCCATGAAGCCATGCCCCTATATTTTTGGCCACGCGCCTACAGCGCGCACTGGCACCTTTTTGTATAGGAAGGGGGGTGCTAAAATGTCTAGTTACGGCACTGGGCTAGTTAACTGAACAGCCATTCCCCATACCACAAGGATTTTAGCCTGCACTTGTGGCTAACTGAATACAAAAGCTAAAGCATTACTAATGTGTCATAATGTAATAAATGACAAGAAAGAAGTCTAAAAATATGCACATCGATATCATAAGTTATACAAAATTCTAACCTTTCAGCATTCTTTAAAAAGCATTCTCACATCAAAAAATTTTTTTTGCTTGAAATAGTAATTATTAAGTCATTACACATGTGCAAGTTAAACAGAATAAAAATTCTGTTTTTTTTAGCAATAAAAAAATAATATTTTTAAATTCTCATCCAGTGTAAACTTCCTGCTGATATAGGATATGCTGATCTGGCACATAACAGAAGACACTGCACGATAGTAATGGGTAGTACTACTGCTACTTATGAAAGTGCAGACTCAGCTCACTACTGATAGACAGAACAGCTGCCCAAACTAAAGAACACTTGCCTTGGGAGGAAATCCATCCTACTGACTATAACAGGGGAGACAAGTGTCTGTGACCAGATGGAGGCATGTACTAAGATGCATAAATAACATTGTTCAGTGTAAAATTAAATTGCTGGGGTCAATTTTCTTACTCTTAGCTTGGCAGCACTAAAGTATATATTTGAATCTATAATCTTACTGTTGTTCAACTGACAGAGTTTCCAAAGGAGGAAATGTATATAGGTTACCATGAGGAAAAACACAATATTGATGCGTTTGGTGTCTTATTTGAGCACAGCAATTATTTCAGTAATAATCTTCCTGTTAAATGCAAAGCAAAGAACATTCCTTACCTTAGCCATCTGCTTGCTGATTTGAAGTCTTTGGTGAGTCAGCTGCAGTTCAGTTTCTAGTTTTATTTTATCTTTTTTCAACTCATTTGCAGAAGCAGTTGCAGCCTGTTTACCCCTCTGTAATACGGATACTTGGCGTTGTAAGGATGTAATCCTCTCCAGCAACGAAGTTCGGGAGCTGCCAGGGCATGTTCTCAGATTCTTCTCTTTTCGTACTAAATATAACGAAACAAACTTATATTAATAAATGCACAATTCAACTAATATATTCATAATTTTATTTTTCTAACATTCTAAAACAAGGATGTGCCTTAATATAACTATCATGTGTATTTGTACTATACACAAAGCAAAGTCACATCTGGAAAATTTGAAGCTAACACAAAGTGATAAAGTAGTCCTTATTGTTTTAAACAGGGGCTAGATCACTTCTACTTTCTTACAGATTGGCAGTGTGAGGTCAGCATAGCTATGTCATTGACATTATGCCCACATTATTCCAACCAAAACAGAACCAAGAAGTGTCTTCTCACTGATCTTTGTACACAAAGCCTGATTCATGTTTGTAAGTAAAGCAAAAAAAAAACTGGAAAAAAACAACACCACAAAAACCCAAGTTACTTTGTGTCTGGGACCAACCATGTGCACTGCAGGGGGGGGGGGGGGGGACAGATATAACATGTGCAGAGAGTTAGATTTGGATGGATTATATTGTTTCTGTGCAGGGTAAATACTGGCTGCTTTATTTTTACACTGCAATTTGGACTTCAGTTTGAACACACACCACCCAAATCTAACTCTCTCTACGCATGTTATATCTGTGTGTCCCCCCCCCCCCCCCAAGCAGTGCACATGGTTGTGCCCACCTGCTAACAAATTTGCTGCTACGGTCAGGTCTGAATTAGGCCCCATGTTGCCGTTCAAGGGGAGCAAATACATTTATATGTTTTCTGTACAGGGTAAATACTGTTACACCTTGTTTGAATACACCCCACCCAAATCTAACTATGTCAGCACGTTACATCTGTACCACCTGCCGTGTAACACAGTTGCTTGCTTTTTTGCTTTACTTACAAACATGAATCAGGTCCACAGTGTATTATAATTATGCTTACAAATTGTATTAGTTCTGTTGGAAGCTATGGAATGCTCTCTAAATTATACATATGTTTATAACTAAAAATATTAATATTTTTTTAAATCCTATATCCATAACTGAAAGTTTACTTTTAATAAATTAGCTTTCACTTACAAGCTACATTTTATGACCTCTCCTCCCCTACATTTTCAATTCTTATCTGTGAGGTGAAAATTAGATACATGCCATGACATTATTTGGGAGGTTGGGTATGCCTGTATATCATTCCGATCCTTTGTAAGAGAGTACAAAACTGCTGTACGCCATCATATGCATATCCTCAAACTAAGATCTCAAAAACTGTAATCTCCACGTTGATGTTGTGAGCTACATTTATTATTAAATCGTGACGTGAACACGGTACTTTAAATATAATTATAATTGAGCAGCCAGTTAACAGTGTGCTATTATTACGGAGTTCTATAAGCTGCACTGCACAAAGTAATTTTGTGCTAAAGGCTAGAATACATAAGTTTATTTAAAATAAATAACTAAAATGAAGCTGGTTAACAGACACAGGCCATGTCAGGCGTAGCTATGGCATCTGGTATAATACTGGAGCAAGCAGCGATGGTAGCATATAAGAACAACCAATCAGTTTTACAACATGAACAGGTGTTGAAAGTGGGTGTCTCAGTGCTTACACATTTGAGCTTGTAGTGGCATTTACATAAACTTGCAGGCGGGCAATCGCCATTGGACACTGCTACGTGTGACTCAGAATCAGGCCCGAAGTATGTTTTGAGAGAATTATTATTATTTCCGTGTTCAGGTTTGTCTGAACTAAACCTCAGTTGAGGATTGTAGGGAAATGAGCAGATGTATATTATGCTTGTTAGAGTAAAGGTATTTGGAAAACATATGGACATTGCGGACTACTGAAAACCTTCACATCTTAAGCCTTACCAAGCTCAACTAGCACAGACGTTGACTGATAATCATGCGACACTCCATTATTAAATTAATAGATATTTACAGGTTGAGTATCCCTTATCCAAAATGCTTGGGACCAGAGGTATTTTGGATATCGGATTTTTCCGTATTTTAGAATAATTGCATACCATAATGAGATATCATGGTGATGGGACCCAAGTCTAAGCATAGAATGCATTTATGTTACATATACACCTTATACACACAGCCAGAAGGTAATTTTAGCCAATATTTTTTGTAACGTTGTGCATTGAACAAAGTGTATCTACATTCACACAATTCATTTATGTTTCATATACACCTTATACACACAGCCTGAAGGTCATTTAATACAATATTTTTAATAACTTTGTGTATTAAACAAAGTTTGCGTACATTGAGCCATCAAAAAACAAAGGTTTCACTATCTCACTCTCACTCAAAAAAGTCCGTATTTCGGAATATTCCGTATTTCGGAATATTTGGATATGGGATACTCAACCTGTATTATATCTAAGCAAAAATTTCACAAAACAAGCCAAAAAATAACATGCCTTTCAACATTGACGGATTGCATTTCAATCTTAAAGGACATCTTTTTAATTGAATGGTTTTCTTTGACTGTCTGCCATGTAGACTGACCTGCAGAAACATAAAATATAAATGAGCAACTCAAAACAATATAGTAAAAATACGTATCGCTTTGAAATATTGGTTCAGAACTTAATACACGGTATACAGTGGTGGTGAAAAAGTTTTTATTCCCTTACTGATTTCTTCTATTTTGCATATTTGTCATACTTAATGTATTTCGATCTTCAAAAATATTTTAATATAACACGAAGACAACCTGAGTAACACAAAATACAGTTTTTCAATTATTTCATTTATTGAAGGAATAAACTAATCAATCAACAACTAGTCCTGTGTGAAAATAGGATTTTAATTACCTACCGGTAAATCCTTTTCTCATAGTCCATAGAGGATTCTGGGGTCCACATTAGTACCATGGGGTGTAGACGGGTCCACTAGGAGCCACTGGCACTTTAAGAGTTTGAGAGTGTGGGCTGGCTCCTCCCTATATGCCCCTCCTACCAGACCGAGTCTAGAAACTGTGCCCGAGGAGACGGACATCTTCGAGAGAAGGATTACAAAGATAGTGGCGAGATTCACACCAGCTCACACACAAGGCAACCCAAGTTAACTAGCTTGAAACATCAGCAACGGCTGAACAAGATTACTTACCAAGTAACAAGACAGTAGTTACCCAGAACTAAGCAGTACTGAACTAAATAACCAATGCAGGATAAATGAAGCGCTGGGCGGGCGCCCAGCATCCTCTACGGACTACGAGAAAGGGATTTACCGGTAGGTAATTAAAATTCTATTTTCTGTTACGTCCTAGAGGATGCTGGGGTCCACATTAGTACCATGGGGATGTACCAAAGCTCCCAGAACGGGAGGGAGAGCGCGGAGGCTCCTGCAGAGCCAATTGACCAAACTTAAGGTCCTCAGAGGTTAAAGTATCGAACTTGTAGAACTTTGCGAACCTGTTCGACCCCGTTAAAGTAGCTGCTCGGCAGAGCTGTAATGCCGAGACACCCCGGGCAGCCGCCCAGGAAGAACCCACCTTACGAGTAGAGTGGGCCTTAACAGACGTTGGACACGGCAAGCCTACCGTAGAATACGCATGCTGGATAGTGAACCTGATCCAGCGATAGATCGTCTGCTTAGAAGCAGGACACCCAATTTTCTTGGGATCATACAGGACAAACAGAGAGTCCGATTTTCTGTGACGAGCAGTCCTCCTCACATGGATTTTTAGAGCCCTTACTGCTGAAATTGAGGAGTCAGTCGCAACTGGCACCACAATAGGTTGGTTGATATGAAATGCCAACACAACCTTCGGAAGAAACTGCTGACGTGTCCGAAGCTCAGCTCTATCTTCATGGAAGATCAAGTATGGGCTTTTACATGACAAAGCCCCCAACTCCGACACACGTATAGTAGAAGCTAAGGGAAACAAAGTGACAGCCTTCCACGTGAGAAACTTGGCCTCAACCTCCTGTAGAGGTTCAAACCAGTCCGACTGGAGGAACTGCAACACCACGTTAAAATGTAGAGATGTGCACCGGAAATTTTTCGGGTTTTGTGTTTTGGTTTCGGTTCCGCGGCCGTGTTTTGGATTCGGACGCGTTTTGGCAAAACTTCCCTGAAATTTTTTTGTTGGATTCGGGTGTGTTTTGGATTCAGGTGTTTTTTTTTTTCAAAAACAGCTTAAATCATAGAATTTGGGGGTAATTTTGATCCTATAGTATTATTAACCTCAATAACCAGAATTTCCACTCATTTCCAGTCTATTCTGAACACCTCACAATACTATTTTTAGTCCTAAAATTTGCACCAAGGTCGCTGGATGACTAAGCTAAGCGACCCAAGAGGGCGCGGCACAAACACCTGGCCCATCTAGGAGTGGCCCTGCAGTGTCAGACAGGATGGCAATTAAAAAAATTGGCCCCAAACAGCACATGATGCAAAGAAAAGAGAAAAAGAGGTGCACTGTGGTCGCTGGACGGCTAAGCTAAGCGAAACAAACACCTCAATATCACAGGAATTATTCGTTCTAATCTTCTAATCAATGGTATTATTGGTCCAAATCACTGGAAGAAGATGACAAAATCACAGGAATTATTCGATCTAATCAATGGTATTATTGGTCCAAATCACTGGAAGAAAATGACAAAATCACAGGAATTATTCGTTCTAATTAATGGTATTATTGGTCCAAATCACTGGTAGAAAATGACAAAATCACTGGAATCATTTGGCAAGATCACTGTAATTAATAATTAATTCTAAATCACTGATATTAATTGGTAAAATCTCGCTATCGCCTGCCTAGTGAAGTGGAACCTAGATGGCATTTGGTACCGGGGACACACTACCTCAAGAAATTCTCTAAGTCCCTGTGAACTAATAGTGGATACCGGACACACGTCTAACAGCAACACAGCTGTCAAGGCCTGAGTTATCCGCTTTGCAACAGGATGACTGCTGTGATATTTCATCTTCCTCGCAAAAGACTGTTGGTCAGTCAGTTGCTTACTGAAAGTAGTACAAGTGGTCTTCCGACTTCCCCTCTGGGATGATGATCGACTTCCAGCAGCAACAACAGTAGCGCCAGCAGCAGTAGGTGTTACACTGAAGGATCCATCGGAGGAATCCCAGGCAGGAGAGGACTTGTCAGACTTGCCAGTGACATGGCCTGCAGGACTATTGGCGTTCCTGTCTAAGGAAGAAATTGACACTGAGGGAGTTGGTAGTGTGGTTTGCACTGGGAGCTTGGGTATAAAAGGAAGAAGGAATTTAGTTGTCAGTGGACAGCTTCCGCTGTCACCCAAAGTTTTTGAACTTGTCAATGACTTCTGATGAATGCGCTCCAGGTGACGTATAAGGGAGGATGTTCCTAGGTGGTTAACGTCCTTACCCCTACTTATTACAGCTTGACAAAGGCAACACACGGCTTGACACCAGTTGTCCGCATTTCTGTTGAAACAATTCCACACCGAAGAGGTGATTTTTTTGGTATTTTGACCAGGCATGTCAATGGCCTTATTCATCCCACGGACAACAGGTGTCTCCCCGGGTGCCTGACTTAAACAAACCACCTCACCATCAGAATCCTCCTTGTCAATTTCCTCTTCAGCGCCAGCAACACCCATATCCTCATCCTGGTGTACTTCAACAGTGACATCTTCAATTCGACTATCATGAACTGGACTGTGGGTGCTCCTTCCAGACCTTCCAGGGGGCATGCAAATGGTGGAAGGAGCCACCTCTTCCCGTCCAGTGTTGGGAAGGTGATAAAGCTAAATATTTATCTTATTTAAAACCCTTTAAGAGGTCTAAGAACACTGTACGCTATTGACGTATGGAGTACCGTAAGGGTACGCACGTTGCGTAACAATCGCTTAGCCGTGGTCGAGACGCTCAAGCGTCACGTTCGCTCACGGCCAAGAGATCACAGGCAGGCACGCTATTGGCTGCTGACTAACGTAATGGTTCGCTATAGCGTAGCGGACGCTCGGGACCACGAGGAGATCACCAGCGGCGCAGACGCTCACAATGTTTAAACCTTTATATCTAAACCATAAACAATGTAATATGCAGTAAAACCTTAGTGTAGAGATAGGGTGTAGATGCAACACAGTGTAACCTTATTAACTTTAAAGCTGTTCGAGCGTCACCGACGCTCTGAGAATACTTAACACTATAAGAAATACACAACTACCGGGCTTAGGGTCTAACGCCTTATATGAATGTTATACTTGAAAATGAATAATACAGTACAAGTCATACACTACAATATAACATAGACTAACTAACCAGATAACTACGCAGGAAATACAATACAATACTATTACGTTTAAGGGAATACGAGAGAAAGAGGAGGAGAGAGAGAGAGATATGAGAGAGAGAGATATATGGCTCACAATAACAAGAAAGACAATATGATTGCGGAGAAAACTTACGCACAAAGGGGAACGATCGCATGCGCCTCTGGACATCCAGCTCCCGATTATCAGCAATGAGAACCGTTGAAGAGTGAGCTGGATGTGATCGGCTTGTCTATTTATGCCCCACGCACAATACAATTCAATGGTCCCTACAATCTCATTGTTCATTGGACAATTCGTCTTCGCACTATAACAAAAGGTCATAGGTTGATTCATACAGGTGGGCTGAGACCATTTCCAACTGCTCAGGTGGGTGGGAAACTAGGTTTCCCGCCGCATGGATAAGTAAGTGCAAATAATAGTAAATGGACAAACTTCTTATGTCCATAACTATTCGCACGAGCGATTAATTCGCTTCAAACCAACACCGGAATATTGCTAATTAAATACTCTTCCGATGGATACTAAACACCACTGTATGACCCCTGTCTGACCCTTCGTATCAAACAAAGAGGGATCTCTCCGTCCATGAACATGCTATATTAACTAAACTTTCAGAATCTATCAAAGGGACCATGATCTACAAAATACATTATATAGTGAAAATATGTAACGATTGAGTCGCACGCTACGAACACATAAACTCTACCGTAAATGCACATACCGTGCGCCTGCGGGTGCCCGCAACAGCGAGTATGCGCACGCACGGGAGAGCACACGCATGCGCAGCGCGGACCTGTATGAGGTGCAAATATGGCAGTGTGCATCGTGATATTTTTCTGACTTTGACAGTCCACCCTTTGGCAGTCAACAATAACTGCCACTTCCTAAAACATTTCAAAACGAGAAAAATATATGTCAGGGGTTAATACATTTCCATGGTTGGGTAAGGGGGGAGAGAGGAGAAGGTGTGAAGAGGGTATGACCTAGTGAGATAGTAGAAGCATGTGTGTATGAATCCATGTTTGGGGGGTCATGTATCATCGTGCCGTACGTGTTGTACATCAAGCTTCGAGGTATTGCGAAGTATACATTTGAATTCCTTCTTATCCCGCGGTACGGGTCTGTGGATGGGCTGTCAAACTTTACCGAGCTCTTTTCGGATTTTGGTTGCAACAAAATGGGGGAGCACATTTTAGTTGATGATACATGAATGGGGGAATATGTGATTGCTGATATCTGTGCCTGTATTCCCTATCGACTATGTGTGTCATTACCTGAAGGTTGTAGAGATGAAGAAAAAGAACACTTATGGTAAATGCAGTGGTATTCTATGTCAGGTTAATGAACATTTGTCGGTTGAAGTCTTGTTCGGTGTCTGTTGAATGCCGTCTTCTTTGTGCTTTTGCCCAAAAGGTGCAAGCAAAAAGCTTCGTCAATGTCCATAGACTTACAAAAGTGTTGGGCTAGCGTAATTTTAAAATTTCTAGGGAAACTGGGGGTCTATGGCATAGTTCATCAAATATCTGTGTATTAGGTTGTCAAAACTTCTTCTTTAATCCATCAGTTGTCTGTATACAGGATCATCAAATTCCTCGTCCAAGTGGGTCTTTTTACCTTGGAGAAAACGGAAAAACAGGTGAAAGAAACGGACCGTATAATCGCATTTTCATCACATCATTGTTTCTACCGTTGGGTCATAAATCAAATCCATTGGAATTACAATTTCCTCACTCCTTAGACTCATTACCCTGGTACTACGTTTGCACTTCATTAAAGCCTGACCGCATCTAAATATCAAGCCAATGGATATGACAACACCTAAGATACATAGAAGAAACTTCCCAACATCCATTATGACTCCTTGAGCCCATTCTCCTAAACCAGAGAACCAATTTCGCGGGTTCAACCATGACACCCAACCAGTCCGCTCATTACCTACAGCAGCAAGAGTGAGATTGTGTCTCCTGCGAAATTCCCACTTCAGTTGGAGAATATCGTCCATCTTTTGGTCTATGACCTCGACCGGGTCCTCGGTACTATTCGTTATATATGTGCAGCATTTCACGCCGTACTGCGTTGCCAGTGTGACGCAATATCCGCCTGTCACTGCCGTGAGATAATTGAGAACCATTCTATGCTGTACCAGTTCTGTTTTATAAGCTTGAAGTTCTCTTCCAGTATACCCAAACGTGTCATCATACATTTCAGTGATATTATCTAACAAATTTGCAAGCGCAGATATGTATTTATAATTCAACACTCCTCTGGCGGTGCGAGTGAAATCTAACGCGATTAGAAACTGAATCCCAGTGGATTCATGGATCATGTCAGAGGCCGGATGCTCTGTTCTTTCTATCAGGTGCCGTTTAACTACGTGCTCGTAATGAGTATGAGTATAAGGAGCTTGGGCAACACGGTGTATATCTTTCATTTTGGCATGTGATACAGTCATTACTTCAGGCAGTACTTTTCCAATATAACACAATCCTTCAGAGTTTGGGGCAAGCCACTTATACGCCTTCCTCCCGCATATGAAATATGCATCATCGGGGAGAACATATGGGACGGAGTAGGACATAACCATATTACACATCCTCCATGTGAAATCTCCTACCCCTAATTCTCCCATCTGTCTACTACACGTATCAGTTTGTACGATATGTGCACAGTATCCTGGTGATACTTCTCCAACTCTCGTAATCCTACTTCCTAGGGTATACCTATATCGGAAAGATTTTTCTCTACTGGCTATGTGGCGTATAAGCTCTGTATCTGTAGGCATTCTATCTGCCCTATATGAAAAGGTCATGGTTTGGTTGCTCCATGACACTTCCCAACTTCCCGGCTTTCGGGGATTGGTAATGTTAAAACATATTAGGGATCTATCCACATGATATTGGTGGAGCTTCAAACTAGGAGGACTGGAGATATTAAACCTCCTGTCCACCGGTCTCCCACCCTTTAGCTCAAGTACCTCCCCTACCGTTAAAGGAAATGGTACTAGTCCTGATTTGCTATGACCTTGAGGTACTTGAGAGCATACCCAACAATCTGTTTGATTTAACACACTACCCACTAAGGAGTGATAGTCACTCAATGGATGCCGGTCCATGTGGATATTAAAACTGGATTGGCATTTCTTAATGCACCCATCCTCAACTACATTGTCACAAAGCCTACAGATACAGTTTTCTTCAGCTAACAATCCTTCACAATTCCTTCTATTGTCAATGCTATCGGATCGTTTTCTGATACTCGCCTTTACTTGTTGGTTAAGTTGTTCTTGGAAAACTACGCCTCCATCTTTGTCATCAGAACCCATTCCAGAACCTCTCTCGACCTCCATGGTACTCTCGCCGGAACAGACTGCTCTGGTCAACATCATGGTCAACAGGAAAATCCGGATCACAGTCTCTTGGGGCAAGTCCATCTTATAGGAGGAAACGGAGAAGAATGAGAAGGGGGGAAGAAAAAATAATTGAGGGAGAGGGGATGGGAAGTGGGGAAAAACAATAAAAGGGAACAGGGAATCGACAACTGCTTTTGATCTTGTGATCTTCAATGCTCAGGTGCCGCCTCAGTCCTCTTGGAACAGACACTCCAGTGATACCACTTCCTCTACCGTCTGTTCCTTATCACGGGACCTCTCTGGATCAGCAACCTTCTTACAATGGGACGAATGAACCCAAGTCTCTCTCTCGGCAACCTTCAATACTGTAGTGCTAGTCAATAAGACTTGGTATGGTCCTTCCCATCTGTCAACAAGGCAACCTGAGCGTAGAAAATTCCGTATCATTACATAATCCCCAGGTTCAATGTCATGACAATTACTATCTGGTAAATCAGGAATCACCAACTTCAAATTATCATTTTGATTCCTTAGCTGTTTACTCATGTTAACCAGGTACTTTACAGTCACTTCATTGTTACACTTCAAATCATCCTGAGGGTCAATCATAACATGCGGTTGTCGACCAAACAAAATTTCAAAGGGAGACAGATTAAGAGGGGACCTGGGAGTGGTTCTGATGCTGTACAGTACAATGGGTAAAGCTTCTGGCCATGTCAATCCTGTCTCTGCCATAACTTTGCTCAGTTTATTTTTAATAGTGCTGTTCACTCTTTCCACCTTCGCACTCGCCTGTGGACGGTATGGAGTGTGCAGCTTGCTATCAATTCCCATCAACTTACACATTCCTTGAAAGACATCACCTGTAAAATGGGTACCCCTATCACTTTCGATTATTCTAGGGATACCATATCTACATACAAATTCCTGCACAATTTTCTTAGCAGTAAACATAGCGGTATTTGTGGCCGCAGGAAATGCTTCGACCCAATTTGAAAAAACATCTATACAAACAAGTACATATTTCAAATTTCGACAAGGGGGTAATTGAATGAAGTCAATCTGTATTACCTGGAAAGGGCCACCTGCAGGTGGGATATGAGATGGTTCTGATGGTATTGCCTTTCCGATGTTCTTTCTCAAACAGGTAAGGCATGACATTGCTCTCTTACCTGCATGAGATGAAAATCCTGGGGCGCACCAATATGCTCTTACCAACTTGCACATTCCCTCCTTGCCCAGATGAGTCAGCCCGTGAGCTGCCTCAGCTAAACATGGAAGATATGCTCTGGGGGCCACTGGTTTACCTTGTCCATCCGTCCAGAGTCCTGAGGACTCCTGGCCATATCCCTTTGCCTTCCAGACTGCCTTTTCCTGTGTGGAACACAAATTTTGAATTTCACACAACTTCTGTGTGTTGATGGTATTAAATACCATCAATTGTGTGGTGTCTGTCTGTCTGGGGGTACCAGCTGCTAACTTAGCTGCTTCGTCTGCTCGGCTGTTACCAAGTGATACTGGGTCCTGGCTATATGTGTGTGCTTTACACTTGATAACAGCCACTCTGTCGGGTTCCTGTATCGCTGTTAGAAGCCTTTTAATGTGAGCTGCATGCGCTACCGGTGTACCAGCTGCCGTCATGAAATTTCTGAGGCGCCATAGGGCTCCGAAATCATGGACTACCCCGAAGGCGTATCTAGAATCGGCGTAGATATTGGCTGATTTGCCCTTAGCCAATTCACATGCTCTGGTTAGGGCGACCAGTTCAGCAACCTGGGCTGAGTGAGGTGGGCCTAGCGGTTCTGCTTCTATGGTGCCTTGGTCATCTACGACTGCGTATCCAGTACACAAGTCTCCCGAGTCTGACTGTCTATGACAACTACCAACCGTGTAGAACGTGAGCTCTACATCTTCCAGTGGGTTGTCACTGATGTCGGGCCTTGCGGTAAAATTTTGGGTCAAATATTCCATACAATCATGTGTGTCCTCCTTTGTATTAAATCCTCCTTCCCCACCACTCTCATCCTCCACCCTTTGTGCCTGTCCAGGCACACCTGGGAGATATGTTGCAGGATTTAATGCACTGCATCTCCTTATGGTGATGTTTACGGGGGCCATTAGTGCCAATTCCCATCTTGTAAACCGCGCTGATGAGACGTGCCTGGTTTGGGCAGAATTTAGCAAGGCTGACACTGCATGTGGTGTATGAATTGTGAGGTTGTGACCTAGCACTACATCTTCGCTTTTTGTTACTAGCAATGCTATCGCAGCAACGCTTCGCAAGCATGTGGGGAGGGATCGCGCTACCGTGTCTAGCTGAGCGCTGTAGTATGCTACTGGCCTGCTGGCATCACCGTGCTTTTGGGTTAGGACGCCTGCCGCGCAACCAGCACTTTCTGTTCCGTACAGCTCAAAGGGTTTCCCATAGTCTGGCATACCTAATGCTGGTGCCTGCGTTAGGCACTGTTTAAGTCTCTCAAATGCCATTTCGGACTCGTCTGTATGCGAAATCCGATCAGGCTTGTTTGAGGAGACCATCTCCTGCAAAGGTGACGCTAGAATGGAAAATCCTGGGATCCAGTTACGGCAATACCCACACATTCCTAAAAACGTTCTGATCTGTTGCTGGGTTTGTGGCAGAGTCATGTCTCTAATTGCTTGAATTCTATCAGCGGTCAGGTGTCTCAGTCCTTGTGTTAGACAGTGTCCCAAATATTTTACTCTAGTTTGGCATAATTGTAACTTGTCTTTGGAAACCTTGTGTCCTGTGTCTGAAAGATGAAACAGGAGCTGTTTCGTATCCTTCAGAGAGGCTTCCAATGAATCTGAACACAGTAGTAAATCATCCACGTACTGTATCAATACTGATCCACTCCCTGGTTGGAAAGACTGTAGACAATCATGCAAAGCCTGAGAAAATATACTTGGACTGTCTATGAAACCTTGTGGTAATCGAGTCCATGTGTATTGGACTCCTCTGTATGTAAATGCAAACAAATATTGGCTGTCAGGGTGCAGGGGTACCGAAAAGAAAGCGGAGCAGAGGTCAATAACAGTGAAAAATTTCGCAGTGGGAGGGATTTGCATAAGGATGACAGCTGGATTTGGCACTACGGGGAACTGACTCTCAATTATTTTGTTAATCCCCCTTAGATCCTGCACTAGCCGGTAACCCCTCCCCCCACTCTTTTTCACAGGGAAGATGGGACTATTGGCAGTGCTGGATGTTCTTACCAGAATGCCCTGTTGTAGCAAGCGCTCTATTACGGGATAAACTCCTAACTCCACCTCTGGCTTCAGAGGGTACTGTGGGATTTTTGGAGCTATCCTACCATCTTTTACTTGTACAACTACCGGAGCTACGTTTGCCATTAATCCAGTGTCCTGTCCATCTTTAGTCCAAAGTGACTCTGGTATCGGGATGTCATTTCTTCTACTTGGGATGGAGTCCTATTTGTCATAATGGTATGTGACATTAATTTTGATGGGGAGTCTAACATGTCTCGCACTTCCTGAGCGTGATTCTCAGGTATGTCCAAGAATACACCTTCAGGAGTACAATAAATGACGCACCCCATTTTACACAATAGGTCTCTTCCCAGGAGATTAGTCGGTGCCGATGCAGCCAGCAAAAAGGAATGCTTGGTATGTAAAGGCCCTATTGTAATCTCGGCTGGTTTGCTAACAGGGTAGTGCTGGACTACTCCTGTTACTCCCATGGCTGGAATTGTCTTACCAGTGGTTCTCATGCCCACTGTCGAATTTATCACTGATTTGGCCGCCCCCGTATCTACAAGAAAGTTTAATGTTTTACCAGCTACATCAATTGCAATTTCGGGTTCACTTCCAAGACTTGCAATCAATTTTACTGGCTGCAGATTACAGGTATGGCCACACCCCTATTGGGTATGGTGACCTCCCTGAATCCCGCTGGCAGCAACTACTTGTGACGGAGTTAATTGGGAACTACCAGTGGCTTGCCAGTCTCTGTTCGGGGGGTATCTTTTTGTTTCCCCTGCATGTGGCTCATAGCTCCGTTTCTGCGGACCCTGCTCCCAATGTCGTGTCTCGTGTCGTTGTCTAGGGGGTTGGTATGATCTCTGTGAATTTTTCACTCTACAGTCTCGTGCTATGTTTCCCTGTTTAAGACAAGAATAACAAGTAACCACATTTGACTTACCCACAGGGTTTGGTGAATTATACAAAGGCTGCCTTGTGGTCAGGGCCTGTATACTTACGGCCATTAATTTATCACCTTGTTGTTCCCTGTGTTTGGTGATATTCCGGTCGTGATCAATAGCAGCCTCTCTCAAAGTAGCCACCGACAGACCTCGCCAACATGGTTGCGTGGTCTGTACCCTGGTCTTTAATGCCTCTTTTAAACCATCCATTAGTACAGATACTGCTACTTCTCGATGGTTTATGTTTGTTTTAATGTCCTCTATGCCTGTGTATTTTGCCATCTCTAATAATGCCCTGTGAAAATATTCTGCAGCTGTTTCTGACTCCTTTTGTTTAATGGAGAATATCTTGTTCCATTTAACTACGGCTGGGAAATACTCCTTTAACTGTAAACTTATTCTTTTTACATTATCTTTGTTGTACACATCTGTAAGAGGTACATCCTGATCTAATCCACAGTCAGCTAAAAATTGAGCTGCGTCGACATTGGAGGGTAAACATGCCCTCAGCAATATCTGCCAATCTTTGTTATTGGGCTCTAAAGTGTTTCCTAGGTCTCTGATGTATTTCTGGCTAGCAACTAAGTCTTTCCTAGGGTCAGGGAATTCAGTCACTATGGTTCTTAATTCCATTCGGGAAAATGGGCTGTACATGGCAATGTTCCTAACAGGAGTGACTCCTGAAGTGTCCGTTTTCCCATTTGGCACTGCTATTACCCTAACAGGATTAATTCTAACAACATCATTCTGTGTAGAGTCTACAGCCTGTGGTGAAATAGTTTCAGCATAGTGTATGGTGCCGTACTTACCCGTTGATACGACCTCACCTATCCCTCCACTAGGGACCTTTGTTACTAATCTCGGGGGTGGAGCTGTGCCTACTGTTGTCTCTGCTATGGTGGCTGCTAGAGAGAGCGCTGATATTGTTGCTGATTCGTCCTCTTGATCACACTCCTGGGGAAAGTTCAAAACAGGGTACAACTTGCACGGGTTAATACTTGCATTGGTTAATTGGTTAACATTATCTTTAACATTTACACAGTTGCTAAGTGTTTGTTTGTCACACCTTAGTGCGTCATTCTCCGCAACCAATTTCTCTCCTGCAATGTATGGTGGCGGCGGTGCCGTGGCTATCAGTTTCTTGATAGGATTAGATCCCGCCGCCAGAGCCAATCCTCACTGTATTTCACCCTCTTGTTGCCATAGCTGCAAATAATCATAATGTTGGATTCGTCTCTTTGTTGATTTAATGAGACATATCCTTCTCCTTAAATTCATTAACACTTCTGGGCTGAAGCTACCTACTCTTGGGAAT
Organism: Pseudophryne corroboree; assembly: GCF_028390025.1. NCBI lineage: Eukaryota > Metazoa > Chordata > Amphibia > Anura > Myobatrachidae > Pseudophryne > Pseudophryne corroboree. The sequence continues at coordinate 568,648,738 of NC_086444.1, forward strand.
TTCTCCCCGTCATGTACCGTCATTCTCTCCCATTCATCACATAAAACCTCTGTGTGTGAACCGTATTTTTCACACATTACGTACCTTGCCGACCCGACTGGTCGGTTTACTAAATCAACCCGAACCGAGGTTGATCGCCCCCTACCTGAACAACTGGCCCCCATAACTTGCAGGTGTTGCTTTTCTTCAGCGAACCCTTACAAAAACCAAGATGTCCGGGGCAGGCTGGCGGTGAAGTTTACCGAGTACTCCACTCACTTCTCGCCCACGTTGGCCAGTAACACAATCACTGTATCCAGAGCTGTTGTACCCAACCTAGGGCCCCTGTGAACCTTTATTAACTGGGGCGCGTTCCCCAGCAAGTATCGGTTGTTGGATAGTTCCTGAGTGACCAGCGAACTTACCTTAAAATAAAAAAATTTCACAAATCACGTTAAAATGTACAAATAGCGTTTATGACCTTTGTACACAAATGGTACCGGTCAGGTTTACTAATGCACACAATTACGTGCGGTACAATCGTTCAGCACATAAGCAACTAATCTTATGTGCGGAGCGACCAGTGGAATCGAAAATTACGGCTGCGAATTCCTTCAGCCAGAGCTTAATGGCCTATATGGGTTCCGCACCAACCCTTCCTGGTGTTGTGCTACTCGTCTCTATAGCGGACTTCTTAGTCTGCTGTAACTGGACCTCCTGGTCTTGTTATAAGACCTCCTGGTCTGCTGCTACAGTGTGACCTCCTGGTCTGCTACACTCTAATGCTCAAATTTTATGTTTAACCAGGGATGCCTCCCTAGCCACCATGCACGTCACTTACATGTATGTACCTCCACGAGAACTCGATACTTTTCTTGTGGTTCAACCTCAAAATTGTATACAACACACTCACTCACCACATGTACACTTTTGTTTCTATTTCTATTTCTGCGCAGAAATTTTTCTTTAGACCAGATGTGTTGTAAATTTGGAGAAGGATCTGTTAATTTAAATTTCGGATATTAAAATAGATTTGCGCTATTTATCGCGTTTTGCGCTATTTATCGCCTGTTGCGCTATTTATCGCCTGTTGCGCTATTTATCGCCTGTTGCGCTATTTATCGCCTGTTAAAAATTAACACTATCGTGTGACTTGAGTTACGTGGGCGTACCCAGACGCTCCGTTGCGTAATTTACGCTGCGTGCGTCGGCCTTTGCGTACGCGAGTCTCAGCCCTTTGTTAGAGACACGTGTACACAAAGCCAATGTCCACCGTAACACAACTAACACGTTTATCAATGTAGATGATCCTCGATCATCTACCGAGCACCACACCAATCTCTCCTTGTACCTTTAGGTAGAGTTGCGTGTGCGCTTTACAATTTATCCCTTAATATATTACTTTTACACTTTAACTATGAAATAGCGACAAATCTCTTTTAGCACGTTTATCAATTATAAAATGGCAAACAGGAGAGTGATATATGAAAATACACGAAAAAGAAATGCAGATATGCGTGTGTGCGTACGCAAGATAGAAATAAACAGTTTTAAAAGACACTAGCGTGTTGTTCTTACCTCCGGTTCCGGATTCCCTCAGCACCCTTTACTAAGCGAAGCAGACGCTTATCCCGTCAGCACTGCGAAGAATATGATCTCCCGCCCTTTGCTGATGGATAATGTCTGCTGAAATTACCTAGCAGAGATATGTGAAGGACAGGACGAGCCGCCAATTGATAAAGCTAAATATTTATCTTATTTAAAACCCTTTAAGAGGTCTAAGAACACTGTACGCTATTGACGTATGGAGTACCGTAAGGGTACGCACGTTGCGTAACAATCGCTTAGCCGTGGTCGAGACGCTCAAGCGTCACGTTCGCTCACGGCCAAGAGATCACAGGCAGGCACGCTATTGGCTGCTGACTAACGTAATGGTTCGCTATAGCGTAGCGGACGCTCGGGACCACGAGGAGATCACCAGCGGCGCAGACGCTCACAATGTTTAAACCTTTATATCTAAACCATAAACAATGTAATATGCAGTAAAACCTTAGTGTAGAGATAGGGTGTAGATGCAACACAGTGTAACCTTATTAACTTTAAAGCTGTTCGAGCGTCACCGACGCTCTGAGAATACTTAACACTATAAGAAATACACAACTACCGGGCTTAGGGTCTAACGCCTTATATGAATGTTATACTTGAAAATGAATAATACAGTACAAGTCATACACTACAATATAACATAGACTAACTAACCAGATAACTACGCAGGAAATACAATACAATACTATTACGTTTAAGGGAATACGAGAGAAAGAGGAGGAGAGAGAGAGAGATATGAGAGAGAGAGATATATGGCTCACAATAACAAGAAAGACAATATGATTGCGGAGAAAACTTACGCACAAAGGGGAACGATCGCATGCGCCTCTGGACATCCAGCTCCCGATTATCAGCAATGAGAACCGTTGAAGAGTGAGCTGGATGTGATCGGCTTGTCTATTTATGCCCCACGCACAATACAATTCAATGGTCCCTACAATCTCATTGTTCATTGGACAATTCGTCTTCGCACTATAACAAAAGGTCATAGGTTGATTCATACAGGTGGGCTGAGACCATTTCCAACTGCTCAGGTGGGTGGGAAACTAGGTTTCCCGCCGCATGGATAAGTAAGTGCAAATAATAGTAAATGGACATAAACTTCTTATGTCCATAACTATTCGCACGAGCGATTAATTCGCTTCAAACTAACACCGGAATATTGCTAATTAAATACTCTTCCGATGGATACTAAACACCACTGTATGACCCCTGTCTGACCCTTCGTATCAAACAAAGAGGGATCTCTCCGTCCATGAACATGCTATATTAACTAAACTTTCAGAATCTATCAAAGGGACCATGATCTACAAAATACATTATATAGTGAAAATATGTAACGATTGAGTCGCACGCTACGAACACATAAACTCTTCCGTAAATGCACATACCGTGCGCCTGCGGGTGCCCGCAACAGCGAGTATGCGCACGCACGGGAGAGCGCACGCATGCGCAGCGCGGACCTGTATGAGGTGCAAATATGGCAGTGTGCATCGTGATATTTTTCTGACTTTGACAAAGGTCAGGCATCGCAACCGACACAATTGGACTCTCCTTGGGGATTTGTGATTTAGAAGAACGCACAGTTCTTTGCTGTGCTTTTGCCATCTTAACTCTTTTCAGTTTTCTAGCGGGAGGATGAGTGCTTCCATCCTCATGTTAAGCTGAACCACTAGCCATGAACATAGGCCAGGGCCTCAGCCGTTCCTTGCCACTCCATGCCGTAAATGGCATATTGGCAAGTTTACGCTTCTCCTCAGACGCTTTTAATTTAGATTTTAGGGTCATTTTAATGGACTTTAGTTTTTTGGATTATGACATTGGGCATCGGCCTTGGCAGACGACGTTGATGGCATTGAATCATCTCTGCCATGACTAGTGGCAGCAGCTTCAGCACTAGGTGGAAGTGGATCTTGATCTTTCCCTATTTCACCCTCCACATTTTTGTTCTCCATTTTTTAATGTGTGGAATTATATGCCAGTAATATTATTATATCAATAGCAATGGCCTACTGTACTGTACAACTATATACTGTTGGTCACCAAAATGCTGCACTGTACTACTATACATACTGCTCACAAAAATGCAGCACAGATATGGAATGGATACTTGCAGTGACACGGAGCTGCAAGATACAGCAATGGCCTACTGTACTGTACAACTATATACTATTGGTCACCAAAATGCTGCACTGTACTACTATATATACTGCTCACAAAAATGCAGCACAGATATGGAATGGATACTTGCAGTGACACAGAGCTGCAAGATACAGCAATTGCCTACTGTACTGTACAACTATATACTGCTGGTCAACAAAATGCTGCACTGTACTACTATATATACTGCTCACAAAAATGCAGCACAGATATGGAATGGATACTTGCAGTGACACTGAGCTGCAAGATACAGCAATGGCCTACTGTACTGTACAACTATATACGGTTGGTCACCAAAATGCTGCACTGTACTACTATATATACTGGTCACAACAATGCAGCACAGATATGAATACTTGCAGTGACACGGAACTGCAAGATACAGCAATGGCCTACTGTACTGTACAACTATATACTGTTGGTCACCAAAATGCTGCACTGTACTACTATATATACTGCTCACAAAAATGCAGCACAGATATGGAATGGATACTTGCAGTGACACGGAGCTGCAAGATACAGCAATGGCCTACTGTACTGTACAACTATATACTGTTGGTCACCAAAATGCTGCACTGTACTACTATATATACTGCTCACAAAAATGCAGCACAGATATGGAAGGATACTTGCAGTGACACAGAGCTGCAAGATACAGCAATTGCCTACTGTACTGTACAACTATATACTGTTGGTCACCACAATGCTGCACTGTACTACTATATATACTGCTCTCAAAAATGCAGCACAGAGGGGGCGTGGCCTGGTAGCTGAGCTGAGAGGACGTGTATAGGATCAGCTCCTGGCACTAGTGCTGAATAATAGCCGAAATAGCCCCTTATTCGGCCTGCATCTCAGCCCACTAAGCCCCTGCTGCCTTATACGATCCCCCCTGCTCCTGTCACGCCGGGTCCCGGAGCCGGAGGAGGCCTCCTGCCTCCTTGCGGGTTGGGGCCTAGGTGCCGGGCGGAAGCCGGGGGCTAGATTTTGGAGGGGGCCCCGCTCGGTGTGGTCGAGGGCCCTTGAACCTACCGGAAGCAAGCAGGACCTAGCTATATACCCTGCAACCTCTCCTGCGGTCTAGGTGGAAGCGGAGCTCCGTCGATGTCCAGCGGGAGGTGAGACCGGGCGCGGGCGGCTGCCTGTGACGAGCCCTGAGAGTGCCGGGACGAGTGTGGTGAGCTGGTGGCAGACTCTTTCGGCGTGCAGCGGGCGGCGGCCCTGTCCCTCAGTGCCGGAGCTGTCTGCACTATCTAGCTGGATCGAGGCGCCCCACATAAGAGCCTGGAGGAAACGGGCTGGCTGCTGGCGGCCATCTTGGACCGAGGGCGCGGGCGCGGCCGGCGGGAGCCGGAGGAGAGATCAGGGGACCCTGCGTGTCGGCTGGACCGCAGACAGGATCCCACCCCTGTAGGCCCCCCAGACCATATATATCTCTGACCTGCAGATATAAAAGCGGGTGTCCGCTAGCCCGCCATAACCTCATTACCCCCCACCTCATGCTCACCAGTGCAGCCTAACCCAATTGGGCATTCCACAAATAAGCCCGCTGGAGTCCCCTGGGACCTGACACTTACCCAGAGCAGAGCAATTCACCATAAATATCATCCACCATTTTACACTGCTCTGCTTCTCCCATGATATATGTACCTGGAGCTCCACCTGCTGGCGGCCCTCATATCTGTTCCCAGCTACAGGCTGAGTAGCTTATCTCTCATAATGTGACCCATTGGATCATGCCCTGAGTCTCGGGATCACATATGTAATAAAATAGAACCTGCTCCGTCCCCTCCACCGGGACTATTTTAAACACTCCGATGCAGTAATTCTCTTTAACTAGTTCATACACACGCAACCTCGCTATGTCTAAAGGCAACAAAAAGCAACAAGCGGCAGTGGCGACCCCGAACCTGAAGAAATATGCCTATTCAAACACCAAAAAAACGGATCAAGAGACCACGCCGCAACTCGACGCCTCAGACTCGGAAGATTCCGACCTCTCTCCTCTGACCCGAAAAGATCTTCACCTGCTTTTCTGCGAAATCAAGGAGACAAGAAGATCTGTACAGGCGATTCAGGCGGAGGTCCATACCGCTATCACCTCTCTTAAAGCCGACATCACAGACCTGGGGGACAGAACAGACCACTTGGAGTCCAAAATGGACGAAGTGGTCGCCTTTCAGCAGGGGGTAGAAGATGATGTCCATACCATAAGACAAGAAATGCGCCTAATCCTGGAACACCAGGAGGACCAGGATAATCGGGCGCGCCGGAATAATCTCCGCATTAGGGGGATCCCCGAGGAAATCGAGATGACATCCCTTCCCGGCTTCCTTAAGAAATTGTTCGCCCATCTCTTGCCCTCAACGCCGGAAGATCAATTTCTGCTGGACAGAGCCCACAGAGCACTCCGCCCCCGCTCTCAGGATCAAGCGCAACCCAGAGACGTTATTCTCCGCTGCCACTACTATTCGGCCAAAGAGGACTTGCTCCGGGAGACTAGAAAACTCCCCAAACTGGACTTTCTGGGTCACTCCCTCCAAATATTCCAGGACATTGCTCCCAGCACGCTAATTAAAAGAAAGGAATTCCGCCCTATCACTTTGGCTCTACGTGATAAGGGCATGAGGTATAGATGGGGCTTCCCCTTCCGCATACTCGTGTGGCATCATAACCGCCTCCACTCGGCTAGGGACCTAGCCGAAGCGAAAGATCTTCTACGCAACCTAGGCATTACCCCGTCTCTGAATATACCCGAATCCCCGCTGCGGACAAACGAGGCTCCCAACGCAGAATCGTCCGACACTTCGAGACGCTCTCTGAATCGCGACTGGACTCGGGTTCCTTCAACTCGGAAGTCCGCCTCTGTTGGCCGAAACCCCTGAGGACAGCCTAGTCTAAATGTTGCCTTATTCTCCTTTTCTGCATTGCATATCTGTATGTTTGTTTCCCCCAGTTCCGGCTTTTTCCTGCTTCCGCCCTAGCGGGGTCCCACCTCCCCGCATCCAATGCACCGCCATCTAGATATGGCAATCTAAGCTGACCGCTGGCACATTGCTAGATAACTTAGGGGAGGGTGGAGATGGGGAGCAGATGTTTACGCATACACCCCTTCAAGCATAGATTCCCAGGCTCGGGGCACTGAGATGAGTGCCCACTATTTTTGATGCGTCTGGCTCGGCCAGGCCGCGTCCCCACATTTGGGTCTTATACCCTTGCCCGGTCGTTATCACCTGTTGACCCCCTATGGGTTCCCCTTGACCGGCACATATGGCCAGATGCCGTTTTATCTGGCCTCCAACCCCCCCCTTTTCCCTGTCTTCACCTCGTTTTGTCCTTCCTATTTCTATCACTATCTTGGTATCCAGGCTTTTTCTTTGCTTTTGTCCGTCTATGCTTAAAAACCAATCAGAATCTGCACACACTTACAGTGTTTTTGTTCTGGCTCTCCGTAGGGATGCGGTGTCTGGAGGGAGGAGACGAAGCGTTTCGAGACCCGGCCGGACATGGCTCTTAAAGTCTACTCGCACAACGTTAAAGGTTTGAATAGCCCCCATAAGCGCACCAAATTATTTCTCTCCCTTAAGCAGGCCAAGGGAGATTTAGTCTTCCTACAGGAAACACATTTTAAGAAATCCCTACACCCCGACCTAAAATCCAAAGCCTACCCAATCACGTTTCACGCATGCGATGCCACACACAAGAAGAGGGGGGTTTCCATCTTGATAGCTGCCCACCTCACGTTCGAGCTGCTGGACAGTCATGCAGATAAAGCAGGTAGATGGCTTATCCTAGTGGGGAAGCTGAATGATAGCCTATGCACCCTAATTAACATATACGCACCAAATCATAACCAAGCTACGTTCTTCAGGAGAATCAGCGCGCAGCTAACTAGCCTCGGCCGAGGAGAGGTCATCATGGCTGGGGATTTCAATGAGGTGTTAGATGCCTCTTTAGATAGGTCATCCCATCCACGTCCTGGGTCCCCTCACCACCCCCGCCCGACGCTGGCGTCTCTTGCCTTGCTAGACCTCTTAAAAACCCACCTGCTATTCGATTCTTTTAGGATATCTGAACCATTGACTAGAGACTACACCTTCTATTCCCCGGTACACAAAACCTACTCTAGAATAGACATGATCCTGCTCAGCCGGGATATATCCTCAAAACTGAAATCCGCTGGTATTCTCCCTATGGTATGGTCGGACCATTGCCCGATTACTGCCGAACTCCAATCCATCACCCCACGACCCCCCCCCCCGTATCCTGGCGTCTGAACGACTCTGTTTTACATAACCACGAAGTCACCTCTCAAATTAAGGACTGCCTGACCGAATACTTCCTTCTCAACGATGTCCCGGAGATATCCCCGACTACTCTGTGGGAAGCACATAAAGCTGTCCTACGAGGCCATCTAATAAGCCAGACGGCTAGGTTTAAAAAATCTCAGAAGCTTAGCTTCCTATCCCTCTCCACGAAACTCCAGACCCTTGAACGTCAGCATAAACTGTCCCCCACCATATCTAACCTAGAACCCCTGCTAGAGGCTAGAAATGCAATGTCCCTATCTCTGTCGGAACGCACGGCGAAGACTCTCCAGAGGCTTAACCAGACCTTCTACGAGAAAGGCGACAAAGCCGACAGAATCCTGGCATCTCGCCTCAGAGCGCAAAGATCTCGTAACAATATCTTAGCGGTAAAGACCGACTCTGGCGTACTTACATATGACCCAGGGGGTATAAACAGGGAGTTTCGAGACTATTACACCAAGCTATATAATTTAAACCCCAAAGCCCCAAGCCCCAACCCCCCCGATGTATTAATCTCAGAATTTCTCCGACGAGCTGACCTCCCCCAACTATCTGTCACTGATGCGGCAGACTTGAACAGAGATATCACGGAGGAGGAAATAACAGCCGTCCTGAGAAACCTTAAAGCTTCCAAAGCCCCAGGCCCTGACGGCTTTACGGCCTCATATTACAAAAATTTTGCCCCCTTGTTGGTCCCCCATTTACGGGTACTGTTTAACGCAGTCCTACAGGGAGCCCCACTACCAAGTACCATGCTGGAGGCCAGAGTAATAGTTATACATAAGGAAGGCAGGGACCCACGAAATTGCGCTAGCTATCGCCCCATATCCCTACTGAATCTTGATATTAAAATATATGCAAAGATCCTGGCCACCCGCCTTAACGGTGTGTTATCTGAATTGATACACTATGACCAAGTGGGATTTATACCAGGACGCCAGGCCAGAGACAACACTAGAAAAGCAATCGACACTATCCACCTGTTGAATATCAGGCAAACCCCATCTATTATCCTTTCCCTAGACGCTGAGAAGGCGTTCGATCGTATCTCTTGGCCGTTCTTACTGCAGACTCTTCAGGCGTTTGGGATATCGGCAAAATTTCTGACTGGGATATCAGCACTCTATTCCTCACCGATAGCAAAAGTCATTACCAACGGGATATTGTCCCCCCCCTTCCCATTGACTAACGGAACTAGACAGGGCTGTCCTCTTTCGCCCCTGGTGTTTGCCATGGTCATTGAGCCACTAGCAGCTATGATAAGGAAGTCAGACAGTGTTCGGGGAGTGCAGATGGGCTCACAGGAGTCCAAAATTTCCCTCTTTGCCGACGATGTCCTCCTATCTCTAACCCACCCGCAGTCTTCTCTACCCGCCTTATACAAGATTATAGAGGAATATGGTTCCCTTTCGGGATATAAAATAAACTACTCTAAATCAGAAGCCATGCTGCTCCATGTCCCTGGTGACCTTAGGCGCTCTCTACAGTCCTCCTTTGATTTACGATGGCAAACTAATAAGATTAAATACCTAGGAGTCTATATTACCTCCCACTATAATTCCCTGTACTCTGAAAATTTTCCACGGATATTGAGTAAGATCAAATCAGATTTGATAAGATGGAGGACACACATTATATCCTGGCTGGGTAGGATAATTGCCCTTAAAATGACAGTCATGCCACAACTTTTATATCTTTTTCAGACCCTGCCTGTGAGGGTCCCGGAGAAGGTCCTCAGGGATGCCCAGGCCTCATTTGTGAAGTTTGTCTGGAACGACAAACCCCCTCGGATTGCCTTTAATGTACTTCGACTTCCCCGCACTGCGGGTGGCCGAGGATTCCCAGATATCAAACTCTACTACCTGGCCAGCCACCTCAGTCAAATGGTGGCTTCATTTGCACCCCGTGGCTGTATCGCCTGGGTAGATCTCGCCGCACTATCAATGGGAATCCGTTCACTGGCTTCGCTGTGGGGCCTGGGCAAACCACACCGACTGGCCCTTAGAGACATCTCACCTTCCCTTAAATTTCACCTAACTACTTGGCACAAGTCTATTACGAAATACTGCTTATCCTCCCCACACTCCCCTCTTACACCCCTCTGGGATAACCCAGACTTTCCCGCCGGGATCCCTCCCCGCAAATTTACATCCTGGTTTAATGCCCGGATCCTCGTGGTCCATGACTTATCCCTTCAAGGCCAGTGGATGTCAATAGATGTCATTAAGTCCAAATTCCCCTCACTGTCCCCTCCCTTCTTTGAATATTTCCAACTCCGACATTTCCTTCTATCCCTACCACAGGCCGACGTCCAGCGGGACCTTACACCCTTTGAGTCTTTATGTCTTGCAAAACCTATAAGCAGAGGCCTAATCTCGAAAATATATACCATGGTGGTTGAGACCTCCTCCGGGCCGCAGACCCGCCACGAACGGGAGTGGGAGAGGGACTTGGGCCCCCCCCCCGACGAAACATGTTGGGAGGAAGTTCGGGAGGGAATTGCTAAAAGCTCAATATCGACCCGACTCAAGGAGACCTCCTATAAATTATATTACAGATGGTATTATACCCCTGACAAACTATCGCGGATGTTTCCTTCTGCCACCCCGGTGTGCTGGCGGGGATGCGGCCTACGGGGTACTCTCCTCCATATTTGGTGGACCTGCCCACGCATCGTTAACTACTGGAGGAGGGTGCTCGACATATTAAACTCCCTAGCAGGGCTTAAACTTACTCTGGACCCATGGATGTTTCTTCTGGCCCGGCCACACCCAGACCTTGACCCCCTACTTAATAAACTATTTTCCCATATACTAGTAGCGGCCAAATCCTTGATTGCTAAAAACTGGAAAACCGCCGCTCCGCCCACGATCCCTGCCCTGAACAACCATATATGGTTTGTAGCCAACATGGAAAAAATCACCTATTACCTGCATGACTGCCCCCTCAAATTTGAATTAGTCTGGGGCCCTTGGTTAAATACGCGACCCCCTCCAACTTAGGATTCAATCCTGGCCTGTGATTTCATCTCATCGTTTCCCGAATGGGTCGCACCCGGGTCCTCTCTCCAGACGCCGCCTCGAAATTATGGGGCCTGTCTATCTCTACACTGCTCCATGCTATACAGGTATGCCCATTGTACGTGTAATGTCTATGCTGTTTATAATTAAAGCGGACAATCCAGATATTGTACCCCCAATGTCGTTTAGAACGGACTTGTTGCCCCCTCTCTCCCCTTTTTCTTTCTTTCTTTTCTCTCTCTCTGTCCCCCCTCTCTCCCTCCACGTTACCCCCTGATGTTCCCATTTCCCCCATGAAGCGCTCCTGTTTTGAGGAAATATTTCGCTTACCTGTTAATTATATTCAAAATAATTGAAAAACTGACGCCTTGAAGACTGTTATGTACATTTTATTATGTCATTGCTTTATGTACTATATGTTGTTGATCTTTCAGTCTCTCTTGGTGTGAATAAAGAAAACTGTTAAAAAAAAAAAAAAAATGCAGCACAGATATGGAATGGATACCTGCAGTGACACGGAGCTGCAAGATACAGCAATGGCCTACTGTACTGTACAACTATATACTGTTGGTCACCAAAATGCTGCACTGTACTACTATATATACTGCTCTCAAAAATGCAGCACAGATATGGAATGGATACTTGCAGTGACACGGAGCTGCAAGATACAGCAATGGCCTACTGTACTGTACAACTATATACTGTTGGTCACCACAATGCTGCACTGTACTACTATATATACTGCTCTCAAAAATGCAGCACAGATATGGAATGGATACTTGCAGTGACACGGAGCTGCAAGATACAGCAATGGCCTACTGTACTGTACAACTATATACTGTTGGTCACCAAAATGCTGCACTGTACTACTATATATACTGCTCTCAAAAATGCAGCACAGATATGGAATGGATACTTGCAGTGACACGGAGCTGCAAGATACAGCAATGGCCTACTGTACTGTACAACTATATACTGTTGGTCACCAAAATGCAGCACACTGAGCACAGATATTTGCAGCACACTAGCACAGATATGGAGTTTTTCAGGCAGAGAACGTAGATATTTGCAGCACACTGACCACAGATATTTGCAGCACACTGAGCACAGATATAGAGCTTTTCAGGCAGATAACGTAGATATTTGCAGAACACTGAGCACAGATATGGAGCTTTTCAGGCAGAGAACGTAGCCACGTTCTCTCTGTTCAATCTCCAATTCACGAGTGAAAATGGCGGCGACGCGCGGCTCTTTATATAGAATACGAATCTCGCGAGAATCCGACAGCGGGATGATGACGTTCGCCCGCGTTTGGGTTAACCGAGCAAGGCGGGAAGATCCGAGGCTGCCTCGGACCCGTGTAAAATAGGTGAAGTTCTGGGGGGTTCGGATCTCGACGAACCGAACCCGCTCATCTCTATTAAAATCCCAGGGCACCGTAGGCGGTACAAAGGGAGGCTGGATGTGCAGAACTCCCTTAAAAAGAGTCTGAACCTCAGGGAGGGCAGCCAACTGTTTCTGGAAGAAAATGGATAGAGCTAAAATCTGGACCTTTATGGATCCTATCCTCAGGCCCATATCCACACCTGCTTGCAGGAAGAGGAGAAAACGTCCCAGTTGAAACTCAACCAGAGGAAACTTCTTGGACTCATACCAAGACACGTATTTTTTCCAAATATGATGGTAATGTTTAGACGTTACTCCTTTCCTAGCCTGTATCAGGGTAGGAATAACCTTGTTCAGAACGCCCTTCCGAGCTGGTATCTGGCTTTCAACCTCTATGTCGTCAAACGTAGCTGTGGTAAGTCTTGACAGACGAACGGCCCCTGCTGCAGTAGGTCCTCCAGAAGAGGAAGAGGCCTCGGCTCTTCTAGCAGTAGATCCAGAAGATCCGCGTACCAAGCCCTTCTTGGCCAGTCCAGAGCAATGAGGATTGCCTGAACTCCTGTTCACTTTATGAGTTTGAGAACTCTTGGAATGAGTGGAAGTGGAGAAAACATGTACACCGACCGGAACACCCACGGAGTCACTAGGGCGTCCACTGCCACTGCTTGCGGGTCCCTCGACCTGGAACAATACATGCAAAGCTTATTGAGGAGACGAGAGGCCATCATGTCAATTTGGGGTACGCCCCAAACATCGGTTACCTCCTTGAACACCTCCGGATAGAGACCCCACTCCCCTGGATGATGCCTTTTATCAACAGATCGTCCAGATACGTAATTATGATCACCCCCTGTCTGCGGAGGAGAACCAGCATTTCCGTCATCACCTTGGTGAAAACCCTAGGTGCTGTGAAGTTTTAGAGATTTTTAGTTCAGAATCGGCCTGACCGAACCATCCGGTTTTAGTACCACGAAAAGGTTCGAATAGTAACCTGTGTTCTGCATTTGTGGAGGGACTGGTACAATGACCTGTGCCCCCACCAACTTCTGGATGGCTCCCTGCAGGGTAGCCCTGTCTGCCGGCAAAGCTGGCAAGCCCGATGTGAAGAACCGATGAGGAGGGAGATCTTGAAATTCCAGCAGGTACCTCTGGGACACAATATCTAGTACCCAGGGGTCCAGGCCGGACGACACCCAGACATGACTGAAATATCTGAGTCTCACCCCCACAGGCCCTACCTCCAGGCTGCGCTGTCCAACGTCATGTGGAGGACTTTGGCGCACCTGAAGCAGGCTTCTTTTCTTGGGAACCTGTCACAGCAGGTTTCTTGGATTTTGGTCGGCCCCCTCTAAAGAAGGTGTTGGCCGGTTTGGCCTTTCTTGGTTTAGAAACCCGAAAGGACTGAGATGCAGGTGAAGAAAAAGGTTTCTTCGTAGCAGGAGCTGCTGAGGGAAGAAAAGGGGACTTACCAGCTGTAACCGTGGAGATACATGCACCCAATGCTTCCCCAAAGAGAGCCTGACCTGTGTAGGGTAGGGTCTCCACACCTCTCCTGGATTCCGCGTCGGCAGACCACTGGTGCAGCCACAGTCCCCGACGAGCTGAGACGGACATGGTAGAAATTCCTGCAGTCATTGAACCCAGGTCTTTCATGGATTCCACCATAAAACCTGCAGAATCCTGAATGTTACGTAGAAACAATTCAATGTCACTCTTATGTAACGTATCCAAATCCTCAAGTAACGTGCCTGACCACTTTACTATAGCTTTGGAAATCCATGCACAGACAATAGTAGGACAGAGTATTGCCCCTGAGCCGTGTATATGGATTTGAGCGTAGTATCAATCTTGCGATCAGCCGGCTCCTTTAAGGCGGTTGATCCTGGGAGAGTCTGGATACAGACGCGTCCACTATGGGTGGGTTTTCCCATTTTTTCTATCCTCCTCAGGGAACGGGAAAGCAACCAGAACCCTCCTAGGGATGTGGAATTTTTTCTCTGGATTTTTCCATGCTTCTTCAAATATAGCATTTAATTATTTGGATGCAGGGAAGGTTAGCGAGGCTTTCTTATTGTCAGTGAAGTAAGCCTCCTCAACCTGTTCAGGTGTTGTGTCAGTAAAATTCAACACATATCTAATAGCCTCTATCATCAACTGCACCCCTTTAGCAAGAGATGCGGCCCCCCTGAGCACGTCCCCATCACCGTCTGCCGCATCACAGTCGGTATCCGTGTCGTCTTGCATGATCTGGCCAAGAGCACATTTGTGGGAACCCACAGAGGGGGGGCCTGAGGTAACAGAACCAGACCAAACTGCCATAGAATTCTGTAAAACCTGAGTTGCAGATTCATTCTTAACAACCCTAGCAGAAATCTGAGAAATCATAGTTTTGAAAAAGGATAACCACGCCGGCTCCCTTGGTGGTATCTGCGCCACAACAGTGCAATCCTGATTACATGGAATGAGATCATCCTGAGAGGACATGTCCTCAGTTGCATATGACACAGAGTCCCTGACATAGCTGACTGGAGACCCCAAACACTACACACACACACACACACACACACACACACGGTAGGTTAGACAGAGTTTCGCCCCTGAGAATGGCAAGAGAGACACAGAGATCAGAGCCAACCCACTCACAGCGCTGTTATATATAAAGGACACCCCTTACCAGCGCCCACTGTGTACTGTAATAGTTGCACAGATCTTATTCACCGCCTCCCCCCTTCTACAACCCCCTGGTACCGCACAGGATAGCTGGAGTTGCTTGGAGGGACAGCTCTGTCAGCATCTGTGTACAGGAACTGCAGGCAGGAAAATGGCGCTGAATGCTGCTGGGTCCGCTCTGAGGAGAAGCTCCGCCCCACCCATACAAATTCTTTATACTGGCCTGAGGACTCCGCCGCAAGGCGGGGGATTCCATCCCCTGTTGAGTGTCTGAGTACAGAGGATTGTGACGCTAGCCTGGGGATTCAGTCTCCGGTTAGTGTCTGTGACCAGTGTAGGGTATTAAGTCACTGGCTCAGGATGCCCCTCAAAGCGCCAACACTGTGTGCCGCTGAGCCTCCCCGGAGTGCAGCTGCTCAGAACTGCGCTTCTACCCTTGTGCTGCCATATCTCCCCTTTTCTGATCTTCTGGCTCTGTAAGGGGGTAGCGGCATGCTGCCGGGGTGAGCGATCCCCTGTGGCGGGGAACATTCGATCCTTTCAGGAGCTCAGTGTCCTGTCAGCGGAGATAGTGGCTCAGACCCCGCAGGGTGGACACTACTTCCCCCCTTAGTCCCTCGAAGCATATATACATGCACACACGCACAACAGCAAGAAAAAAAATTAGATGTGATCTACATTAGACTTACTGCTATGGGGGTGCTTTGTGAAATATGTGGAGTGCCGCCCCCTTTTGTCCCTTTGTATATTAAGGAACAGTTCATGCTTCCGGGATGGCACCCAACCACCATTATTATACAGTATGTGGAGTACAGTACATGGTCATTGGACTCAGTATATATACACATAAAAACTACAGGTGCAAGGGCAAACTTGCACTTGTTGTTCTCCACGTGTTAGCTTTCCTTTGCAGCCAGGCCATGCTGGGACCTGTAGTTCGCCGTTACAAAAAATATGTCCCAGTTTTAAATAAACATGCAAGTTTTATCTTTACAAAAAAAAAAAAATACTGTATTTATTTAAAACATGCAAAAGAAGGCAGACACTGTGACATTACAGGATAAGCCGGGTGTCACAATGCCCGCACGGTGATTCTCCAGATATGCCAATCTGAGAACGCTGCTCGTGACACCCTACTGATTACCTCAGCATGTGTGGTAAATCCAAGCAGTAACTGCCACCAGGAGAAGTACCAGACACTGCGGCCAGCCAGGCTAAGCGACCTTTGAGTGACAACGCCCCGAGTGAGCTTCTGCTCTCACACGCACACAAATTAATATGTAAAAATTCTGTAAAATGAGCCTCTCAAGGTTTGGTAGTGAAAACACAGACAACCAGAACTAAGATTAGATATTTAATCCAAGTCAAAACTTCAAAGTTTATTGTTACAGAAAAAAAGTTACAAGAATATAATAGTTTAAATAGTCACACAAGTAATTACAATCTCAAGAAAAAAAAATGGGGAAAAAATGGTACAAAATGGTACAACGTTCATATCACCTAGGCAGGGCTGAACGCTGATTGAGGTGAAGTCTCCCCCGGTAGGTATGTTTCATTATGCTCATCTAGACCCCTTCAAGATAATGAAAATTTTGCAGCAAAAGTTTCTCATATTTAAACACATGCTGCAGCTCACCCGCAGCCCCTCTCCCAACCAAAGTGTAGTGAGTCTCAGCTTGCACTGTGGGGTCTCTTCGTAATACTAGCAGTGGCGGATGTCCTTATCTTTTAATTGTTTGTTTGAAGCTCTGGGCAGGGGTTTACAACTTTGTCTCAGGAAGAGCAGGTCACACTCTTCTGGCCATAGCTCTGGTTCCTAAGTAATCAAACTAGTTTTGGTCAGGAAGAACTTCACACCTGTTATTATTAATAATAATTTTATATAGCGCTCTTTCTCCAATAGGACTCAAGGCGCTTAACAAATACATAGCATAATATAGGGCCTAATTCAGACCTGATCGCTAGGGTGCGTTTTTTGCATCCCTGCGATCAGGTAGTCGCCGCCTACAGGGGAGGGGGAAATCGGTGTGCAGGGGTGCGATCGAATGTGCAGGAGAGCTGCACAAACAGAAGTTTGTGCAGTCTCTGCACAGCCCAGGACTTACTCTTCCAGTGCGATGATCACGGCCGGAGCCGACGTCAGAAACCCTCCCTTCAAATGCCTGGTCCGTCTTGCATTTCTCTGGACACTCCTTAAAAATGGTCAGTTGTCACCCACAAATGGCCTCTTCCTGTCAGTCACCTTGCGATCGCCCGTGCGATCACTTTTCTCGCACATCCCGTCGCTGCCCGCGGACCGATGCGCCTGCGCATTGTGGTGCATACACATGCACAGTTCAGACCTGATCGCAGGCTTACGAAAATGTAGCCTAAAGATCTGGTCTGAATTAGGCCCAAAGTACAGAAAAAATGAAGTACAGAACAGTTTTTCATAAAATACAGAAGCATGTAGATACTAAAGGCACATTATGGAAATGCTTGAGTAAACAGGAAAGTCTTGAGTCTATTTTTGAAGGATTCTATAGTTGGGGCCTCTCGCACTCTGCGGGGAAGTGAGTTCCATAGACTCGAAGCCGCATAACTAAAATCTCAACCCCCAGATAAATTATAAACATATTCGATCCTCAGCTGATCAGGTTAAAAGTTCCCAACCAGCAGAGCGGTATGTATCTTCCATAACCCTCAGTGAGGCAGCGGCAGCAGCGAGGTAAGCTACCCTGTGTGGGGACCGGGAGCTCAGCCATGCAGCACATAAGATGCGACCTGCCGATCCCAACGCTTGCAGGAGCGTTATAAGCCATTTATCGGCTAACACTACTGCATCATCACTGCACACAAACCTATACAATCGTCAGCCATTAATCCGATATCGGGAGAAGCGGCTGATGACTGAATAGGTGTGTACCCAGCTTTACCGTCTGGTAGAGAACTGGCTGGTCTGAAGAAAAAGTTGTTAAGGTGTGTGGACACCACTTTAGTTGGACAGACAAGTTAAACAGTTGGGTGGTTGGAGGAAATTTGGTCTGGTGTATGGCCAGCTTAGATACTTCACCGCAGTTGAATCTAAGTATCACTTAAATAGAACCTGTCCAGGGGGGGCGTGGCTTCGACGGACATGGAGTAGCACACAGACTGTGTGTCTCTCCAGCTATTAAACTCCTGCACCAATATCCTGTGTCCCCCCCTGGGCCTGCAATCCACCCCAATATCAGCATTATAGTGTAGGGGTACCCCTGGCCCGCTTGGAGACTTGCCAGCAAACTACCCTCTGAATTAGAGTGACTGCGGTGTGCGGGGGGCCCCGGGCCTGCTACTACACGTGGGTAGCTGACATCCTGCTGCCCGCACAGAGACCTGCACCCGCCTCCCGTCTTCCCTACTGAGACCTGCTGTCACCTCCACCGGGCTCCCGTCCTGGGCACTGATTGCCGGGTCCGCGGCTTCCTGCTGCCGCCACAGAGACCTGCATCCGGCTCCCGTCATCCCGCACCGAGACCTGCTCCCGTCCTCGCCGGGTCCGCGGCTTCCCCTCTGTGGCGCCTCTCCTGCTGTGCTCCGGCGGGCGAACTCTCCCCCGGCCGCTGCAGCACCACGTGACCCGCCGCCGCTCTCTCTCCCTGCTCGCTCCGGCGGCCCCGGCTTGTGCCCTCCGGCTCCTGCACTGTGCTCTGCCGCTGGGGAGGAGGTACACGGCACGGCTGAATTTATAAGTGCCTGTGCCCTCCCCATAATACTAATACTGATGCCTAGTTGAGCTTTGCTCCATCAGGATAGGGAGCAGTGCAGTTAACCCCTGCAGATCCTGTAACACCCTGTAACACGCTGGTCAACCCCAGCCTCCCAGCACACACTTCCCTTCAATTTATTGTGCCTCATATGCTGAGAGGGAAGGAAAGATTTCTATATATCCTCCCGCAAATATTTATTCTGTGCTAACTGAGGCTCCCGGTATTATACACGGTCACTGAACAGTTCTGGTATACTATACTTACCCGTAAGCAGCGACTGGATAATTCTGATATACTACATTCAGTTATTCCTTGGCCGTCCCTGGACAGTTCTTGATATACTATTTCATATATTCTTGCCTCCTGCTGCCCGATCGGCCATAATGGTCAAGCCGCATCAGTCTGCCGCGGCGAAGTTGGAAAAGTATGTCAGAAATCCGCCGACGCGGTCCCAACAGGGTGGGGAGGTGCAGTCGACCTCAGCGCCGCCCTCCCCGTCGGCTGGCTCCTCATCTGCGGATGCCGCCGATGCTGCTCTGCAGAGGGTGCTGGATGCGGTCACGGCCAGTGAAGCCCGCTTGGCCGACAGGATCGGTCAGGTCCAGTCGGATTTATCCATTATACACCAGGACCTTCAGCGGGTGCGAGAGAGGGTTGGTGAGGTTGAGACGCGCACCTCCACGCTGGAAGACACTGTTACGCCTCTCGGTAGACGCACTTCTGCTCTGGAGTCCCAGATGATGGATGTACATAGAAAGATGACGGATATGGAGGGGAGATTGCGGCGAAACAATGTCCGTTTCGTCGGACTCCCGGAGAAAGAAGAGGGTGCTTCCCCTGAAAAATTTCTTGAACGCTGGCTGTTGGATGTATTTGGAGCGGAGGAGTTCACTTCACATTTCGCAGTGGAACGCGCCCATAGGGTCCCGATGCGCCCATTACCTCCAGGGGCACCTCCCCGTACATTTATTGCCAAGCTCCTCCACTACCGGGATAGAGATGTGATTCTGAGACTGGCCCGCACCAAGGGTCCCCTTAAGTGGAAAGGTTCCCCAGTGTCAGTCTTTCCGGATTTTGCTGTCGATGTCCAGAAGGATAGAGCGCAGTTTGTCCCTGTGAAACGCAGGCTGCGTGAATTGAATATCCCCTATGCCATGCTCTTTCCGTCTAAACTGCGGGTGGTCTCGGATGGGGAAACAAAATTCTTCACGACCCCTCGCGAAGCATCAATGTGGCTGGACGGACGCTTTCCGGCACGGCGAGCGCTTGCTGCTGATTGAACTTATGTGTTTGATTTCCCTACTTGCAAGTATACTGCTTAGTTTATGCTCGATATGTTATTGTTATGTTGTCTTGGGAGGGATGTATAGTTGTTTGTGGTTATGTTCCGTATGATTCCCTGCAAGATGTCAGTTTGGCTGGAGGGACACTTTTCAAATGGGGGAGCAATGGCTGCTGATTGCACTCCTGTCTCGGATTTCTCAGCTAAGTCAGTGCGCCACTGTTTGTAATGTGCTGCTATGTGATTTACGGAGGGCTATCTGCGGCCCTTACGGGCCTTTACTGGGAGGGGGTGGCTTTGTGGACGGGCGATTGGTAGAGGTTGCCTTTATGCTTATTTTGGGCCTTATGATCTCGGTGGTTGTTCTGCCATACAGTCCTCAAGGGGTTAACGGGTGCTCAGTTGGGGTGGGGGTAAAGGTCTAGGGGGGGATTGGTTTTGTTTTGAGTCTAGCTGGGGGATTTTCCTGTCTTATGGTCATTAAATTCTTGGCCCCCTTAGTGGATATAGGAATTTGACCTTAGTTGGTACTGGTGGAGTATGTTATTGGGCTCTCCGCCATAGTTGGGATTGTTAGCCCTTAGGGTGTTTTGTTGTTAGGGAATCAGGTATGCCGCTAGTTTTAGGTGGTATACGGGGTGGGGATGGGGGTTATTTTAGATTGTTAACATTCAGGTGTTCTTATTTTTTGCTGTGCAATGTGCTTATTTCCGCTGTGTTTATGTTGCAGCTGACTGCAGGCGTATCCTCTTTGGTATTCACTGGCGGTGGCTGGCCGCGGGTGCTATGCGAAATCACAACAATGCCCTGTTATGGCGTCGGTTAAGTTTCTGTCGTGGAATGTGCGGGGGATCAATGACAAGGTTAAGCGCTCCTTGATCCTTAGACAGATTAAATCTTATGCGTCGGATATTGTTTGCTTGATGGAAACCCACCTACTGGGTACTAAGATTATGTCCCTTAAAAAACCATGGGTGGGATGGGCTTACCATTCTATGCATACAGCTGCGTCCCGGGGAGTGTCGATTCTAATTAGGAAATCTGTTCCCTTTGTGCTTGACTCTGTGCAAACGGATCAATGGGGTAGATATGTATTTCTTAAGTGCAGAATTAACTCCGTCCCCTTGTTATTGCTGGCTGTGTATGTACCCCCTCCATACTCGCACGATGTCCTTAAAAAGGCATCTGTCTTTATGGCTGCTTCCCCTGACATACCCGTTATCTGTATGGGGGACTTTAACAATGTTTTAAATCATGAGTTGGATAGGTTGTCCAGGGTGTCCTCCAACCCGCGACCCGGGAACTCCCCGTTTGCAGACACTGTGTCAGAGTTGGGTCTGATAGACCCATGGAGATTGAAGAATCCTGATTTGAGGCAATACTCATGTTTTTCACGCTCTCATTCTTCCTTCTCTAGGATAGATTTAGCTCTTCTGTCCCGGGAGCTTTTGCCCAAAGTTCAGAATGTAAGATATGAAACTAGGGGTATCTCGGATCACTCCCCTATATCGTTACATATTGACTTAAACTGTCAGCGAGGCCAAGCAGTGTGGAAATTTAATCCCTTTTGGCTGACGCATATGGGCGAGGGATCTGATTTGGAGGCTAGCTGGCTAGAATTCTTTGTCATGCATGATGACACCTCGGATGTGTCTCTGCTATGGGACACTTTCAAGGCTTTCTTGAGAGGTACATTGATCAAACGGGTGGGGAGTCTTAAATCCTCCTTTAGAAAACACGAGTCTGAATTGGAGGCTCGGGTGGCCGCTTCAGAAGTGACGTACGTGCGTGATGGCACGGATGCTTCTAAGCTGGTGTGGCTTCATGCGCAGGGTGAATGGAATGATTATCTGTGGGGGAAAACTCAGCACAGACTTCTCTTCTCCTCGCATGTCCAGTATGCTACGGGCGATAGACCAGGTTCTTATTTGGCCAATCTTGCAAGGGGTGACCGTTCCTCTCATACTGTAGTGGAGATTTTGGACTCGGCTGGGTCGGTGCTGGATCGCACCCCCCAGATCGTGGCGGAATTTGTCTCATATTATCAGGCATTATATAGTTCTCAGTTGACCTGTTCCCCACTGGAGCTATGTGAATACTTGGATGGGGTCCATTTGCCCTCCATCTCCAGTGAGGCCAGGGCCCTTCTAGATGCTCCTTTGTCAGTGGAGGAGATTGAGACTGCGATCTCTGCCTCCCCCGATGGTAAGGCCCCTGGCCTTGATGGCATCCCGTCAGAACTGTATAAGAAATATATAAAATTCTTTGCCCCTCGGTTGCTTGAGTTGTTCAGTGAAATTCTTGCCCAAAGTGCGCTTCCCCCGTCTATGGCGGAGGCATTGATTATAGTGATTCCCAAGCCGGATAAAGACCCCAGGAGGGTTGAATCCTATCGTCCTATTTCCCTGTTGCCCACGGATATTAAAATCCTGGCCAAGGTTCTGGCTTCCAGACTTGGCCGGGTTGTCTCCCAAATTATCCACCCGGACCAAACGGGCTTCATGCCTGGCAAGTCTACTGCTGTGAACTTGAGGCGCCTGTTTACTCATTTTCAGGCTTCTCGGGAGGAGGACTGCTCTGCCGTTATAGCCTCCTTAGATGCCGCAAAGGCCTTTGATTCGGTGGAGTGGGCCTTCCTCTGGGAGGCTATGAGTAGGTTTGGTGTGGGCCCCAACTTTATCAAGTATGTTAAATTGTTATATTTTCAGCCCATGGCCAGAGTCTCGGTGAACGGGTTTGTCTCGGACTCCTTCCCCCTATTCAGGGGAACGAGGCAGGGCTGCCCTTTGTCCCCGACTCTGTTTGCTATCGCTATTGAGCCACTGGCGTGTTTGATTAGGGCAGCTCAAGATATTGAGGGTATTAGGGTTGGCGCAAGGGAAGACAGGATAGCGTTATACGCTGATGACCTGTTGCTCTTTGTGGACGATTCTGTTTCCTCCTTACCTAAACTTCTTGACTTGATAACTGACTATGGACGTTTCTCCGGGCTCAAAATTAACTGGGATAAATCCACCATTACTCCACTTAGAGGCCCGGTTTCGGAGGCCCCGGTGATTCCAACCCCCCTTAAATGGGTAGACTCCTTCAAATACCTGGGGATATGGGTATCGAATAACCCTTGTACCTATGTTTCCCTTAATGTCATGCCGCTGATAGGGTATCTCCGCTCGAAGGTTAGGGTTTGGGGGTCTCTGCCCCTGACTGTTACTGGCAGGGTCAGTTTGGTAAAGATGGTATACTTGCCCAAACTCCTTTACGTTCTCCAGCAATCCCCTATATATATTAACCTGAAGACATTTCGACAGATTGACGGTTTGCTTTCCTCTTTGATATGGGCCAGCAGGAGAGCAAGGCTGAGACTAGACGTTCTGTCCAGGCCGAAAGTGTTGGGAGGCTTAGCTCTCCCTTTATTTCGATTTTACTACTATGCCGCACAGTTGGCACATATATGGGAGTGGGTGAACGCCACGGATGCTCTCACTTTGCACTCCCAATTGCTTCTCCAGATATACCCTGCCGGCTCTCCATTACAGATGCTTCTTTGTGGGAACCCTAACTTGTCCAAGATCCCTATAATAAGACAGGCCGTCCTCATATGGAAAAAGGTACATGTTATCCTACTAGGCCAGGGTATTGACCCAGATACCCCTCTGGACAATGCCCTCGGCTTCCCAGAGTTGGCTTCGCTGCGGACTGGGGCGGTGTGGGGGAGGTGGGGTGTGACGTCCCTGGGCCACTTATATAATGATGGTATACTGAGGTCCTTCCTGCAGCTTCAACAGGAGTACAGTGTGCCCTCTTCTCATTTCTACCGATACCTGCAGCTGAGACACGCGCTTAACGCACAATTTCCCGAAACTCCTCCAATGATTGCCGACTCCCCGGTCAAGTCTCTCCTGCGGTCCCTGGGAAGCGGACATCTGGTGTCCAACATTTATGCAAGCATGCTCCGCTCTCACTATTCTGACCCGTTGTCCCTTCTCAGAAACAAGTGGGAGTCTGACTTGGGTGCCATCTCTGATGAGATCTGGGAGGGTGCTTTATGTTCTCCACGATTATCCACTACCACCACTAGATATCAGCAAATTCAACTGTTTATAATACACAGAGTATATATGACGCCGGTGCGCTTGAGACATGTAGGGGGTACCCACTCCTCCAGATGTCCTAGGTGCGATAGTCTGAATGCAGACTTCTGGCACATTCTCTGGCAGTGTCCCAAGATAGCCGTATTCTGGACGGGTGTTACTGACGCCCTGGTGTCAACGGGTATTCCCTCGTCTGTGTGCTCCCCGACGACATGTGTGTTATCTGCTGTGGAGGAGGATGCCCTGGACCCCCCTGCCAAACGATATGTAATTAATCTGTGCGGCCTGGCCAAGGTGTGTATCGCTAGGCTTTGGCTAGCCAGAGATGCACCCACACTGCGATCATGGGTCTCTCTTGTAAACGATACGGCCTCTCACGAGAAATATGTATACCTAGCTAGAAAAGCGGAGAAAAAATATCAGGACCTGTGGGGTCGATGGCTTGAGTCCCCGCTTTCTGGAACCCGAGGTGTTTAGATATGCTGCAAGGGATTAGAGTGGGTGTGTGACTTTTAATCTGCACTGGGTACACTGCCTCTTTTCTCTATGTTATCCCCTGCGCCCGCGGTCAGCCATTCCCGTTCCCGTTCCCCTGCCATTGCTTTAGCTCTGAAATCAGCTCAAATTTATGATGTGCTGCCATAGATATCCATATACAGCTTTCATTGATTTATATGCGCCTTGTTAGCATGCAATACTGATTCTAAAGTACAACCTATGTTTCGGAAGTTAGGCCTGCACCGGTGTTCTATGATAACTATGATAATTGGTCCCTAGTGGACAGGAGAATCTGCGTATTCCCTGGGCTGGGGATCTACTGTGGGTTGTGCTGTTGTTTTTTTTGTGTTTTTTGTTTTGTTTTGTTTTGTAATGTGTTTAATGTTAATCTGAAAACTAATAAAAAAGTACTGAATTTAAAAAAAATAGAACCTGTCCAGAAATATGAAGTTAGCTAAAAGGACTCAACAAGCATCACAGTATGCCGCAATCAAAAGAAATTCCAGAAAAGATTAAATATATCAATCTGGAAAGGGTTATAAAGCCATTTCTAAGTCACTGAGCCTCCAAGCTAACCACAGTGAGAGCTATCATGTCTAAATGGATAAAACTTGAAATAGTGGTGAATGTTTCCAGGAGTGACCAAGCTACCAAAACTCCAAGAGCACATTGACAATGCAACCAACCAGGAAGTCACAACAGAACCCACAGGAACATCTAAGGACCGGCAGGCCTCGCTTGCCTCAGTTAATGTCAGCATTCTTGATTCTACTATTAGAAATAGACTGGGCAATATTGGCATCATGGGAAAGTGGCAGGGTGAAAACTACTACTAACCAAGAGGAACATAAAATCTAGTTTCACATTTGCAACAAAACCCCACATTGATATCCCCCAAGCCTTTTGGGCTAATGTCCTGTAGACTGATGAGTCAATAATTTAACATTTTGGAGGACGTGTCCAATCACATCTGTCAAAAAGCTAACAGTATTACGCAATAAGAACATCATACCAACAGTCAAACATGCTGGTGGTAATATGATGGTGTGGGGATGTGTTGCTGCTTCAAGACCTTTGCAACTTGCCATAAATGATAGAATCATGAATTCTGTTTTCTAACAAAAAAAAATCTGAGGGAGAATGTCATTAGTTCATGACCTGAAGCTCATGAACAATTGGGTAAAGCAGCAAGATGACAATCTATAGCACAAGAGCAAGTCCACCTTAAAAACAAAATCATGGTTTTAGTTTGGCCTAGTTAAAGTCATGACTTGAATCCAGCTGAGATGCTGTGGTAGGACCTTAAATGGGCCAATCGTGCTTGAAAACAATCCAATGTGCAATTAATGCAATTCTACAAAGTAGAGTGGTCCAAAATTTCTCCACAACAATGTGAAAAACTAATCTCCAGTATATCCAGAGCAATTGGATGCAGTTGTTACTGCTAAAGGTGTCAAAAACAGTTACTGAGATTTTAATAAATTAAGTGATCATTTAAAAACTGTATTTTGTGTTTACTCAAGTTATCTTTGTCTAATATTCAATTTTGTTTGAAGATGTGAAAGAAGTGTGGCAAATATGCAAAACAGAAGAAATCAGTAAGGGGTAAAATATTTTTAAGTGAATTTTGGTTATTAACATTATCTGTTAACATACATTGCATGGAAGATATCCTTAAAGTTCTACAAAATATAAAAAAAATCAGACAGACAATCTATTTGCTTCATGTATATTTTGCATATCAAATTAAAAGTTAAAAATATAAAAATAAAACTTACTATGATCAACTTAATAAACCGTCTAAATGAAATTGGGCATGGCATTTTTTTTTCTTTGCTTGTCTACATTTTTATTTGTACAGCATAAGTATCTGAAACTAACATACTGTACCTCATGATTTTCACTCCTAACACGATTCCTCCAAAATGCCTTGGCAAGTTCATCATTGTTACTTTCTTCCACAGCACTGGATTCCTCTACAGATGAGCTAGTATCCTGTGCTGATCTGACAATCACTTGTCCCATACTCTCAGATGATTCACTTTCAGCATCACTGAATACAAAATAGGAAGGTATTAGAGATTACTTTTGTACCAGCTTCTAAAATAGAAATGTTTTAAAATGTAAGTCAATAAAGTGATTAAACAGTAATTTCATGTACAGTAGTGTTTTCTAATTGTTTTTCACTGGGACCCATTACCAGAGTCCTATGTATTAGTTCAGATAAAAATCACAACATCTGTTTGTGCCCATAACAATAGGAGTTTCTTACAAAAACCTTGAACTAACCATATAGGAATGAAGATTTAATTGGCTGATGAATACATGCGCATGCATTTGCAGTGAAGCAAGACTGCAGGCCACCACTGCTTATCATGCAGATTGCCATGTCCTTGGACTGCTTTTCTGTAGTTTTGATATCCCAAATTTTTGTCTCTCTCAACCCATGAAAAATTCAGCATTGAATAGTAGGACATTGGGTAGTAGGTCTCTTGCTTGAGAATTTCCATATAGCTAGTTAAGACATGAAAATGCACAATGTGCAAACAGCTTACAATCTACTGATGACCAGCTGTCCCACATATAATGTTGTCCTATTTATAACTTTAAACACTAATTTATTGGGGGATAGACATATTGTATGAGCAGCCAGAGTATAATCCCTTATCTTGCAATTAGCCAGTGATCTGTCTGCCCCATCGACAGAACAGCTTATTTGGTCAGTCAATAATATCTTCTTGTTCATGCCACAAAAAAAAAGTGCTGCACGTTTTAAGTATTATAAAGAAAACATGAAGAAAAAACTCCAATTTGAAGCAAGAATACGATATTTTTATGCATCGTTCAATTAAAATTAGTACAAAGACTGTGCATAAAACATACATGAAATAATTACTGTGGATGAGTCTTAATTTAAGGGATGTTAAACAGCTTGTAGACATCTGGTAGCAAGCTGAAATGGGTCATTTAAAATTTATCTAACTAAATTAAGAGGGGGGGGGGGGGGGGGGGAGCGGCTTTTCCTCCAGGATCGACATGTCACAAGATAACTAAATGGACTTAGTAGGCTTGCCTGGGAATCCTTAGCTGTCAGTGGTGAATATGCAAAGGGCCAGCAAATTAAATCAACCTGCCAAACTGTCAATTTCAAGCCTCATGACTGCATGAAAATAGCATCACTGGAAGAAATCAAGCATTGCCTACTTTTGGGCTTCCTGGCACCTATTCAACTGCTCATACAGTTGTGGCTAATTTTGCATGCAAATTTCAGTCAATAAGCTCAGAACAAGACCTCCCAAGATATTTCAAAGGATCTGACAGCGTTTTTTTTCTGAATACCAAATCGACAGTACTTGAAATTCAATCTCCATTTGCCTGTGTTTTGCATATACACACTGTCCCCTCCGCAGAGCAGAGTTAATGAGAGCCGTACCTGTCTTCACTCACATCCTCCCAGCCGTCTTTGCTGAAGTTCTCAAACACGCTGCTCATAACCTTGATAGATTGATTAAGATAAGCTTGGTGACGTCTCAGAGAGATCTTTCTGGCTTCTTTCTTAACCCTGGTTCCGAATTCCTTTCTGCGGCCTTGTTTGTTCATCGCTATAGAAACAGGCGCCAACATACATTGTAGGGCCTCAATTTGCCTTACAATGTCTCTGTTTTCATTTCTCAACTTGTTATTATATGCAAGTCGCCTCTTAAGGGATGAAACTTCTCTGCTCAGGTCATCATTCTTTTTTTCTAGAGCCTTTCCGGCTTCATTTACCTTCAAAATTTCATAATTGATCTCTCGCATCTTTTTCTCTCTCAAATCTACATTTTTTTTAAGGTTACTAATGGATGTCTTCAAGAAGTTATTTTGTTTTGTTAACTCTTCATTAATTTCCTTTAGTCTGTTTGAGCCGATCTCTACTTCAGTTAATCTTTTTTCCAAATGGTTTACCTAGTAAAAAAAAATAATAATAATAATAATCAGAAAAAGATTATGATTTGCAAAAGTTTTTATTTTTCCTCTAAAATATGCCTTGGTAAGTTCATCATAGTTACTTTTTTCCTCCACAGCACTGGATTCCTCTACCGATGAGCTTGTATCCCGTGCAATTGAACATTATATATTGTGCAAATAAATAAAATTTATTATGGATATGGCAGCTAATGCCTCTATCCATTTAGCGATTTTTCAAGCAAAACAAAACAAAAAAAAACAAAAATACAATCATGACACTGAAGATACTTAACATATTTACATGGCATTTCAAAAACACAGAAGAGCTTAAGTTTAAAGTGACTGCAAACTTTCAAGGACAGTTGTGTTCTTAAGGGCATATTTAACACTGGTGGAAGTAAGTCTCCTCAAAATTTTTTCACTGCATATCATGGCGAAGAAATCATTATGTGAGCATTTAACAAAACAATCTTGCCGGGAGACTAGCGGCTCTGATAAAAGCCTGTCCCAGCAAAGACCTTAACAGTAAAAATAGGATTTTAATACCTACCGGTAAATCCTTTTCTCTTAGTCCGCAGAGGATGCTGGGGACTCCAAAAGTACCATGGGGTATAGAAGGGATCCGCAGGAGACATAGGCACACTATAAGACTTTGAATGGGTGTGAACTGGCTCCTCCCTCTATGCCCCTCCTCCAGACCTCAGTTATAGGAACTGTGCCCAGAGGAGACGGACATTTCGAGGAAAGGAAATTTGTTAAACTAAGGGTGAGATACATACCAGCTCATACCACACCACACCGTACAACATGGCATTTAACTAAACCCAGTTAACAGTGTGAACCAAAACAGGTCAGCAACAGGCTGACCCTTACCAACAGAACCTTTGTGTAACACAAGCAATAACTATATACAATTACTGCAGATAGAGTCCGCACTGGGACGGGCGCCCAGCATCCTCTACGGACGAAGAGAAAAGGATTTACCAGTAGGTAGTAAAATCCTATTTTCTTCTTCGTCCTAGAGGATGCTGGGGACTCCAAAAGGACCATGGGGTTTATACCAAAGCTCCAAACCGGGCGGGAGAGTGCGGATGACTCTGCAGCAACGATTGAGCAAACATGAGGTCCTCATCAGCCAGGGTATCAAACTTGTAGAACTTTGCAAAAGTGCTTGACCCAGACCAAGCAGCTGCTCGGCAAAGCTGTAATGCTGAGACGCCTCGGGCAGCCGCCCAAGATGAGCCCACCTTCCTAGTGGAATGGGCCTTCACCGACTTCGGTAACGGCAATCCAGCCGTAGAATGAGCCTGCTGAATCGTATTGCAGATCCAGCGTGCAATAGTCTGCTTAGAAGCAAGAGCGCCAACCTTGTTGGCCGCTTACAGGACAAACAGCGCCTCTGTTTTCCTCACCCGAGCCGTTCTGGCTACATAAATTTTCAAAGCCCTTACCACATCTTGAGACTTTGAATCAGCCAAGGCCTCCGTAGCCACAGGCACCACAATAGGTTGGTTCATGTGAAACGAAGAAACCACCTTTGGTAGAAATTGTTGACGAGTTCTCAACTCCGCTCTATCCTCATGGAAAATCAGATAGGGGTTTTTGTGAGAAAAAGCCTCCAATTCGGACACCCGCCTTGCGGATGCCAAGGCCAATAGCATGACCACTTTCCAAGTGAGAAATTTCAACTCAACCCTTTGTAAAGGTTCAAACCAATGTGACGTAAGGAACTGTAACACCACGTTAAGGTCCCACGGTGCCACTGGGGGCACAAATGGAGGTTGGATGTGTAGTATGCCCTTCACAAAAGTCTGTACTTCTGGAAGTGAGGCTAATTCCCTTTTAAAGAAAATTGAAAAGGCCGAAACCTGCACTTTAATGGAGCCTAACTTCAGGCCCGCATCCACACCTGCTTGCAAAAAGTGGAGAAAACGCCCCAGCTGAAATTCTTCCATAGGAGCCTGCTTGGATTCACACCAAGACACATATTTTCTCCAAATACGGTGATGATGCTTCGCCGTTACCTCCTTTCTAGCTTTAAGTAGAGTGGGGATGACTTCCCAGGGAATACCCTTCCTAGCTAGGATTTGGCGTTCAACCGTCATGCCGTCAAACGCAACCGTGTTAAGTCCTGGAACACGCACGGCCCTTGCTGTAACAGATCCTCTCTTAGAGGAAGAGGCCAGGGATCTCCTGTGAGTAATTCCTGAAGATCCGGATACCAGGCCCTCCGTGGCCAATCTGTAACAACGAGTATCGCCTGAACCCTTGTTCTTCTTATGATCCTTATCACCTTTGGAATGAGTGGAAGTGGAGGGAACACATAGACCGACCGAAACACCCACGGCGTCACTAGTGCATCCACTGCTATTGCTTGAGGGTCCCTTGACCTGGAACAATATGTCTGAAGCTTCTTGTTGAGGCGAGACGCCATCATGTCTATTTGAGGAAGTCCCCAACGACTTGTCACTTCTGCAAAGACCTCTTGATGAAGACCCCACTCTCCTGGATGGAGATCGTGTCTGCTGAGGAAGTCTGCTTCCCAGTTGTCCACTCCTGGAATGAAGACCGCTGACAGAGCGCTTGCATGTTTTTCCGACCAGCGAAGAACCTTGGTGGCCTCCGCCATCGCCGCTCTTTGTTCCGCCCTGGCGGTTTATGTGCGCTGTGATGTTGTCCGACTGAATCAGGATGGGTAGGCCACGAAGAAGCTTTTCCGCTTGCCGCAGGCCGTTGTAGATGGCCCTTAACTCCAGCACGTTTATGTGCAGACAAGCTTCCTGGCTTTACCATTTTCCCTGGAAATTTTGTCCCTGTGTGACTGCTCCCCAACCTCGGAGACTCGCGTCCGTGGTCACCAGAATCCAATCTTGGATGCCGAACCCGCAACCCTCTAGAAGGTGAGAACTTTGGAGCCACCACAGGAGAGAAACCCTGGCCCTGGGGGACAGACTTATCTTCCGGTGCATCTGCAGATGGGACCCTGAACACTTGTCCAGCAGGTCCCACTGAAACGTTCTTGCATGGCACCTGCCAAACGGAATGGCCTCGTAGGCCACCACCATTTTCCCCAGCACTCGAGTGCAGTGATGAATCGACACTCTTGGCGGTTTCAGAAGTTCCTTGACCATGTTCTGGATTTCCTGAGCTTTTTCCAACGGGAGGAAGATCCTCTGCAGTTCGGTGTCCAGAATCATACCCAAAAAGGACAGCCGAGTTGTCGGAATCAACTGCGACTTTGGTAAATTTAGGAGCCAGCCATGCTGTTGCAGCACCTGCAGGGAGAGCGCAATGTTTTTTAGTAACAGCTCCTGTGATCTCGCCTTTATCAGGAGATCGTCCAAGTATGGGATAATTGTGACCCCTTGCTTGCGCAGGAGCACCATCATTTCCACCATCACCTTGTTGAAAATCCTCGGGGCCGTGGAAAGACCAAACGGCAACGTCTGAAATTGGTAGTGACAATCCTGTACAGCGAACCTCAGATACATCTGATGAGGAGGATATATGGGGACATGTAGGTAAGCATCCTTTATGTTGACTGACATCATAAAATCCCCCCCCCTCCAGACTGGAGATTACCGCTCGGAGATTCCATCTTGAATTTGAAACTTTTCAAATATACATTAAGGGATTTTAAGTTCAGAATCGGCCTGACCGAGCCATCCGGCTTCGGGACCACAATCGGGCTTGAATAAAACCCTTTTCCCCATTGTGACGGGGGTACCTCGACAATGACTCGCTGCTGACACAGCTTTTGTATTGCCGTACACACTACCTCTCTTTCCGGAAGAGAAGCTGGCAAGGCCGATTTGAAAAATTGGTGTGGGGGCACGTCTTGAAACTCCAGCTTGTATCCTTGGGTCACAATTTCCAGCACCCAAGGATCCAAGCCCGAGAGAACCCAGACCTGACTGAAGAGCTGAAGACGCGCTCCCATCGGTGCGGACTCCCGCAGGGGAGCCCCAGCGTCATGCGGTGGATTTGGCAGAAGCCGGGGAGGACTTCTGCTCCTGGGAGCCTGCCTCAGCTGGCGATCTTTTTCCTCTTCCCTTACCTCTTGCCGCAAGGAAGGGTGACCCACGTCCTTTCCGGAATTTCTGTGACCGAAAGGACTGCATCTGATATGGGGGCATTTTCTTTTGCTGTGGAGGAACAAAAGGCAGAAAAGAGGACTTACCCGCGGTAGCTGTAGAAACAAGGTCCGCGAGGCCTTCACCAAACAAAACTCCACCCTTATAGGGCAGGACCTCCATAGCCTTCTTAGAATCAGCATCACCATTACATTGATGAGTCCACAACGCCATTCTAGCCGAGACTGCCATGGCATTGGCCATTGATCCGAAAAGGCCAATATCTCTCGCCGTCTCCTTCAAATAGACTGCAGCGTCCCTGATATGACCCCGAGTCAAAAGCACGCTATCCCTATCCTGGGTGTCTATTTCCGATGACAAGTTATCTGCCCACTTTTCAATCGTGTTACTCACCCACGCCGAAGCCACAGCTGGCCTGAGCAGCGTACCTGTCGTGACATAAATAGATTTCAAGGTAGCCTCCTGCCTACGATCAGCAGGATCCTTAAGGGTCGCCATTTCAGGAGACAGTAGCGCCACTTTCTTGGACAATCGTGCCAGAGCTTTGTCTACCATGGGTGTTCTCTCCCACCCAACCCTATCCTGAGAAGGAAACGGGTATGCCATAGCAATTCTCCTGGGAATGTGCCACCTCTTGTCTGGCGTTTCCCAGGCTTTTTCAAAAAGGGAATTCAGTTCATGAGAGGGAGGAAACGTTACCTCCGGTTTCTTCCCCTTATACATACAGACCCTTGTCTCAGGGACAGCGGGGTCTTCCGTGATATGTAACACGTCCTTTATCGCCAAAATCATGTATTGAATACTTCTAGCCACCTTAGGATGCAACTTTTCATCATTATAGTCAACACTGGAATCGGAATCCGTGTCGGTATCAGTGTCAGCTCTCTGGGTAAATGAACATTTTTGGGACCCCGAGGGGGCCTGAGTGAGTGGTACCA
The DNA here is from genome assembly GCF_028390025.1 of Pseudophryne corroboree. Taxonomy (NCBI): domain Eukaryota; kingdom Metazoa; phylum Chordata; class Amphibia; order Anura; family Myobatrachidae; genus Pseudophryne; species Pseudophryne corroboree. The sequence continues at coordinate 568,682,447 of NC_086444.1, forward strand.
CATCTCCCATGGATTGTTTCCATGCTTGGTTCTGAGACTAAGATTTGTCTATCCTCTTATGCAACAAAGCCACACTGTTAATCAACACACTCCACATCTCAACCCAATCAGCAGTCGGCGGTGCAGACAGTCACTCCTTCATTCTGTTCAGCTCTCACACTAACCTCCTCCTGGGAAGAGCATTCTGTTTCTGCCATGTTGACACACACGTACCGACACCCCCAAACACACTGGGCTAAAGGGGACAGACCCACAGTAAGGCCTTTCAGAGAGCCAGCTCACACCCAGCGCCCCACCGGTCTGAAAAAAGCACAATGTCCCAGACCTATAAGCGCTTTTTTTATGTGCCCCCCCCCCCCTGTTTTTAGCACCCTGTTACTTGTGACAGCAGTGAAGGGCCAGGAGCAGCGTCTGCAGCAAGCTGTGGAGAGAAAATGGCGCTGGTCAGAGCTGAAGGATGAAGCCCCGCCCCATACATGGCGCGCTTCGGTCCCGCTTTAATTTTCACTGGCGGGGGTCTCCTAACAGTGCCTATGCACTGATACACTGTGCCATTACCTTAAAATGGGGTTTTTATTGCTGCCCAGGGCGCCCCCCCTGCGCCCATGTAGTGCCTGTGTGTGCGGGAGCGGTGGCGCGCAGCGCGACTGCTGCGCGGTACCTCAGGAAGACTGAAGTGTTCTGCCGCCTTCAGACGTCTTCTTTGCTTCGGTTACTCACCTGTCTTCAATCTTCTGGCTCTGTGAGGGGGACGGCGGTACGGCTCCGGGAACGAGCAGCTAGGCGACGCAAGTGATCAGACCCCCTGGAGCTAATGGTGTCCAGTAGCCTAAGAAGCAGAGCCTATCAACTCACAGAAGTAGGTCTGCTTCTCTCCCCTCAGTCCCACGAAGCAGGGAGCCTGTTGCCAGCAGTGCTCCCTGAAAATTATAAACCTAACAAAAGTATTTTTAGAGAAACTCAGTAGAGCTCCCCTAGAGTGTGACCAGTCTCCTCTGGGCACAGAATCTAACTGAGGTCTGGAGGAGGGGCATAGAGGGAGGAGCCAGTTCACACCCATTCAAAGTCTTATAGTGTGCTCATGTCTCCTGCGGATCCCGTCTATACCCCATGGTCCTTTTGGAGTCCCCAGCATCCTCTAGGACGAAGGAGAAATTATAGTTATAGCTTTCATTAAACTGCCGACTCTGAATCTGCATTTTGAGAAGTGCGCAGTATGGATTATGCGATTGCCAGAGGGGGAAGACCATGGAGGATGGAGTTCGCTATTGGGCCAAGCTCTGAAAATGAAAGGTTTTTGGAGCTTGATAAATAGAATCAAACCACAGTCTATAATAAGAATAATAGGGACTGCGGTCTGCAGCATTAGTTTGCCACAAGTTTAAAAGTCTTGACACCACTATCAAAAACTGTTGTGATTGGCAAATCGGGAAATCAGGGGATCGGTGGGTCGGGGAATTAGGGAAACAGGACTCAGATGTATAGGGGTATTTTCTCAGAAGATATCTCTATGTCCTGAGTTAGGATCTTTTGAATTAGCCCTGATACATAAATCAGAAACTTTAATAATTAAACCCCTTAGTTCTCATAGGGGAAGATTATCTGTGCGTGCAACAAGAATTTACTGGAATCCAAATAAAGGCAGCCCTTTCTCATGCAGCATAGGAAGAAAATAACTAGGGATAACTTTGTTGGTGTTAGTATTTATGTGAACCAGGCCTGAACATTAACATATTTAAAAAAAACATACAGTACGGTCGATGAAATAATCCGTAACATAAAATGTCCCTTGAAATTGTACCAGTGCATCCCCCAAAACTACCGGAATCGCCATCCCACAATGCTGTCCCCTTAAGCTATGGATATTTTACATTCATTTGAATGTTTTCTTTTTCTATCTACATAATGTTATACACTGCAAGTCAGTCAAGATGATTAAAAGGAAATAGAACATGCCTTCTGGGCTTAGTCCCATTCTTAGCAATGTAGCATGTTATATCAGCAGAAATTTAAATTTATATCTGGCAAATAAAATTAGAGATGGGATATAAAGATGATAACTTAGAACAAACTGGGTGACATTCCAAACTGCAGCACTCAAATGATTCCAATTACTCACTCCACCTTCACATAAATGAAAGTGAGCACATCCTGTTCAGTGTGTTATTATTTTAACATGATGTTTGTCGTGCCATAATAACAAGATGACAGCATTCATTACCTGGCCATATGGCATTTGTTAGGAGTACAAGCAATCAAGTCATTTGCTCTAAATTACTGCATTTCCACCACGACATAATCTTTAGCTAAATGAAAGACACAGCATGGATCTTCAGCTATATAATTTGTGTTCAGTGTGAAGTAACTGAGCACACCATTTTTGTTACATACATTTCAGCGTACGTCTATTCAAATGTCCACTCTCGAGAATGGGAAAGATAAAAAGGCACCATACATGCTAAAGTATATGTGTAATATAAATGACAATGTGCTTTTTAGTGTAGACTCAAAGGAATATTTTAAATAACTACAACAAAGTGGGGTTCCCACTTGCTTTTTCATTGACTAATCCTGTATTAATTAATTACTGAGATCTAACAAAAATAAATAAATAAATCTATCAACTCGTTAACGGAGCACAGGTTACTTCAGTGAAACAGTAACAGTAGTCTCCTTGATGAAAACTTAAATTGGCATGTTTGTGTCTCCACTAGTATAAGGCACGTGTATGTAAAACCTAACCACCAAAAAGAATTGAGGGCTAAGTTTGGATAGCATGATTGGATTGGCTGAAAAAGAAAACCAAACAACAGAAAGTCAAAGTACTATAAAAGAGGACAACGCTTCAAGTACTGACACTGCCTTTAAACCAGCATGGGGCTTCAAAGCATGCATGTTTTATCGACTCCAGAGCCACGGTACATATTGACTAATTAAAGCTTTTTATCTTACCTTGTTCAAAGTAAGGCAAAAACAGTTATCGTACCTAATAGTATACAGTATGTTCTCAGAATGAAAAGCAGCACGTTACCTTCACTGCCCAGTTCACTACACTCACTAGTTTCCAGTAAATAATGTACTATATGTATATGTATATAGTCTTGTAAGCAAACTATTCTTTGTAAACAACCTCACAAAGATAGGCAATGTTGTGACATTCAAAGATGACAGCTGCACTATCATAAAAGAAAGTTACACTGTTACTGAAGGGGGGAAAAAAATCACTGATGTACTATACCAGTTGAAGGGCAAGTACACAGCTAGAATTATTTGCTGTATAATAAAGCCTATTGCTTAACTTCAGCAGGCATAGACAAGGTCTTGACTAATCTGCTGCTAAATAAGTACCTTCTGTAATGTGTGCTGCACATTATCTCCTGTATTTCTGTTTGGAGTACTGCTCCTGACGTCTTCCTCTTTGCCAAGCCTAAAGAGCAACTCTGTTGAAAAAAACAAAATAAAAAAGACACACATATATTAAAAATAAGAGCCGCCTCATAATAACAGGTTTGTCATATCATTACAAAACAAAGCACTCTCCACTTTACCTATTCTGAATAAATTGAAATATAGATATATATTTTTGTCAAGTTTTTGGAGTCTTTAAGCACTGACCTTTTTCAAAGTCTGGTGTCATAAAATTACAAAGCTTTTGGAACATCACAGTGATTTCCTCTTTTTGTTATACAGTACGAACTTTACAAAGGTACAATGCGTCTGCAGGTTAAAGATACTGTACTTTTATTCCTGTTTTCATTCTTTTATAGACTGCACCGTCTTTTGCCTTGAAAGCAAAATTCATTGCCTTTTTATCTATAGACTTGGCCAGTTTTATTCTCTGGGTCTTGTCCCCCTGCTAGGAGGATCAGAGTGATTGGGGAACAAAGCAAATAGTAACAGAATTAGGATTGAGTGAAACTTTAAAACCTCTTTTTCTCCTTATGTGATATATCTATATAAAAAAATGTTCAGATATATAATGGCTTTGGTGGGAAAGCACATCGATTAATAAATGCATAATGGGGATGTTTAGGCTAGATTTCCCATCAAATAGGTGGAGGAAACAAAACTCAATGAGAGGAGAGAAAGATAGAGAAATGTACAAGAAAAAGAGGTACAGTAATAACTACATTTATAAATTCACTATTAAAAATAAACACTACAGGCCGGGCAGTGCCCAAATTAATCACCAGGGTATTCAAAGATTTTATGAAAGTTGTTTGTGCAACCATTAGAAATACAATTACTTTTACAAACTAATAGAAAGTAATTAACAATGGCTGTAGTTTAAAGCTAAAAAATAACAGAAGCAAGGGTAACAAGGACAACATGCTCATCCACGCAACAGGCATTATGGGGGATATTTATCAAAACCTGGCGATAGAGGACGTGGAGAAAGTTACCAATCAGCTCCTGTTATATTTCAAACACAGCCTGTAAAATGACAGAAGCTGATTGGATAGTACTTTATCTCTTGCCAAGCTTTGATAAGTAACCCCTATGGCATAAACAAAGGCTAATAATGAGATCAGTTATATTTGAGAAACAAATTTTGAAAAAATAAATAAAAACAAACATAAACAAGAGAGATTTTAAAATCTGTAAACTAAAGGTAGGTACACACTTAGCGATAAAGTAAATGACGTCGCTCATTTTGACCCCTCCTGAGCTTTGTTGTTTACTTTATCGCTAACTGTGTATGCCGACGACGTCGAGCGATGTGCGACCGCGCGGGTTGTTAACGACCCTTGCTGTAGGCCGTGCATGCAGCTCAATTTGGACTCATTGTCCAAAACTGTATGCTCCAGCCAGCAGCGGCGTGACGTCACTGTGCGATATCATTAGTGATATCACACAGTGTGTATGACTGCCGTCGGACGGCCCGGCTTGGGAGGGTAAACACTAGGCAACTTCGCTCATCGAGCCCGTCGCTTAGTGTGTACCCACCTTTAGAGACCCAAATAAAGGGATTTGACACGCATTATACAGATGTGTCCTCATATATCTTTGCTGTAGTCACGCCAAACAACGTCACATCCCATGAGAGTCTGCTAGCGTCTTTTTTGCTGTGATGCAACAAGATGAGACTACAACGCACCAGGAGACAGGATCAGTATGCTATACCGATGGATGGGATGCCGGCGATTAGAATACAGACAGCGGCATCCCATCCATCACAATACCGACAACCCCCCAGTATGCCCCCTAATCTTCCCCCTACCCTACCCTAACCCTCACTGTTGGGTGCCTAAACCTAACACTCCCCGGTAGTGCCTAACCCTAGCCCCCCCCCCACCCCCCGGCTTGTTGCCTAACCCTAACCCACCTCACTTGATGCCTAACCCTCCCTCCCAGGTCACTAACCCTAACCTTCCCTGCGCATCTACCTAACCCTAACCCCCCTTCTGCAGCCTAAACCTACCCCCTCACACTCCGAACGGCAGGACGGAAGTGCGTCCCGCTGTAAGGACATTCGGGATGCTGACTGTCGGCGTTGGTATCCTGATGCCGGCACTGTGTTCTTCCTCGGTATCCCGGCGTCTGTTTATTGACCGCAGGGATACCGAATGTAGGTAATGTAACTGCTTCCCCAGGGGACTGTGTTGATTAATTTGATATGTGACACAGTATTTCTCTGACGTCCTAGTGGATGCTGGGGACTCCGTCAGGACCATGGGGAACAGCGGCTCCGCAGGAGACAGGGCACAAAAGCAAAAGCTCTAGGATCAGGTGGTGTGCACTGGCTCCTCCCCCTATGACCCTCCTCCAAGCCTCAGTTAGATTTTTGTGCCCGGCCGAGAAGGGTGCAATCTAGGTGGCTCTCCTAAAGAGCTGCTTAGAGTAAAAGTTTTGTTAGGTTTTTTATTTTCAGTGAGTCCTGCTGGCAACAGGCTCACTGCATCGAGGGACTTAGGGGAGAGAAGTGAACTCACCTGCGTGCAGGATGGATTGGCTTCTTAGGCTACTGGACACCATTAGCTCCAGAGGGAGTCGGAACACAGGTCTCACCCTGGGGTTCGTCCCGGAGCCGCACCGCCGACCCCCTTGCAGATGCCGAAAAGTGAAGAGGTCCAGAAACCGGCGGCAGAAGACTTTTCAGTCTTCATAAGGTAGCGCACAGCACTGCAGCTGTGCGCCATTGTTGTCAGCACACTTCATAGCAGCGGTCACTGAGGGTGCAGGGCGCTGGGGGGGGCGCCCTGGGCAGCAATGATAGTACCTTATTCTGGCTAAAAATACATCACATATAGCCCCTGGGGGCTATATGGATGTATTTAACCCCTGCCAGGTCTCAGAAAAACGGGAGAAGAAGCCCGCCGAAAAGGGGGCGGGGCCTATTCTCCTCAGCACACAGCGCCATTTTCCCTCACAGAAATGCTGGTGGGAAGGCTCCCAGGCTCTCCCCTGCACTGCACTACAGAAACAGGGTTAAAACAGAGAGGGGGGGCACTTATTTGGCGATATGACTATATATATTAAAATGCTATAAGGGAAAAACACTTATATAAAGGTTGTCCCTGTATAATTATAGCGTTTTTGGTGTGTGCTGGCAAACTCTCCCTCTGTCTCCCCAAAGGGCTAGTGGGGTCCTGTCCTCTATCAGAGCATTCCCTGTGTGTGTGCTGTGTGTCGGTACGTGTGTGTCGACATGTATGAGGACGATGTTGGTGAGGAGGCGGAGCAATTGCCTGTAATGGTGATGTCACTCTCTAGGGAGTCGACA